>NC_133332.1:225688009-226290937 GCF_042186555.1 Aquarana catesbeiana | reverse complement strand
TTCTTCTCCTCAGTCTTCACGAGTGAATCGGGGGGGCTTCAGTAACCAAAACTGCAGTGTTTATCCTCATGACACAACACGGGAAGCACCTACATGGTTAACAGAGGACGGAATTAAAATTAGACTTGAGAAACTTAACATTAATAAATCACCGGGACCAGATGGCTTGCATCCGAGGGTACTTAGGGAACTCAGTCAGGTGATTGCCAGACCGTTGTTCCTAATTTTTACAGACAGTCTATTGACTGGAATGGTACCAGCTGATTGGAGAAAAGCCAATGTAGCACCAATATTTAAAAAGGGCCCAAAAAACATCCCTGGGAATTACAGACCAGTTAGCCTAACATCAATAGTATGTAAACTCTTGGAGGGGATGATAAGGGACTATATACAAGATTTTAGTAATAAGAATGATATCATTAGCAGTAATCAGCATGGATTCATGAAGAATCGTTCTTGTCAAACCAATCTATTAACCTTCTATGAGGAGGTGAGTTGCCATCTAGATAAAGGAAGGCCCGTAGACGTGGTGTATCTGGATTTTGCAAAAGCATTTGACACAGTTCCCCATAAACGTTTACTGTAAAAAATAAGGTGCGTTGGCATGGACCATAGGGTGAGTACATGGATTGAAAACTGGCTACAAGGGCGTATTCAGAGGGTGGTGATAAATGGGGAGTACTCAGAATGATCAGGGGTGGGTAGTGGGGTTCCCCAGGGTTCTGTGCTGGGACCAATCCTATTTAATTTGTTCATAAACGACCTGGAGGATGGGATAAACAGTTCAATCTCTGTATTTGCAGACGATACTAAGCTAAGCAGGGCAATAACTTCTCCGCAGGATGTGGAAATCTTGCAAAAAGACCTGAACAAATTAATGGGGTGGGCGACTACATGGCAAATGAGGTTCAATGTAGAAAAATGTAAAATAATGCATTTGGGTGGCAAAAATATGAATGCAATCTATACACTGGGGGGAGAACCTCTGGGGGAATCTAGGATGGAAAAGGACCTGGGGGTCCTAGTAGATGATAGGCTCAGCAATGGCATGCAATGCCAAGCTGCTGCTAATAAAGCAAACAGAATATTGGCATGCATTAAAAGGGGGATCAACTGCAGAGATAAAACGATAATTCTCCCACTCTACAAGACTCTGGTCCGGCCGCACCTGGAGTATGCTGTCCAGTTCTGGGCACCAGTCTTCAGGAGGGACATACTGGAAATGGAGCGAGTACAAAGAAGGGCAACAAAGCTAATAAAAGGTCTGGAGGATCTTAGTTATGAGGAAAGGTTGCGAGCACTGAACTTATTCTCTCTGAAGAAGAGACGCTTGAGAGGGGATATGATTTAAATTTACAAATACTGTACTGGTGACCCCACAATAGGGATAAAACTTTTTCGCAGAAGAGAGTTTAATAAGACTCGTGGCCACTCATTACAATTAGAAGAAAAGAGGTTTAACCTTAAACTACGTAAAGGGTTCTTTACTGTAAGAGCGGCAAGGATGTGGAATTCCCTTCCACAGGCGGTGGTCTCAGCGGGGAGCATTGATAACTTCAAGAAACTATTAGATAATCACCTGAATGACCGCAATATACAGGGATATGTAATGAAATAATGACACATAATCACACACATAGGTTGGACTTGATGGACTTGTGTCTTTTTTCAACCTCACCTACTATGTAACTATGTAACTATGTGATTTTTACTGCATTTTCTGTCTCCGTCTGTTTCATGGTTCCTGACACCTGGGACAGAGTAAGAAATCCTTAATTCCCACCCCTCTATATGTGATAGAACACCTAATTCCATCCATCCGGGTACTACCTTGGACCACCCTGGGAATGATATATATTAAAGACCTTCCATTGGGGGGCACAAACAATAACCCTTTCACTTTTCCATCACCTACTCTCCAAACATCGATTGATGAAAATAGAAACTAGACAGTGTAGTTTGACAAGTGTAGTTTGGTAAGCATTATAAGAACAACCATTTAGGAGGGAAGGAATTTCTAGATTTTATGCCCACTTACAATTTACCAAAAGCTTTGTTCAAAAACCTTTCATATGCTGTCTTGGGAAAAAGACTTACACAGAACATTTGACTCCTAGATAATAGATCATATTCCCAAACAATTTCACACAATCATTTCCCAAGTTCGTATTGCAGCTCGCCTCACAATAACTTTACATTGGAAAATTAACATAGCTCCAAATATTTGGGAGGTTATCAATATGGTCCACGTTTCTGCTCAACATGAAAATTTTTGCACATATAGTTCTAATGCAATGAAACGATTTGAAGATAAATGGAGTTATTGGGCTCAAATGTTTCCTATTTTAGTACAATAGACTAGTGGGTTCTCCAGCAGCTGGGCAGAATGTTTTTTTTTTGAGCTTTCATGTCTAGTGGTGTTGTTTAATTATGTTCTTGGTTATTTCTTATTGGTTTTATTCTGTAGGTTTGTTTCTTTTCTTTTTTTTTTCTTAACTTACTCCACCTCCTTTGGGTGAGGCTTAAAGTGTAAACAATGTCATACCCTTAAGTATACTTTATGTGGTTCTTATATGGAGCAGATGCCAATTTATATTATTTTACTAATGTTGTGTGGCATGATGTACAAAATGTATATATTGTGACTAGACAGATGTAAGTAACCTCAAGAAGACCTTTGAGATAGTATGTACTATTTTGTTTATGCTTAAGCTTTAATAAAAATAATTTGAAAGAAAAAATATCTTAAGCCAATTAACATAGCAATTGCTACAAATCATTTTGGTAACTGTTGCCAGTATTCCCACAGTGCGTTTCTCCAGAGATCAATTTGAAGAGCGTTATTCCTTGTGGCATACCTATTAGCAGATAGGAGCCCAAACATTTCATTCTTTTGTGACATGCATAAGCTTTAAATAATGCACTAAATTATCTGTTAGGCAAGATACAGGTACAGTATGTTTGCTAAGTCTGCATCATGGTAAAGGGGCAGAAACCCAAACTTAAAATTTGTTTTTATTAAAAATTTTAGTAGTACACTTTTTTAGGTGGATAACTAGAGAGTGTTTAATAGGCTTATCAGAACTGTAAGTTAGTACAACGTTATTGAGATACATTTATTGTAGGGGTTTATTATTTATTCCCCTACAGTAATCTCCATGACCTGCAATAAGCATGTACAGTAAGTCAGGAATTTTGGATTGTGTGGTCACAAATCAGAGAAACCAAAGGAAGCCCAAATGATGAAAAACCCTGTAGATGTTGCACTTGTGGAGAACGTATCCAAGACCCCAGCAACCAGTGCTAAGTACTAAGCTATGATAAACTTGATGGTTGTCATTTAAATAGCTGCCCCATTGACATGGAACACTGATCTTTGCTCCTGTCAGCATATTCATTGTTAATACATGAGAACTGAGGCACAACTGATTGGCTTCCTCACATGCTTTTAAATCTCCCAATCTGAGCTCCGTACAAGGATGGCAAGATGGGGAGAGGCTGGTGCAAATTCAAATTCAGGTATTTACATATAAAAATACTGTATATATACAGTATATATATGAGAATGTCTGCAGGATTCAGTATTTCTTGCATAGATGAAGGTGTTTCATGAGTGTAGCCCAGGAGACACTGCACCCTAGACATTTCTCCTGTTCTTTCCCTCTAGTGTTATATAGTGCTACCATAAAAAAATACATTTAATGATGTATTAATGACAATAGCTGCAATTTTGTTTGACAATAAAAACTGCTAATGAAGCAGACAGCTTTGTAACACTAATGAACTAACTAATCTATACCAAACAAAGGTTTTAACCTTGCCTTTCATGACAAAGCTTAGATATTATAAGAATGGAGTCAGACAATTCTACTCTAGTAACATACTTTGTCTTATCAACATTCGCTGATCTCCATAACTACCAGACTGTACTTTTTGCAGTTTTTCTCTTCATTTTAGTTATCACTCTGACAGGAAATTTGGTTATCATTGTGTTGACTTGCTGGGATTCTCAGCTGCAGTCTCCAATGTACTTTTTCCTGGGTAACTTGTCCTTTGTAGATATTTGTCTGTCTTTGGTGACTGTTCCTCAAATGTTGAATAACTTCCTGTTGGATCTAAAGAGCAGAGTCATTTTGTTTGAAAGTTGCATGGTCCAGATATATTTTTTCTTGACATTTGCCAACGTGGAGGACTTTTTGCTTGCTGTCATGGCTTATGATCGTTACATAGCCATCTGTGACCCTCTTCGCTACGTGGCGGTCATGAACAAAATGTTTAGATTTCAACTTATTGCTGGCTGCTGGTTGCTTTCTACAGCCAATTCAATTTTGCACTCAACTTTGACTTCACAGCTTTCTTACTGCCGGTCCAACTTAATCAACCACTTTTTATGTGATATGGTGCCACTCTTTAAGCTCTCATGCTCTGACACAACCATAAATGAATTGGTCATCTTCACTGAAGGCTTAGTTGTGGTAGCAGGACCATTTTTGTTCATCTTAGTCTCTTATATTCATATTATATTGGCCATTTTAAAAATCCACTCAGCAGAGGGACGAAGTAAAGTCTTCTCTACTTGTTCTTCCCACCTTGCCGTGGTCATATTTTATTTTGGAACCATCATGTTTACCTACTTCCGTCCATCTTCAAGCTATTCATTGACAAAGGACAGGGTGGCTAGTGTGATGTATACAGTTCTTGCTCCCATGTTGAACCCCTTCATATACAGTTTGAGAAACAAGGATGTAAAGCAAGCTTTACAAAGACTGATGGCCAAAATGATTTCTGTTTGACCGAACATAATGGTAAACATAGCTAGCTGGTTAAAGCTACATTTGTCTTATAAACATTTTTTACCTGTAATATATTCACAGGGCATTCTTCATTATTACAGCTAGATTTAATGATCTTGAGTGTTAAAAAGCATAGGCATAGTATGAAAGCCCCTTTAGTAAATCCAAGCCATAGTTTAAAAAGGAGCCCTGTAAAACAGGGATCAAAGCCTGACTTTTTTAATATATAAAATGTAGCTGCTCTCATGTACAAACTGACCTCTTTTACATGCTTACTGACAACAACAAAAATTCTACATATGCTCAAAATTGCAGCATTGAAATCACCTATTTAAGTCAGGCCACACATTATGATGTTTTCTTTCCCACAACCATGAGTTGCAGAAAAGAAAATTGTTGATGGGGAATCCCTCCCATAGTGCTATTGTGTTCTACCGGCAGGGAGCACTGGGAGCCTTCCCCACCAGCAGAATTTATTGATCAGTGCTAACGGCTATAACCACCAGCAGTGATCAGGCAAAAATAAAACAGACAGGCTGGTGGTACTGAATCAGTTGATAGATTAATTTTACTACAACCAGCCTGCCCATAAATGGATCAAAGTTTGGCCCGCTCCTGCTGAATCAGATGAATTTTGATCTGTCTTTGGCTGGCATAATAGTATGGGAAAGGATAAGAGCTTCTGTCAAGTATTCTTACTGTTTATTCCCTGTTGTGAAGGTTTTCCTGACTTCTTATGTGGTCATTGTGACCATATGTAATCCCAACATTTCATATTCCTGATATGTGCCTGCCGTGTCATGTACTTGTATGAAAAAGTATCCTGTTCTCTTTAAATTTCTTCCTTTGTGTGAAATACCTGGTGTTCCTGCCCATCCCTCTGCTTTCCTATTAAAAACTAACCAGACTAGTCATGAGAGCACAGCATGGTCAGTTCTCTAGTCGTCAGAGCCATTCACTGGGAAGATCAGTGTGCTGATGTTTCTGCTCCCATTGCTCTCATGCAGCTGAGAACAGAGGTTATCTTATCACTTATAAAAAAAAAAAAAAACAGGAAAAGGGTGTTTATAATGTTTTTTATATGTATATACAAATGTTTTTCGTTTTATTTCTATTTTAAATTGAATGGGTTGTATTACAAGGTGAGGATTTACTTATACTTTAAGGGAAAATCTCCCCAGTGTACACAGAAACAGCTATAGATCTATAATAGAGGTTCTAACTCTTCAATGCGCTTAAGATTTTCAAAATTTACAGGTTCTTACTGAAAGATGTCAGCAAGTGATTTTCAGAATGCATGGGAATATATGTACTGTATATATATAAAATATAAATGCAGCGTTCTAAAATATGTGGGTTCTGATAAGAATGTATTTTCTATTGCATATTATTTCTGTGAATAATTAAAAATAAATTTCAATTTAAACACTTAGGAGGTTATTTACTAAAACTGGAGCGTGCAAAATCTGGTGCAGCTCTGAATAGAAACCAATCAGCTTCCAGATTTTTTTGTTAAAGCTTAATTCAACAAGTTGAAGTTATTATTATTATTATTATTATTATACAGGATTTATATAGCGCCAACAGTTTACGCATCGCTTTACAATATAAAATTAGAAGCTGATTGGTTAACATCCACAGCTGCACCAGATTCTATGTGCACCAGGTTTAGTAAATATTCCCCACAGTTACATAGTTACTCTGGTTGATAAGTCCATCTAGTTCAACCAATAAAAAAAAAACCCTCCATATACAAAATCCAATATCCATAGGTGATCCAGAGGATGGCGAAAAACCCCAATTAAGCATAATCCGATTTGCTCCAGTAGGGAAAGGAAATAAAAAAACATTCTTTCTGATCCCCAAGGAGGCAACGTAATATTTCTTGGATCTACCCCTGGCGTTATTACCTCTAAAAATTGGTAACCAGATATATTTTGTGCATTTATGAATGCATCCAGCTCTTTTTTAAAGCAATCTATTGAGCTGACCAGAACTAGTTCTTGAAGGAGTCTAGTACACATTTTCACAGCTCCTACTGTGAAGACGACTTTCCAGACGTGAAAAGTGCATCCTTGTCCTTTGTGATGGCCTGAAAGTGAATATCTCTACACCAAGTTCACTTTATGGACCCCTTATGTATTTCAACATGTTGATCATATCCCCCCTTAATTTCTTCTTCTCAAGAGAGAATAAATTCAGTTCCTCTAATCTTTCCTCATAGCTGATCTCCTCCATGCCTCTTATCACTTTGGTTGCCCTTCTCTGCACTTTCTCCAGGTCCCCCATATCCTTTTTGTGAACTGGTACCCAAAACTGAACTGCATAAGGTCTTACTAATGATTTGTAGAGGTGTAAAATGATAGCTCTCTCTCTAGAGTCTTTGCTTCTTTTAATAAAAAAAAAGTATTTTTCTAGCTTTAGAAACTGCAGCCTTGAATTGCATGCTATTATCTAGCAGAACACCCAAATCCTTTTCCACCACTGACTCCCCCAAATGTTCTCCTGCTAGTATGTATGATGCGTGCATGTTTTTAGCCGCCCAAGTGCATAACTTTACATTTATCAGCATTAAACCTCATATGCCACATAGTTGCCCAATTAAACAGTGCATTGAGGTTGGCTTGGATTGGAATGGGCTTTATGTTCGGGTCGAACATGAGTTCGACTCGAACACTGGCTGTTTGCCGAACAGCGAACAATTTGGGGTGTTCGCGGCAAATTCGAAAGTCGCAGAACACCCTTTAAAAGTCTATGGGAGAAATCAAAAGTGCTAATTTTAAAGGCTTATATGCAAGTTATTGTTAAAAGTTATTGTTAATAGTATGGGAAAGGATAAGAGCTTCTGTCAAGTATTCTTTGACCCCAGATGACGGCTTATTAGCAGAAACGCGCTGGGTGGACCTACTACCATACCGCTTCTTGTTCCTATATATGCCTTTGATGATCGTTACCATGTGAGTTTATCTCTTTTTATATAAATACATTTTATACATACGGTATCACGCTATGCAAGTATTTTATTTATCTTTGCATGGCTTGTGAATATCGGATAACGGATCTGAGTTCTTTATTGGAGTAATACCTATAAGCTGCTATTTGAGATCGTCTGCATTGAGTGATCGTGGCTGTCCAAGCAAGTGCACCTTTCCAGTCAGCTGGTTAAAAGCCTTTACGACTTGGGTGGCATATGCCTTCCCAAGTCACCAACATCTGGTAAGCCTCCTCATGACTAGAGAGAAGGGGACACTCATAAGAGTACAGACAAAAAGGCTGCGCACCCCAGGTAATAAATCAAAAAGACGGGAAATCCCCCTAACGGGGCTTTAAAGCAGCCAGTAGTGTGGTTTTACACAGTACAAAAGGGGTAGGTAATAAATAATTTTATTGGTACAAAAAAGTATATAAATACTGACATCAAAAAGTCAGGACATGAACTGGAGTACAAAATTAGTAAAAAACAATACCAATGACAAAGGGCAGTGCACAATAGGTTACACCATAAACAACAATGATACAATAGCACAAAGGTCCATATTCCGGCAACACAGGAGCGTCCGGTGGGGCCAGGCAGTACCACCGGACGCTCCTGTGTTGCCAGAATATGGATTGATTGAATTTCTCTTCGATCACCTTGCCCTTTTGTTTTAATCGATTGGTTCCACATTCAAGGTGCAGCACATGCCCCTCTTCTCCCTCAATTCTTGGGGATATCTAGCGTGTGATTCTTTGTAAGGCATGTGTGTGCGACATTTGCTCCTCTTATGACTGGCCTACCCACTGGGAGATCGAGGATACAACAAGAGGGCAATTCCTCCATATCATGGCCACCTGTAACCATTGAGTACATCGTGACTGTTGTTATATATCTATCCTCTGAAGAAGACCCACTGGGGTCGAAACGCATACGACTACACATAAGACCTTTGTGCTATTGTATCATTGTTGTTTATGGTGTAACCTATTGTGCACTGCCCTTTGTCATTGGTATTGTTTTTTACTATTTTTGTACTCCAGTTCATGTCCTGACTTTTTAATGTCAGTATTTATATACTTTTTTGTACCAATAAAATTATTTATTACCTACCCCTTTTGTACTGTGTAAAACCACACTACTGGCTGCTTTAAAGCCCCGTTAGGGGGATTTCCCATCTTTTTGAAGCCTCCTCATGACTATTGGTGGTGGTTTACTTAGATTTTTTCAACCTTCTTCCAAGTGATGTCTGCTATACACGTTTCCCGATTTGTAGGATGATTCCCTTTTATTGTTGGACTTCTTTTTTATATTTGTTGATTTTTTCTGGACTTTTGCATGAGTGGATCCCTTGTGTCCATAAGAGTGGCACATTTTCACAAGTTTTTTTTCTCACATTTATAATCACTTTTTTCTTTTTTCATTAGCCGTGTGTGGGGAAAAGGGATGGGCTTTATGTTCGGGTCGAACATGAGTTTGACTCGAACATTGGCTGTTTGCCAGTTCGCCAAACAGCGAACAATTTGGGGTGTTCGCGGCAAATTCGAAAGCCGCAGAACACCCTTTAAAGGTCTATGGGAGAAATCATAAGTGCTAATTTTAAAGGCTTATATGCAAGTTATTGTCATAAAAAGTGTTTGGGGAGCTAGGTCCTGCCCCAGGGTACATGTATCAATGCAAAAAAAAGTTTTAAAAACGGACGTTTTTTCAGGAGCAGTGATTTTAATAAAGCTTAAAGTGAAACAATAAAAGTGAAATATTCCTTTAAATTTCATACCTGGGGGTGTCTATAGTATGCCTGTAAAGTGGCCCTTTTTTCCCGTGTTTAGAATAGTCTGACAGCAAAATGACATTTCTAAAGGGAAAAAAAGTCATGAAGCAATAGCGGTGTCGGCTATAATGAATTATCTATGGGAGAAATCAAAAGTGCTAATTTTAAGGGTTAATATGCAAGTTATTGTCATAAAAAGTGTTTGGGGACCTGAGTCCTGCCCCAGGGGACATGTATCAATGCAAAAAAAAGTTTTAAAAACGGACGTTTTTTCGGGAGCAGTGATTTTAATAATGCTTAAAGTGAAACAATAAAAGTGTAATATTATTTAAATTTCGTACCTGGGAGGTGTCTATAGTATGCCTGTAAAGGGGCGCATGTTTCCTGTATTTAGAACAGTCTGACAACAAAATTAAATTTGTAAAGGAAAAAAGTAATTTAAAACTACTCGCAGCTATAATGAATTGTCGGTCTGACAATACACATAAAAGTTCATAAAAGTTCTTTGATAAAAACAGGAACCCCGAACCAAAATTTAAAAAAAAATGCGTGGGGGTCCCCCTAAATTCCATACTAGGCCCTTCAGGTCTGGTATGGATATTAAGGGGAACCCCGCGCCAAAATTTAAAAAAAAATGGCATGGGGGTAGCCCCCCAAATCACCTTGTCCCCATGTTGATGGGGAGAAGGGCCTCATCCCCACAACCCTTGCCCGGTGGTTGTGGGGGTCTGCGGGCGGGGGGCTTATCGAAATCTGGAAGCCCCCTTTAACAAGGGGACCCCCAGATCCCCCTGTGTGAATTGGTAATGGGGTACAAATGTACCCCTACCATTTCACAAAAAAGTTACAAAAAGGTTAAAAAAACACAAGAGACAGTTTTTGACAAGTCCTTTATTAATTTCTTCTTCTTTCACCTTCTTTCT
Organism: Aquarana catesbeiana; assembly: GCF_042186555.1. Lineage (NCBI taxonomy): Eukaryota > Metazoa > Chordata > Amphibia > Anura > Ranidae > Aquarana > Aquarana catesbeiana. Next base: position 226,280,476 of record NC_133332.1, on the reverse strand, counting down.
TCTGATCTTCCTTCGGTGTTCTTCTTCTTCCTCCACCTTCTTCTTCCTCCGCTCTTCTCGTCCCGCATCTTCCTCCTGCTTCTTCTCCACTCGGTCCGCATGATCCGCCTCAGTGGGCTTCTTCTGCTGTGTGACGCTTCGGTTCTTATGACACTTCTTATATAACGGAGGGCGGGGCCACCCGGTGGAACTTGTCCTGGTAAACAGTGGATGTAAACCCGAAAAAAAATTTAATTAAGGCTTGCACCTTGTACAATATAGGATTTCATGTCATCTGTGCCCAGTCTTGCCACAAAGAGTTAATCCAGCTCTGAGCAGTCCTCTTATCTTTTTTTCAGTGAGATAAAAACGGACAGACAGAGAAATAGGAGTCTGTTTCTCCCCCTTGCTGTGAGTGACAGGTGATTTACATATCTCATGCAGGAGCCTGAGAGAGACATTCAGTGTACTTCAGATCCCCTCCTCCTTTTTTCTCCAACTCTCCCAGGATTGGCTGCTCCACCCCTCAGCATGATTAGGCATGCTGAAGTCATGTGGTGACTTTTCTAGGTTTTGACTGGATGTTAGTGATCATAGCAGAGGTTCAGTGGAATGCCCCGTACACACAATCGGACATTGATCGAACATTCCGACAACAAAATCCATGGATTTTTTCAGACGGATGTTGGCTCAAACTTGTTTTGCGTACACACGGTCGCACAAAGTTGTCGGAATTTCCGATCGCCAAGAAAGCGGGGACGTACACCACGTAGGACGAGACTAGAAAAGGCCAGTTCAGAACCAAGCACGGCACCCTTTGGGCTCCTTTTGCTAATCTCGTGTTAGTAAAAATTTGTTGAGAGACGATTTGCGCTTTTTCAGACTCGTGGTTTTCAGATCGTTTTCTGCTGTTCAGTTTGTGCTTGTGGGTTTGTATCTGCTCTTCAGTGCAGTGAGTTACGCGTGACTCTTGTCATTGTGTTCTTGTTCGTTCGTTACTGTTTTCCAGGTCGCTCTTCACAGGCCTTGCTGTTCTTCAGTGCGTTCTGTTACTTCGTTCTGAGCAGCCGACCGTTTTCTAGCCATGTTGCGTATACGTACTCCTCGTAGAGTTCGTGCTGTGCGGGGGTTTGGTGTTGGGGTCCTTACCTTGACACAAGCCCAGTCCATCAACAGGGTGGGGAGGAGTTCATGGACCAAGAATTGGTTGCTTCAGCGTGACCAGTGCTGTCATATGCCTTTGCTCCGTGAGATCCGTGAGAATAATCCTGATGATTTCAGGAACTTTCTCCGGATGACGGACCCCGTATTTCACCGTTTGTTGGCTTTGCTGACCCCCTATATCAGCAGGCAGGATACCTGCATGAGGCAAGCCATCACTCCGGAGCAGAGGCTCGTCGCCACCCTGCGGTACTTGGCGACGGGGAGAAGTCTGCAGGACTTGAAGTTCTCAACAGGCATCTCCCCCCAGGCTCTGGGGATCATTATCCCAGAGACCTGTTCTGCCATCATCCAGGTCCTGCAGAAGGAGTATATTAAGGTAAGATTTATCCTTTAATATCACATTTTATTGTATTTAATGTTTGATAATATATTGTATTTCTTTCCTCGTTCCCAAATTACCATGATTGGAATATGCTGTGAATGTCCCCTTTGTCCTCATGCATGCTGGATTTTTATGTAATTTTTTTTTTTCTCCTTCATACATATTTGCCTTCACATACCTGCCAAACATGGTCTCCTGGCCCTATATTCACCTCATGTATTCACTTAACAATGTATTTTATCAGCTCCATAGTAGTGCTTTACCCCAAACACCCCCTAAAATGTTTTAAAATATGATTTGTGCTTTAAATTCAGGCAGAGTGCCAGAGGCTTTTTTTGGGGGGTCCCCAAATCATTTGGAACCCTCCCTCCCCCCAACTGCTAAGTCAGCTGATACCAATTCTCTATCTATCCTCGATCATCTATCTGCTGACTTTGCCAAACCCATACACACTATACCCATCTCTTTAGTGGTCAGATTTATGGATGAATTCCCCAAAGCATGTAGTGCAAGGGCCTGCCTGTATAATTTCAAATGGTACTGTTTAAAGTTTTTGTATACTATTATTATCTTGATAGGTAATAGTAGAATTTCCAAATGTGCGCAAATGTGTACAATGTGTATTAATATCTTTGTATTATGACACTTCTTACCTGTCCACTGGGTTGCCAATAGTGTAACTAAGGAGGAGCTGGCCAAAGTAATACCCATTATTTAGGCATTCATCTCTCAATGAAGTGGAGAGGGTTACCTGTCCAAGAGCCCCCCCCCCCCCTAAAATGTTAAAAATGGCCCATGGGGGGGGGATCTGATAGGTGTACCTTATACTTTGGTCTTTAAAAACTCCCTCAAATAAATGTTATCTTGATGTTGGCCAAGAATGTTTGTGTCTAATCTGCTTTCCCCTTTTATGTGCAAAATGACTAATTTTTTGTTGTTGTTTGACTCCACAGTTTCCTTCCAGGCACAGGAATGGCAGACTGTGGCCTCCCACTTTGCCCAGTGGTGGGACTTTCCTAACTGCGGAGGGGCAATTGAGGGGAAACACGTCCACATCGTCCCACCACCCAACTCGGGGTCATACTATTATAATTACAAGGGGTTCAATAGTATTGTGATGTTGGCGGTGGTGTCGGCTACTTACGAGTTCCTGTATGTGGACGTGGGGAAGAATGGGCGGATGTCCGATGGTGGAGTCATCGCCCAGACGGAGTTCTACAGGCGTCTCCAGAATGGCAGCTTGGACTTGCCACCTCCAGAAGACAACGTGGAAGGACTCCCATTCGTCTTCGTTGCAGATGAAGCATTTGTGCTACGGGACCATCTTATGCGGCCATTCCTGATGAGGACCCTCACCCCGGACCAGAGGCTTTTTAATTACCGGCTGGCCAGAGCCAGAAGAGTGGTGGAGAACACGTTCCGCCTATTTATTACACCCATACCCATGGCGGAGTATAAACTGAATCATATTATCCTGGCGTGCTGTGTTCTACACAACTTTTTACGGCAACATTCTGCCAACTATGCTGGCTCAGTTGGGCCTGAGGCCGGAATTCTAAATGAAACAACCCTGACGGCGCTTGAAAGTGGCCGTCCTGGCTTGCCCCCCCTGAGTGCCCGTGATGTCCGGCTAAGATATCTTGAATACTTTGCGGGTAGGGGGGCTATCAATATGCCAGACAATGTCTAAAACCTTTTTCAAATAATAAAAAAAAAATAACTACTCAAATCTTTGGTGCCATTTACTGCTTGTGTTTCTTTTAGCTGACCCTGACAGAAATGTGGTGAGTCCTGAAAATGGCGTGATTGTGTAACCTTACAAAGCACTGTTGGGTGTTATTTACTAAAGGCAAAGACATTTTGCACTACAAGTGCAGTTGAAACTGCACTTGTAGTGCAAAGTGGATTTTCCCTTATTAAATAACACCCATTGTCACAGAAAACACCAATTAGAGCACCACAAAAGTGTTGGAGCGTTGAGACAATAATCCACACATTCTTGATTAACAATCTTTTTAATACCAGCACAATCACATGTGCAAGGTTTTTAAAACAAACCAACATGTTTGTTGTATAACAATTTTTGGGATCACATTAGAAAAAGTAGAAATGTCCATTTACCATAAAACAGGCATGTTTAAAACCAACAAGAAAGACACAAATCTTGAACTTACAAAGCTCACATTTGGTAGAACTTGAAGGCAATATCAGACATGAGTATTTACAAACTGTGTTTGATATTGCGTTCAGATGGGGTGAAGTCACCCCAGGAAAAGCCAAATTGTGAAGATGCACACAAATTGCCGAATGTCAACATGCTAGCTGCCATCATGGGGGATCAAGGGACGTGTTTTTGGGGTGCAACCCCTTCCTCACAGCTACTTTATTATTGAGGAAGGGGTTGCACCCCCAAAACGCGTCCATTGATCTCCCGTGATGGCAGATAGCACATGTTGACACACTGTGTGCATCTTCAAAATTTGGCTTTTCGCAAATATGTCAAAAAATGGTAAAAATTTTTAGGACACAAAAAGCCAAGGGATTTGGAGGGGTTTTAAACTCTCCCTAAAACATCAATGATGTTCTTCATTTTTTGTTGAACATCATTGATGTTTTTCAGGATGTTTTCCAAGTCCCTATTACACACCATGATCTCCCCGATCAGGATCTGTGCACTTTCCGAGGTGAAATGCCCTGGATCCACAACATCACGATCAACTAAAAAGATAGAAACAAAAACACACCATGTATTATAAATATGCCTGCATCCATCTCTTACCTGAGCCTGTGGTCGCAGACACTCACCTGTTGTGGCGCCACTTTCCACCACATCTTCCTCCTCCTGCTCTGCTTGGCTTGGGTGGATTTCCCCTTCTTCCAGAGGTGGGGGGTCTGTGGTCTCCTCGGATGAGGGGTGTCCTCCGAGTCTTTTCTCCCCTATGTAAAAAAAATAGGTATACTTAGCACACAGATATTTGATGGCAGAAATAGGAATATGAAACATTGCTTGGAAGTGGGGTACAATTGTCTATTTTGGCAGAGTTCCAAGATGTAGAATTTTTATTGTCCTTTGTCAAGCTTCAATACTTTACCTGTTTTGTACAAGCTTCACAGATGGAGACACCCCTATAGTATACACTGGAGCACCTGTGTGGGCCCCCTAATAAAAAAGGGTGTTCTTGCGTCCCACACTAGTGCTACAGCGTCCGGATGTGTAAACAGCTGCTGAGTGTCCTCTCCTTACACAGAATCTAGTTTGCATTTCATTCTAGTTACAAACCCATCTACACAACCAAATTATTTTCAGACAAGTAGGCCATAAAAAATGTGGGCAAATGCATATGGCCAAAACAATGGTGTTTTCTAGACCGAACTAACAATGTTTTAAATGAACGAATAATGTGCCCATGAACATGAAAGTTGCCGTTTTAAACTGGATAACAGTTAAGAAAAGCACATGGAGCAGCACGAACGTAATAAACATAAAGAATAGGAACACAGGACAACTACTTACTTTTTTGCAGCACTCTCTGGATCTTTCTGTACTGCTCGTGCTCTCTTAATTTGAGGTCCGACCACCGTTTCCTGAGCTGATCTTTCGATCATCGTAACCCCGAAATTCCGGTGCAGACTCTTGACCACTTTCGCCATGATCTTGGCCTTGCTTGACATTGGGGTTGGGGTAAGGTCCATACTTCCCGTCATAGTCGGCCCTCTTCAGGATGTCCACCATCTCCAACATCTCCCCAAAGGACATATTTGAGGCCTTAAATCGTCTCCTTCTGGATCGGGACGTTTCTGCCTCCGGGCTTTCCTCCTCCTCCTCCTCGTTGGTGTAATTATCTGACACCTGCTCTGCCTCCGCCATGTGCTCTTCCCCCACTGCGCCGAACGAGAAGGGGCGGGGAATACACTAAAAAAGAACGTCAGGGGCGGGTGGAGTTTCACGCATGCGCAGTGTCTATAAAGCGTAACACGCGTGCGTAGTACGTACGATCTGTGAGAGGAGGAAGGAGTAACAGAGGCGCCGATCGTGATTGCGAAGGTAAGATTTAACATTGGGCCTATACTGCTTCTAGATTGAGGCCTGTATTTGCACAAGTTTAGAAGACTTTAGGCTGACATTAGGGTTTGTCTTGTGTTGTGTCTTGCAGTGAAAATGGATATCTTGAAAGATAAGGACTTTATGCCAATCTTCAGTGATATGTTCAGGGAGCTGCCCTGTCTGTGGCAGATAAACCACCCTGAATATAAGAACCAAACAAAGAGGAAGGCAGCGCTGCATAATTTGTTGGAATTTGTGAAGACGGTGATCCCCACAGCAGACATCACCTATTTGAAGATCCTAATTGGTGGCCTGAGGAGCACTTATCTAAGGGAGCGCAAGAAGGTCCAGGATTCCCAGAGATCAGGAGCTGCAGATGACATTTATGTCCCCAGGCTGTGGTACTATGACAGACTGCATTTTCTGGCAGGCCAGACTGAACCCAGGCCAGCACTCTCCACTCTTCCTTCCACGCTCCCCCCCCCCCCCCAGCTGAGGCTTCTGATGCCCAACCCGGGCCTTCCAGGCAGCAACATGTGGAGGAGCCCAGCTTGAGCCAGGTATAGCATTCTTCAAAATATTTCTGGTTGTCCAATCAATGATGTTAAATAGATGTTAGTTTGGATTGCTAATTTATGATTGTGATTGATGAAGCAAAAACTAAAACCATGTCTCTTTTTCATACACAGGGAAGTCTCAGCCAGGAGGTGGCCGGGTCAAGCAGGCTGCCTGATATCCAGGTCCCTCCCCTACACCTTCAAAGAAAAAGTGGCAGGAATAGGAGTAACCTGGAGGAGGCTGCCATAGGCCTCTTTTGGAAGGCTACTGAGGCCCTCAGAACACCCCACAGTGTGGAGGAGGACTTTGCTGGCATAACTGCCTGCAAAATGATGCAGATGGAGGAGGGCCAATGACTCCTGTGTGAGTTCTTAATTTTGGAAGCTCTCAATAAGGGGTTGAGGGGCCAATTAACATGTGCTACCCACATTTGTGACCTCACACATAGTCCTCCTCCTCCTCCTCCTCCAGGTCCTACTTCTCCTCCTCCTCCTCCAGGTCCTACTCCTCCTCCTGCCACATCTCCAACACCAGAGCCACAGCCAGGAAGGAAGTGTGGAAGGAAGACCAGAGAGTGATGGCCCTGGGTTCAGTCTGGTCTGGCAAAATATGCAAGCTCTTGTAGTACCACAGCCTGGGGACACAGATGTCATCTGCTGCTTTCCGGATCTCTGGGACTTCTGGACCAGACTGCACTCCCTTAGATAAGGACTCCTCAGGCCACCAATTTTGCTGGAAAATAATTGATGTCTGCCCTGGGGGTCAAAGGCTTTGCCAATTTCTGCTGTTTCTCCAGCATTGCCTCCCTCTTTGGTTATGAGCCCTTAATAAATGAATTTTTGGTTCAATTATACTCGCCTATGTGTGTTTTCCTTCAAAAAGGACAGTTTGTTTGTGAGGAGGCAGGTACATTTCAAAAATACAATGTGAAATTAACAAGAGACACCAACACCAAGCAATCTCCTTGAGATTAAATAATACACGATACCAATGGTGTTGTGGTAACTTGACACACAAAACACACACAAAAATATTATGGAGTCAAACCAATAAAAAAAAAAAAAAAAAAACATCAGCCTTGAAACAAATGCAAACCCCCCCCCCCCCCCAAAAAAAAAACAGCCTTAAAAAAAATACAAAACAAACAAAAAAAAAAAAAAAACAGCCTTGAAAAAAATACAAAACAAAAATAAAACAACAAAATACAAATTTGGTCAAATGTGACAAATCAAAATATATTGAGGGATTCACGATAAATAATAAAGAAAGAAGTTTGTGAGAAGTCTGTGTAAATATGAGCAGCAAAACTACTTCATTCTTCTCACATTATAAAGAAGAAGAGAGTGCGCTGTATTAAACAATTTTAAACATTGCAGCGTGACGAAAGTGCTCTATCCATTCCGAACGCTAATTTTACCAGACCGAGCTGTTCCATCTCGGAATTTCTTCTGAGCATGTGTGGCACTTTGTGCATCAGAATTGTCCACACAGGTCGGAATTGACGCGATCGGATTTTGTTGTCGGAAGATTTTATAGCCTGCTCTCAAACTTTGTGTGTCGGAAAATCCGATGGAAAAAGTCCGATGGAGCCCACACACGGTCGGAATTTCCGACAACACACTCCGATCGCACATTTTCCGTCGGAAAATCCGACCGTGTGTACGGAGCATAAGAAATACACAGGAGAAAATGTGTGTTGACAAGGGGAGTGTAGAAGTGAGCGGGGAGTCTACTGACATCACGACTCCACCCACCGAGCTCCGGACAACAGACCCACCCACAGAATCTGCAGTTTTCCGGTTCTCATAACAGACAGAGGGGAGACATTTGACAGGTAAGGATACATGCAGGAAGCATGTATATCCTTATAGATAACCACTGTGGCGGTAGTTTAGAAAGGATGAGAGTGGGTTTATATCCACTTTAATTATTATATGCCCAAGGATCTCCAAACTGAGACTGCATTTTCACAGTCTAATTCTGGACACTAAACAAGCCAAAATATTTAAAAAATTACGAATAAAAACAGTGAATAAAGTAGATTAAGTTAAACACAAGAAAGAAAGAGAAAAAGGGGGAAGATTAAGCATTGTTTTTTAATAAGATTAGATTAAAATAATACCTTATGTAAAATATATGCAGTATATGTTATATAATTTTTATTCTTTTTTTTGTCAAAAGTTTTTATTGTGATTATGAATGACATAACAGGTGGAAGCAAATTCACGGACACAGCCGCTGTAATAAACATATGGATGAAACAATATACAGTATCCGTTCAAGGAGACATACATATGACATAACATAACATATATCACTTATCAGTAGGCAAATGGTCCATGAAGAATCAATAATTCTGCTTTCTTTCAGAGATTGACAGGTGTTGTTAAGTACAGTCGTTTTTATGATGGATCTTGTAGCCAGATTATGGTGTGGAAATCGTAGATCTGGGGATAATGGGGTAAGGGTGGGGATTTGCTGGAGGGAGGGGGGGCGGTAGATGTCACGGAGGGTGCCTAAGGGGTCTCTAGTTGTCATCTATTGGTATAATAAGGCATACAAAGGAGAAGAGAGAAAAAAAAAAGAAAGGGGAGGGGGAATCTGGAGAGTTTTCTATCACATTTCCTTACCACAACTCTCAAGGCCATTTCAGGTTATAGCTTGTTTGTATTCGTCTGTCGTGACGAAGTGTAGCCAGCAAGACCATAATTTGCTAAATTTAGAGGGGGTATCTTTTGCTTGATGTATTAGTTCTTCCATTTTCCCAATCTTTTGTATAGGTTTGAGCCAGTCTACTATAGACAGTGGTTCTAGGGAGTGCCATTTGGCTGGGATACACATCTTTGCCGCATTTATCATATGCACAGCAAGTGAGCGAAGGTAAGCATTTTTTGGGCTCGAGGAGTGATGTAGCAAAAATTGCGCTGGTGGGAAGTCAAGAGTTTAAGTGGTTATCTGGTTTGTAAGTCGGTGAACCTCCTTCCAGAAAGGTTGTGAGGGGGAGCGATCCCAGCTCCCCCTCACATCTCCAACATTGCAGACAGAGTGAAGGATAGATGTGGTGTAGCCTAAGGGGGTTCTATACCATCTTGAGAATACTTTAAATGCATTCTCCTGTGTGTATACATTTACTGTTCCCTTGTGGATGCATGCATATATGTTTTCCCATTCTTGGTCTGATAGGTCGATTGAAAGTTCTTGCTCCCATTTGTGGCTTGCCCAGTTCAAGATTAAGCATTGTTAATATAACAATTAATATCCCAATCACCATTATGCCCCAGTGGATAAAACATTTTAAGATGGCAGATCCACTGCTTTGCATTGCACTGCACTGGGTTTCGCTTTGTGAAAAAACCTTTTTGGAGTTACGTCTATGCCAATTAGGGGAGTATTTATCTATATCAATCAGTTTTAAATTTGAAGGGTACTTATTTTGAAATCTGGCATAGTGCTTAGACAGACTGGGCCCTGTAAAGCCTTTTTAAATATTTGCCAGATGTTCCCCAATTTTTGTTCCCAATGCCCGCATGGTCCATCCCACATATTGAGTGCCACACAGGCACTGGAGCAAATAAACATAAATCGAGTAGAACAGGTAAAAAGCAACCTTTTATGGCTAAATATCAGGTCATTTATACAATCAAGGTTTTTCCACTTCTGAGTAGTGTTGAAGCTTGCCTGCTCTCTTCTGTCTCCCACATATATCTACTGGCCAGTGAGGCAGTCTTTTTCTGGGGAAGGGCTAATATGAATGTGTGGATGGTACAGAGGCACAGCCAATCCTCAAAACTACCAAGAAATATCAGACCCAACATTTAGGACTAATGGCAGTGCACGGAAGTTTCTGCAGATATGTGTAGGGATGTCAGGAGGCACAAGCCGCCTCCGTCCGCCGGGCTCCAGGGCGCATGCGCGGAGGACTCACGCTGCGCCGTACACCCGTTCGCGGCCCAATGGTGCGGCGGTCCCCGTGTGCGCGCCGTGGCCGTGCGGGTGCCCGGCAGCGCGTCGCGCTGGCCAGAGGGCTACATCTGACGGCTCCAGCACCCAGTCGGGTTGCTGGTTTGTCGTCAGCTGTGCCCTGTCCCCTGTACCTGCTACTCCCTGTGGTTTCTATAGTGTTTCCTGTGCTGAACTCTGCCTGACCAACGGATCACCCCTGCTTGCCTGATACCCTGACCACTGCCTGTTAAACAGATTACTCTTGCTTGCCTGATACCCTGACCTCTGCCTGTTAAACGGATTACTCTTGCTTGCCTGATACCCTGACCTCTGCCTGTTAAACGGATTACTCTTGCTTGCCTGATACCTCTGAACCCTGCCTGATTAAACGGACTTGCTCTTGCTTGATATCCCGGCTCTGACCTCTGCCTGTATTACGGACTTGTCCTGCCTGATACCCCAGTTCTAGTTAACCACTTGTCTTGCAGTTTCTCCAGTGCCCAACGGCTACACGGACCTCCTTCGGGCCCTTCGGGTACCCAGCCACCACCGGAAGCCCGTGCCTCCGCGTGCCCCCAATCCCCTGTATCACTTCCAGGGGTCGGGTGCGCGTGGTCGTAAGGGCGAGCCGCTCTCGGCATCTTGGCCTCGGTGAGTATAGTCCCGACAGTACAAACCAGCTAGATGTCCGAGGTCGACAGAGCGCGCTCTCCTTTGGAGATCCTGTGTCAACAAGTCTCCACTTTGGCCGACTCAGTCCAGAAGCTACAGGAGGGGTATACCCAGATTGACAACCGCCTCCAACAGATTACTGGGGTACTTCCCCCTGCTGCTGCAGTTCCGGCACCCAGCAATGAAGGTCCGCTTCCCCAGGCCACCACTAACCCTACAGTTGTCATGGCGCTTCCTGAGCCTAGGGTCCCTACACCCGAACGGTTCTCAGGGGACCGTAAAAAATTCAGAGCTTTCAAGAACGCATGTTCTCTTTACTTTGCCCTCCAGCCCCGGACATTCTCATCAGAGATCGTCAAGGTGGGTTTCGCTATCTCGCTGCTGTCAGAAGAACCTCAGGCTTGGGCCCACGGCTTAATGGAACAGGGAAGTCCTGTGATAAATTCCATAGATACCTTCTTCGAGGGTATGTCCAAACTCTATGACGACCCTCAACGGAAAGCTACAGCTGAAGCCATCCTACACCACTTGTCCCAAGGGAGGAGACCTATTGAAGACTATACGGTAGAATTCCGTAAATGGGCGGCCGACACGAATTGGAACGAGCCGGCTCTTCGCTACCAGTACCGTCAAGGCTTGTCTGAACTCCTCAAAGATGAGCTAGCCAGAATGGAGACTCCTGATTCCTTGGAAGAGCTCATTCAGGCGGCTACGAAACTGGACAGGCGCCTGAGAGAACGCCGCTCGGAGCGTTTTCAGGGTCCACGCCCTACGTGGACGCCATTTAGAGCCCCACCTATGCCGTCACCATCTCCTACTACACCTCCTGAAGCTGAGCCCATGCAGCTAGGCCTGGTCAGGGCCCCGCTAACTTCGGAAGAGAGGCAACGCAGACGGCAGTCCAATCTGTGCCTGTACTGCGGGGGAGCTGGACACTTCCTGCGCAGTTGTCCAATAAGGCCCAGTAAGTTCCTTCAGCCAAAATTGATGAATTACCAAGATAATAATGCTCCAAAGTCTTATGTGATGTTGTCTGTTTCCTTGCAGCTACCGGAAGGGGAGTCTCGCCTACCCGCCATCATTGATTCGGGGGCTTGTAGCTGCTTCATGGATGCAGCCTTGGCCCGCAGCCTCCGTATCCCCTTGCAAACAAAAGCTCAAGGTCTACAAGTGCATCTAGCTGATGGGTCTCTTCCTAGTTCGGGTCCAATCACCCAGGAGACCCAGCCTATCCTAGTAACCACCGACTCCGGGCATCAGGAGCTCCTACGGCTTGACCTCATCCATTCTCCCATTTTTCCAGTCATCCTAGGTCTGCCCTGGTTACAAGCTCATGATCCGCAGATCCAATGGAGCACCAAGGTGGTGTCCTTCTCCTCTCCATATTGCTCTGAGCATTGCCTCCCTTTAACCCCGAAGGTTTGTGCTACGGTTACTACTCCGTCAGACAAACTGCAGCAGATTCCTTCTGAATATCTGGAGTTCCAAGAGGTTTTTAATAAACAAATGGCTGACCGCCTACCACCTCATCGGCCTTATGACTGTCCGATCGACCTGTTGCCGGGATCAGTGATTCCGTTTGGTCGTATATTCCCTCTCTCCGAAACTGAACTGGAGGCGCTCAGACAGTACATCAATGAGAACCTGGAAAAGGGTTTTATTCGTCCCTCATCCTCACCTGCTGGAGCAGGGATATTCTTTGTCGGAAAAAAGGATGGATCCCTTAGACCTTGTGTGGACTACCGGCAGCTTAATAATATCACCATCAAAAACAGGTACCCACTGCCACTCATCCCGGAGCTATTCCAACGATTCCGATCTGCCAAGGTCTTTTCCAAATTAGACCTTCGGGGTGCCTATAACCTTGTTAGAATCAGAGCCGGGGATGAATGGAAGACAGCGTTCAGGTCCAGGTTTGGACACTTCGAGTACCTGGTGATGCCATTCGGGCTATGCAATGCTCCAGCCACTTTTCAGCACCTAGTTAACGATATATTCCGAGAATACCTGGATGACTTCCTTGTTGTCTATCTAGATGACATACTCATTTTCTCTTCCACGATTGAGCTACACAAGGGGCATGTCAAAAGAGTCCTCACTATATTAAAACAGCACAAGCTTTATTTGAAAGTGGAGAAGTGCGAATTCGAGAGGTCAGTGGTACATATCCTGGGGTTCATCATATCGGCCGATGGGATCGCAATGGATCCCCAAAAGATACAAGCCATCCAAGATTGGCCAGCTCCGTCCGATAAAAAAGGGGTCCAACGATTCATAGGATTCGCTAACTTTTATCGGAAATTTATTATCGGATTCTCGACCATTGTGGCACCCATCACCCAGCTAACCCGTCAGCACAGTTCCTTCCGGTGGAGTGAGGCCGCACAAGAGGCCTTTCTGAAATTAAAGGACCTGTTTAGTTCGACTCCAATTCTTCGCCACCCCGATCCTTCTCAGCCATTTGTTCTGGAGGTGGACGCCTCGGAAATTGCAACAGGAGCAATTCTCTCCCAAAGACAAGGGCCCAAAGCCATCCTTCACCCCGTCGCATTCGCTTCCCGGAGACTCAGCCCACCAGAGTTAAACTACGACGTGGGTGACAGGGAGCTGCTGGCCATAAAATTCGCTCTAGAAGAATGGAGGTATCTGCTCGAAGGCGCATTACATCCAGTGATGATCTTTACAGATCATAAAAACCTCGAGTACTTACGGACAGCAAAACGACTAAAACCTAGACAAGCCCGCTGGGCTCTCTTTTTCTCTCGCTTCAACTTCCACATATCCTACAGACCTGGCTCAGAGAATGGAAAGGCAGACGCACTCTCACGGATGTTTTCAGCAGAGTCCCAAACTCCAGAACCTGGTACAATCCTCTCTTCTCAAAACTTCCTTGGGGTGGCACAAGTGGATTTGATGTCATCCATCAAATCATCATCCAACTCTTGCATGGAACCAGAGGTGCAATCCTTGAAAAGAAATGGTAATTTTTTTTGGATCCGTGGGAAAATTTTTGTACCTCGGGAGACACGGTCGCTAACCCTTAAGATGTGCCATGACCATAAACTCGCAGGGCACTTTGGAGTAAGGAAGATATCCGAGCTGGTCTCTCGTTCCTTTTGGTGGCCTGGATGGAGACGGGATTGCAAGGAATATGTGGCGTCCTGCCCTCTATGTCAGCGAAACAAAGGTCAAAACGCCAAGTCTTGGGGTTTACTAAGACCTCTACCCATCCCCGAACGGCCATGGTCTGACGTCTCCATGGATTTCATAGTGGACTTGCCAGCCTCGGGGGGTTTTACCACTATTTTTGTCGTGGTTGACCGTCTCTCCAAGATGGCCCATTTTTTGCCCATGAAAGGCACCCCTTCGGCCTTAGAGATGGCCAATATTTTTCTGAAGGAAATCATCAGGCTCCATGGCGTACCAAAGAACATTGTATCAGACAGGGGTGTACAATTTACGTCCAAATTTTGGAGGGAGCTCTGCAAAGCCTTAAATATCAAGGTCTGTCTCTCATCAGCTTACCACCCTCAGAGTAACGGCCAAACGGAGAGGACGAACCAGACTCTAGAGCAATATCTGCGGTGTTTCTGCTCAGGATCTCAAGATGATTGGGCAAGCCTTCTCCCATACGCAGAGTTCGCGTATAACAATTCCGTTCACACTGCTACCAACCAAACACCCTTCTGGGCAAATTGCGGATTCCATCCCACCTTTCTGTCCAACGATGTTCCTGAGATAGCAGTCCCTGCAGTGCATGACAGGATAACCTCTTTACAAGCGAATTTGCAGAGGATTCAAGACATGTTGCAAAGGGCTCAAGCGGATTACAAGGAACAGTATGACTGGGGCAGGAGGGAAAATCCAACCTTTAATATAGGAGAAGAGGTCTGGTTGTCTACTACCAACCTTAAATTATCCGTGCCTTCTCGGAAATTGGGGCCCAAGTTCATTGGTCCTTTCCCCATCAAAAGGATTATCAACCCTGTGGCTATGGAGCTAGCATTACCAAAGACTTACAGAATCCATCCTGTCTTCCACGTGTCCTTACTGAAGCCCGTGGTGGACAGCACTTTTCCGGAAAGAGGGGAACTTCCTCCGCCACCAGTTAGGGTGGATGGAGAGAATGAGTTTGAGGTGGAGTCCATCCTTAACTGTAGGAAGAAGGGCAGACAACTGCAGTATTTGATCCAGTGGAAGGGATATCCACCTGAGGACAACTCTTGGGAACCCGCAAGGAACCTACATGCACCACGCTTAATTCAAGCTTTCCACCAAGACCATCCGGAGGGGATGTCCAGTCTGGGCGTCCAGTGTCCGCCCTTAGGAGGGGGGCACTGTCAGGAGGCACAAGCCGCCTCCGTCCGCCGGGCTCCAGGGCGCATGCGCGGAGAACTCACGCTGCGCTGTACACCCGTTCGCGGCCCAATGGTGCGGCGCGCGCGGGTGCACGGCGGTCCCCGTGTGCGCGCCGTGGCCGTGCGGGTGCCCGGCAGCGCGTCATGCTGACGCGCTCGCCGGAGGGCTACATCTGACGGCTCCAGCACCCAGTCGGGTTGCTGGTTTGTCGTCAGCTGTGCCCTGTCCCCTGTACCTGCTACTCCCTGTGGTTTCTATAGTGTTTCCTGTGCTGAACTCTGCCTGACCAACGGATCACCCCTGCTTGCCTGATACCCTGACCACTGCCTGTTAAACGGATTACTCTTGCTTGCCTGATACCCTGACCTCTGCCTGTTAAACGGATTACTCTTGCTTGCCTGATACCCTGACCTCTGCCTGTTAAACGGATTACTCTTGCTTGCCTGATACCTCTGAACCCTGCCTGATTAAACGGACTTGCTCTTGCTTGATATCCCGGCTCTGACCTCTGCCTGTATTACGGACTTGTCCTGCCTGATACCCCAGTTCTAGTTAACCATTGTCTTGCAGTTTCTCCAGTGCCCAACGGCTACACGGACCTCCTTCGGGCCCTTCGGGTACCCAGCCACCACCGGAAGCCCGTGCCTCCGCGTGCCCCCAATCCCCTGTATCACTTCCAGGGGTCGGGTGCGCGTGGTCGTAAGGGCGAGCCGCTCTCGGCATCTTGGCCTCGGTGAGTATAGTCCCGACAAGGGACTTCTAGGTGCCTGCACTTTTTAACTTACAGCAGTATTTTTAAAACTGGTTACTGAGTTGTTTTAACTCATTACCTCAGTTGAAATAAGATATGTTATCATTTTGAAGTCATGTAATTTCTTTATATGCTATATATACACCAGTGAAATGTGACATGTGAAGGGCTGGGGTGTCATTGATATGTGGATTGTGACTGACAGTTCAGATCTACCTTCCCTGTACTGTCCAAATGTACGGTAGCTTAACCACTATCAGTGCCTACCAAGTCTTACCGTTTGACTGTTGAAGAGTAATTTAAAATTTTTTGTAATGGCCTGTTTTACTTCTTTGTTCCTCAAGCTGTAAATAATCGGGTTCAGCACTGGGATGACCATGCAGTAGATGGCAGACACAACACTGTCCATTCTCTGTGAATCGGAGGATGTTGGCCTCATGTACATGAAAATGAGAGCACCATAATACATGGTGACCACCGTGATGTGAGAACTACAGGTTGAGAAAGCTTTCATCCTCCCATGTAAACATGGGATTCGGAGAATGGTTGAAATGATAAAGATATAGGTGATCAAAATAAACGTCATAAACCCAACTCCGAACACTGTAGCAGAAACAGAAGTCAAAACCTTGTTGATATACGCGTCACTGCAAGACAATTGTAACAGTGGCTGAACCTCGCAGTACAATCTATCTATCTTGTTTAGTCCACAGTATGGGAGAAGAGAAGTGGGAAGGGATTGTATGATGGAGTTCACAATGCCACTGGCCCATGCGGCCCCTGTTAACTGGAGACACAGGGTATGGTTTATGATAATTCTATATCGTAAAGGGATACAAATAGCGACATAACGGTCATAAGCCATGATAGCTAAAAGAACACATTCTGTAGTAGCACACAACGTAAAGAGATAAACTTGACAAATACATGCCCAGAAAGAAATTATATTACTTTGGTTATTGATGTTGTTGAGAATGTTGGGGATAGTTATAGTTATGTAGCACATTTCTAGGATTGAGAGGTTGGCCAGAAAGAAGTACATGGGTGTATGAAGAAAAGTACTAGAAATAATAGCTGTAAGAACAACTGTGTTGCCGATTAATGTCATCAGGTATATACTCAGGAATAACAAGAAAGAAGCACAACGAAACTGAGGAACATCATAGAGGCCCAGGAGAAGAAACACAGTGGTTAAGTTGGCTGGACTTCTGGCAGCCATAGGTATACAACTGTAAGAACAACATAGAAAAGGTTAGACACACAGGCATTTGCTTTGACTGAAATTCTATTGCCTAAATATGCCCTGATAAAGTTGGGCATAGAGTGAAAGCTGAAAATTAAGCACAGGGCCTGCAGGACAAGGTTTGCGATAAAAAATGGGTAAGGAAGGGTTAATGTTGTGTAGGATGTATAGAGTTAGCAGGAGGTGCTTAGTGTGAGGGATTGTCATTTATCTGGTAGCCAATCAGGTAAATTAGGAGTCTTTGAATCAGTGATACAATGAAATGCAGCCAGATAGTGATTATCCAGCATCAGGCAAATGTCCCACCAGCTTGTTTACTTGTCTGGGTCATTAAACTATATTTAGGAAAAGGTAAAACTCCTATCAGGTTATTTTATGTCCTAGAGAACCAGCAGAAAATGAGAGAAAATCTCTCCAAAGTGAACAGAATGACCCTTTTAGAGAGATTTCATAGGAACAGATGTCACCATTGGAGGATTTTCCCTCACTTACCTATACTAATGACAAATCAAAATTTTGAATTTTCCACCACTTTCTACTTTTTTGAGAATGTTAACTAGGAGAAATAGAAGGTTCATCTCTTCAGCTGAGACACAGACAGAAATGTATTGTTAAATCTATGTTTATTTCATTTATTTTATTTTTTTGGCAAAGACAAATGAATAACAATGTCCACAATGAAAGGAATAAAGGGGGTAACCAGATGACATTAGGAGGTAATATTATTCCACAGCAAATAGTGGTAATGCCAAGAGGTGAGCATTGAGTATAAAATCAACTAGTCACAAACCAGCTAAACCAAGAGAGAGAGAAAAGGTAGAAAGAGAATACAGAATTTTTTTTTTTGGAGAAAGAGGGGTTGGGGAAGGGGAGAGGAGGGAAGAGAGAAGAGGGAGTGGGCATTGCGAAATTGAAGCTTGGATTCTTTGAAAACATATTCAAGCAGAAGATGGAAAAACCTATGGGAAAATAATTTCTCTCAAACAACTGCAGAGGGATATTATTTCCAATAACAACCCAAGGTAAAGTGGACTTAATGTGGTTCTAAAGCCTAAAGGTTTTATATCCTAATGCATTCTATGTATTGCACAGGGCAGGAGTATGACACATTTATTATTTTATTTTTAAAAAAATCACTTTAATAGGAATCAGATGAGACTCAAGCTTTCAAAGCATTTCAGAAGAGGAGTAATATAGTTAGGTTGAAAAAAAAAATAAGCTGATCTAGAGGAAGGCGAAAAACCCCAGCAAAGCATAATCCAATTTGCCACAGCAGGGGAAAAAAATTGTTCCTGATCCCCCAAGAGGCAATCAGATTTTCCCGGGATCAACTTTACCTATAAATGTTAGTACCCAGTTATATTATGTACATTTAGGAAATAATCCAGACCTTTTTAAAGCAATCTACTGAGCTTGCCAGAACCACCTCTGGAGGGAGTCTATTCCACATTTTCACAGCTCTTACTGTGAAGAAACCCTTCCGTATTTGAAGATGAAATCTTTTTTCCTCTAGATGTAAAGAGTGCCCCCTTGTCCTCTGTGATGACCTTAAAGTGAATACCTCAACACCAAGTTCACTATATGGACTACTTATGTATTTGTACATGTTGATCATATCCCCCCTTAATTCCCTCTTCTCAAGAGAGAATACATTCAGTTGCTCTAATCTTTCTTCATAGCTGAGCTCCTCCATGCCTCTTATCAGTTTGGTTGCCCTTCTCTGCACTTTCTCCAGTTCCCTGATATCCTTTTTGAGAACTAGTGACCAAAACTGAACTGCATATTCCAGATGAGGTCTTACTAATGATTTGTACAGGGGCAAAATGATATCTCTCTCTCTGGAGTTCATACCTCTCTTAATACAAGAAAGGACTGCTCGCTTTGGAAACTGCAGCTTGGCATTGCATGCTATTATTGAGCTTATGATCTACCAAAACCCCCAGATTCTTCTCCACCATTGATTCCCCCCGTTGTACTCCCCCTAGTATGTATGATGCATGCATGCATATTCTTAGCCCCCAAGTGCATAATTTACATTTATCAACATTAAACCTCATCTGCCACACCCAATTAGACAGTGCATTGAGGTCGGCTTGTAAATTGGAGAAATCCAGAAAGGGCGTTATACCACTGCATAGCTTAGTGTCATCTGCAAAGGCAAAAATGTTACTTTTAATCTCAGACCCTATGTAATTTATAAAGGTATTAAAAAGTAAGGATCCCAACACTGAACCTTGGGGTACACCACTGATAACCTTAGACCATTCAGAGTATGAATCATTAACCACCACACTCTGAATTCTGTCTTTTAGCCAGTTTTCTATCCATTTATAAATCTTACACATAAGCCGTGTGTGGGGAACTCCGTCAAACGCTTTTGCAAAATCCAGGTATAGCTGATAAAGCGATACCCATATGCCCATGTGCCCATATTAACCACAGAGGCTTGAATTTAATCCGTGTATCAGACTCCTCCACTAATAACTCCTCAATCCACATGATGTCATTGACGCTGTTGACCCAAAGGGTGATAGGAGGGGTGGAAGATTTATGCTTTTACTTGAATGCTGTATGCCAATCTTTGGGCTGGATCTCATGTCCAAGGTCTCTGGACCACAGCCAGGGCAAAGTGGGTAATGTCCTGTTAGCTTGCGAGTTTTTGTACATGGTGGAGAGTGTGCAGTAACGGACTTCCAAGGAGAAGCCCAGCTCCGCAAACTGTATAAGAGGTCTATGTGTAAGGCTCATGGCATGGAGGAATTTGCAGAAAGAGGAGAGATGGACTCTTATAATCCAATTCAAGGAACCTGAGCTATACGGAGTATGATGGACAGAAAGGCCAGAGGAAGAAAAAACAAAAGACCTAGCTCTGGGCCAGTCTATTTTATCATAAGACCCAAGCGAAGATGTTTTAGTACTGTTTGGGAGCTCTGGGTTGTCAAAGAGAGGTGTAAAAGAAGGTACAACGTAAACGGTACCAGAGAGGAGGTGGGACACTAGTGAAAGGAGAAATGGTCGAAAAAGAACGTTATGAGTCACCACAACCCCACAGCCAGGGCCGTCTTTAAGGCAGGGCAGAAGGGACAGCTGCCCTGGGCCCGGTCATTGTTGTGGGGCCCAAAGCAGCTGCCTCATACTTACCAACTATCCCAGTTTAAATTCCCTCTTCCCTTGAGGTCTTAGTCCTGTGCTCTGTCCTGATATCTCAGTGCTAAGTTCTGTTACTAATGCTGCCCAGCTCTGCCCTATTGTTGTGTACAGATGACTCACCTGGAGACCCTGTGATTACATGTAAATACTGGCATTGATATGTAAATAGCGGCAGACTGGCAGCATTCATATCTAAATAGAGGCAGTATTCATATGTATATCATGCCCCCTGAGGTTATATCCACCATCACCTATACTGAATGCTGTCCACTGGGGAGATAATAGAGCATTTTTGAACGTCCTGCCTACAACTGTGGTCATTAAGCCTACCATCAGCCTGTTCTGCAAAGGTAAGCAAATTAGTAGGGGAGAGGGTAGTGTGGGGTGTGCAGAGGTAGGCAGAGAAGGAATTACAGTTTGTGGTGCACAGGTGAGCAATAAGGGGATATATGGAGGTAAGGCAGGTGGGTGTAAAAATGAGCAGAGGAGGCAGGTAGAGTTAAAGGGGAGGGGAATTGGAGTGGAGAGGATGGGGGAGGTTTTGGGTGCAGAGGTTAGCAGGGGTTTTAGGATGCATAGGTGTACTGACAGGGTGGATAAAGATGTAGGTCACATGTAGGGTAACCCATTCATTTCAATGGGCTGCTCTATGGGCTACAAATGCGAAAGAAAGTCCCAAACCCTTTTTCAAAATCACATGTGCCAAGGCACATGTCAGCAGATGCGTGAGGGTGTCATTAACAATTAATGGCACTGCTGTGTATCTGCTAAAGGGCAGCACGTTTCTGTGGTGTCAGGAAAGCAATTTTGCATGTGTTCCCGACACACACAAATGTGAATGCAGGCTAAATGTCTCAGTTACATTTGTGGTCAGTGTAAATCCCTCCTTACATTTATGGTTACTGTGAATACTTCTATTACATTGATGGCCAGTGTTGAAACTCCTCTTTATATTTGTAGTCGGTAAAAAAAAAAAAAATCAGCATTGTCATTGATCACACCATCCCCTCCCCCCAGCAATGCCACTGATCCCAGGCGTTCTAGGACCCCCAGGAGTTTTCTGTCTATTAATGGGTCCTCTCACCTCCCCAGTCCATGGTGTGCAGGCAGTGAGGAGATCATGTGCTGTAACCTCTAGCAACCAATCAGTAAGCCGTAATGATGTGCAGTAATCTCTAGCAACCAATCAACAAGCAGAAATCATGTGCTGTAACCTCCAGCAACTAATCAGTAAACCATAATGTGTGCTGTAACCTCTAGCAACCAGTCAGTGAGCCATAATGATACACTGTAACCTCTGGGCGGCACAGTGGTGCAGTGGTAGCACTCTCACCTAGCAGTAAGAAGGGTCACTGGTTCAAATCCCAACCACAACACTACCTGCTTGGAGTTTGCATGTTCTCCCTGTGCCTGCGTGGGTTTCCTCCAGGTACTCTGGTTTCCTCCCACACTCCAAAGACATGCTGGTAGGTTAATTGGATCCTGTCTAAATTGTCCCTAGTATGTATGAATGTGAGTTAGGGACCTTAGATTGTAAGCCCCTTGAGGGTAGGGACTGATGTGAATGTACAATGTATATGTAAAGTGCTGCGTAAATTGACGGCACTATATAAGTACCTGAAATAAATAAAAAAAATAAAAATAAACCTCTGGCAACCAATTGCAATCACTGCCTGATCTGATTCAGTAAATTGATTTTGAGTCTAGCTGCTATTTATTGTATGTCTCAGAGCGGTAGAGAGCAAAACTGCATGGAAGAAGGGGGAGGGGCAATTAATGTTAAAGATGGCCCTGCCCACAGCAATGCTTGCACTGCAGGTCTACTGGGGATGAGTCTTGTTCTATCAAACTAGAAGCTTGCAGGGTGGGATGGGGGAACCAATCTAACATGTGCAATATTATTGCGCAAGAGTGATATAATTTATAATCTAGGAGACCAACACCGCCATTTTGTTTCAAGTTACATAACAGTTTATGGCATAGTCTTGGGAACCGTTTCTGCCATAAAAACTACATGGCAAGAGGGTGTAAAGTATGAGAAAAAAAAAAAAGCCCATGGAGGTATGACCGGGAAAATGTATAATAACTTAGGGAGCCATTTTTCAATATGTTTATCTTCCCAAACCATTGTATCCCTAAAGTATGCCATGTGCCCGGGTCTTTACGGATCTTGGATAGAATTAGGGCATAATTGAAGACATACAATTCTGTCAGTTGTGACGGGATGGCTGTGCCCAGATAGGAAATACTTTTAAACCTCCACTGGAAAGGTAATTAACCAACAGGCTAGAGAGAATGTCAGAAGATAAAGGTATGTTCAAAGCTTCGGTCTTGGACATGTTAAATTTAAAGTTACTAAATTAGCCAAAACAGCGAAACTCTGAGAGGAAAGAAGGGATACTGATGCGTGGATAAGGGATGTATAGGAGGAGATCATCATGTCTACATAAAGAGAGTTTATAATTCACCAAGGGAGTCTTGATTTCTTTAATGGAATAATTTTGTCAGGTGCTCAGCTGGAGATGAGGAAAGATTCAGAACTAGACCTATTACCTAAGACCAACGTAGATGGAGAAGAATACAAGGACTTAATTTTGGTGATCGTGGAATGCCCTAAACCAGTGATGGCGAACCTTGGCACCCCAGATGTTTTGGAACTACATTTCCCATGATGCTCAAATACACTGTAGAGTGCATGAGCATCATGGGAAATGTAGTTCCAAAACATCTGGAGTGCCAAGGTTCGCCATCACTGCCCTAAACCATTCTCATCCAGGCATATTTGTAAAAATTGCCAGTTGACCCTATTAATGTCTTTTCCGCATCGAAGGAGAAAAGACAAGCAGGTATCCACTGTTGATAGATATAGAGTAAGAGATAAGATTGAGAGTTTGGGTTGTGTTATTTTTCTGTCCAAGCACAAAACATTTGATCTCTGTGGATCAATTGGAGTAAGCGAGGGGATAGTCGATTTGTGAGGATTTTAGAATAAAGCTTTACATCGACGTTCAGTAAGAATATACAGTCAGGTCCATAAATATTGGGACATCAACACAATTCTAATCTTTTTGGCTCTATACACCACCACAATGGTTTTGAAATTAAACGAACAAGATGTGCTTTAACTGCAGACTTTCAGTTTTAATTTGAGGGTATTTACATCCAAATCAGGTGAACGGCATAGGAATTACAACGGTTTGTATAAGTGCCTCCCACTTTTTAAGGGACCAAAAGTAATGGGACAGATTAACAATCATCCATCAAACTTTCACTTTTTAATACTTGGTTGCAAATCCTTTGCAGTCAATTACAGCCTGAAGTCCGGAACACATAGACATCACCAGATGCGGGGTTTCATCCCTGGTGATGCTCTGCCAGGCCTCTACTGCAACTGTCTTCAGTTCCTGCTTGTTCTTGGGGCATTTTCCCTTTAGTTTTGTCTTCAGCAAGTGAAATGCAGGCTCAATTGGATTCAGGTCAGGTGATTGACTTGGCCATTGCATAACATTCCACTTCTTTCCCTTAAAAAACTCTTTGGTTGCTTTCGCAGTATGCTTCGGATCATTGTCCATCTGCACTGTGAAGCGCCGTCCAATGAGTTCTGAAGCATTTTGCTGAATATGAGCAGATAATATTACCCGAAACACTTCAGAATTCATCCTGCTGCTTTTGTCAGCTGTCACATCATCAATAAATACAAGAGAACCAGTTCCATTGGCAGCCATACATGCCCACGCCATGACACTACCACCACCATGCTTCACTGATGAGGTGGTATGCTTTGGATCATGAGCAGTTCCTTTCCTTCTCCATACTCTTCTCTTCCCATCACTCTGGTACAAGTTGATCTTGGTCTCATCTGTCCATAGGATGTTGTTCCAGAACTGTGAAGGCTTTTTTAGATGTTGTTTGGCAAACTCTAATCTGGCCTTCCTGTTTTTGAGGCTCACCAATGGTTTACATCTTGTGGTGAACCCTCTGTATTTACTCTGGTGAAGTCTTCTCTTGATTGTTAATTTTGACACACATACACCTACCTCCTGGAGAGTGTTCTTGATCTGGCCAACTGTTGTGAAGGGTGTTTTCTTTACCAGGGAAAGAATTCTTCGGTCATCCACCACAGTTGTTTTCCGTGGTCTTCCAGGTCCTTCGGTGTTGCTGAGCTCACCGGTGCGTTTTTTAAGGATGTTCCAAACAGTTGATTTGGCCACATCTAATGTTTTTGCTTTCTCTCTGATGGGTTTGTTTTTTTAGCCTAATGATGGCTTGCTTCACTGATAGTGACAGCTCTTTGGATCTCATATTGAGAGCTGACAGCAACAGATTCCAAATGCAAATAGCACACTTGAAATGAACCCTGGACCTTTTATATGCTCCTTGTAAATGGGATAATGAGGGAATAACGCACACCTGGCCATGGAACAGCTGAGCAGCCAATTGTCCCATTACTTTTGGTACCTTAAAAAGTGGGAGGCACATATACAAACGGTTGTAATTCCTACACCGTTCACCTAATTTGGATGTAAATACCCTCAAATTAAAGCTGAACATCTGCAGTTAAAGCATATCTTGTTTGTTTGATTCAAATCCATTGTGGTGGTGTATAGAGCCAAAAAAGTTTAGAATTGTGTCGATGTCCCAATATTTATGGACTGTAGGCCTGTAACTACTACAAATAGAGGGGTCTTTACCTAATTTAAGGAAGGCAGCTATTTGTGCTTTGAGTAGGTGTAGTTGGGAGGGGAGGGGTAATCTTTGTCAATCAAATTAAATGATGACATGAATGGTGTTAATAACAGAGCAAAGATTTTATAGAAACCGTGTGTAAAACCATCAGGACTGGAACATTTTCCGTTCAGGCCTTTGATGGCCTGGAGGAATTCTGTCTCACTACGCACTGACTTGAGATTCCCTGAGTCAAGGGGAGAAATAGAAAGTAATGTAGTTTCCTGAATATAGGATTGCATAGTTTCCTGAGATGTCAGAAAATAAGTAGTTGACTGAGAGGAAGGCAGGTTATATAATTTTGAATATTAATTGTGGAACTCTGTGGAAATCTCTGTTTTTATACAGCTTAGAGGACAATGTAATGTGTATGGTTTGTCTTGGGCACCGAGGGTGTATAACTCTAGCTAAATTGTGACCGCATGTATTCGCTAATGAATAATAGGTTTGCTTTAACTTTTCTCTGGCTATGAGAGATTTTGATTCTAGAGTATAGAAAAGGTATCATCTAGTATTAAATAGAGTTACTAACGTGGTTGGGTCCAGTTTTTGTTTCTAAGACGATTCTATCGAGGATATTAATGTCAGCAATTTATGTATCTTGGTGATTCATTCCCCTTTCAACCTAGCGCCATGTTGTATGAAGATCCCCCTAAGAACACATTTTAAGGGCTCCCATTTAGTTAAAGGGTGCGTCTAATCAGAAGTATATTAGACTGAAAAATCTTTAATAACGTGGGAAATGGCATTTACACAAGGGGGATCTCATAGCAAGTTGTCATTTAGACGCAAACACCAGTGAGCCTGGTGGGCCTACCAATTGATAAGTGTATAGGGGAATGGTCAAACCATAGCTTAAGGCAGATCAAAGATTGTAGGTTGGCATCAAGAAAATTTTCAGAGATAACAAAACAATCTATCCTGCTCTAGGCATTGTGTGAGGCCAAGTAGAAACTGTAATCCCTTTCAAAATGGTGTACAATTTGCTACACACTGGGGATAGTAATGACTTACCCATCAAAGAATCCAGGCAAGGAACCAAAGAGATGCTGAGGTCACCCCCCAAGATAAGGTTACCGTTGCTGAAGGTTTCTGGTTTGAAGAAAATTAACGCTAGGAAATGCAGTTGCTCCTGGTTGGGAGAGTATATGTTAGCCAAAGTGAACACAAAATGCAGAAGTTTCAATTTGAGAAATATAAAATGATCATTTGAGTCTATGACAGTATCTAACACTTTTGGTGTAAATGAGAGGTGGAACTCTATAGAAACCCCCTTATACCTGCCAACAGGTTCGTACTGTGGAATCAAGTGGTAACGTATTTGTTATTGAGTGAAGGTTTCTTATCAATTCTAAAGTGAGTATCCTGTAATAGGGGGATTTTGATCGTTGTTTTGTGAAAATAGTAAAGAATTTTTTGCTATTTCTCAGAAGAGTTAAGGCCCCTGCAGTTGAAGGAGGAAATTTTAATGGTCACATTATCCGCCATTTATGTTGAAAGATAAAGGGAGTCTGAGTGTGGGCAGTCTCAGAGCTAAAAAAAAGGGGGGGAGGGGGGATAAGAAGGGGAGGGGGGGAAGGGAAACATACTGTAGGTATTTGTCAGAATACCATAAACAAACTGAGCAATATCATAGACTAACAAAATATCTGCACAACCACTGGGAATGGAGCTCCCATATAGATTCTGCTCCTAGGGCAAGACAGAACAAGCCAAGAAGTGGGAATAATGCACCCACCGAGGGGGCAATAAAGAAATATTGCATAAAATGCAAAACAGTAAAAGCATTTTTTCTTTAAAAAACAGAGCCTCTATGGGTGCTGGATACCCTAAGTAGGGGCGCCTAGTAAGCACTTTTTTTGTTTTGGACAGAGTGGAGATGGATTAGAACACCTGTCAGTTTATATTGCTGTGTGTGCCCCCATTATGGCGATTCCGCCTCTCAATTTGTTTTGTTTTCCATTTTCATTAAAAGAAAATCACAAATTTTGGGTTGTCCCCAGAAAAGTAATAGAGGGGAAATCTTCCAACGGGGATACTAGTTCTGGTGACCTGGGGGTCCCCAAGGGATTCACTTAGTTTGCAGGGATTTCCTCTCATGTTTTGATTATGGGATAAGAAGTGATGGAAAAATCTCCCCAATGGGACACAGGTGCCAAACAATAAACTGACGAGGGTTTATACCCTCCCTTGCTCTATCCAAAAGGAAAAAAGTTTTACCTATAGTTCTACTTTAAGTTTCTATAGGAGAGAAACAGGGCAAAAGGAGCATAGAGAGGACTGCATATGTAACCCAATTACGATATGGCTCGCCTCATTGCTACAAACATGGAAGCAACAAAATCAATAAGGGCAGCTCTCAGCCAATAAATTGCAAAGTATAAACAACAGCTAAACAAATATAGAACATAACTTGTAAGGCAACCAGGGTTAGGATGAGGTCCCTGGAGAATATTGTAGAGACCCAGTGAAACCCTCGGGTGTCAGTGGATTTGTGGGCAGGAGGGGAAGATCTTTTTCTTTGGAGATTGTTGCCAGCAAGATGCCAAACATTTGACAGAGGGTATAACCCCTTCTTACTCTACCTAAAATGAATAAATATTGCCTTTACATACACTTTAATCAGCCACTTTGGGGCACAAATTTCCTGTTCTGATTGCTGTGTCATGTTTTGCGTCTTTGAAGGAGAATCTATTAGTCAAGGAAAAAAAATTGTGTTGGGGAGCCCATAAAAGGAACTATACCTCATCTCTAAATTTGAACATATGGCAATCTACATTCTGCTTATAGGATCGTTGTATAATTAAATTTAGATTTACCAATGAAGAGATGGCGTCTGATCTGGTTATGTATCTATTGGTGCCACATCCCAATATAAGATAGTGATAGTAAAGAATAAAGGGATTTTTTAGGCACCAAACAAGTCAGCGAATAATTAAAAACACAATATTTATTATGCCGAATTATTAAAATTTGGAAAACACCTAGCATTTAAAAACATTTTTTCTGTGTTTTTATATGCACAGTGTTTTCCAGATTTTAATAATTTGTCATAATAAATGTGTTTTGTAATTATTGCCTGACTCGTTTGGTATTTATCTATTACAAGCTTTGGCACTGATGCACAAGGGTTAGAAACAGTGCACAGTCACTAGGATAGTACACGTAGGTCTGTACTCACAAATGTCCCTGGTACTTGGATGCCTCCTTCCAATATCAGCCAGACATTTCTCCTGTGAAGTCTCCAGACCAGATCCTCTATGAAAATCCCTCCATTAGTTCCAGCAAGATCCATTAGAACAGGCCCCCTAGCTATGACACAGCTGGAACCTCAGTGATTACTTGAAGAGCACTAGTGAAACTTCAGCTGTACAGCCCAGAATGGCAGCAGCCCTTTAGGATGGGAACTTTTCATCCTGGACAAGAACCCTGCTTCTCTAGGCCCCAGACTATTTATACACAGCCAGCCATCTACTGGGCTTCCTCCCCCAGGGAGTGGCTGAGACCACATAAATATTCAGGCTGTGGGTCTGCCCCTTCAAGCCCACTACATTCTAGTATCCAATAGAAAGCGAGGGGAAGCAGTTGAGCATGCAGCTATTGAAACCTAGAAGAGCCCAAAATAATCACGCATTGCTACACTGAATGCAGGGGATCAAAAAAAAAAAATTACCTGATATTTCTAGATACTTTTCAGTATTTAGAAGGGCACTACATGCACACTTTGAAAGCACAGGGAACAGTGTGAATCCAGGCTCAACCGCTGTGTCCCTACTGGGTAGATTCACCCTTGCAGGGTGCCCTGGTGAACATTGTTTTAAGCACTTAAATGAGTTATAAAGACAGAAGTTTTTGTATCTTAATGAATTCTTTGCATTAAGATAAAAAAACCTTCTGTGTGTAGCAGCCTCCCCAGCACCCCCTAATTACTTACCTGAGCCCCATCTCTCTCCAGTGATGTACACGGGTGTCTTAGCCATCTGGGACTCTCCTCCTGATTGGCTGAGACACAGCAGCGTCGCCTTTGGCTCCCACGGCTGTCAATCAAAGTCAGTTAGCCAATCAGCAGAGAGAGGGGGCGGGGCAGGGCTCTGTGTCTGAATGGATACACGGAGCTATGACTCGGCTTGGTTGCCCCCATAGCAAGCTCTCCCAGGAACAGGAGAGATCTCCCCTTACTTCCTGCAGTGTATGGGACAGGAAGTGAAAGGAAATTACCACAACAGGAAACAGATAGCAAAAAGGCAGCAAAAGAGGAGCTGGTATCAGATGGGTAAAGGTTTGTGCCTCAGTCCCAATTAGTGCATGCACAAAAACTAGTAATAGCCCATGGGACTTTATGAGTCACACCACAAAAAAGTAAAATATAAGTAAATGTATTGTTTACAAAAGTTTTTACATACATTTAAAACAGCATAACTGTATACCAGTGATAAAAATGCATTTTAAATACATAACATTTAAAACATTCAAGTTAGAAACCTTGAATTGAAACATAGATGGTATGTGCTAATATCCACTGTCAGCCTGAAAAATCAGTGCTGACATTCTAGATGCGTTTCGTGAGATAAGAAACTCGCTTCCTCAAGAGAAGCACAGAAAAATATCTGGAGATAAAAAAACTCACATATAAATTATAAGGGTAAAAAAAAGGGGGGGGGGGGTTGGGGGAAAAAAGCAAACCTCACATTCCTGACTTACGATTATTGAAAAATTGAAGTAAACTTCACAAGCATAATGATATGACAGGTACATAAATAAAATCAACAGGCCGGATGGAGCCACCCAAAGGTCCACAAAATTCTATCTGGGAGTTGTGGAAAGGCGGGGAATAGAGGACAGACACTCTCAGTGCAGGCCCCCAGACATCACTGCGTGGCCCAGTGGTGGCGAAGGCCCTGTATATTTCCCCACCACTGGGCCATGGTTTCTCATAATTTAGTAATAAATTTACTTATATTTCCTTTTTTTGTGGTGTGACTCGTACAGTCCAGTGGGCTATTATTAGTTTTTGAAGGTAGCAAAAAGGGTCTATCCAAAATGCTATTAAAAAAAAAAGTTTTGCCTTTACATACACTTTAAAGTGATGATATTATACTGAGCAAAGCACATTATGCATGCTTATTTTGAATTGATCCCAAAGTGTTCTGGACCTTCTCAACAGACAACTAATCTAACTTAAAGGAAACTAAAGAAACTCTCTATTGAACAAATGCATATAATGTTATTACTAGCCTCTCCTTCTGCAAATACTAGTTTCCTGGCAGTCATGCTAATCCAATGTCACTTGGAACAAGTATGCTGATCAGCAGGGCTTTTTTTCTCAGGGAATAGTTGTAGGTACTCCCTCCTTCTGGGTCACCCCTTGTCTCCGCCCCCTACCCACCTCTGAGCACCGTTCCCTGGTTCCACCCCCTACCCACCTCCCAGTACTGCCCCTTTTGGAGATTACAGAGGCAAGTATAATTTTGTGGTGCTAAGTAATTTATATTGAATTTGTTACTGATAAGAAGCAAAGCAGTAAAATTGATCCCCCCACCCAACCAATGACAATAGATCCTGCCCCCACACACACACACACCAGAAACAATAGATTCCAACCAACAAAAGACTCCTTGCAACAAAATATCCCTCAGCAAAAATAGATCCCCCCACCAACAATAGCCCCCTCACAAAAAAAACAGCAACAATAGATACACCACATCAAACCTACACCCCAAGATGATTTGTCCCCCAGAAACAACATATCTCTCAGCAACGAGCAACAATAAACCCCTCTCTCAACAGTAGATCCCCAGCAACAATAGGTCCCTCACCAGCAATAATAGATCCCCACAAGCAACTCTAAACTCCCCCAACAACAATAGATCCCCCATCAGCAACAACAGACTCCCCCAACAACAATAGATCCCCCACCAGCAACAACAGACTCCCCCAACACCAATAGATTCCCCATCAGCAACAACAGACTCCCCCAACAACAATAGATCCCCCACCAGCAACATTAGACTCCCCCAACAACAACAGACTCCCCCAACAACAATAGATCCCCCATCAGCAACAACAGACTCCCCCAACAACAATAGATCCCCCACCAGCAACATTAGACTCCCCCAACAACAATAGACTCCCCCAACAACAATAGATCCCTCACAGCAATAATAGATCCCCATCCAGCAACAATAGACTCCCCCAGCAACAATAGATTCCCCAGCAGCCAGCATTAATAGACCAATCGGATAAAATCAGATGAATTGTCGTGAACGGCTCTCGAAAGCTCTGTACTAATGATCTGATTATTGTACAATCACTTTAAAAGTGGTATATGTGTACGGGCCTTTAACCACTTGCTGACCACCCGCCGCAGTTACACTGCAGCAAGGTGGCTTGGCTGCGCGAATCGTCATACCGGAACGGCGATTCGTGCACTAGCTTCTGTGGGCGCAAGCTGATTGGCCAGCTTGATGTCCGCTGGCCGCCCGCGATAATTCCTTGCAGAAACAGAGCGGGGATCTGCCAAAGTAAACAAGGCAAACAAGGCAGATCTCCGTTCTGACAGGGGACTAAACTGAGATCATGTCTTTCTGCTATGTGTTACCCCAAGTAGCCCATCCCCCATACAGTTAGTAAACACACCTAGGGAACACAGTTAACCCCTTTATTGCCCCTGATATTAACCCCTTCCCTGCCAGCGTCATTGGTACAATATCAGTGCATATTTTTAGCACTAATCACTGTAATATTGTCACTGGTTCCCAAAACAGTGTCAAAAATGTTAGTTAGGTGTCCGATCTGTCGCGGCCCAGTGAAAAATCACTAATCGCTGCAATTACCAAATGCCATAAATCTGTCCCCTATTTTGTAGACGCTATAACTTTTGTGTAAACCCATCAATATATGCTTATTTGGGGGGGTTATGAAAAATATGTAGCAGAACACATATTGGCCTAAATTGATGAAGAAATTAGATTTTTTTTAAATTTTTCTATTTTTTTATTGGGTATGTTTTATAGCAGAAAATAAAAAATATTGGGTTTTTTTTTCAAAATTAACAGCCTTTTTTTTGTTTATAGCGCAAAATAAAAAATAAAAAAAGGCAGAGGTGATCAAATATCACCAAAAGAAAGCTCTATTTGTGGGGAAAAAAGGACATCAATATTATTTGGGTACAGTGTCGGTTGATCACACAATTGTCAGCTAAATTAAAGCAGTGGCATATTGCAAAAATTGGCCTGGTCATTAAGGGGGTAAAACCTTCCCGGGCTGAAGTGGTTAATGATACAATGCAAAAAAAAAATAAAAAATGTATATTATGAAGTGTTTTAAGCTTTGAAGTCATGTGACAGTTTAATACAAAAATTCTGGCTCTACTATTGTACTCAGTGCACACGTGTACAAGCCCTAATAATTGTATTAAATTTATACGAATTTATAGGGTTTCCTTTTCTCCTAAGGTGATGTACCAAGTGATACAAATTGAGTAATATTAAAAACAAAAAATGACAAAGTATGCAAAAAAATGTACAATAGAAAAACCCTGGTGTTCTTATTACCTACAATGTAGGGAATATATGTGGCATTTAAAAAAAAGAAACCTAAATTATTTTAAAAGAAATGTTTTGCTGTACTTGATTAAGCAGAATCCTGAACTTACTTTGGAGTCATTGGCCACTATATAATAATCACCTTGCCATCATTGGGTTTTTATAATCAAATCTCCTTCTATCCTTTCCTAGTGAAAAATGGTTAATTGCTTCTGTCATTTCCTCTGGGAATTTCTTAAGAGTTGAGATTATTTCTCAATGGGTTTCCATGACTGAAAACCTAAATTTAATACATTATTTGATTTAGGAATAAATTATTTTCGATTTACAGAAGCCCATCTAGTCTTTTACCTAGGAGCAGAGATAATTTGCTACAAAATAGTGTGTTGTGAGCCACACAAGTAGCTCACAGTAGTAATTAATATCACACATTTTGAACATTGCATGACCATGTGTGAATTAATTACTGCTATGTTCTACTTGTGTAGCACTTTGTACCATCTGTGTAATGATCATTATTCTTCGCTATTAGGCTAGATCTACAGAAGATCTTTAAAAAATAAAGTGTGCTAAGTGTATCTATGGGTAAATCCATTTTTTTTAGTTTTGGATAGAGTGGGGAATGGGTTGGTCCCACTGTTAGGTTTTTATTGCTGTCTGTGTTTGACCGCTATCAGTGAGAAATAACGCGAGGAAAAATTCCAAATTTTAGAGTTGTCCCCAGCACAAGATGTAAGGGGAAATCTTCCAATGGGGACATCTGTTCTGGGGACAATTGTCTAAGGCTGGGTTTACACTGGTATGATCGCAGACATTGCATGTGATTCACACTGCATTGCTGTGCACATCACATGCGATGTCTGTCTGACAGTTTGTATGGCTGAATTTGCATCACATTCAGACCAAAATGGTGCAGGTCCCTTTGTTTGGTCCACCCTGGAATCGGAACACATGTGAACACCCATGCGATCTGATTCCTGTACCATTTCACAGTTCGCACTGCGATCTGTGAATTGATTTGGGGTGTCATTAACTTTACATTGACATCCGCAGTGGTTTGCAGATGTCAGTGCAAACCACCTGCGATTCAGGTGTGATGCAGGAACATGCACAGGAATCGCAGGGTTTCCTGCATCACACCAGTGTGAACTGAGCGTAAGAGAGGAATCCCCCTCACATTGGGAGACTTCCTCTAACTTCTGGTTGCACCTCTGGGACAGGAAGGGAAGAGAAATTCCTTCGATGGTACACAGACAGCTGAAAAAACCCAATAATTTTAACTTGGCAGGGGTTTTAAGCCTCCCCAAAAGTAAAAAAATGTTTGGGCTATACATTCACTTTAAAATCACTAGCAATTAGCCGCTATAAGTAATAATTGGTCGCTAAGCAAATGGAACAAATGCTTCTTAAGTTTTTAATCTACACAACTAGTGTGTATTAGTGATTTTGGCAAGATCACGCAATACTCTACTGATGTACAATTGATAGATACTACTGGGCATGCCACTTAATCCTGCATGTGTAGGTTTTTCTAATGCCCCGTACACATCGGACATTCTGACAACAAAATCCATGGATTTTTTCCGACGGATGTTGGCTCAAACTTGTCTTGCATACACACGGTCACACAAATGTCGTCGGAAATTCCGAACGTCAAGAACGCGGTGACGTACAACACGCAAGACGAGCCAAGAAAAATGAAGTTAAATAGCCAGTGCTGCTCTTCTGCTTGATTCCGAGCATGCGTGGAACTTTGTGCGTCGGAATTGTGTACACACGATCGGAATTTACAACAACGGATTTTGTGGGAAAGTTTGAGACCCAGATCTCAAATTTTGTGTGATGGAAATTCAGATGGAAAATGTCCAATGGAGCCTACATACGGTCAGAATTTCCGACAACAAGCTACCATCGAATGTTTTCCGTCGGAAAATCCGACTGCGTGTACGGGGCATTGGCCTTTTGTTACAAATGTTTAGCGATCAATGACTGTAGCAATTATTTCCCAGCCATTTTAGGATATCTCAGTCCAAGCCAGAGATTGAAGATGTGTAGGATAGAGACTGAGGGTGACTCTAGTATTTGTGAGGGTCCCAGGGGCATGTGGTTAGGTGGGCTTTAGAAAAGAAGCTTAGCAACCTTATCTATTGTAACGGGGTTAAATGAGGGAAGTATTAAGTGTACCTGTAGACATGGAGTGTTAAGTGGGGGAGATACCTGTATAGTGGAGATCTCATCATGAATTGTATCAATCTTATTTTTGAAGTGATTGGCTGTCTCCTGGGCAGTGTGTGAATTAGTGAGTAGAGGCAGTAGAGAGTTAAGGGTACAGAAGAGTTGTCAGGAACTGGATGAGAGGGTGTTAATCAGAGTGATAAAATAGTTCTGTTTGTCAGTGTGGAGGCAGGAATTGTATTTTTGGAGGGCAGCTTTATATTGGTTGAAGTCTTTCTGAGGCTTAAGTTGGCCATAGCTGGATCTAAATTCAGCCTGTTTAGCGGGTACCAACCAAATTTCGATCCATCTATAGGCAGGCTGGTTGTACTGAAGTTGAACCATTGCTAGGACTCCATGCACACTGGGCTTGAAAAAACGCCAGTTCCCCTGGCAGAAAAAAAAACGTTCATATAAAGCGTTTTTTGTACAGAAGTTAGACGAGTTTAGGAGAGTTTCTTGTACCAGAAAGCCCAATCAGAAATGCAAACCAGAAGTGTTTTTTTTCCTACCTCTAAACATTGAGCTTATAATATGACTGTAATGCCGGCCATACACGGTTCAAATTTTGTAAGAATTTTCTTTCGAAAATTGCATGAAAGAATTTTCGTATGAATTTCGCACCATTAGTGGGCTACAACAACGGCCGATTTTCGTGCGGCAATCAAATTTGAGGAACCAGACATGTTTGAAATTTTTAGAAAAACAAACAATTTTCTAATCAATGATGGGAGAATCGTGCGAGAAATGTAATAAGAAAAGAAAATTTACGGAGAGAAAAGAAGATTCCCGGCCAAGAAAATTCTTTTCTGTAGCAACATGCGGTGAAATTGAAGGCTTGGTCGGCCGAATTTTGAAAATCAATGGTGGCATCATCAGATCACAAAAAAAAATGAACTTTCTGATTTTGAAAAGAAAATTTGTTCGAAATTCGACTGTGTATGGCCTGCTTAATCGTCCTAATATGCATGGACACGTAGGATATAATTGAGCTTCTTCTATAGTCAAAACGTAAAACTCCTGTAGTAGCAGATTTTTGAGCCAGTGTGCATGGAGCCTTACAGAGCAAACTTTTCACACCAAAATCAGACTACAAGAGGAGCAAGAGGGCAGAGTTGTAAAGATTAAGATCAGCCCATAATTTAGCTAAGACACTAAAGAACAAAATAAACATCACAATAATGTGGACAGGACTACAAATGGCGAAAGCAGCAGCATAGATGCATAGTTTACCATAAACACAATGATAGCAATGAGTCCGATTCAGTTTTAGGTGGAAGTGAATAACAGCAGCGTAGATGCACATGCTTTGGACCTTGCGATCTCGGTCGGTGGACAAATGCGGTACTACTGAACAGACTCCTATCATATGTAATCTGTATTTTGCTCCATCACCTCTAATCATTCTTATGCCGCGTACACACGATCGGACATTCCGACAACAAAATCCTGGATTTATTTCCGACAGGTGTCGGCTCAAACTTGTCTTGCATACACACGGTCACACAAATGTTGTCGGAAATTCCAAAACGTACGGTGATGTACGACACGTACGACAAGCCGAGAAAAATGAAGTTCAATAGCCAGTGCGGCTCTTCTGCTTGATTCCGAGCATGCGTGGAATTTTGTGCATCGGAATTGTGTACACACGATCCGATTTTCCGACAACGGATTTTGTTGTCGGAAAATTTGAGATCCAGCTCTCAAATTTTTGTGGTCGGAAATTCCGACAACAAATGTCGGATGGAGCCTACACACGGTCGGAATTTCCGACAACAAGCTCACATGGAACATTTGTTGTCGGAAATTCTGAGCATATGTACGCAGCATTAGAGGTAGGGAATTTTTGCTAGGCACTACAACTTGCTCGGTGGGTGCAACCTTGATTTATCTGTTATAAACAACATTCAGTAATATGGATACAATATCAACTTGTTGATTTCTAGACTTTTTATGTTGTTGTTTTTTTTTTCTTTAAATAGAAATTTTATTGAAATAAAGAGGTTTAACAGCAATGCATGTATACATTTTTGTAAACAATAAAAAAGGAAAAGAAAATGGTCATAACCAAAAATTGCCATTGCGCAACATGCGACATAGGCATGATCTAAACATTGTAAGCATGTATACAGCTTTACTTTATGAAAAAAGGGCCAACCCCTTAAAATCCATACCAGAAGCAAAGAGTCGGATGTGAAGTTTTGGGGGGGGATCTCACATCTTTTTTCTAATCTTGGATGGGGTCTCCTTTGACATCAATACCAGATCCTCATTAAAGGATAAGTATCTGTAATGTATTTTTAGGGGGAACCCCACAACATTATTTTTATTTGCTTGAAGTCTCCTATTAACAATTATACAAGACCTTGATTTAGGACAGGGATATGCCATTAGTGGACCTCCAGCTGTTGCAAAACTACAAGTCCCATCATGCCTCTGCCTCTGGGTGTCAATCTTGTGGCTGTCAGAATCTTGCTATGCCTCATGGGAATTGTAGTTCTGCAACAGCTGGAGGTCCGCTAATTGCAAATCCCCGAATTCTAGAATAAGGGTCTGGTATAGGTGAAGGGAGTCCCTGGAAGCTTTGTTTGCAAAGAAAGCAGATGGTAGCTGTCATTTACCAGCAATTTAAACAGTAATTTTTTTGTCTTTGTAGATATTAGTTTTAATTTACTGTAGTACAGATGCAATAATTCACAAGCAGCATCCCCAGGCATGTTATTTAAAGGAACTTTGCATTTTTAATGTTTCATTTGAACTAATTGTCTTTAACCACTGTTTCTAAGTCACCAGGATTTTAAACACATTGCTATAGCACCCGGGAAATTTGTTCAGCTGGCAATGGGCTTTTAAGTGGAAGTGGCTGATCCATTAAACAATGGTTAACTCTAAAATGATAACCTGTAAAGACATTTTAAAAAAAATGAAAAAAAAATGTATATAAACTTTATAAGATATATAAATGGTATATAAAGTAAATAGTGTAATTTAATTGACCAAAAACAATGATGGTTTCTCTTAAAACATATTATTATAAATTACAAACATGTATAAATTATAAAATAAAGTTTCTTCTTTTCTAAAGCAAGAATTTAAATTAGTAATGTTAACAGCTTCGACACTTTGCTATCCATACTTGAAGAATTTTGGAATGGGGAATAGGAGCATGGAGGAAAGGGTAAAAGAGGAGGCCCAGCATCTAATAGCAGAGATCCAAAAAAGTGAAGGTAAAGCAAGCAAGGGCTGCCTAAGTAATGCCGCGTACACACAAGCGGACTTTACGGCAGACTTTGTCCTGCGGACTTTTCAACGGACTTTACGACCGACTTTACGAATGAATGGACTTGCCTACACACAATCAACCAAAGTCCAACGGATTCGTACGTGATGACGTATGACCGGACTAAAACAAGGAAGTTCATAGCCAGTAGCCAATAGCTGCCCTAGCGTCGGTTTTTGTCCGTCGGACTAGCATACAGACGAGCGGACTTTTCGACCGGACTCAAGTCTGTCGAAAAGATTTGAAACATGTTTCATTTCTAGGTCCGTCGAACTTTTGGGGGAAAAAAGTCCGCTGGAGCCCACACACGATCGAATTGTCCGATGGACTCCGGTCCGCCAAACCAAGTATGCCGTAAAGTCTGGTCGTGTGTACACGGCATCAAGTTACACTTACCACTACAGTATGTTCTTCCAGAAAGCAGATATGCAGAAACTGGAACTTTATTTATAGATGGACGGCTTTTGATTACGCTTTACTGGCTATAAAATTTGGAGAAAAGTACATTTGAACATGACTGCCTGGCATAGTCACCCATAGCGCTACCCCCGCGGAGGCCTCTGACTTTAGCTGCTTCTCCCCCAAACAGCCACCATCTATCCAAGCAGTAGTCCATTCAATCTGGCTCCAATAAAAGTAGGGGTTGTCTTTTTGTGAATTATTGCTTGTAGAACCTGCAACAGGAGGTGGCAGGGAATAGAGTTAGGGCATAGGATACTCCAAAAAGGTTAGCAATTGGCTGAGAGGACAATCTTCTCATTAGGCAACTAGAAATATTGGACAGTCTAAGGTCTCACAGCTGGGGACCATAAGGCTAGTTTTTTGGTATCTGGTTATCCTGCACTACTGCACAGCTATTGGCACCCAGTGCAATCTCATGAACACTGCATTGTACAGGAGGGCACTCTTCTGAATGCTCACAGTCTAGGACACTGCTGAAGACAGGGAAGTGCCAGTACTTTAAGACCCTATGAGAGCAGTCTCAGTGCAAGCTACCTCTGACACCTATGCCGCGTACACACGGTCAGATTTTCCAACGGGAAATGTTGGATGTGAACTTGTTGTCGGAAAGTCCGACCGTGTGTATGCTCCATCGAACATTTGCTGTCGGACTTTCTGCCAACAAATGTTTGATAGCAGGTTCTCAAATTTTCCGCCAACAACACTTTGTTGTCGGAAAGTCCGATCGTGTGTACACAAGTCAGTCGCACAAAAGTTTACGCATGCTCGGAATCAAGCAGAAGGAGCCACACTGGCTATTGAACTTGCTTTTTCTCGGCTTGTTGTACGTCTTGTACATCACCGCGTTCCCACGTTCCTTGCAAGACAAGTTTGAGCCAACACCCTTCGAACAAAAATCCATGGCTTTGTTGGCGGAAAGTCCAATCATGTGTACGCGGCATTACACTATATTGCCAAAGGTATTGGGACGCCTGCCTTTACACGCACATGAACTTTAATGGCATCCCAGTCTTAGTCCATAAGGTTCAATATTGAGTTGGCCCACCCTTTGCAGCTATAACAGCTTAGCTTTTCTTGGAATGCTGTCCACAAGGTTTAGGTGTTTATCTATGGGAATGTTTGACCATTCTTTCAGAAGCGAATTGGTGAGGTCAGGCACTGATGTTTGACGAGAAGGCCTGGCTTCTCTCTAATTCACCCCAATGGTGTTCTATCGGGTTGAGGTCAGGACTCTGCGCAGGCCAGTCAAGTTCCTCCACCCCAAACTCGCTCATCCACACTATATTGCCAAAAGTATTTGGCCACCCCTCTAAATCATTTGGTGGAGGGGGGATTATGATGTCGGGTTGTTTTTCAGGGGCTGGGCTTGGCCTCTTAGTTCCAGTGAAGAAAACCTTAAGGTGTCAGCATACCAAGACATTTTGTACAATATCATGCTTCCAACTTTATGGGAACAGTTTGGGGGTGGCCCCTTCCTGTTCCAACATGACTGCGCACCAGTGCACAAAGCAAGGTCCATAAAGACATGGAGCAAGCATGCTGAGGTTCCCAGTGAAGGGCTGCACAGTGGGGGCATGTCCGGACAAGTCTGATCATTGGAGGAGAGCAGGTTGAGATCCCACCACAGCTAGAAAACTGATCACAGTGTGTTCTCCTGCTTAGTGTGGTCAGTCATTAACAGGAAAGCTGACTGATTAGCAGGAACACCAGGTATTTCATACAAAGGAAGCAATACAAAAAGAACAGGATACTTTCTCATACATGTATATGGTACAGCAGGCACATATCAGGAATATGGAATGTTGGGTTTACATACTCTTTAACCACTTCCCGCCCGGCCTATAGCAGATTGACGGCCGGGCGGTGGTTCCGTTATCATGACTGGGCGTCATATGACGTCCAGCAGGATAACATGCTGCCGCGCGCAAGCAGGGGTGCGCATTGCGGTGATCGGTGGAAAGGTGTGTCAGCCTGACACACCGCTCCACTGATCTTGGTAAAGAGCCTCCGGAGGCTCTTTACCATGTGATCAGCCATGTCCAATCACGGCTGATCACGATGTCAATAGGAAGAGCCGTTGATCGGCTTTTCCTCACTCGCGTCTGACAGACGCGAGTAGAGGAGAGCCGATCGGCGGCTCTCCTGACAGGGGGGGTCTGCGCTAATTGTTTATCAGCGCAGCCCCCCCTCAGATGACCACACTGGACCACCAGGGATGCCACTAGGACCACCAGGGAAGGGGGCAACATGTGGATGGCCAGGTATGTACCCCATGGCCATCTACATGTGCCCAATGTGCCCAATCTGTGCCAATCAGTGCCCACAAATGGGCACTGATTGGCACCATTATATTTAAGTTCTGCCCCGCAATGACACCAATCAGTGTAATCAATGCCACCAATCAGTGTCATCAGTGCCACCTGTCAGTGCCCATCTGTGCCCATCAG
Source organism: Aquarana catesbeiana (assembly GCF_042186555.1). Taxonomy (NCBI): domain Eukaryota; kingdom Metazoa; phylum Chordata; class Amphibia; order Anura; family Ranidae; genus Aquarana; species Aquarana catesbeiana. The sequence goes on along the minus strand of NC_133332.1, from coordinate 226,239,559 downwards.
TGCCCACCTATCAGTGTCCATCAGTGCCCATCCGTGCCACCTATCAGTGCCACCTATAAGTACCTATTAGTGCCACCCATAAGTACCAATCAATGCCACCTACGAGTGCCCATCGGTGCCGCCTATGAGTGCCCATCAGTGCCACCTATGAGTGCCCATCAGTGCCGCATACCAGTGCCACCTATCAGTGCCCATCAGTGCCACCTATCAGTGCCCATCAGTGCCGCCTATCAGTGCCCATCATCAGTGCCCGTCAGTGCCACCTCATCAGTACCACCTCATTGGTGCCACCTCATCGATGCCCATCAGTGCCGCCGTATCAGTGCCCGCCAGTGCAGCCATATCAGTGCCTGTCATTGAAGAAGAAAACATACTTATTTACAAAAAATTTTAACAGAAACAAAGAAAAACTTGTTTTTTTCAAAATTTTCGGTCTTTTTTTATTTGTTGCGCAAAAAATAAAAACCGCAGAGGTGATCAAATACCACCAAAAGAATGCTCTATTTGTGGGAACAAAATGATAAAAAATTTGTTTGGGTACAATGTTGTATGACCGCGCAATTGTCATTAAAATTGCGACAGCGCTGAAAGCTGTAAATTGGCGTGGGCGGGAAGGTGTTTAAGTGCCTGGTATTGAAGTGGTTAAACCAGTTTCATATATTTATTTTTCAGGTAAGCCCCTTGACCCTACTTTTGGATTCAGCTCGGCAGCCTCTAACATAATCTTCTCTCTGGTGTTTGGAGACCAATTTGACTACAGAGATGAAGAATTTATGAATTTGCTTTACCTGATATACAACAGTTGGCACCTTATGAGCACCACATGGGGACAGGTGAGGGTTTCATAGGATGATGTCGAACAAACTGCCATTTTTTTATTTTAGCTTGGTAACAATCTAATGAGCATCACTTTCAATAAGCATTTACAAAACAGTCATGAAGCATTGAGAAAATGTTTTGGAGAACTTAAAGTAATACTAAAGGCTCCTTTTCCTCCTAACATAAAAAAAGATGTTATGCTTACCTCCTGTGTGCCAGGATATTGTACAGAGTGGCCCCAATTGTTTAATTCATCTGCCCATCCTCCATTCATAGAGCGCTTTTCATTAATTTAAAGATCTTAATTCAGCACTTGAAGAATAAAGCTTTATGGTTGTACGGTAAAGACAGTGGGGGGGTTTACACACATTCCCAGTTCTGCCATCTGATTGCTTCCACACGACCCCGTTAAAGAGGAGTTCCACCCGAGGTCCAGTCAAAAAAAAAAAAAAAATTAAAAGTCAGCAGCTACAAATACTGCAGCTGCTGACTTTTAATTGGACACTTACCTGTCCCAAGGTCCAGCGATGCGGGGGATCGAAGCCCCGCTCGTCTCCCCCTCCGTTCAGCGGCGCCGGCATTGCAACTGTGGGCGCCAGGCTGTGGCTTCACAGCCTGGCACCCCCCTGCGCATGCGCGAGCGGTGCCACGTGCCGTGATTGGCCGCTCAGTCACCTGGGACCTGTAATGGGTCCCAGATGATTGACAGGAGGGAGGGAGCAGAGCTGAGCCCTTCCTGTGCTGAGGGGGAAGTGATGTCACCAGCCCAGGCACTGGAAGAGGCAGACTACGAGGGACCACCTAGCAACAGGCATTTAGAGGTAAGTAAAAAAAAAAAAAAAAAAAATCCAAATTTTTTTTGTATTTTTTTTTTTTAGGATTTTTCATGTAGTTTTTTTTTTTGGGGTGGAACCCCACTTTAACATTATACTGTGCATTACTGTCAATGGAGCACAGGGGAGACACCCAGAGTCTTTTAGACCCTTGGTGTCTCATTAAAAGAGAACCTGTCACCAAAAAATCATCAGTTAAGTCATTTTTTTTTTAAATTGTAAAAAAATTAAAGTTACACCCAAGCACATAACCCCCCCCCCTCAGTGATGCCCCCCCAACCCCCACATATACTCACATAAAAACGTAAAGTCACGGGTCAGGGGCACCTATGCATTAAAACACTGATTAAGATACATATGTTACATATTGCACTCCGCATTGAAAGCATTATTGCTAGCACCAGACCTTCTCCGTAACACTAAACTGATGACCTATTGGGGGCTTTTAAAGTGTTGTCTTTGGAAAATATAGGGTACTAAAGAATGTCGCCATTTCACGGGCACACGCAAATTTAAAGTTTGACATGTTGGGTATCTATTTACTTGGTGCAACCTCATCTCTTATATCTCTTATATATCTTATATATTGTCATTTGACTGCGGCAGAATGGCTCCCCTGCGCAAATTGCCATAGCTGTACTGCGGCCGCTTTAAGGGGTATAGGGGAGGCGCATGCACCACGTCGCTGAGGAGCCGGTGCACATGCCTGGTGGCCGCGATGTCCACTGGGCACCTGCGATCGCTCCTGACAGAGCAGGAACGTGTATCAGTGTGTGTAAACACACAAATCCATGTTCTGTCAGGGGAAAGGAGACAGATTGTGTGTTCCTAATATATAGGAACACCAATCTGTCTCCTCCCCCAGTCAGTCCCATCCCCCCACAGTTAGAACACACAGTGAGGGAACACATTTAACCCGTTGATCTCCCCCTAGTGTTAATCCCTTCCCTGCCAGTGACATTTATCCAGTAATCAGAGGTTATTTATAGCACTGATCATATAAGTGATATAATACTAAAGCGCTGAATTGAAAATATAAAACATGTGAGAATAAATAAAGATAGAATAATAAATACAAATAAAACTCCAAATATCCAGATACTACAACTGCAATCAGTCAGTGACACCCCACTTGTAAATGATTATATAAATAAAGTGATGCGCTCGTAATATCTCAAGGATATCCTACTACTTCAATGTGCTGAGAAGACACATCCTAAAGTGGATACATTGTTACAAACTTTTTCAAAACATACGCAGTGATTCCACATACAAATATAAATACAATCTGTTTAAAATTATCTAGTATGATTTCCTTATTGAAAAACTCCCGGGATATAAATCCAAAATAATTTAACACTGTTCTTGTGAATGGTAATGAAATAAAGTGAAAAAAATATATATAGTGAAAAATTATATAAAAATATAAGAATTATGATTGTGTGAGTTCCAATACACCTCAATTACAATAGTGATTGGTTCATTGATTAGAAGCAGAAATGATACCTCCTTTACGTGTTAAAACAGGGCTTTATGAGTCAAGATGAATCAGCAGTAGTTAGGCTTAATCCCTTTCATCCGCCGGCTTGGATCATTTACTCTCCGCTTCTATTTCTTTCCCCCATATGTAATACAAAAGTGGAAAAAAACCATTGCGCACATATCTTCTAATACATGTATGTAGCAGAGACCCCAATAGATTCACTCACATGATGTTTGATTTAAAGATCGCATTTCTCAAGTTTTATGGTCAGTTAGTCACTCGCCTCTGTGCTCCTCCGCGCTGCTGCTATAAGGATCACTGCAGGCTGCACACTGACAAGAGCATCACAGGCTCCAAGATTCATCTTGACTCATAAAGCCCTGTTTTAACACGTAAAGGAGGTATCATTTCTGCTTCTAATCAATGAACCAATCACTATTGTAATTGAGGTGTATTGGAACTCACACAATCATAATTCTTATATTTTTATATATTTTTTCACTATATATATTTTTTTCACTTTATTTCATTACCATTCACAAGAACAGTGTTAAATTATTTTGGATTTATATCCCGGGAGTTTTTCAATAAGGAAATCACACTAGATCATTTTAAACACATTGTATTTATATTTGTATGTGGAATCACTGCGTATGTTTTGAAAAAGTTTGTAACAATGTATTCACTTTAGGATGTGTCTTGTCAGCACATTGAAGTAGTAGGATATCCTTGAGATATTACGAGCGCATCACTTTATTTATATAGCACTGATCGCTGTATAAATGTCAATTGTTTCAAAAAAGTGTCAAAAGTGTAGATCTATCCGCAGCAATGTCCCAGTCCTGATAAAAATTGCAGATCGCTGCCATTACTAGTAAAAAAAAAATTATAATAAAAACGCCATAAATCAATAACCTTTTTTTGTAGGTGCTATAACTTTTGCGCAAACAATATACGCTTATTGCGGGTTTTTTTTGGCCAAAAACATGTAGAAGAATACATATCAGCCTAAACTGAGGAAAAAAATGTGTTGTTTTTTTTTTTTTTAAATTGGGATATTTATTATAGCAAAAAATAAAAAATACTGTGTTTTTTTCAAAATTGTCGGTCTTTTTTTGTTTGTTTATATCGCAAAAAAAAAAAAAAAAAAAAATTGCAAAGGTAATCTAATACCACCAAAAGAAAATTCTACTTGTGGGAAAAAAAGAACATAATCTTTTTTTTTGGGTACAGCGCTGCACGACCATGCAATTGTCAGTTAAAGCGACGCAGTGCCGTATCTCAAAAAATGGCTGGGTCTGGAAGGGGGTAAATTCTTCCGGGGCTGAAGTGGTTAATGAATGCAGAGATGTAGCAGGGAGTGTATTGCACCTTGACATCGAGACTATTGCTTCCACACAGAGAGCAAGGTTCTTTCCAGGGGCGGACTGACCCATCGGGCACCACTCGGGCACCAAGGCCATTAGGGGCCCGGCCCCATGAGAGGACACTTGAAGCAGCTGTAATAATGCCGATAATAATACTGCAAACAGCGCTCTGCTCCCCGTCGGCCCCTCCTACCCTCCTGTCCGTCCCATGTGCTTGTACTGTATGCGTTGTGACATCACCTGGGACAGACGAGAAGAGAGGAGGGGCCGGCGGGGAGCAGCGTGCCGTTAGTGGTGTTATTATAGGCATCGGGTGAGTGAAGCTGAGACACCAGGGCTGTCATCGGAGGGAGGGTGGTGAGTACAGATGTATGGAGCCCGGGCCCCAACATGAGCATGTCCCCCTGTGTGCTCCTTCCAGTGTCCCCCTGTGTGCTCCCTCCAGTGTCCCTCTGCCTGCCCCCTCCAGTGTCCCCCTGTGTGCTCTCCCTCCAGTGTCCCTCTGTGTGCTCCCTCCAGTGTCCCCCTGTGTGCTCTCCCTCCAGTGTCCCCCTGTGTGCTCCCTCCAGTGTCCCCCTGTGTGCTCCCTCCAGTGTCCCCCTGTGTGCTCCCTCCAGTGTCCCCCTGTGTGCTCCCTCCAATGTCCCCTTGTGTGCTCTCCCTCCAATGTTCCCCTGTGTGCTCTCCCTCTAGTGTCCCCCTGTGTGCTCTCCCTCCAGTGTCCCCCCTGTGTGCTCCCTCTCTCTCTCCAGTGTCCCCCTGTGTGCTCCCTCCAATGTCCCCCTGTGTGCTCTCTCTCTCTAGTGTCCCCCTGTGTGCTCTCCCTCCAGTGTCCCCCCTGTGTGCTCCCTCTCTCCCTCCAGTGTCCACCTGTGTGCTCTCCCTCCAGTGTCCACCTGTGTGCTCTCCCCCCCTGTGTCCCCCTGTGTGCTCTCCCCCCAGCATCCCCCTGTGTGCTCTCCCCCACCCAGTGTCCCTCTGTGTGTTCCCCCTAGTGTCCCCCTGTGTGCTCTCCCCCCCAGTGTCCCCCTGGTGTGCTCTCCCTCCCCAGTGTCCCCCGTGTGCTCTCTCTCCCCAGTGTCACCTCATGTGCTCTCCCTCCCCAGTGTCCCCCATGTGCTCTCCCTCCCAAGTGTCCCCCTGTGTGTTCCCCCCCAGTGTCCCCCTGTGTTCTCTCCCCCCAGTGTCCCCCGTGTGCTCTCCCCCCCAGTGTCCCCTGTGTGCTCTCCCTTCCCAGTGTCCTCCTGTGTGCTCTCCCTCCAGTGTCCCCCTGTGTGCTCTTCCTCCAGTGTCCCCCGGTGTGCTCTTCCCCCCCAGTGTCCCCCTGTGTGCTCTCCCCCCAATGTCCCCCTGTGTGCTCTCCCCCACCCAGTGTCCCTCTGTGTGTTCCCCCCCCAGTGTCCCCCTGTGTGCTCTCCCCCCCAGTGTCCCCCCGGTGTGCTCTCCCTCCCCAGTGTCCCCCCGTGTGTTCTCCCTCTCCAGTGTCCCCCCATGTGCTCTCCCTCCCCAGTGTCCCCCATGTGCTCTCCCTCTCCAGTGTCCCCCTGAGTGTTTCCCCCCAGTGTCCCCCTGTGTTCTCTCCCCCCAGTGTCCCCCCATGTGCTCTCCCTTCCCAGTGTCCCCCCGTGTGCTCTCCCTCCCCAGTGTCCCCCGTGTGCTCTCCCTCCCCAGTGTCCCCCTGTGTTCTCTCCCCCCAGTGTCCCCCGTGTGCTCTCCCTCCCCAGTGCCCCCCATTGTGCTCTCCCTCCCCCAGTGCCCCCCTGTGTGCTTCCCCCCGTGTCTCCTTGTGCAGGTGTGGCTTGAGTGTGGGCAGGGACACAGGGGGCCCCATGATCTTCTATTTCCCGGGAGCCCCATGAGTTGTCAGCCTGCCCCTGGTTCTTTCTACTGCATTCTGGCAGGGGACAGGCTTTACTACTCGGGCTGTGGCTACTTTTGAAAAATGTAATGTATTTTTGGCTCCTGTTGTGAAAAAAAAAAAAAAAAACACTTCACATCAATGCAATGCTTTGAAAGAACAGATGACAGGCGCCAAGAGGGGACATCCCCGCTCCGTGCAATCGGCGAGCCAGAGAAGGAATCTGCTGGTCCCGGATCAAAGTCATAGAGAAAACCGAGGGACCAATGGTCCCCCGTAATCTCTCAGGAGGAAGAACCTCCTGAGAGGTGAGTACTGTACAGAGCTGAAAAGGAACACAGAGGGGTTGTAGTAAATCAGTTGCATTACATGAATACAATTCTGTACTTTTATCTGCCACACGTCAAAAGTCAGGAGCCAAACTCACACCCATCCAAAGTTGCAATGTAAAGTCGCAATGGAAATCGCACAAGTGTGAATGCAGCCTAATTGCTGCCACCAGTAATTTAAAACAAGTTCTTAAGGTAGTTATACATCATGCGGGTTTGCTGGAGCGGAGAGGAAACGGGAAGCGGTGTGCGAAATTGTGGCTGTTGACAAAACTTGACCATGTGAGGGCCGGTGGCAACGCTGCAGAGGGAGGATCACCCTCCAAAAGCATTGCCACCGGGAATGAGGCTACTGGCAGGATCACCAAATATTTACTATTTATTGACCAGTTTTATAGCTGAAACCGAAACAGTTTTATTTGGGTTTACTGACACGTTAACCCTTTTACTGTCATCATTATAGGGTTTTACACACACACCATCACAGCTGTACAGCCGCCTGATCATTTCCATAGACCCCGCCCCCCCATGTAATGTCCCCACCATCTCAGTTGTGGGCCCAGAACCTGCATGGCAGTTGTCACTGATCTCTGGCTAGTAAGAACCCAGAAGCGATAGGGAGAACAGCACTTCAGGTTTTTGCTGTCCCTTTCCCTGGGAAAGAAGCTAATAGCACACGATCTGTGCTTCATTGGCTTCAGTGGAGTGCAGGGGTGACATCAGGGCTTTAATAGACCCCTGATGTCTCAGTAAAGAGAACCTGTCACATTGAACATACACATAGGGAGCCATTGGTCTCTTTTCAGGTTAAATACGTCAGAGGAAGGAAGTTCTAGGTTAGCCTTCTGTATATGTATCTGGAACAATAACGTTTTTAAAAAATGCCAGCATCATCAGAGAGCGGTCAGTCCTTTATCATTGACATGTGCTGACGACAGGTGTCTACAATTTGATCTTGTGAGCGACAGAATTCTCTAGAAATAGAAATGTGACAGGTTGTAACCTTCCCCTACATTGTCTGTGTGATGGTGGAGAGTTGCCCTCACTTCCTGTCTGGTCTGGCAGGACAGGAAGTGACTGTAAATCTCTCTAACCAATCCCCAGGTAGCAGAAAAAAACCTCACAGAGGTTCTAATCCTTCCTCTAGCCAAAAAAAAGTTTTGGCTGGATATACACTGTAAGGGCTTGTTCAAACATGCGGCCGCTCCTCTGAAAAGTGATCCACACCCAGATCATTTTTTAGAGGTGTTGACAGGAGGTGATATATTGCCTCATCACCTGATTTAACTCCTTAAAAACCACACTACTGCACCGCAATTGGTTGCAGTGTGGCCTGTTACACCTGCATTAGTTGCGTTCAGTATCGGCATAACCCACCGAAAAGGACATGTTAAATTTTCACAGAAGTGTGCAGTGGCTGCATGTCACTGTTCAGGCAGGCAGTTGGGGGGGCAGTAGAACCACGGCTCAACCATCTGATTTTACTGCTCCCCAGCCACATGTTTAAATGAAGCCTGAAACTGACACCCTTCCAAAGCAGCACATTCTCCCCTTTCCTTGCACTCCCAATGCCCCTCTCTTCCAAGCAGCAAATTCTCCCCTTTCCTTGCACCCCCAAACTCCCCCCCATTTCTCTTCCAAGCAGCAAATTCTCCCCTTTCCTTGCATCCCCAATCCCCCCCCTTTCTCTTCCAAGCAGCACATTCTCCCCTTTCCTTGCACCCCCCCCTCTTCCAAGCAACACATTCTCCCCTTTCCTTGCACCACCCCCCCTTCCAAGCAGCACATTCTACCCTTTCCTTGCACCCCCCCCCCCCCCTTCCAAGCAGCACATTCTCCCCTTTCCTTGTATGCCCAAACCCCCCCTCTCTTCCAAGCAGTAAATTCTCCCCTTTCCTTGCACCCCCAAACTCCCCCCCCATTTCTCTTCCAAGCAGCAAATTCTCGCCTTTCCTTGCATCCCAAAACTCCCCCCCCCCTTCTCTTTCAAGCAGCAAGTGCTCCCCTGTTCTTGCACCCCAATGCCCTCACCTCTTCTAAGCAGCGCATGCTCCCTTTTTAATAATATAAACTATACATATATTTTGCAATTAAATAATCATATGAAGTTAATCACAAGACTCCCCTTTTACATCAGAATCCACAAAGTTCCCCTTTTACATCTGAACTTGCAGAGTTCCCTTTTACTGTAAGGGGACTGACTCCGCAGAATCTGATGTAAGGGAGAACTCTGGGGACTCTAACATAAGGGATGCTCTTGGAACCCTGATTTAAGGGGGAACACTGAGTACTCTGATGCACGGAGAGGACTCTGATGTAAGGGGGGACACTGTGGCCTCTGGTGTAAAGGGGAACTCTGATGTAAGGGGTGCTCTGAGAATTCTGATTTACCTTAGTGTACTCACTCAGAGGCAGGAGAGAGAAGGGGAGACTTTAGTCACAGACAGGGATGGATGGTGAGCTCACTCACCTCTTGGCAATCAGCACCTTTCAACCAGATGCATCTCTGGCTGCTGGACTTCAAATTTCCAGCCCACACTTTCCTTTTCTGAGGCACAGCATTGGGGATTGGAGTGTGAGCAGATATAGAGGGGTAGGGACAGGATGAAGAGGAACAGATCGAGCTCTCTCATCTCTCCCATCTGTATGTGGGGGGGATGTTAGTGCTGACTTAGGGCAGTGTGAAAGAGAATGTAACAGACACTGTCAGCTTAGACAACTGCAGCCAGCAACACTGCTGGGAGGCCATAGACTGGTCTGAATAATGTGTCTGGGTTTCAGGCAGTTGGAAACCCGGACACATGATTCCAAACCCGAACTGTCCGGGTGAATCAGGCGGCAACCCTAAGCACATGCTCCCCTTTCCTTGCACCCCCCAATCCCCCCCCCCACCCCCCAAGCAGCACATGCTCCCTTTTCCTTGCACCCGCAACTCTCCTCTCCCCCCCTTCACTGTCACATGGTCACCCACCCATACATGAAAGTATTTCTCTTGACTTCTAGTGGCTGAAAGGAGCAGTGGGGGAGTGAAGGATCCACTGACCAGGATCTACCCTCCCCATTTACCAGAGAACGGTGCTCAGCACTTTGCCGGTCTTCCAGAGAGCCTCCATAGCACCCCAGGGACTGGACATTCTCAATGCCAATTGGTCAGAACCCAAAGAGAACCTTCCACGTCACTGAGACAGAAAAGAGAATAGGAGAAGGGCAGTCACCAACTAATCACTTTGGGGGTTCTAGGGTCTTGTAGTCCACCATCTAGGACTTGACAGGACTTGCTGGGACATTACACCCCACCATAAAGAGGGTGACAGGGAATGCTGGGATTTGTAGTCCTCCAAAAATGGGGATGACAGGGGATGTTGGGACTTGTAGTCCTCCAGAAAGGGGATGACAGGAGATGCTGGGACATGCAGCCCATCATAAAGAGGGTGACAGGGAATGCTGGGACTTGTAGTCCTCCACAAAGGGGATGACAGGGGATGCTGAGGCCTGTAGTCCTCCATAAAGGGGGTGACAGGGGATGCTGAGACTTGTAGTCATCCACAAAGGGATGACAGGGGATGCTGGGACTTGTAGTCCCCCACAAAGGGGATGACAGGGGATGCTGGGACTTGTAGTCCTCCATAAAGGGGATGACAGGTGATGCTGGGACTTGTAGTCCTCCAAAAAGGGAATGACAGGGGACGTTGGGACTTTTAGTCCTCCACAAAGGGGATGACAGGGGATGTTGCGACTTTTAGTCCTCCATAAAGGGGATGACAGGGGATGCTGGGACTTGTAGTCCTCCACAAAGGGGATGACAGCGGATGCTGGGACTTGTAGTCCTTCAAAAAGGGAATGACAGGGGATGTTGGGACTTTTAGTCCTCCACAAAGGGAATGACAGGGGATGCTGGGACTTGTAGTCCTCCATAAAGGGGGTGACAGGGGATGCTGGGACTTGTAGTCCTCCTAAAGGGGATGACAGGGGATGTTGGGACTTTGTCCTCCACAAAGGAGATGACAGGGGATGCTGGGACTTGTAATCCTCCATAAAGGGGGTGACAGGGGATGCTGGGACTTGTAGTCCTCCACAAAGGGGATGGCAGGGGATGCTGGGACATGCAGCCCATCATAAAGAGGGTGACAGGGGATGCTGGGACTTGTAGTCCTCCAAAAAGGGGATGACAGGGGATGTTGGGACTTGTAGTCCTCCACAAAGGGGATGACAGGGGATGTTGGGACTTGTAGTCCTCCATAAGGGGGGGTGACAGGGGATGCTGGGACTTGTAGTCTTCCACAAAGGGAGTGACAGTGGATGCTGGGAATTTTAGTCCTCCATAAAGAGGGTGACAGGGGATATTGGGACTTGTAGTCCTCCATAAAGGGGTGATAGGGGATGCTGGGACCTGTAGTCCTCCGCAAAAGGGATGACAGGGGATGCTGGGACATGTAGTCCTCCATACAGGAGGGGATAACAGGGGATGCTGGGACATGTAGTCCTCCATACAGAAGGGGGGTGACAGGGGATGCTGGGACATGTAGTCCACCATAAAGAGGGTGACAGGGGATGCTCGGACTTGTAGTCCTCCATAAAGGGGGGGTGACAGGGGATGCTGGTACTTGTAGTCCTCCATTAAATTTTGTATAGTAAATAGAATTTAAAGTTAAAGTTAGAGTTAAGGTCCGTCTGAACATAGTTCATTCACATGAACAGAAGTATACCTAGGCATACATATACTGACATAAATGAACAGAACAAATATTCTTTGACCAGGGCTAGTCAACCATTCTGTAGTCGATCGTAAGAGCCTGAATATTTGAATATTAATAAGGGCCTAATTTATGGACTTTTTCTGTATTCTCCGAGGCAATAGCTGCTATTTCTTCCAGTTTATTGAGAATATTTAGGAATGATAGATTTGTCCGCATTCAGCAAATGCCTCACAAGTGATTTTTTTGTATTTACCTAAAGAATAATTTGATATATTCAGTAAGAAGCATTCTGGTGTAAGTTTTACCTTTGTCTCAGTTATGCAATAAATCTGTGAACATACAGCATTCTAAAAAGTGCGTAAAAGTGTGCAGTCCCTCCATAATTTTATGTTGTTTTTGTTTATGTCATTAGTATTTTTATCACGCTTTTTCCTAAAGAAGCCGTAATGGCTAAACATGTTGAATTACAAGTGTGATGAACAAAATGTTCCCTTGTTTGGTGTATGGCAACATATGGTTGTATATATCTTTTTAACCTGGTTTTGTAAACAAATAAACTTTTGTAATTTTTTGTATTTTTTTTTTTTTTTTTTGTGTAATGACATGTCTCTGCACCTGAAAAGTCAGTTCTTTCTATTTTGCTTGCTATCAGCATAGATGCATCGTTTACTATAAACCCACTGATAGCAATCAGCAGATTCCCTTTTAAGTGGATGTGAAATGCAGCAGCATAGATGCACAGTTCTTTATATGTTAAGATCTTGGCATAAAGACAAATCTTATCTAGAAAGGAAACTGGAGAGACAAGAATAACTAGTAACATGTTGACCCCAAATGACCCCACCATGTATACAATTTCTTAAATTCCTTGTTAGCATTACAGTGTTGGATTTGGATTATTTTACATATCACTAGAAGAGGTATTGGGTGTCTGAATAAATGGACAAAATCAGTGGCAGATGAAAAAGACCCAATCTGGTTGGGAAATGCGCATTTAAAAGACCTCTTTACACACAATAGAGAATGTTTACAATCTCAAAGCTTCTGAAACTGTTATCTCTTCACTAATTAAGTTAACTGCAGGTTTACAGGAATATAAACAGCTTACTTGAGGCAAAAGTTCCTCTCCCAATAGGGGGTATGCAGTTTTCCAAGGGAGTCAAGGCTTTTTGTCATGTAATTAACATGTAATTAAAACATTGTCATTTTGTTTTAAGTAACCACAAAATAGGATATCTCAATTTGCTCTGAAAATGGTTCTTGAAAACACAGTGCTTTATTTATTATGGAAAATGTCCTACTTGATCACATATTTTTTAGGTATATTATAGATGTTCATTTTATTTTGGTTTATGATATGCAACCAAATTTATATCATTTTGAAAGATTAACGCCCTAGAGAATAACATATTCACAGTAAGGGGGTTTTCAGGCATTTTAGCGCTAGAAATAGCCTCTAACTAACGCCTGAAAACCGCCTCCTATTCATTTCAGTGTGACTTTACACACTGGGGCGGTGCGCTTGCGGGACGTTCTGAAAAGTCCTGCAAGCAGCATCTTTGGGGCGGTCTGGGAGTGGTGTATACACCGCTTTACCGCTAACGCTGGGCGCTTTCAGTATGAAAGTAGCCTTATGAAGTTTTGCTTATAATATCCCATAACCGTTGCAACTGATTGTTTAAATGAGTAAGTTGCTATGGGTGACTAGTTACCAAGGCATGGTAAATTCTTTGATAGCTTGGGATGTGTGACAGAGATTTATAGTGTTTAGATATGAAGAAAAGAGTGCCTGGTGTCCAGAGAAATGTGACTTCTAAAATATGGTTTATGGACCTTTAATAAAAATTTTCAACATGTACATCAAGCCTTGCTAATTTTTATTAAAGGTCCATGAACCATATTTTAGAAGTCACAGTTCTCTGGACACCGGGCGCTACTTTCTTTTTATTTAAGTCTACATGCTGAAACAACGCCCAGAAAAGGCAGCAGCCCAATCCCCGAGAGGGCCCATCACCACCATCCATCACTGGGCATTATCCACTGTAAGACATTTCTTCCTTCTGCCCACACGAATACCCACTCAGGACCAGTGACCTATCCAGTTAATCCAGCCTGGTCTCCAACACAAGCTAGAAATTTACAGTATGGCATTTGTCTAATGCTCCTGAGGTTCTTGTCAAATAACCATTATTTCTCATATGATTAAATTTACCATAAAACCCATTGAGTAAATCGACATACACTATGGGTTATCTATCAAGCAGTAAGCTTTCAAGTAAGGTTATCTTTATCAACCACTTTATACAAATTAAAAACATATTGTACAAGTTTTAACTTATTTAGCACAAGTAGGTCAGATTTTTACCAGATAAGATCAGAGCAGTATTGAATGTAATAAAACGACATAAAAATGTGTAATGTTTAAAAAACTATTTTATTTATATTTATATTACATAAACTTACAGTGAAAGAAGGCATTTCTATATAATTTTCACTTGAATGTTGTATGACCATTACACGAAAAGAGGGCATACCCAGTCATGAAAAGACATTCATAAAACCTTTGCGCTTTGAAAGTTCTAAACAATATATTATATGCCAATACTATACTTGTACAAGTTAAAAATAATATATATATATATAATGCCAATACAATACTTATCATATATGATTAGAAATTATTTTACATTTAAAAAAATACATTCCTATAACATTTGCACTTTGACTGTTATATGCAATATATTAGACTTACTTAATACATATAATTATAAAGCATTTTATGTAAAAAGAAGACATTAATAAAACTATGAACTATAGTAGCAACAAATTTGTGAAAATGATGAAAATAATAACCATTGTTTCTGCACTTTAACCAAGTTACTTTTGTGAATATTTGCAATATATGGATTGTGGATAGGGCAAGTTTGGGGCATAGGATGAAAGGTGATGAGCTAGCAAGGAAAAACACAAAAGATCAATTAACTTCCTTATCAGCAAGTACAAGTATAGAGACAGTAATGAGGAAAAGTTTTGACAGTAAATCTGTATAATGCACAATCAACTTAAGTTTACATATATATTACAAATGTAGCCTTCCCGTGCCACAAAATAACTGAACAAGAAGCACTTTCTCACTATGAAAAACAAGAGAGAGCTCTTGTTTAGCTAATCTATGGACAGAGAATGTCACTTTAAACCACATGAACTGTTGTGAGTGATCATTTCCCCCATCTGATAGGGACACCTATTGTATAGGAATATAAGTCACCATATTTTTTCAATCTCATGCAGCGCAGCTTTCCTTTTTGATATTATTATATTGTGTGTATCTCACATTGAAGCTGCAGCAGTATCCATCATTCACCATTCGAATGGCTCATTAGACAGCGCAGTATTTCTACCTTTGACATATTACAAATGTAGCCTTCCTGTGCCACAAAATAACTAAATAAGAAGCACTTTCTCACTATGAAAAACAAGAGAGAGCTCCTGTTTAGCTAATCTATGGACAGAGAATGTCACTTTGCACCTTTGAGGTGAAGTAAAGGGCTTCAAAAACATGGCTACCTAAACCTCATGAACTGTCAAAATGGTGGTGTTCCCTTTGCCAAAAATTTAGTATGCATCAGATGCTTTGCTAGGCCCAAGCCATCTGGAAATGAAAAAGGACTGTAAAGACAGCAATACATAACACAGAAAATATGGAATTCTAAGAGTCTGTGACCTTATTGAGATTGCTGAAATGTGAAAAAAGGAGAAGGAAAAGATGAAAAAGGCAAGATAGCAGGAGACAAATGCAGGAAAATTGTAAAAAAGAATACAAGGTCTATATGTTGACAAGCTGTCCACAAAACACCCTAAAAGTGAAGCACTTCCTAGAATAAGACAGGATAGTGCCTTGTTTAGGGTGATCTGCAGACAGATATCTCATAGTGGCCATCTTGCGGGCTTAGATGACTATCCTTTGGAACAGCGGCTTAGTTTGTTCACACATTTAACTAAATAGAAACTATTTAGAACTAGCAGAGATTTGTGAAACATTGAGAGTTTGAAAAAAGGGGAGAAAGAGGCTAGATGAATTCCCTTAAAAACCATAAATAAACCTTAAATAAGAAGCACTTTCTCACTATGAAAAACAGGAGAGAGCTCCTGTTTAGCTAATCTATGGACAGAGAATGTCACTTTGCACCTTTGAGGTGAAGTAAAGGGCTTCAAAAACATGGCTACCTAAACCTCATGAACTGTCAAAATGGTGGTGTTCCCTTTGCCAAAAATGTAGTATGCATTGGATGCTTTGCTAGGCCCAAGCCACCTGGAAATGAAAAAGGACTGTAAAGACAGCAATACATAACACAGAAAACATATATACATACAAGAGCTTTGTTTGGAGTATACTGCCTTCCCGTACCACAAAATAACTAAATAAGAAGCACTTTCTCACTATGAAAAACAAGAGAGAGCTCCTGTTTAGCTAATCTATGGACAGAGAATGTCACTTGTTGAGGTGAAGTAAAGGGCTTCAAAAACATGGCTACCTAAACCTCATGAACTGTTGTGAGTTCTGAATGTGAGTGATCATTTCCCCATCTGATAGGGACACCTATTGTATAGGAATATAAGTCACCATATTTTTTCAATCTCATGCAGCGCAGCTTTCCTTTTTGATATTATTATATTATGTGTGTCTAACATTGAAGCTGCAGCAGTATCCATCACTCACTATTCGAATGGCTCATTAGACAGTGCAGTATTTCTACCTTTGACATGTAGCCTTCCTGTACCACAAAATAACTAAATAAGAAGCACTTTCTCACTATGAAAAACAAGAGAGAGCTCCTGTTTAGCTAATCTATGGACAGAGAATGTCACTTTGCACCTTTGAGGTGAAGTAAAGGGCTTCAAAAACATGGCTACCTAAACCTCATGAACTTTCAAAATGGTGGTGTTCCCTTTGCCTAAAATGTAGTATGCATCGGATGCTTTGACAAGCTGTGCACAAAATACCCTAATAGTGAAGCACTTTCCTAGAATAAGACAGGATAGTGCCTTGTTTAGGGTGATCTGCAGACAGACATCTCATAGTGGCCATCTTGCGGGCTTAGATGACTATCCTTTGGAACAGCGGCTTAGTTTGTTCACACATTTAACTAAATACAAACTATTTAGAACTAGCAGAGATTTGTGAAACATTGAGAGTTTGAAAAAAGGGGAGAAAGAAAGAGGCTAGATGAATTCCCTTAAAAACCCTAAATAAACCCTAAATAAGAAGCACTTTCTCACTATGAAAAACAAGAGAGAGCTCCTGTTTAGCTAATCTATGGACAGAGAATGTCACTTTGCACCTTTGAGGTGAAGTAAAGGGCTTCAAAAACATGGCTACCTAAACCTCATGAAGTTTCAAAATGGTGGTGTTCCCTTTACCAAAAATGTAATATGCATCGGATGCTTTGCTAAGCCCAAGCCATCTGGAAATGAAAAAGGACTGTAAAGACAGCAATGCATAACACAGAAAATATGGAATTCTAAGAGTCTGTGACCTTATTGAGATTGCTGAAATGTGAAAAAAGGAAAAGGAAAAGATGAAAAAGGCAAGATAGCAGGAGACAAATGCAGGAAAATTGTAAAAAAGAATACAAAGTCTATATGTTGACAAGCTGTCCACAAAACACCCTAAAAGTGAAGCACTTCCTAGAATAAGACAGGATAGTGCCTTGTTTAGGGTGATCTGCAGACAGACATCTCATAGTGGCCATCTTGCGGGCTTAGATGACTATCCTTTGGAACAGCGGCTTAGTTTGTTCACACATTTAACTAAATAGAAACTATTTAGAACTAGCAGAGATTTGTGAAACATTGAGAGTTTGAAAAAAGGGGAGAAAGAAAGAGGCTAGATGAATTCCCTTAAAAACCCTAAATAAACCCTAAATAAGAAGCACTTTCTCACTATGAAAAACAAGAGAGAGCTCCTGTTTAGCTTATCTATGGACAGAGAATGTCACTTTGCACCTTTGAGGTGAAGTAAAGGGCTTCAAAAACATGGCTACCTAAACCTCATGAACTGTCAAAATGGTGGTGTTCCCTTTACCAAAAATGTAGTATGCATCGGATGCTTTGCTAGGCTCAAGCCATCTGGAAATGAAAAAGGACTGTAAAGACAGCAATACATAACACAGAAAACATAGATGCATACAAGAGCTTTGTTTGGAGTATACTGCATACAAAGCAAAATTGCAATGACTAAAATCGTATTATAGCTCACAAGTAAGCCCAACAAGAAGCTTTTTCTAATGGTGGCCAACAAGACAGCACTCTTGTTTAGCTAACCTAAGACTTTTTTAAGTATGGAATTCTAAGAGTCTGTGACCTTATGGCGATTGTGGAAATGTGTTAGAAGGAAAAGATGAAAAAGTCAAGATAGGAGACAAATGTAGGAAAATTGTAAAAAAGAATACAAGGTCTATATGTTGACAAGCTGTCCACAAAACACCCTAAAAGTGAAGCACTTCCTAGAATAAGACAGGATAGTGCCTTGTTTAGGGTGATCTGCAGACAGACATCTCATAGTGGCCATCTTGCGGGCTTAGATGACTGTCCTTTGGAACATCGGCTTAGTTTGTTCACACATTTAACTAAATAGAAACTATTTAGAACTAGCAGAGATTTGTGAAACATTGAGAGTTTGAAAAAAGGGGAGAAAGAAAGAGGCTAGATGAATTCCCTTAAAAACCCTAAATAAACCCTAAATAAGAAGCACTTTCTCACTATGAAAAACAAGAGAGAGCTCCTGTTTAGCTAATCTATGGACAGAGAATGTCACTTTGCACCTTTGAGGTGAAGTAAAGGGCTTCAAAAACATGGCTACCTAAACCTCATGAACTGTCAAAATGGTGGTGTTCCCTTTGCCAAAAATGTAGTATGCATCGGATGCTTTGCTAGGCCCAAGCCATCTGGAAATGAAAAAGGACTGTAAAGACAGCAATACATAACACAGAAAATATGGAATTCTAAGAGTCTGTGACCTTATTGAGATTGCTGAAATGTGAAAAAGGAAAAGATGAAAAAGGCAAGATAGCAGGAGACAAATGCAGGAAAATTGTAAAAAAGAATACAAGGTCTATATGTTGACAAGCTGTTCACAAAACACCCTAAAAGTGAAGCACTTCCTAGAATAAGACAGGATAGTGCCTTGTTTAGGGTGATCTGCAGACAGACATCTCATAGTGGCCATCTTGCGGGCTTAGATGACTATCCTTTGGAACAGCGGCTTAGTTTGTTCATACATTTAACTAAATAGAAACTATTTAGAACTAGCAGAGATTTGTGAAACATTGAGAGTTTGAAAAAAGGGGAGAAAGAGGCTAGATGAATTCCCTTAAAAACCCTAAATAAACCCTAAATAAGAAGCACTTTCTCACTAAGAAAAACAAGAGAGAGCTCCTGTTTAGCTAATCTATGGACAGAGAATGTCACTTTGCACCTTTGAGGTGAAGTAAAGGGCTTCAAAAACATGGCTACCTAAACCTCATGAACTGTCAAAATGGCGGTGTTCCCTTTACCAAAAATGTAGTATGCATTGGATGCTTTGCTAGGCTTAAGCCATCTGGAAATGAAAAAGGACTGTAAAGACAGCAATACATAACACAGAAAACATAGATGCATACAAGAGCTTTGTTTGGAGTATACTGCATACAAAGCAAAATTGCAATGACTAAAATCGTATTATAGCTCACAAGTAAGCCCAACAAGAAGCTTTTTCTAATGGTGGCCAATAAGACAGCACTCTTGTTTAGCTAACCTAAGACTTTTTTAAGTATGGAATTCTAAGAGTCTGTGACCTTATGGTGATTGTTGAAATGTGTTAGAAGGAAAAGATGAAAAAGTCAAGATAGCAGGAGACAAATGCAGGAAAATTGTAAAAAAGAATACAAGGTCTATATGTTGACAAGCTGTCCACAAAACACCCTAAAAGTGAAGCACTTCCTAGAATAAGACAGGATAGTGCCTTGTTTAGGGTGATCTGCAGACAGACATCTCATAGTGGCCATCTTGCGGGCTTAGATGACTGTCCTTTGGAACAGCGGCTTAGTTTGTTCACACATTTAACTAAATAGAAACTATTTAGAACTATCAGAGATTTGTGAAACATTGAGAGTTTGAAAATAGGGGAGAAAGAAAGAGGCTAGATGAATTCCCTTAAAAACCCTAAATAAACCCTAAATAAGAAGCACTTTCTCACTATGAAAAACAAGAGAGAGCTCCTGTTTAGCTAATCTATGGACAGAGAATGTCACTTTGCACCTTTGAGGTGAAGTAAAGGGCTTCAAAAACATGGCTACCTAAACCTCATGAACTGTCAAAATGGTGGTGTTCCCTTTGCCAAAAATGTAGTATGCATCGGATGCTTTGCTAGGCCCAAGCCATCTGGAAATGAAAAAGGACTGTAAAGACAGCAATATATAACACAGAAAATATGGAATTCTAAGAGTCTGTGACCTTATTGAGATTGCTGAAATGTGAAAAAAGGAAAAGGAAAAGATGAAAAAGGCAAGATAAAAAAAGGACTGTAAAGACAGCAATACATAACACAGAAAACATAGATGCATACAAGAGCTTTGTTTGGAGTATACTGCATACAAAGCAAAATTGCAATGACTAAAATCGTATTATAGCTCACAAGTAAGCCCAACAAGAAGCTTTTTCTAATGGTGGCCAACAAGACAGCACTCTTGTTTAGCTAACCTAAGACTTTTTTAAGTATGGAATTCTAAGAGTCTGTGACCTTATGGCGATTGTTGAAATGTGTTAGAAGGAAAAGATGAAAAAGTCAAGATAGCAGGAGACAAATTCAGGAAAATTGTAAAAAAGATTACAAGGTCTATATGTTGACAAGCTGTCCACAAAACACCCTAAAAGTGAAGCACTTCCCAAAATAAGACAGGATAGTGCCTTGTTTAGGGTGATCTGCAGACAGACATCTCATAGTGGCCATCTTGCAGGCTTAGATGACTGTCCTTTGGAACAGCGGCTTAGTTTGTTCACACATTTAACTAAATAGAAACTATTTAGAACTATCAGAGATTTGTGAAACATTGAGAGTTTGAAAAAAGGGGAGAAAGAAAGAGGCTAGATGAATTCCCTTAAAAACCCTAAATAAACCCTAAATAAAAAGCACTTTCTCACTATGAAAAACAAGAGAGAGCTCCTGTTTAGCTAATCTATGGACAGAGAATGTCACTTTGCACCTTTGAGGTGAAGTAAAGGGCTTCAAAAACATGGCTACCTAAACCTCATGAACTGTCAAAATGGTGGTGTTCACTTTGCCAAAAATGTAGTATGCATCGGATGCTTTGCTAGGCTCAAGCCATCTGGAAATGAAAAAGGACTGTAAAGACAGCAATACATAACACAGAAAATATGGAATTCTAAGAGTCTGTGACCTTATTGAGATTGCTGAAATGTGAAAAAAGGAAAAGATGAAAAAGGCAAGATAGCAGGAGACAAATGCAGGAAAATTGTAAAAAAGAATACAAGGTCTATATGTTGACAAGCTGTCCACAAAACACCCTAAAAGTGAAGCACTTCCTAGAATAAGACAGGATAGTGCCTTGTTTAGGGTGATCTGCAGACAGACATCTCATAGTGGCCATCTTGCGGGCTTAGATGACTATCCTTTGGAACAGCGGCTTAGTTTGTTCACACATTTAACTAAATAGAAACTATTTAGAACTAGCAGAGATTTGTGAAACATTGAGAGTTTGAAAATAGGGGAGAAAGAGGCTAGATGAATTCCCTTAAAAACCCTAAATAAACCCTAAATAAGAAGCACTTTCTCACTATGAAAAACAAGAGAGAGCTCCTGTTTAGCTAATCTATGGACAGAGAATGTCACTTTGCACCTTTGAGGTGAAGTAAAGGGCTTCAAAAACATGGCTACCTAAACCTCATGAACTGTCAAAATGGTGGTGTTCCCTTTACCAAAAATGTAGTATGCATCGGATGCTTTGCTAGGCTCAAGCCATCTGGAAATGAAAAAGGACTGTAAAGACAGCAATACATAACACAGAAAACATAGATGCATACAAGAGCTTTGTTTGGAGTATACTGCATACAAAGCAAAATTGCAATGACTAAAATCGTATTATAGCTCACAAGTAAGCCCAACAAGAAGCTTTTTCTAATGGTGGCCAACAAGACAGCACTCTTGTTTAGCTAACCTAAGACTTTTTTAAGTATGGAATTCTAAGAGTCTGTGACCTTATGGCGATTGTGGAAATGTGTTAGAAGGAAAAGATGAAAAAGTCAAGATAGCAGGAGACAAATGCAGGAAAATTGTAAAAAAGAATACAAGGTCTATATGTTGACAAGCTGTCCACAAAACACCCTAAAAGTGAAGCACTTCCTAGAATAAGACAGGATAGTGCCTTGTTTAGGGTGATCTGCAGATCATAGTGGCCATCTTGCGGGCTTAGATGACTGTCCTTTGGAACATCGGCTTAGTTTGTTCACACATTTAACTAAATAGAAACTATTTAGAACTAGCAGAGATTTGTGAAACATTGAGAGTTTGAAAAAAGGGGAGAAAGAAAGAGGCTAGATGAATTCCCTTAAAAACCCTAAATAAACCCTAAATAAGAAGCACTTTCTCACTATGAAAAACAAGAGAGAGCTCCTGTTTAGCTAATCTATGGACAGAGAATGTCACTTTGCACCTTTGAGGTGAAGTAAAGGGCTTCAAAAACATGGCTACCTAAACCTCATGAACTGTCAAAATGGTGGTGTTCCCTTTGCCAAAAATGTAGTATGCATCGGATGCTTTGCTAGGCCCAAGCCATCTGGAAATGAAAAAGGACTGTAAAGACAGGAATACATATCTCAGAAAATATGGAATTCTAAGAGTCTGTGACCTTATTGAGATTGCTGAAATGTGAAAAAAAGAAAAGGAAAAGATGAAAAAGGCAAGATAGCAGGAGACAAATGCAGGAAAATTGTAAAAAAGAATACAAGGTCTATATGTTGACAAGCTGTCCACAAAACACCCTAAAAGTGAAGCACTTCCTAGAATAAGACAGGATAGTGCCTTGTTTAGAGTGATCTGCAGACAGACATCTCATAGTGGCCATCTTGCGGGCTTAGATCAATATCCTTTGGAACAGCGGCTTAGTTTGTTCACGCTTTTAACTAAATAGAAACTATTTAGAACTAGCAGAGATTTGTGAAACATTGAGCGTTTGAAAAAAGGGGAGAAAGAGGCTAGATGAATTCCCTTAAAAACCCTAAATAAACCCTAAATAAGAAGCACTTTCTCACTATGAAAAACAAGAGAGAGCTCCTGTTTAGCTAATCTATGGACAGAGAATGTCACTTTGCACCTTTGAGGTGAAGTAAAGGGCTTCAAAAACATGGCTACCTAAACCTCATGAACTGTCAAAATGGTGGTGTTCCCTTTACCAAAAATGTAGTATGCATCGGATGCTTTGCTAGGCTCAAGCCATCTGGAAATGAAAAAGGACTGTAAAGACAGCAATACATAACACAGAAAACATAGATGCATACAAGAGCTTTGTTTGGAGTATACTACATACAAAGCAAAATTGCAATGACTAAAATCGTATTATAGCTCACAAGTAAGCCCAACAAGAAGCTTTTTCTAATGGTAGCCAACAAGACAGCACTCTTGTTTAGCTAACCTAAGACTTTTTTAAGTATGGAATTCTAAGAGTCTGTGACCTTATGGCGATTGTTGAAATGTGTTAGAAGGAAAAGATGAAAAAGTCAAGATAGCAGGAGACAAATGCAGGAAAATTGTAAAAAAGAATACAAGGTCTATATGTTGACAAGCTGTCCACAAAACACCCTAAAAGTGAAGCACTTCCTAGAATAAGACAGGATAGTGCCTTGTTTAGGGTGATCTGCAGACAGACATCTCATAGTGGCCATCTTGCGGGCTTAGATGACTGTCCTTTGGAACAGCGGCTTAGTTTGTTCACACATTTAACTCAATAGAAACTATTTAGAACTAGCAGTGATTTGTGAAACATTGAGTTTGAAAAAAGGGGAGAAAGAGCTAGATGAATTCCCTTAAAAACCCTAAATAAACCCTAAATAAGAAGCACTTTCTCACTATGAAAAACAAGAGAGAGCTCCTGTTTAGCTAATCTATGGACAGAGAATGTCACTTTGCACCTTTTGAGGTGAAGTAAAGGGCTTCAAAAACATGGCTACCTAAACCCCATGAACTGTCAAAATGGTGGTGTTCCCTTTACCAAAAATGTAGTATGCATCGGATGCTTTGCTAGGCTCAAGCCATCTGGAAATGAAAAATGACTGTAAAGACAGCAATACATAACACAGAAAACATAGATGCATACGAGAGCTTTGTTTGGAGTATACTGCATACAAAGCAAAATTGCAATGACTAAAATCGTATCATAGCGCACAAGTAAGCCCAACAAGAAGCTTTTTCTAATGGTGGCCAACAAGACAGCACTCTTGTTTAGCTAACCTAAGACTTTAAGTATGGAATTCTAAGAGTCTGTGACCTTATGGCGATTGTTGAAATGTGTTAGAAGGAAAAGATGAAAAAGTCAAGATAGCAGGAGACAAATGCAGGAAAATTGTAAAATAGAATACAAGGTCTATATGTTGACAAGCTGTCCACAAAATACCCTAATAGTGCAGCACTTTCCTAGAATAAGACAGGATAATGCCTTGTTTAGGGTGGTGTGCAGACAGACATCTCATAGTGGCCATCTTGCGGGCTTAGATGACTAGCGGAACAGCGGCTTAGTTTGTTCACACATTGAACTAAGTAGGAAGCACTTACTCATAGGATATAACGAGAGAGTGCCCCAGTTTAGCTGATGTGCAAACACAAATGCAATACCAAAAGTTAAACTGTGATCATAATATTATTTTTAAATAGGTTAAATATGGAAACCAAGACACAAATGAAAGTTAGTTAGAAACCACAAATTTGAGAGAACCAGTTTTGAGAAGAAGATGATTAGACATACTGTAATATACTGAATGAAGGAAGTGAAGACTAAAATATCTGAAATGAGCAAATTTAATAGGGCCCAAAGGTGAAAAAAGTTGGTTACTTCTGCCAGGCAATGTGCTATAGGGAGCACTTTCCCCAGGATAAAAACAGGATAGTGCCTAGTATAGCACATTTCCCAGACAGGCTAACACATGTAGAATATCCAGGGTAGCCATTGTCATGTTGGAGAAGTAATTGGACAGTATATAATTCACGTAATGCCTGGGAACCATACTAGTAAGCACTTACTGGTAGTGATAAACTAGAACCTTAGTTTAGTTGACAGAAAAACAACGTAGATACAGTTGAAAAGAGGACAGGATTGGCCTGATGTACAACGGGCGTACAAACAACAAACACACAAAGGGTGATGTACAAACAAAGCCTTGCCCTTATTAATAACAGTTAATCAACATACCTGATCACACAATGCCCCAAACAATTAAGCACTTTTCCCAAATACTATACACAGGAAAGTGCCTAGTTTAGGGTGTTGTGCAGACAGACTGGATCGTCGAGAAAAATGGTGAAGAGATAATTTTGTAAAAACCAACAAGGTACAAAATGACAAGTCCTGAAGTTGGTCTCCTTACAATCTGGGTCGGGACAATCAATTAGAGATGGATCCACAAATGTCTGAAAACCTAGAAGAAATATTTGAAAATGTAATCAATGCAAAACAACTAAGGCAATATAACTTATACATATGATAAATGCTATTAATAATAAGTAGCCATCCAAGGGGTAACCAAAGAGTCCCAAAATATAACCCCTAGAGTAATTTTGGAGTGAATTAGAAGGGAATAAAATCAGAAACCCCAAAGTGTTGTACATGAGCCAATCACAAAGAATAAAAATAATGCTATCACTAGCTATGGTCATTAAAGCTCCAAAATAGTTTTACCTGCATGTAAATCCAAACTATTTTCAAAAAGTTCTTCTTGGAAGGGTCATTTTCAAAATGTACTCAGAAACATTAAGGGCAAATAGGCAACATATGGAAAATTAAGAGAAGTAGCAAAGCAAGTCATCCTATTACCTGGTGGTCGATGATCTCTTGACTCCCCAGGTTCCCTCCACCTTTTTAAGAGCCTCCTGAAAAGCCCACTGACCAATCAAGTTCAGACGACATCATTTGATTGCTTTGCATATCATTGGGTAAGAGGTATTGTTTAACTGTGAACGCACGGGGGTGGAGAGACCCTGATTAAAGAGACCCTTTGGAACCAAATGTTGAATTAAAATAGAGATTGGAGTTTATTCATCTCGAGGACTCGCATTCTAATGAAGGCTTGCAAGACAATGAGGAATGTTTACATCCCTAAAACACGGTTGGCTGATTTTCCCCCATAATTTTTATTTGTTCACTAATTAAGTTAGCAGAGTTTGGAAAGTGGAGGCCAAAATTCACAATTTTAAAGTCAATATATTGCATTGGAATTTAAATGACTATAGACTTGATTGAGTATAAAAGATGACATCTGTATGATTTTTTTGTTCATATATAGCAGTATTTCTACTGACAGTTCTACGAACATAAGAGAATATTTACATGATTTGCTAGTTTGTTAGCTGGGACTGCTTGGGGGCCGAATTGACTTGTCTACAAACTGACAGGGCTGATGCTAGACTATTTTGCACCATACAGTGTGTATATATTAATCAGCGCAACCAAATGCGACAAAAATAAAAATATATAAACAAACAAATATCAATCAGCACTAAATGCCAGCAGTGAATAGATTGCCGCCAGTACATAAAAAAGTGTTTCACCTCATCTTTTAACTCCTATAGGATAAATGTAGTATAGCGCAATCATGAACAAAGTAGTAATATAACATACATAAAACACAATATAAGTGTACCAAAAATAAAAAGTCTCTTAATATCCAAGTACATCAACACAATTCACTCTTCTTCCCAAAAGCGTTAAAAAATAATGAAATAAATAAATAGGAAAAAAAACGAATAAATCCATAGATCGAGTATTCTTGCCACCTCTGTGTTCAACGAACACAATAAATCAAAAACAGGTGTTCGCGCAATCCATCACCAGTGCTCTTTAGCAACTCACCTCCAGCTTTGACTCTTGTTTTACCAGAGAGTCAATGCACCATAGGCAAGACCAGCTACTTGCACACCCCCCCCCAAAAAAAGTAAAAATTAAACTTTAAAATAAATCTCCACACGGAGCTAATTATTATTATTATTATACAGGATTTATATAGCACCAACAGTTTGCGCAGCGCTTTACAACATGAGGGCAGACAGTACACTTACAATACAAATCAATACAGCAGGGATCGGAGGGCCCTGCTCGTTAGAACTTACAATCTAGAAGCCTTGCCAACATTAGCTCTATGTGGAGACTGACTGGGGAGCTGGGAGGAAAGGATGTTGGCGCTTCATTGGCTGAATACCTTCATGGATTGGCTGAAGTGTGCAGGAAATGGCAGGACCCAGAAGTGATGTTTGACATGTTGCTTCCGGGTCATTAAGAGGAAGGGGAGATCAGTGAACAGGTGTTCATTGATCTCCCTCCCTTCTACCGGTGGCACCCACCATGCAGGTCCCAGGTCCGCTGATGGAAACACGAAGCCTGGGAAACATGGCAGGGCACATGGGGGGTGTGGAAGCGATCTGGAGGCCCCACAGCTATTGGGTCATTTCCACCTGACATTCAGCCTGTCAAATTTAGACACACTCAATGGGATGCTTCCTGTTAGTTCTTAAAACACAATATAAGTGTACCAAAAATAAAAAGTCTCTTAATATCCAAGTACATTGAAGAACATTAAAAACGTGCGGCTGAGCCACACTTTTACCCTCCCTAACCACTCCTGATTATGCTGCAAAGGCACTGCCACTAGGGTTGACACCTTTTCTTCAAGTCAAACCCGAACACTTTAGTGGCACACAGCATTTTTTTTATAGTATAAACTATACATATATTTTGCTATTAAATAATATTTCTAATCATATGAAGTTAATAATAAGAGTCCCCCTTTACATCTGGATCCACAGAGTTCCCCTTTTACATCTGAACTTGCAGAGTTCTGTTTCACTGCAAGGGGGGGACTCTGCAGACTCTGATTTAAGGGAGAACTATGGGGGCTCTAACATAAGGGAACCCTGATTTAAGGGGAAACACTGAGAACTCTGATGTACAGAGAAGACTCTGATGTAAGGGGAAACACTGTGGCCTCTGGTGTAAAGGGGAATTCTAATGTAAGGGGTGCTCTGAGAACCCTGATTTACCTTAGTGTACTTACTCAGAGGCAGGAGAGAGAAGAGGGGAGACTTCAATCACAGACAGGGATGGATGGTAAACTCACTCACCCCTTGGCAGTCAGCGCCTCTCATCTAGATGTATCTGAGGCTGCTGGACTTCAATCCCCAGCGATATGCCTCAGAAAAGGAAAGTTGGGGCTGGAAATTTGGAGTGTGGGCAGACACAGAGGAGTAGGGGTGGGGGGATGAGGTGCAGATTGAGCGCTCTCTCCTCTCTCGTCTGTGTGTGTTTGGGGGGGGGGTTTGTTAATGCTGGCTTTAGGCGCTGTGAAAGACTAACAGACACTCTCAGCTTAGACAACTGCAGCCAGCAACCCTGCTGGGAAGCCATAGTCCAGTCTAAATAATGTGTCCGGGTTTTAGGCAGTCTAAAACCCAGACGCATGATTCCAAACCCGAACTGTCCAGGTGAATCCTGGACAGGTGGCAACCCTAACTGCCACAGTAGTACGGCAGCGGGGGGGCTTTACACAACTCCCCGCCACGATTGCCATACTACGGCGGAAGTGCCTTTGCAACATAATCTGAAGTGGCTGGGTAAAAGTGTGGCTCAGCTGCACGTTTTTTTTTTAACAGAAATGTTTTTATTTATCATACCTTAAAAAAAAAAAATTTTGCAGAAATGCAAAAGAAACTGTTATGCCGCATACACACGGCTGGACTTTCCGACGGGAAATGTTGGATAGGAGCTTGTTGTCGGAAAGTCCGACCATGTGTATACTCCATTGAACATTTGCTGTCGGACTTTCCGCCCACAAATGTTTGCTAGCAGGTTCTCAAATGTTCTGCCAACAAAACTTTGTTGTCAGAAAGTCAGATTGTGTGTACACAAGTCCGTCGCACAAAAGTTCACGCATGCTCGGAATCAAGCAGAAGGAGCCGCACTGGCTTTTGAACTTCCTTTTTATCGGCTCGTCGTACGTGTCGTACGTCATCGTGTTCCCACGTTCGTAATTGTTGGCCAACATTTGTGTGGCCGTGTGTATGCAAGACAAGTTTGAGCCTGTAACAACCTTAGAACAAAAATCCACGGTTTTGTTGGTGGAAAGTTCGATCGTGTGTACAGGGCATAAGGCACACAGTTTACATCATCATACATAGATTGCATTATTCATAAAAAGCTCTTTGCAGTGTACATTATACACCATAAGAAGGATCAGACAGTTATATCAAGTGCAAATAAACCCTTAAAGGATAGATAAGGACAAGTGGAGCAGCGTAATGCTGTGGGGGGGGGGGGGGAGAAGGGACAGTAGGAAGGAGATGGGCAAGTGAAGGGGGGGGCGGAAAGGAGAATACAGGGAGATAGTACCAGCACATAGGTCCTCACATCAATGTCACAACAGGGACTATCAAGTAGGTGACCTCTAAGATGTCATTGGTCTGTCCTTTACCCACTCTCCCCAGGTCTTATTAAATTTTTTGGGACACTTGCAGCTCATATAAGTGAGTTTGTAGAGGGGTAAGACAGCGTCAATAGTCGACCTCCATTGTGAGACCGTGGGAGGGCCGGCCTGCTTCCATTTAGACAAAATGTTTTTTCTGGCATAAAAAACAAACACCTTTTTGTGTATACTGGGATTAATAGTGTAGCAGTTACCCAGAACAGTGGCGGCCCATCCATAGAGGACGCCGTGTCTCCTCTCCATGCCACTAAAGCATTTAGGGCAGTGGTCAGACTGTGTGGGGATAGATCTTCGAGAGCCTCTGAGGGGTATAATATGCCCTATGAAGAAACTTGAGCTGAACATACCTATCCCTAGCAAATATCACCAATGGAATATATTGTTGAACCCCTTCATTCCAGTCCTCTGAATTAAGAGTAGGTATGTCCCCCTTTCAGATATTAAACAACTGAGTATTTTTACCAGTATCTCTGGCAGAGATCCTGAGTAAGAGAGACAACAGGATCTTGTCATCATTGCTGGAAGTCAGGAAACGCTCCACAGTGTGAGAAGTAACCATTGGGACATCAGGCAATTGTGATAGTACCGCATGGTGCAACTGCAAATAGCAGAAAAACATCCACAAGGGTAGGTGAAATGCAGCTTTCAAAACATTATACGACAACAGGTGTCCTTCCTGCATTGTATGTTGTAGTTTAATTATACCAAACCTAGCCCACACATTGGGGTCAGGCATGGAACGGAGATGCGGTAATCGAGGATTACCCCAAATGTGTGAGGGGAGATCACCTGCGGTTCGCTGACTTTCAACGTCTTTGTCCCCATACTCTCACAGTGGTACGCATTGGCGTGGTCATGGTTTTATGTGTCTTTGGGCCTCTGAACACAAATGCCCTGTACACACGATAGGATTTTCTGACAACAAAATCCATGTTATTTTTCCGACGGATGTTGGCTCAAACTTGTCTTGCATACACACGGTCACACAAAGTTGGTCGGAAATTCCGAACGTCAAGAACGCGGTGACGTACAACACGTACCACGAGCCGAGAAAAATGAAGTTCAATAGCCAGTGCGGCTCTTCTGCTTGATTCCGAGCATGCGTGGCACTTTGTGCGTCAGAATTCTGTACACACGATCGGAATTTCCGACAACGGATTTTGTTGTTGGAAAATTTGAGATCCAGATCTCAAATTTTGTGTGACGGAAATTCCTATGTGACACCTTCCCAAGGATTCTCTTTATAAGGTCTCTAAGAATTTTTTCATTAACCACTTGCCGCCCGCCCTATTACCAAATGACGGCGGCAAAGTGGTTTGATATTCCTGACCAGACGTCATATGACGTGATCAGGATATCGAGCCGCTGCGCGCCCCCCGGGGGCGCGCATCGCGGCGATCGTTGTTGCGGGGTGTCAGTCTGACACCCTGCAACACCGATCTAGGTAAAGAGTCTCTGACGGAGACTCTTTACCATGTGATCAGCCGTGTCCAATCATGGCTGATCACGATGTAAATAGGAAGAGCCGGTGATCGGCTTTTCCTCACTCGCGTCTGACAGACACGAGTAGAGGAGAGCAGATTGGCGGCTCTCCTGACAGGGGGGGTCTGTGCTGATTGTTTATCAGCACAGCCCCCCCCCTCGGATCCCGCCCAGGACCACCAGGGAAGCTGCCCAGGACCACCAGGGAAGCCATCCACACTGGACCACCAGGTATGCCCCTAGACCCCCAGGGTAATACCACTATGTGCTCAGGCAGCTGCCAATCAGTGCTCAGGCAGCTGCCAATCAGTGCCCACTCCAATGCCTACCACTGCCAGTGCCACCAGGGATGCCTATCAGTGCCTCATATCGGTGCCGCGTATCAGTGCCCATCAGTGCCACGTATCAGTGCCCAGCAGTGCCGCCTATCAGTGCCCAGCAGTGCCGCCTCTCAGTGCCACCCTATCAGTGCCCAGCAGTGCCCAGCAGTGCCGCCTTTCAGTGCCCAGCAGTGTCGTCTATCAGTGCCCATCAGTGCCACCCAGTGCCACCCATGAGTGCCCATCAGTGCCGCCTATCAATGCCCATCAGTGCTGCATATCAGTGCCGCCTACCAGTGCCCATCAGTGCCGCATATCAGTGCCCATCGTCAGTGCCCGTCAGTGCCCGCTCATTGGTGCCACCTCATCGGTGCCGCCTTATCAGTGCCCATCAGTGAAAGAGAAAACTTACTTATTTACAAATTTTTTTAACAGAAACAAAAGCAAAACTTTTATTTTTTTCAAAATTTTCGGTCCTTTTTTATTTGTTTAGCAAAAAATAAAAACCGCAGAGGTGATCAAATACCACCAAAAGAAAGCTCTATTTGTGGGAACAAAATGATAAAAATTTAGTTTGGGTACAGTGTTGTATGACCGCGCAATTGTCATTCAAACTGTGACAGAGCTGAAAGCTGAAAATTGGTCTGGGCAGGAAGGTGTCTAAGTGCCCTGTATTGAAGTGGTTAAGTTCTCCCAGAACCTCTGTTGATAAGTCTATACTTATAATTTCCCTTTTTTTGGTTCTTTCCCTAAGATGACACTGAACGTCTGATTACGGCAAGGAAAAGAAAATATTTCTACTCACTGAATCAACGCCAGAGTCATCTACAGCACTGTATCTGTGTCATTGTTTCTGAAGAGTATTTCTCCAGGCCTGTTGGGATAGGACGGAGTGATGTCAGACCCCGGTCTATAATAATTCAACCCTATGGAAAATGTGTGATGGAGCCTACACACAGTCGGAATTTCCAACAAGGTCCCATCGAACATTTTCCTTAGGAAAATCCGACCGTGTGTATGGGGCATTAGTTGCTCAGTCAGCGGTGAGTATGAGCCTAGAATAGCTGCCTCCAGATGGACGGCTACTCAAACCACCAGCGTACTGTCACTAATACAGCAGCCCAATAACAGCCGCACATTTTTAATGTCCCTAAAACACAAATCTAAATACAAACTAACAGGAAGCATCTCACTGTGCTTATGTGATCGTCATAATTATCATGATGATGATAACACAGTACAGAAGGGGCTCCATGTCTGTCTTTATTCAGCGTATGGCTGTGCCTCAGAAAACAGAAATTGTGAGCTTGCCTGTGCACAAGTTCCCATTGCTGCCTGTGCCCTTGGCCACCTCTCTGTTGAATTACCTCCCGCCGCTGGGCCACAGCCTCGCCTTTCACCCTCCTCAGTGGAGGAAGGGATAATCACTGTGCCAGTAAATTAATTACATTGCCAGTGAAAGGCTGTGAGCAGCCACGGTTGGCCACCACTGATCAGCATTGCAAAACACAGCGCGGCTTTACCTGCCTGCCCCCGAATCTCTACTCCTTGGCCCCTCTGGTAAACTGATATATGCCCAGGGAAAATATAATTATTCTTACAGCAGGGCTGGCTGTACTGTCCTATCGGCGGTCCTGGCTGTGGCTGCACCCTAGGCTGAAGTGCACCCTAGGCGCCTGCCTAGTTTGCCTAGTGGTAGCATCGGCCCTGCAAGCTGATGCGTGTGCACTGCACCACAGTTATTAATGAAAAGGATTTTTAAACAAATTAGCCTTTAATGAAACCTGAAAAGCTTAAGCTAGACCTCTCATAGACATTAGGCAGCGGTCATGTGCACTTATTTGAAGTAGTAAAAAAATGTAATAAAACAATGCTATTGATGGAATTCGGGTATTCCTTTTCAAGAGTGTGCTTTTTTTTTTAACCACTTGCCCTCTGAAAGATTTACCCCTCTTCATGACCAGGCCATTTTTCGTGATAGGGCACTGCGTTATTTTAACTGACAATTGCACGGTCGTGCCGTGCTGTACACAAATAACATTTAAATCCTTTTTTCCTACAAATAGAGCTTTCTTTTGGAGGTATTTGATGAGCATGCGGCTCACAGCAGGAGTCCGGTGCGTCCTGGTTTACAATTTCAGGTCCGATTTCAGCCCGAATTTTGGGCTGAATTCGGACCTGAAACGGACCAAAAGATGCATAGCATTTTTGTGCAAATCGCACTGGACCCGCTGTGGAGATATGGTAACCGGCTCCATAGAGAGCAGGTCAAAATTTCCTGCTATTGCTTAAATTCTTTTATTTTAAACTGAATGGGTTGTTTTACAAAGTGATCATTTACAAATACTTTAAATCGACCTATATCAAAAAAGGTCCAGCAAAAGCGGTTTTTATTTTTGGCACTATAAACAAAAAATGGCTGACATTTTTTTTTTATTTGTGTAATTTTTTTTTTACTAGTAATGGTGGCAATCAGAGACTTATAGCAGGACTGCAATATTGCGGCGGACAAATCAGACATTAATGCCGTGTACACACGGGTGGACTTTTTCGGACAAGGAAGTTCATAGCCAGTAGCCAATAGCTGCCCTAGCGTTGGTTTTTGTCCATTGGACTAGCATACAGACGAGCGGATTTTTCGTCCGGACTCGAGTCCGTCGGAAAGATTTGAAACATGTTTTATTTCTAGGTCCGTCGGACTTTTGGGGAAAAAAAGTCAGCTGGAGCCCACAAACAGTCGAATTGTCCGACGGAGTCCGGTCCGCTGGACCTAGTCTGTCAAAAAGTAAGCTCGTGTGTATGCGGCATAAATGACACTTTTGACACTTATCGGGGACCAGTGACACTAAAGCCAGGTATAAAACCCACTGCGTTGCACCAAAAAAAGAAAATGACAACTCCGGTCAGAGACACTGTACTAACCATGCAAGTTTAGTCCACCGATCTCCCCCGCTGGGCTGTTGTGTTCTGACAGGGGGATTTGCCCCACGCCCCCGCCAGATCACTCTGATCAACGCTCTCTGCTGTTGGCTGAAAGTGCTGATCGGTAGTCATTCCACTGCTGGTTTTCCAGCATGCACGTCCAACAGAAGCCGGTCGAACGTCTACACATTCTACATATGGGTAGAATGTCGGCAGTTTCTTTTTTGAACCGCCAATGTCTCCTGATATTCTGCCCGTGTGTAGGGGGCTCAATACAGTTTTGGATGCATTGCTAAAAAATATGTCACTGTACTAATGACACTGGCTGAGAAGGGGTTAACATCAGGGGTGCTCAAAGGGTTAACCATGTGACTAGCTGGTGTTTTCTTACTGTGGGGGAGGTGCTTGTACTAGGGGAAGCCATGGATCGGTGCCCCTGCTTTGCAAAGACACGGGATCCATGCCATCTGTACTGATAGAATGGTGATCTGCCTAGTTTACATAGACAGATCACTGCTCTCCCTCTGTACTGAAGGATCGGCAGGTGCCAGCAGACATTGAGTCCGCTCCTCCGATCAGCTCCCACTGTGTATAATCACAGCAGGAGTGGGCTGCCAGCAGCGTGCGTGTGTGCCCGCAGACCCGGCAGTGTCGAATCACGTACTAGGTTAGAGCACTGCCGCAGGATATCTACGGTGGGAAGTCCTGGTTGAGCTTACAACTCACATTATAATTTGTTTATACAATATCCTTTACATATATCAACAGTGACGTAGTGCAAGAGCTTACCACAATGAATATCAGTTGAACGGATTGTTTCAGTAGACCATTGAACTACAAGGATGACAGACTACACAAATCCTTATTAAAGTGTATCTATAGCCAAAACGTTCAACATTTAGCTCAGGCTACCAAAGTCTGATAAGTTGGTTGCTGACCAGCGAGGATGCAGGCAGAGGAAAGGTCTGTCCAGACCCAAAGCACACTGCAAAAATGACAGAGAAAGCCACGCCGCTTGACACCTCGCCTGGCCCAAATGGTTAGCAGGTAGAAGCAGCTACAGATGGTTTCATTCAGGCCATGTCCCCGACATGTTTCGCCCCACCCCCGGGGTTTAATCATGGATCATGGATCTCCATGAATTATAATCTCCATGATTAGGCCCCATGAGTGGGGCAAAACATGTTGGGGACGTGGCCTGGATGAATGGAGCTAAACCCGCTTTTAACTGCTAGCCACTCGGGTCGGGTGAGGTTTGCAGCAGCCGGGATTTCTCTTCCTATTCCTGAAGAATTATACCCCTGTCATATTTGGTGGGCACTACCACCCACTGTATGTCACTCATTCAAGTGATTGGAGTTGCACTGCAACTGCCCCACAGCCGTGCACAGTGTAGGTACGGCACAGTAGTGGGGCATTTAGGGGTAAAATCAGGTGATGAGGAAGTGATACAATGCCACCTACCACCTGTCAAATGCTCTCTGAAGAATGTCAGAATGTGGATCATTCTTCAAAGAGCAGCGCTAGTGTAACTGAGCCCTGAGGCTGTTCAGCCAATCAAATATATTCTGCCAATTCAGCAGAGGACTTGGGGGCAGAAAGGGCACTGTGGAGTAATCTCACTGTGGAGCAATTAAGAATAAAAAATCCCTTGGGCCCCATTTGTTTAGTGGGGGCCAAGGACAGAAACTAGACTATTTAGAGATAGAGTAATCCTCCTGCTGCAGTTCCCAGTAATTAAATGAAAGTTCCAGCCTGCTCCGGCAGATTTATATGGAATAGGAGGCCAGGACTTTAATTGAAATTTCAGGAACTGCAGCACAAAGATTACTCCATGTGCGCCTAAAAATCATTAAATAGTCTTGTTTCTGCCCCTGCTAAACAAATGGGACATCCCCTATCACCAGCCCTGTATGTCACTGCATGAAGCAATGCACTGAGAGCTGTGAATGCACCCTAAAATGCATGCCAAACCATGGAAAAACTTTTAATACAGTTTAATGTATGCAAATGGGGCTTGGACAGTGTTTTTATTTTTTCGAAAGTACAGCTTGAGTATGGTAATAAGACCTACCTGGATGGCGCTTTTGACTGAATTCAATGTAAAGTACTACCAAACTGCGGCAAAACAGCCCAGATATACAAGTGTATATTATTAATTTAGTAACCTAACAAGAAAAATTAGAATATGAACATTACATCTATATTTATCTAATTCTATTTATTTCTTAAGCAAGAGAACAGGTATTTTTAGAAACAAACATCCTTAAACAATGAGGCAGACCTATTTAAAATGCATTAATGCAGATGTGGGGAAAGACATTTGGTATGTTGCCTGGGGCCCATTTGTCTTATCTTCCTGCAAGGAGGGAATGCTATACAGGTCTAATCTACTTCTCCTATAAACGCCTCTTCTGCTTGAGCCTTTTAAATTGCAAATTGCTCCTTGGGTGAATATTCAATGTGCAAATGAGGATTCGGCCCCACTCCCCTGTCAAAGACACCTATCCTGATTATGTGGCTCTAACGACCACCTGTACATTTCATCCAATATGGTAATTGAGTTTGTGTTTTGTTTTTTTTGATGATAAAACAAATGGGGACATGAGAGTCACATGATTTGTTTAAGCTGAATGCCTATATGTTATAACAATTTAGATATTACTGTATAATAGAAGGAAGGCATGTGTCTACATGGTCAGAATTCTTGCCATGTAGGGTTGGGCTCATGGGTTCAATAGACATCAAGGTGATTATCAGCGCTGCATTAATATATTCTGTTCATGTTTGCACTGGTTTCCTCGAAGTGCTGAACCCAAAAACATATTTATTGGTTGAATGATTATCCCTACTTTCTATTTAATTGCGTATAACCTATACTATGTAGCCAAATCATGACTGCTGAGGCGCAATGGGCCTAGGTACAAATGAATGTAACACAATGGGATCAAATCCCCCACCACCCTTGCCCTTTCACCCCATTATATAAGACACTTACAACCATTAGGTTGAAAAGGGCAAGGCCACAACTTTATTAAATTCCAACATGTAACATGTGAACACATTTAACCAGTGCCAGTCACAGTCGTACTGTGAGCACTCAATTCCAAAAGGGGGAAGTGGAGCCTGTCCTTACCATAAGTGCTGGACAGACAGCCTACTTCCAATTCTTCATCAAGGACATAGCCCATTACAGCAACTTTAATAGCTGTCAAGGTCAAGAAACCACAGTAAGCTGTGACATACCATAAAAGAGGAAAAAAAGGGGCAGGCTTGGTGGGCTGCTCTTCCATCCACTTCTTCCAAAAGACCCAGAATTCCCTGGGGCACACGTTCCCTAAGCACAGGCCCATCCTATCCAACATGTTTCCACCAATCATCACCATTAACCTCTTTGTCCGGCACCTGGCCGTGCCCCCATTATTCAAGGCTCTCTTTCCCTATGGGGGCTCAAGAGGCCTTCATTGTGGACTCCCCTCCAAGTTGTTGAGCTCATGTGTTTCCAGTAAATTTACTGTTAATGCTAGAGTATACAAAGTCATTTTAAACAATCACAGGTTTCCAACATTCTGGCAGCAGTTTAAAGAAGGCCCTTTTCTGTTCCAGGATGACAGTGCCCCTGTGCATAAAGGCAACTCCAGAAAGACATGGTGTTATGAGTTTAGTGTGGAAGAGCTCATGTGGCCTGCACGGAGCCCTGGCCTTAACCCTATTATAACCATTGGAATAAAAGGGAAAGTTGTTTACGAGCCAAGTCTTCTCTTTCACTATCAGTATCTGACTTCATAAATGTTCTTTTTTCTAAATAGGCAATATCGTCCGAAGCCTTCCAAAGTCTTGTGAGCAATTCCATGTAAATGCCCATGGTTTTAGAATGGGATGTCTAACAAGCTCATATAGGAGGTATGGTAAGGTGTCTACAAACTTTAGAGATATGGCGTATTTTACCTCTGTAATAACAGTGTGGCCATTATCACCCAGACCTTGTAGATGTAGTAGATGTGCATTAAGCTGTTTGTATATCCTTAAAGTTTAGAAAAGTCTAAAGCTGGCTTTGCATAGTCCAGTTTTTTTTTCTGTTCAGCGAGCGGGACTGAATAAAAAAATTGAACCACTTCCCCCATCCACACATTTGAGGTAAATGGGGGAATCCTGCCACTTGTGTTATTGTATCCTGAAAGTGGGAAGCAGGCTATTCAACTGCAGTGGCCACACTCAGTGCCGGGACAAGGTCATCTAGAGCCCTGGGTGAACATGCCAAACTAACCCCCACCCCCAAGATGTATGAGCATTATGTGTCAGCAAAAAGCTCTCCAAAAACACTGAGCAATAATCTGCATGCTTACCTCCTAAGCTTAAATTCCCCCTCCTCCTAGCACTAATACTCTTCTCCTAAAAGTTCCCCTTCTAGTACTCATCTTCTCCCCCCACTTCAATTTTCCTGCTCCCAGCACAAATTCCCCCCCATATACTCCCTCCCAGCACAAATCTTCTTGCCCATCTACCCTCCCAACACAAATCCCCCTAAGTCACCACTCCTAGCACCCCTCTAATTTCCTCTCCTAAAACAATACTTACCCCCTGATGCCCCCATATTCCCCCTTCCAAGACAAATCCCCTCCCCGACAATCTGCTTGTGGTGTGTGGTGCCCCCCCCCCTCCCACATACACACACACACACACACACAAACACACACACACACACCTCACAGTGCTCAGGGCAGCTGTCCCTCCTGGCCATCCCTTGTCCTGGCCCTGCCCACACTTGAATAGAAATTTGGCTGGTACCTGCTGAGCCGGCTGAATTTTGATCCATCTTTGGCCACCCTAACAGATTTCATCATCCAAGCTATACAAAACGGATGGGTGCATCTCCTGTGGCAGTAGCTATCAGAATACCTTTACACTGGTTGCATCTAAATGGGTGCAGCCACTGTTCAACTGAAAATTCTCCATCCTGCACCTTCAATTTTTCAATTAAAGGATGTTGGGCAGGAGGGGTCCAGAAGAG
The DNA here is from genome assembly GCF_042186555.1 of Aquarana catesbeiana. NCBI lineage: Eukaryota > Metazoa > Chordata > Amphibia > Anura > Ranidae > Aquarana > Aquarana catesbeiana. The sequence continues at coordinate 226,200,702 of NC_133332.1, read as the reverse complement.
CCATGCACAGAGCAAATTTTGACCAGTTCATCAGGAACCAGCTGAAATTTGCATAGTGTATGACCAGCTTAAACAATCAATTCCATTTGTATCCAGTCAGGGAGGTCAAAAGGAGATTTACAATTAAATTGCAAGATACAGTATATTACCAACTTTGGGGCTTGTTGAAATCTCAGCAGCAAAGGGCCACTTTAGCGCATCAATGATAACTGCATATGAAAACTATCAGGAGGTTCAGTGGTCATATTATGGTGCTTTCCAATCCTTATAGACATAAGATGTTTGTGCTTATGGTGCTTTCCCATCCTTAAAGACATAAGCTGTTTATGGGTGGCACAGTGGTGTAGTGGGTAGCACTCTCGCCTAGCAGTAAAAAGGGTCGCTGGTTCGAATCCCAACCACAACACTACCTGCCTGGAGTTTGCATGTTGTGCCTGCGTGGGTTTCTTCCGGGTACTCCGGTTTTCTCCCACACTCCAAAGACATGCTGGTAGGTTAATTGGCTTCTGTCCAAAATTGGCCCTAGTATATGAATGGGGACCTTGGATTGCGAGTAGGGACTGATGTGAGTGTGCGATGTGCAGGGTTAGGGACAATTGTACACACGCACCCACACTCACTCAGGTTGAACTGGATGGACTGGTATCTTTATTCAACCTTACTAACTATGTAACTATTGTTGGAACCAAACTGTTTGAGGCAGCAGCAACAAGGCTCAGACAATCACTCTCAAAGTGTTTTTAAAGGTTCTAGTCACCAGTCCTTTCTTCACAGTTGAGTCACTAAGAGGTGTCTGTCCACCTTCTATCCCCCTCCAAATGTTCATCCATACATGCATGTTCTAGTAAACCAAGCATGCATGTGTACGATACAGTCAGCAGATAGATGCCTTAGGCAGATGAATTATGTCTGACGATTCTACCCTTTTTCTTTCATGTCTTTGACCAGCTTTATCACCAACATTTTTTGGGCACATGATTTGCCTATGCCACAACTTAAAGTGTTTGTTACCCCAACATTTCATATTCCTGCTATGAGCCTGCTGTACTATGTACTTGTATGAGAAAGTATCCTGTTCTCTTTTTATTGCTTCCTTTGTGTAAAATCCCTGGTGTTCCTGCCTGTCCCTCTGCTTTCCTATTAAAAAACGAAAATGCCTTTAGGTTGGATTTACACACGAGCCGCATGCGGCTCACAGCAGGAGTCCGGTGCGTCCTGGTTCACCATTTCAGGTCCGATTTCAGCCCGAATTTTGGGCTGAATTCGGACCTGAAACAGACCAAAAGATGCACAGCATTTTTGTGCAAATCGCACTGGACCCGCTGTGGAGATATGGTAACCGGCTCCATAGAGAGCAGGTCAAAATTTCCTGCTATTGCTTAAATTCTTTTATTTTAAACTGAATGGGTTGTTTTACAAAGTGATCATTTACAAATACTTTAAATCGACCTATATCAAAAAAGGTCCAGCAAAAGAAAGCTGTTTGTGTATAATTTCACTCAATCCTGGTTCATCAATTGTAAAATTAGCTGCAGACTGGACTAATTTAGTCCATTAGAAACATTTATCATTCACCGATTTGCCTATTTCACAAATCTATTCACCCCCCACAAACACACACACACACACACACACTAAAAATAGCTATACAGTGCCATGAAAAAGTATTCATACCCCTTGAAATTTTCCACATTTTGTCATGTTACAACCCAAAACGTAAATGTATTTTATTGGGATTTTATTTGATAGACCAACACAAAGTGGCACATAATTGTGAAGTGGAAGGAAAATGATAAATTGTTTTCAAAATGTTTTACAAATAAATATGTGAAAAGTGTGGCGTGCATTTGTAATCAACCCCCCTGAGTCAATACTTTGTAGAACCACGTTTCGCTTTGGGATGTCTCTACCAGTTTTGCACATCTAGAGACTGACATTTTTGCCCATTCTTCTTTGAAAAATAGCTCAAGCTCTGTCAGATTGGATGGAGAGCATCTGTGAATAGTAATTTTCAAGTCTTGCCACAGATTCTCAATTGGATTTAGGTCTGGACTTTGACTGGGCCAGTCTAACACATGAATATGCTTTGATCTAAAGCATTCCATTGTAGCTTTGGCTGTATGTTTAGGGTCGTTGTCCTGCTGGAAGGTGAACCTTCCAACCACTCATATTTAACTCAGGTGCTGTCCATTTCTTCTGATCATCCATGAGATGGTTCTACACCTTCATTTGAGTCCAGCTGTGTTTGATTATACTGATTTGACTTGATTAGGAAAGCCACACACTTGTCTATATAAGACCTTACAGCTCACAGTGCATGTCAGAGCAAATGAGAATCATGAGGTCAAAGGAACTGCCTGAAGAGCTTAGAGACAGAATTGTGGCAAGGCACAGATCTGGCCAAGGTTACAAAAAAATTTCTGCTGCACTTAAGGTTGCTAAGAGCACAGTGGCCTCCATAATCCTTAAATGGAAGACGTTTGGGACGACCAGAACCCTTCCTAGAGCTGGCCAAACTGAGCTATCGGGGGAGATGAGACTTGGTGAGAGAGGTAAAGAACCCAAAGATCACTGTGGCTGAGCTCCAGAGATGCAGTTGGGAGATGGGGAGAGTTGTAGAAAGTCAACCATCACTGCAGCCCTCCACCAGTCGAGGCTTTATGGCAGAGTGGCCTGACGGAAGCCTCTCCTCAGTGCATGACACATGAAAGCCTGCATGGAGTTTGCTAAAAAACACCTGAAGGACTCCAAGATGGTGAGAAATAAGATTCTCTGGTCTGATGAGACCAAGATAGAGCTTTTTGTCCTTAATTCTAAGCAGTATGTATGGAGAAAACCAGGCACTGCTCATCACCTGTCCAATACAGTCCCAACAGTGAAGCATGGTGGTGGCAGCATCATGCTGTGGGGGTGTTTTTCAGCTGCAGGGACAGGACGACTGGTTGCAATCGAGGGAAAGATGAATGCGGCCAAGTACAGGGATATCCTGGACGAAAACCTTCTCCAGAGTGCTCAGGACCTCAGACTGGGCTGAAGGTTTAAATTCCAACAAGACAATGAGCGTAAGCACACAGCAAAAATAACAAAGAAGTGGCTTCACAACTCCGTGACTGTTAATGAATGGCCCAGCCAGAGCCCTCACTTAAACCCAATTGAGCATCTCTGGAGAGAACTAAAAATGGCTGTCCACCAACATTTGCCTTCCAACCTGACAGAACTTGATAGGATCTGCAAGGAGAAATGGCAGAGGATCCCCAAATCATACCTTCCAACCGTCCCGGATTCCGCTGGACCTTCCCGCGATTTGAGGTAAGTCCCGGGGTCCTGCGGAACTGGGCTGAATTCTCGGAACAAGTGGCTCCGTGCCCCCCCCCCAATTAAAAGAAAGGGAGCAGTCTGGAATGCAGGGGACATTGACGGACTGAGCCACTGTAGCACTGGCTCCGGCTCCGCCTCCACCTGTCCTGAGTCTACTCCTTGTCACTGGTTGCTATAGCCGCCTGGCGTATAGCAACCAGTGACGTCACGACTGCAACTCCCTCACTGTCCAGCATCGAAAGCGGAGGAGGATTTAACTTCCTCCTCTGTGCCTTAATCAGCTGCCCTTTGAGTTGAGTCCCGCCGCCACCCCCCTCTCATGGTCCCGCTGGTCCGGTGGCGGTGGGGTGCAGTGCAGCGAGCAATATCCAGCGCTGTGAAAACTTCAAATGTTGGGCGGCCCCGGTGAGCAGCACGAGGCTCAGCCGCGGAGGCTGGCTAAAAACGGGGAGTGGGAGAAGACCTCATCGCAGCATCCCCCGGCACCAAGTCCCAGAGCCTGCCTGCACTCCTCCAATGTCCGCTCCCAGCTGTCATCAGCAAGAAGACAGGCTGACCAAGAGCCCAGAGGACGAGGATGGGCAGGAGGTAGGTGCATTACAGACACACCTACCCACAGACAGGGGGGCACAACAGGGACTGCAGGGAGGGCTAGGGGGTCTCACCCACCCCCTCTCTCTCACTCACCTCTCTCTCTCTCACCCACCCCCTCTCTCACCCACCTCCCTCTCTCTCACCCACCCCTATCTCTCTCATCGAACCACCTATTTCTCACCCACCTCCCTCTCTCTCACAAACCCCCTCTCTCTCTCACCCCCTCTATCTCTCACCGAACCCCCTCGCTCTCACCCACCCCCCCTCTCTCATCGAACCCCCTATCTCTCACCCACTTCCCTCTCTCTCACGAACCCCCTCTCTCTCACCCACCCCTATCTCTCTCACCGAACCCCCTATCTTTCACCCACCCCTCTCTCTCTCTCACCTCCCTCTCTCTCTCACCCCCCTCTCTCTCACCCACCCCCTCCTCTCTCACCGAACCCCCTCTCACTCATCCCCCTCTCTCACACTCACCTCCTCTCTCTCACCACCCCCATCTTTCTCACTCACCCACCCCATCTCTCTCACTCACCTCCCTCTCTCTCATTCACCCCCTATCTCACCCACCCTCCTCTCTTTCACCCCCTCTCTCTCACCCACCTCCCCCTCTCTCACCCACCCCCTTCTCTCTCACCCACCCCCCTCTCTTTCACCCACCTCCCTCTCTCTCACCCACCCCTATCTCTCTCACCGAACCCCCTATCTCTCACTGAACCCCCTATCTCTCACACCCACCCCCTCTCTCACTCACCACCCCCTCTCTCACCCACCACCCCATCTCTCTCACTCACCTACCCCCATCTCTCTCACTCACCCACCCCCAACTCTCTCTCTCACTCCCCTCTCTCACCCACCCTGCTCTCACCCACCCCCCCTCTCACCATTCCCTCTCCCCCCCCCCCCTCTCTCACACCTCCTCTTCCACCCCATTCTCACACCCCTCTCCCACTCCTCCCCTCTCTTGCATGCAGGCAGTGGGAACCAACCAGTAACAGGTGACAGAAAGTGACAGAAAAGCTCTGCCTCTGAACCCATCTCCCCAGCACTGCCACTCATCCACCCCCACCACTGCAACTGATCCCATCCTCCTAATGAAGGACTACGGGTCCCAGCATGAACCCGTGAGATATAAGGGAGATGCACCCTTAGATCTCACGGGTTCATACTGGGACTTGTAGTCCTTCAATTTTGGAGGGAGTTACATTCTTAGAGCTGAAGAGTTCATGTTGGAAATTGTAGTCCTTAATTTTTGGGGGATGTGACACCCCCAAAAGTGAAAGACTGCAAGTCCCAGCATGAGCCCTTCAGAGCTAAGGATGTGACATACCCTCCAATGGAGGGGTAGGAATCAGGTAGGTCAGTGTAATGGTCAGTGTAGAGATCAGGTTTGTCAGTATAGTGGACAGGTAGGTCAGTGTAATGGTCAGTATAGGAATCAGGTAGGTCATTGTAGTGGTAATTGTAGGAATCAGGTAGGTCAGTGTAGTGGTCATTGTAGGAATCAGGTAGGTCAGTGTAGTGGTCAGTATAGGAATAAGGTAGGTTAGTGTAGTGGTCAGTATAGGAATCAGGTAGGTCAGTGTAGTGGTCATTGCAGGAATCGGGTAGGTCAGTGTAGTGGTCATTGTAGGAATTGGGTAGGTTAGTGTAAGGGTCAGTATAGGAATCAGGTAGGCCAGTGTAGTGGTCATTGTAGGAATCAGGTAAGTCAGTGTAAAGCTCATTGGAGTGCATTGTATTTTTGAAAAAAAAAAAAAAAAGATATATAGAGAGAGAGGAGGGGGATTACTAAGAGAGGAGAGGGGAATTGGTGAGAGAGCTGGGGTATTACCAAGAGAGGAGGGGGGCATTGGTGAGAGGAGGGGGGCATTGCTAAGAGAGGAGGGGGGCATTGCTAAGAGAGGAGGGGGGCATTGGTGAGAGAGCTGCGGGGAGCGTTGGTGAGAGAACTGGGGGGGGGGATTGCTGAGAAAGCTAGGGTGGTGGCATTGGTGAGAGAGCTGGGGGGACATTTGTGAGAGGTGAGAGAGCTGGGTTTTGTTTAACTACCTCCTTAAGCCCCTCCCACCATTAAAACATTGGCCACACCCACATTTTGCCGTGATGAGCGCCGCAGATCACTTACTCCTTCATTTGTCCCTCATTCTGAAGTTCAAAAGTTGGGAGGTATGCCAAATCCAGGTGTGAAAAACTTGTTGCATCTTTCCCAAAAAGACTCATGGCTGTATTAGATCAAAAGGATGCTTCTACTAAATACAGAGCAAAGGGTCTGAATTAGGCATGTGCAATTCGTTTCGTTTCAAATTCGTTTTTTAACGAATTTCGACAAATTCGTTAATTCGGGAATATCCGAATTAACGAAAACTTATTTAATTAATTTTTTCCGAATATTCGTAAATTCGATAAAATTGGACATTCGTAAATTTGGGCATTCGTACATTAGTAAATTAGTGAATTCGTAAATTTGTAAATTCGAAAATTCGGAAATCTGAAATAATGGTTAACTAATAATAACTTAACTATTAGTAATTACAAGTAACTTTTAAATTATAGGTATTGTAATTTCCTTTAAAATTTGGCTGTTAGTGAACGTAACACATACAAATTTATCCAAAGTTATGAATGATCCGAAAAAATGGAATGGAACGTAATGAATTAATAATAATAAATAACAATAATAATAATAACAACGTTTTATTATTATTATTTATTATTAATTTGTTCTGTTCCATTTGTTTAGATTCAGCATTCGTTTTGGATAATTCGTAACTTCGGATAAGTTTGTATTTGTTACGTTCACTGACAGTCAAATTTGAAAGGAAATTACAATACCTATAATTTAATAGTTAGTTACTATTTCAGATTTTTGAATTTTTGGGTTTTTGGATTTTCAAACTTTGAATTTACAAATTTCCGAATTTTCTAATTTACAAATGTACGATTTTACAAATGAACGAATGTAAAAATGTACGAATGAACGAATGTACGAATGAACGAATGTTCGAATTTACGAATGTACGAATGTACGAACGAACGCATTTATGAATGAACGAATTTACGAATCGCGATCATAACGAATGACCCGAAAAACGAAAAAAAACAAACTAATGAAACGAAAATGAACAAATTTTTTGGCTGTGCACAAGTCTAGTCTGAATACTTAGGACCATGTGATATTTCAGTTTTTCTTTTTTAATAAATCTGCAAAAATGTCAACAATTCTGTGTTTTTTCTGTCAATATGGGGTGCTGTGTGTACATTAATGAGGAAAAAAATGAACTTAAATGATTTTAGCAAATGGCTCAATATAACAAAGAGTGAAACATTTAAGGGGGTCTGAATACTTTCCGTCCCCACTGTATATGGGGCCAACATGATGTACAGGTAGCTATTTTTTCATTCAAACTGTTCAAACCTGTGCGATCCGATTCATGTCCGAACTGTCAGTTCGCAGTGCGATATGCAAGCTGAACTGGGGTGTCGTTAACAATGTATTGACACTCCCCAGCAGTTCGCATATGGCAGTGTAAACTGCCATGCGAGTCGGTGCGATGCAGGAACCCGCAGTGGATTCGCAGGGTTTTTTCGCATCGCACCAGTGTGAACCAGGCCTTAAACCAACAGCAATATAGGTTGGGTGCAGAGCGCTGCGGCAGAATAACACTCAGTCCCAGTGCAGTGAAGAAACTTGTATTGAAATAATGCTGAAGCAGTTCACAAACACTCACAGTTCCAACAGAGTGTAGAGCAGAATGAAGCTGAGCTGTCAACGATTGCAGAGAAGAGAAATATGTGGCCTGGCTATCTTGTGTCCAACAGGCAGGTGTCCAGAGAAGTTGCTAGCCCTACACTTTCCCTCCTCGGGTACCTGTCCCTACTCTACCAACTGGCACATGCGTGCCAAACCTGGGAGGCAAGGCCTAAATAGGCTCTGCCTGACCCAAGATGGCTGCCAGAGTGGCAGCATCCATTGTATACTTCCCCAGTGACCCAGGAGACCATAGAAGAACCATGTTCCCCTTGACTTCCCTTCCACATGCAGTGCCACTGCGGAAGAGCACTACCTGCAGCGGAGAAAGCAGACTGCAACTGCCTACTACACTCCCCCTCTCTTTGAACAGATACCACCCTCAGCATCTCAATAACATAGAAACAACAACAACATTGGAGCTGCCCATGGTTGGACCGCAAAGGGTGACGGCTCTCTTGATTCTCGGTAGAGTCCCTTGGTAAAGGTTCAGCTGCAGACAGTGACTCGGGGGCCTCAGGTAGCAGGGGATCAGGCATAACTTCTGTTTTTCCCTCATCTGGACCCAAGGTTGAATCTGCGGATGAATCAGTACAGTCTGTGGTACTGGATGGGGTGGATGGGCCTTCCGGGCTCTTGTCTTCAACCTTGCAAGGCTCGGGACTGTGATAAGCTGGAGGCTCAATCACGAGTGATGGCAGGTAGCAGTCAGTTGGCTCAATCACGAGGGGTGGCAGGTACCAGTCAGTTGGAGCTTCACACACCGGAGGAAGATCCACGACTTCAAACCCTTCACGGCCATTGATGGGTTTCCTGGCGCAGTCCTTACTTAGCACACAAGGCCTCAGCATATTTCATTGAAATCGCTTCTTCACGGGGTCAGGCCCCTTCAAGACCGAATCATAGACAGGGGTAAGTGGGAAGGGCTGCCTCAACACCTTGATATGGGTGCGCTCCCACTTAGGCTCTAGCTTGCTTCCTCAGGTTAGCTTGTCATTCTTTACCAACACCCAGTCCCCCCGGTCACAGCATCAATTCTTGCAAGAAAAGTTCAGGAGCCATTTCCTTGTCCAACACCAACTGTTTGGCTTTTTCCATCTGCTCCCAATGTTCCTGTACCCAAGAAGTTGACATTCTGGGTGGGAGGTGATCCAGCTTCCCCAACAGGAGGTCCACCGGCATCCGGCCATACTGCCCAAACATGAGAAAGAAGGGGGTGTGTCCTGTAGACTTGTGGACCGAGTTGTTGTAGGCCCATACTACAGCCCCACGTGTTGGTGCCACCGATCACGGTAATTTAGCTCTAGGGTTTGCAGCATTCCCAGCAGGGTGCAGTTGTACTGTTCCCAGGCACCAATGCCCTGAGGGTGGTAAAGGGGTGGTGTGGGATTTATAAATGCCACTTAGGCGACAGAGTTCAGTAGTGTGCTCCCAGAAATGTTTGATGGTGGTGATAGCTGTTTGGTCCTTGGTAGGCAACCCCACTGCAAATTTGGTCATCGAAGACCAATGCATATTGATAGCCAGAGGGTGCGCTGGAGATCATCAGGAATCCATGGTTACTCTTTCGAAAGGCTCAGAGGTTGGAATCGTTATGGGCGTGGTCTTTTCAGAGGAAGCTTTTGTATGGCACAACTTTCGCACTCTTGACAAGCTTTGTGCACCCAGTCAGACAAATAAGGGCAGAAGAAGTACCTCCGCACCAGTGCTTCAGTCCAATCTGCCCTGAAATTGCCACATGTTCTGTGACGTACTTGGCAGATCTGTAGGATTTGTGACTGGGGGACCACGACTTAGAGAATATTCCACTGTACGGAGGGGATACGTGCCTGACAGGGCAGCACTTTGTCCTGTGCTTTCAGTCAATCCCACTGTTTCAGGATAGTCCAAACGACAGCGGGACAATTTCTGCCATTCTCAGAAAGTGGGCTTGTATCTCCGAGAGAGATAGCGTTGTACCTGTATCATGTCTGGATCCTTCTGCTGGATCAGCACCCACTCCTCTTGACTATAGAGTTTAGCAGCCTTGGTTGGTGGGTCTCTGTCTTGCCCTCAATGGTGCATTAGGTGGCTGGCATGAGTAGCACAGGGATGACTTCTATATCCTCCCAATCGGAGTCCATGTTCTCCCCTGGGTGCTCCACTGGGAACTGTGACAGGGAAACGGCATGCACCATGAGCTTCCCTGGCCAATAGTGGATTTTGAGCTTGAACCAGGCCTCAGGTACAAGGGGGTAGTTCAATAAAAATTTAATGTCGGCCCCTGTGAGATATTTTGAAAACTTCTTGATGGCCCAGACCAAGGCATGCAACTCAAGCTTGAATGAGCTGTAGTTGTGGGCATAGGTGTGCGCAGCCCATTGCATTAGGGTGTGCACCCCAAAGCTCAAGCACAAATGCTGTGTGTGAATGTACGCAGTGTCATTAGGGTGATGGATGGTGTCAGTAGAGCAGTGGATGTGTCAGTAGGGCAGAGGTTGGTGTCAGTAGGACATTGGATGGTGTTATTCAGTAGAGCAGTGGACATATCAGTAGCACAGTGGATGTGTCAGTTGCACAGTGGAGGGAGTCAGTAGGGCAGTGATTGTTGGTAGTAGAGCAGAGATTGGTGTCAGTAGGGCAGTGGATGGTGTCAGTAGTTTTTTACTTTTATTATTTTGTTTTTTAATTATTTTTTACAATAATATTTTTTTTTTTTTTTCCCCAGGGGTTGGCAAGGAAAATTTACGGTCTACCCATCACCTGCCCGTTATTGAGAGGTAGATTGTGATTAACAGGTTGTCAAGCCCAGGATTAGGGTGTGCCCAGGCACACCTGGCACACCCTGTGCGCACGCCTATAGTTGTGGGGATTATTTTCGGTGGGTCTAAGGCTCTGACTGGTATAAGCGATCACTCTCTTTTGGACATCCTGCACTTAGGCCACAATGGCCCTCAGACCCTGTAGGCGCCCATCCATATACACCCAGAATGGCAAGGTGTAGTCTGTGTAGGCCAGCAGGGGAGCCAATGTCAATCTCTGTTTTAGTGTCTTGAAGGCCTGTTGCTGGGTTTCTTGCCATTGGGCCTGTATAGAAGGTGATGATCTGCCTTTTTGTTGAGGCCTGTGTCCACACAATAGCTGGGTAAAGGGGCAGCTATCTAAGCAAACCATGGGATTAACTGCCGGTAGTACCCCACCAGACCCCAAGAGCAGGGACATGCAGTCAGGGGAGGCCAAGGTACAACCCTCGAAACTCTATTTTTTTTATTCCGTGCGATCCACTCTGGTTCCGGTTGCCTTCCTGGTGGCGACAGGACATGCTGCCGATCCCCCACCAACACAGCCAGGCATTGGAGCCCCTCCTGGACACCAGGAGCCTATTTCACTATTGGATTACAGATGAGCTTATGTTTTTAATACTGATTTTAATACTGCACTTAGGTGGCGCTTCCTGCATTCTCCCCTTTTATCTTTTGTATACAGGGTTGGCTCTCTCTGAGAACAGCAGCTGCCTTTACTACCCCAACACTTCTTTCCATTGACTGATGAACTGTCTATAGATTATGTACAAGTGATCTATCCCTATGTTCTGTTACACTGCCTTTTGCACTAACAGTAATTGATACCATTGTCTCCTCTCTCTCTGCCAAGAGAATGTTTGTGCCATTGAACTTCGGTATTAAAGCTAAGGCCGATCCTAGTGCAGCCATGCTGGAGCCCGATCATCCTTCCGCACCTGCTGCAAGAGCAAGGGACATATCCTGCCCACTGCTGCCAAGGGTAGGTGGGGTACAGCGTGGTATGGCAGATTAACACACTCAGTCCCAGTGTAGTGAAAAAACTTGTATTGAAAGAATGAAGAAACAGTTCACAAATAACCCAGTGGAAAGGCAGCACAACTGGGAAAGCTTAAAGTTACAAAAGCATGTAGAGAGCAGATTGTAGCCAAGCTGTCAGCGTCTGCACTCTGCAGAGAAGGGAAAAATGCGACCTGCCCGATTTGTGCTCAACAGGCAGGTATCCAGAAAAGTTGAAAGCCCTGCGCTTTCCCTCCTCGTCAGGAACCTTTCCCTGACGCTAGTACTATCCCTACCAGGGTTGGTACCTGTCCCTACTCTACCAACTCTTATTAACACCTTCTCATCCAGTCCCCGTAAACTCTTCTCTACCTTTAACTCTCTACTTTGTCCTCCACCGCCTCTACCCACTGACTCACTCACTGCCCGGGAGATTGCTAATCACTTCAAAAACAAGATTGATACAATCCGTGATTAAATCTCCACTCTGCAGGTATCCCCCCAGTTAAGACCCCATGTCAACAGGTACAACTTACACTCCCCTTATTCAAATCTGCTACTACAGACATGTTGCTAAACTCCTTTCTATCGCCCACCTAACCACCTGTCCCCTGAACCCTATTCCCTCTCAAATGCTACGGTCGCCCTCTGACTCCATCCTACACTCTGTTACCCACATCTACAATCTCTCCCTCACCTCTGGCATTTTCCCCAATGCTTTAAAACATGCACTGGTCACCCCCATACTTAAAAAGCCGTCCTTGGACCCTACCAACCATAACAACCTATGCCATATCTCCTTGCTCCCCTTTTCCTTTAAACTCCTTCAACGCCTGGTTTACAACCAACTGAGTGACCACCTCATTAAGAATAACCTTCTTGATCCCCTTCAATCTGGATTTCGCCCTCAACACTCCACAGAAACTGCTCTTTTAAAATTCACAAATGACCTGCTAACTGCAAAAACCAACGGACACTATTCTGTATTCCTACTTCTGGACCTTTCAGCTGCATTTGACACGGCTGACCACCCCCTCCTCCTCAAAAAACTTTACTCCCTCAGTCTCCGTGACTGTGCTCTTCAGTGGCTCTCATCCTACCTATCCCAACGCACCTACAGTGTCAATTCTACTTCCTCCACTCCTCTTCCCTTCTCTGTCGGGGTCCCCCAAGGTTCTGTTTTTGGACCTCTTTCAATCTACACCTCTTCCCTGGGTCAGCTGATAGCCTCTCACGGCTTTCAATATCATTTCTACGCTGACGACACACAAATCTATCTCTCCACCCCACAACTCAGTCCATCAGTCTCCTCATGCATCACTAACTTACTAACAGACATATCTGTATGGATGTCACATCACTTCCTCAAACTCAACTTGTCCAAAACCGACCTTATAATATTTCCTCCCCACGTGCCTCTTCCCCTGACTTATCTTTCAAGTGCAATGGCACAACCATCCACCCGTCCCCACATGTCAGCGTGCTAGGTGTTATCCTGGATTCTGAACTCTCCTTTCGGCCCCACGTCCAATCACTTTCCAAAGCTTGCCGCCTCAACCTCTGCAACATCTCTAAACTACGTCTCTTTCTAACTAATGAAACCACAAAGCTCCTGATTCACTCCATGGTTATCTCTCGCCTTAGCTACTGCAACTCCCTCCTCATTGGCTTACCTTTAAATAGACTATCCCCCCTTCAGTCTATCATGAATGCTGCTGCCAGACTCATTCACCTTACAAACCGCTCAGTGTCTACTACCCCTCTCTGCCAATCACTCCACTGGCTGCCACCCGCCCAACGAATTAAATTCAAAATACTAACAATAAGTTAAAGTCATCCACCAACTCTGCCCCCAGCTACATCACTAGCCTAGTCTCAAAATACCAACCTAATCACCATCTCTGTTCCTCCCAAGACCTCCTGCTCTCTATCTCCCTCATAACCTCCTCCCATATCCGCCTCCAGGACTTCTCCCGAGCCTCACCCACCCTCTGGAATTCCCTACCCCAATCTGTCAGAATGTCTCCAAATTTATCCACTTTTAGGCGATCCCTGAAAACTTTCCTCTTCAGAGAAGCCTATCCTGCCTCTATCTAACAACTGCACTATTTTCTCCATTAGCTCATCCCCCACAGCTATTACCCTTTTGTATAACTTGACCCTCACTCCTAGACTGTAAGCTCTAACGAGCAGGGCTCTCTGATTCCTCCTGTATTGAATTGTATTGTAATTGTACTGTCTGCCCTAATGCTGTAAAGTGTCGCCGTAATAAATCCTGTATAATAATAACATAATAATAACTCGTAAATGCGTGCCAAGCCAGGGCCTTAAATAGGTTTTGTCTGACCCAAAATGGCAAGTTTGGACAGTGATTAACAAAGTTAAAAAAGTTCTTTTTTAGTTGTTTTCAATGTGGCTGTTGGGTGTTGGCTAAATTAACTATTCTTTTAGTTCAATCTTTTATGGTAGGGCTTGGAAAACTGATTGCAGGAAAACAAGAAAAACTGTATTGGTGAGATAAGACATCTTACTTACAAGGAGTACTCAGTCTGATAGCAGAGAGGCTGATAGAGACTATGCTACACTATTCCACCAATAAAATGCACAAGCTGTGCAGGAACCATAAAGACGAGGTCGCAGACAGATTGCATTGGTAGGCAGGGAATGTGTTGCTGACAGTGAACAACCTAATGTATAGGTAATGAATACTACTTGTCAGATCATGCTCTTATTCAATTGAGGAAACTTGCACAATTCTGTTTACGGAGAGCAGACATCTTTGTTTTTTTATTCTCTTGGGGAAAAACAGTAGCTCTTAGCTGGGGATAATTAAACCTAACAGCTATAATAATTGATTCTCTATGGAATTGACCCGCCAAAGAGAAAACTTGAGCAGGGATGCTTACAATAGTGATGTAGGGCTTATAGATATAGAAACATTCCCAGCCCTGACCATAAATATCTGGAGTGGGCAAACATTCACAACAATTTCTATAGGTAGTGTCATCTTAAGCCTCGGTTCACACCAGAGGCGGCACGACTTGCAGGTCGCCTCACCGAGGCGACCTGCACACGACTGCCCGGGCGACTTGCAAAACGACTTCTGTATAGAAGTCTATGCAAGTCGCCCCAAGTCGCCCCCGAAGTCGTACAGGAACCTTTTTCTAAGTCGGAGCGACTTGCGTCGCTCCCCTTAGAACGGTTCCATTGTACTGAACGAGACGCTACTTGTCAGGTGACCTAGGTCGCCTGACAAGTCGTCCCAGTGTGAACCGAGGCTTAGGGTGGCCATCACAGGCATGAAGATATCTTTTTCATGAGACTACCTCTTGCTGTTCTTAGGCTATTTATGACCATCTTTACTGATATATATGATTTTCTTTTTCTATTTATTCTTTTAATCTATTTTTTATTTTTTTGTGCCTTTGCAGATATGCAGATGCCTGATGAAGGGGTCTTGCGTGGCTCAGAAACATTGCTTTCTGCTTTAATGATGTGATCGCTGATTAATGCTTTGGACTAATTTTTGGAGATCTTGGTGTGCTTGTAATATTACTCTCTCTGACCACACACGGTTCCAGCCGGTGGTTGCTTCAGCACCCACTTACCAATCCAGCCATCTCTACAGGAATGTGTGCGTTGGGAATAGTGCATTCCAGATCTGCAGAAAATCACTACAATCCATTTAATCTTATTTCCTATGGGTCCCATTCACATCTATGCATTTTCCTGCAATAAATCTTTTGGAAAAGTGCAGGACTTTTTTACATGCAGCATGGTGCATTTTTGGCTCTATAAACTTCAAAGGAATCGCAACCAAAATGCATGCTGATGCATTTTTTATGTATTTTCCTGCATGACAAGAGACACTTCCTCCTAACAACATAAATACATAGATTGCCATTGGCCAAAACAAAAAACGCAAAAACCGCAAAACGCACCACAAAAATGCATCAACCGCACATGCATAGATGTAAACCTAGCCTAAAATTAGAGTCAGATTTGGCAGATTTGTAAATATCTAAATAGCCATAGGTTTATTACAGAGCTGATAAACTGGACCATTATACTCCTTAACCAGTTTTCATAAGGCTGGCCATATATGATTCAATACCTGAGTGAAAAAAAATGAACTGATTCCCCCATTTGCACATTCAATGTGGATGGGGGAATCACTCATGCTGAGCCATTGTATTCTGCCGGCAGGGAGCCTTCCCTGTTGACAGAATACAATGATCAGTGCTGCCAGCTATAACCAGCGGCACTGATCATTAAAAAAAAAAAAAAAAACACAGACAGGCTGGTTGTACACAAGTTGATCAATAAGCTAACTCATACATGTAACAAAATTTGGACAGTTTAGCATCCGGTGTGTTCGGCCTAAAGCGGAGGTCCGCCAAAAAATTAAAAGTCAGCAGCTACACATACTGCAGCTGCTGGCTTTTATTAATAGGACACTTACCTGTCCTGGAGTCCAGCGATGTCGGCACCGAAGCTGACGTTTTCATCAGCTGTCGGGTGCTGCCGCCGCCATTGCAGGTAAAGGAACCTGGCAGTGTAGCCTTATGGCTTCACGCCGGGAACCCTACTGCACATGTGTGAGGCCCCGCACCTCTCTCCTACTGGCCCGGCAACAGGGGGAGGATGAGGGAGTCCCGCGGTGACGTCATGGGCCGCAGTGCGGACTCCCGGAAGTGGGAACAGGATACCTGTCAAAGACAGGTATCCTGTCCCCCCCTCTCCCCCGAAAGGGGGAAAGGAGACAAATGAGCGGAAGTTCCACTTTTGGGTGGAACTCCGCTTTAAGGTTTTGTAAATCAGCACATTCCCAGATTCACTTCCTCAATGAGCCAATGTATCAGGCCTGCAATCTGCTTCATGGGGCCGATTATTCACCATTTGTTATCAGCTAGAAGGGAACTGGTAGTGAATACTTAGCATCCTCTGCCCACCATCGATACCCTCTAGTCTGAAGATATACTGGATGGGCCCATGTTATATTGATGGCACAAATAATGACCTTATGTTAGCAAGACGTAGACCCTAAAAATAGATGTAAACCCTAAATGATTTAGTTTGCTAAGGCACTGCATATCATAAACAAATGGCTTTTTTTTTTTAATTTTACAAAATACTGTTTTCACAGTTTTTTTCATCCATCTTTGTATCTCCAGTATGCTGCGGATCTCCAGACATTGTGCAGTCACTTTCTGTCTACATGGTATTGCTCTAATGTTAGCAGCACAGCATTGCTCTGGACCGGCTTCCCTAATAATAACAATGGTGGAACATGCCTGTGCAATAAGTATCACCATGGCCACTTATAGTCCATACTGAAAGCTCACGTGAGAGGATGACAGCAAAGGAGAGCAAAGTACTGTCACTCTATAACAGGAAGTTCCTGAACAAGGACTTTCATGTCAGGATGATCAGGTATTATTTCAATGAAATCTGCAGACTGAACTATAGATTTAAAATTACTTTATAAATGGTTTTAACATGTTAAAATGATATGAAATGTAATGATTGGGCTAACATATACTTTAGCAAAGGGGCCTGTGATATATTTTAAATGACTTTAACATGTTAAAACTTTATGGAAATGTAGTGATTGAGCTTACAATTACTTTAACTAAAGCTGGCCAGAGATGGATCGAAAATAAGTCGGTTCACAAGCACCACCCAAATCTCGATCCATGTATGGTCGTATGTGGATGGGGGAAGCCACTCTTTTCTCTCTCTTTTTTTTTTTTTTTTTTTGCTCATCTGGATGGCTGAATAAAAAAAAAAAAATCCATCTATGGCCATCCTAAAGGGGCTCATGGTCTCATATGAAAGTGTACTCTTGCAAGGGGTTCCTTTACTAGTTCACATAGTTGAGTAGTTCACCTAAATCAGCAACCAGTGACAAACATCCACAGATTGTCCTGACAAACTAATTTACTTATGTGTTTGTTTCTGTAGATTATGATTTATTCTCTCAATAAAGAAAACCAGCTTGGCTAGTTATCCTAGCATCCAGTTGTAAGAATAATACAAAGGTGACCTCTCCTTTCTGTGGAGGAAGGGAGCTCTGCCTTTATGCCTCCTTTGTTTGTCCCCCTAGCAGGGGGTTTAATTACTTCATTCCTTTCAATGGTAATTTAATAGATCTTGTCTCCGAGAGGGAGGGTACAGAATATGCAGCGTCACCCAAATCTGCCTCATTAACACACCTATCAGATGAGTACATGCTGTACTGGAAGATCCTGTCACTCATTATGCAGGAAGAACCCTTGACCCAAGATGAAAGGAATTCCACCCCAACCCCTGCAGAGTCTATCCCAATTGTCACATTCCTGGTTATGCACAACCTTGATAAGACACTTCATATCAAATTGTTTGTTGACTTCTTGAGGCTTTGTGTTTTTTTTTCTGCCTAGCATGATGGATGGACATGCTTTCATGCTCCAAATTTAGATGCTTACTTCTTGCAACAGATCATACTGCCCAAGTATGCACATCTATGATTTCTTTGAAAAATGTGTTTGTCGCAAAAAAAAAAAAAGAAATGTAATTTTCAATCTTGATTGCAAAACAAGCCTACATTCAGAAATGGATATCACACCAATAAAAATATGGAATATTCAAAACACTGCCACTTGAAAAGCATCTTTTTTGTATCTTGTATAGAGCATGAAAGGGTTAGAGCAGTGGATGCCAACTTATAAATTATAATGGACCTCAACTGAGGCCCTTGAAAGCACCAAATTGGCTTACATAATATTATGTACCGTATATGTATTGTGACAGTAGACTGCTAGAAACAGCAGACATACTTTTTGATAAGGTGACCAGATTTTTAAAATTAAATCCGGGGACATTTATTTTATTGGCATATGGTAAACTATTTTATAAGCATATTTTCCTCAAATGATATATACAGTGCGTGTGGTATGTGTTTATGGAATGATTGTATCGTATATACGTTATTTCTAACATTTCGTCCATAAATAAAGATTAAAAAAAAAGATACTGCTTAGAGCCCTTTCACACTGGGGCGGGGGCGGCGTCGGTGGTAAAACGCCGCTATTATTAGCGGCGTTTTACCGTCGGTATGCGGCCGCTAGCGGGGCGGTTTTACCCCCCGCTAGCGGCCAAAAAAGGGTTAAATACCACCGCAAAGCGCCTCTGCAGAGGCGCTTTGCCGGCGGTATAGCCGCGCCGTCCCATTGATTTCAATGGGCAGGAGCGGTAAAGGAGCGGTATACACACCGTTCCTTCACCGCTCCGAAGATGCTGCTGGCAGGACTTTTTTTACCGTCCTGCCAGCGCATCGCTCCAGTGTGAAAGCCCTCGGGGCTTTCACACTGGAATGAAAGTAGCGGCACTTTCGGGTCGGTTTGCAGGCGCTATTATTAGCGCAATAGTGCCTGCAAACCGCCCCAGTGTGAAAGGGCTCTTAGAATAATTTGAGATATGACTGCCAAATGTTATGAAGATAAGACAGAGAAAAAATAGAGTGCAGAGTCCAGGAGTGCGATACATAATTACATAGTTACATAGTTACATAGTTACATAGTAGGTGAGGTTGAAAAAAGACACAAGTCCATCAAGTCCCACCTATGTGTGTGATTATATGTCAGTATTACATTGTATATCCCTGTAGGTTGCAGTCGTTCAGGTGCTTATCTAATAGTTTTTCAAACTATTGATGCTCCCCGCTGTTAGGAGCAACTCTTAAACAAGTTGCTTTAAGTTTATATTGCTTTGTCAAATTATTTCTTCTATAAGAATGATGACACGGAGTCAGGTATGTCTGTGTCACAGTCCGGAGCAAAAGGGGACTGCTCCCTTTACTTCTTTCAAAGGCCTTTTATAGGCAGCTCTACAAGCAGTAATCTTATCGGCATTACCAAATGAGGTTAAGGTACAAAGAGTTTCTTATCAGCGAACATGTAATGATTATTCAGCAGTTCCAAATTCCATCTAGATACAGATTGATACGTACACAGAAGAGAAAAGCACAAACAATTTTAATAGAACAATTGATACGTACACAGAAGAGAAAAAGCACAAACAATTTAAATAGAACAATTGATACGTACACAGGTAAGAAAAAGCAGAAACACTTAAAGTGGAACTCTAAGTCATTATTTCAACCCTATCACCGCTAAGACCACCGCCTGTGGAAGGGAATTCCACATCCTTGCCGCTCTTACAGTAAATAACCCTCTACGTAGTTTAAGGTTAAACCTCTTTTCTTCTAATTGTAATGAGTGGCCACGTGTCTTGTTAAACTCCCTTCCACGAAAAAAGTTTTATCCCTATTGTGGGGCCACCAGTACGGTATTTGTAAATTGAATCAATCCCCTGAAATCCCCTCTCAAGCGTCTCTTCTCCAGAGAGAATAAGGTCAGTGCTCGCGATCTTTCCTTATAACTAACATCCTCCAGACCCTTTATTAGCTTTGTTGTCCATCTTTGTACTCGCTCCATTTCCAGTAATGTGTACACCACCAGAAAAGTAGTAGCAACTGCACTACGGTTGCCCTGTATTGTGTAATGTGTACACCACCAGAAAAGTAGTAGCAACTACACTATGGTTGCACTGTATTGTGTACTGTGTACACCACCAGTATTGTGTAATGTGTACACCACTAGAAAAGTAGTAGCAACTGCACTACGGTTGCACTGTATTGTGTACTGTCTACACCACCAGAAAAGTAGTAGCAACTGCAATACGGTTGCACTGTATTGTGTAATGTGTACACCACCAGAAAAGTAGTAGCAACTGCACTACGGTTGCACTGTATTGTGTAATGTGTACACCACCAGAAAAGTAGTAGCAACTACAATACGGTTGCACTGTATATATGCCTGAAGTAGATTAGAAATAGTACACCACTGAATGCACTGTAGAATGTAGATCGAGGCTACACTGACTGGATGCAGAGTATATATATATATATATATATATATATATATTAGACTGACTGTGTATATATATATATATATCAAATACACTGCCTGAAGTAGATTAGAAATAGTACACCACGGAATGCACTGTAGAATGTAGATCTAGGCTATACTGACTGGATGCAGAGTATATATATATTGGACCGACTGTGTATATATATATATATATATATATATATATATATATATATATATATATATATATATATACACACAGTGGGGACAGAAAGTATTTAGACCCCCTTTAAAATTGTCACTCTTTGTTATAGCCATTTGCTAAAAACATTTAAGTTCATTTTTTTCCTCATTAATGTACACACAGCACCCCATATTGACAGAAAAACACAGAATTGTTGACATTTTTGCAGATTTATTAAAAAAGAAAAACTGAAATATCACATGGTCCTAAGTATTCAGACCCTTTGCTCAGTATTTAGTAGAAGCACCCTTTTGATCTAATACAGCCATGAGTCTTTCTGGGAAAGATACAACAAGTTTTTCACACCTGGATTTGGGGATCCTCTGCCATTCCTCCTTGCAGATCCTCTCCAGTTCTGTCAGGTTGGATGGTAAACATTGGTGGACAGCCATTTTTAGGTCTCTCCAGAGATGCTCAATTGGGTTTAAGTCAGGGCTCTGGCTGGGCCGTTCAAGAACAGTCACGGAGTTGTTGTTAAGCCACGCCTTCATTATTTTAGCTGTGTGCTTAGGGTCATTGTCTTGTTGGAAGGTAAACGTTCGGCCCAGTCTGAGGTCCTGAGCACTCTGGAGAAGGTTTTCGTCCAGGATATCCTTGTACTTGGCCGCATTCATCTTTCCCTCGATTGCAACCAATCGTTCTGTCCCTGCAGCTGAAAAACACCCCCACAGCATGATGCTGTATTGGGACTGTATTGGACAGGTGATGAGCAGTGCCTGGTGTTCTCCACACATACCGCTTGGAATTAAGGCCAAAAAGTTCTATCTTGGTCTCATCAGACCAGAGAATCTAATTTCTCACCATCTTGGAGTCCTTCAGGTGTTTTTTAGCATACTCCATGCGGGCTTTCATGTGTCTTGCACTGAGGAGAGGCTTCCATCAGCCCACTCTGCCATGAAGCCCCAACTGGTGGAGGGCTGCGATGATGGTTGACTTTCTACAACTTTCTCCCATCTCCCGACTGCATCTCTGGAGCTCAGCCACAGTGATCTTTGGGTTCTTCTTTACCTCTCTCACCAAGGCTGTTCTCCCCCCGATAGCTCAGTTTGGCCGGACAGCCAGCTCTAGGAAGGGTTCTGGTCGTGTCAAATGTCTTCCATTTAAGGATTATGGAGGCCACTGTGCTCTTAGGAACCTTAAGTGCAGCAGAAATTTTTTTGTAACCTTGCCAGATCTGTGCCTTGAAACAATTCTGTCTCTGAGCTCTTCAGGCAGTTCCTTTGACCTCATGATTCTCATTTGCTCTGACATGCACTGTGAGCTGTAAGGTCTTATATAGACAGGTATGTGGCTTTCCTAATCAAGTCCAATCAGTATAATCAAACACAGCTGGACTCAAATGAAGGTGTTGAAACATCTCAAGGATGATCAGAAGAAATGGACAGCACCTGATTTAAATATATGAGTGTCACAGCAAAGGGTCTGAATACTTAGGACCATGTGATATTTCAGTTTTTCTTTTTTAATAAATCTGCAAAAATGTCAACAATTCTGTGTTTTTCTGTGCTGTGTTAATGAGGAAAAAAAATGAACTTAAATGATTTTAGCAAATGGCTGCAATATAACAGAGTGAAAAATGTAAGGGGGTCTGAATACTTTCCGTCCCCACTGTATATATATCAAATACACTGCCACTAACTGAATAACCTGCCTACTTAATTTAAATCAAGCTATCTCTCCGTCCACGTCAACAACACTACACAGGGCTGTCGTGTAGGCAGCCTTATATAGTGTGGGGCGTGGACTTAGTCCCCCTGAGCCATGATTGGCCAAAGACAATTATGGCTCTCTTAGCAGAGGGCGCTGGGATTGGCTAAAGCATGCAGGTCAGGTGCATGCTTTGGACAATCATCATACAATAATGCACTGCGATCTCGCAGTGCATTATTGGGTGTTCTGCGGGCGCTCAAATTTCCCGTGAATGCCCCATAAAGTTTGTTCTTCAGCGAACGGGCTAACACCCGATGTTGGAGTCAAACTCATGTTCGACCCGAACATCAAGCTCATCCCTATTTATTACTAACCCCATGAGACCATCATACCCAGATAGAAGGGAGGCACTGTTCATTCATAATCCTAATATCAAGGTGGGGCTTAAACAATTATGCAAACGCAAAGATCTGATGATACGTCTGGCCGATAAGGGTGGTGGTATCGTTATCCTTGATAAGAGTGATTACTATAAGGAGATGTTCAGAAACCTTAACGATTTGGACACCTTCAGACCACTATCGAAAGATCTCACCTCTGACTATAAAAAGGCATTGGTTGGACTTGTAGATAAAGGGGCACAGTTGGGGATTCTTGATAAAAAAAAGGGTATCTGGTACCTTTGGTGTATGTGATGTATTATCTTCCAAAGGTCCATAAGGATGCTATACATCCCCCGGGTCGCCCCATAGTTAGCGGAATTGATTCTGTTACATCCCGTATAGGGCGCTATATCGACTTTCATCTACAACTCTTAGTGAAATCCATCCCCTCATATCTTAAAGACACCAAAGACACCATCAGCCTTTTAGAGCGAGTAAATTACAGTGATGATCTGTTGTTAGTCACAGCAGATGTTGTAGCCTTGTACATCTGTATACCACATGACCTCGGGCTTTCAGCTGTAGAATTTTATCTGAGCAAGAGTGATAGTATCCCCAGAATCCAACAGGAATATATCATGGAATTACTTAGTTTTGCAACAAAATTACTTCTGGTTCAGTAACCAGTTCTATTTACAGCAGAAAGGAATGGCTATGGGGGCCAAATTTGCCCCCAACCTGGCAAACCTTTTTATGGCTCGCTGGGAGGAGGATGTCGTCTATGCCCTCAATAGACCAGAGTTGGTCCTTTGGGCTAGGTACATAGACAACGTCCTCCTCCTGTGGAAAGGTGATGAAGATTCTTTGTTTGACTTCATGACACCTTTGAACTGTAATAATAGAGGTATCAAACTGAGCTATGAGGCTAGTTTTACCACTAAACACTTTTTGGATTTAGAAATTTCAATCATGAATCATCAATTAGTTACTAAAACCTTTTTTAAACCCACCGATCGGCATGGATACATTCCGGTCGACAGTTGTCACCCCGAATCATGGTTGAAGTCGGTCCCACATAGCCAACTGTTGCGCATTAGACGCATTTGCATGAATTTATCTGACTATAACCATCAAGCTACAGTTCGCAAGTCGAGCTTTATAGAGAAGGGCTACCACCCTTGAATCATAGATGAAGAATTTAGCAAGGTGTCATTGATAGATAAGTGGTCCTTTGTCACCGCATTTTCTGTACAACATAAACAAATAAAAGACATTTTTAACCGTCACTGGAAGGTACTCAAAAATGATCGGGTGTTAGGCCCAGTCCTTCCAGATTGTGCTGGCGTTGTCTATAGAGGAGAGTTACCTTTGGGGGGACAAATTGCCCCAAACGTCATTGACCCTCCAGTCAGAACCTAATTTTTTCACAATCTTAAGGGTTACTATCCATGCCACAGGTGCAATGTATGTTTGCATAATACTTGTGGTAGAAGGAAATCAGAGTCTTTCGAGTCCACCACTAGGACCCAACAATACCAAATGAAACATTTTACCACCTGCACTACTCGCTACATTGTGTATTTAATCACCTGTCCTTGTAAAAAGCAGTATGTAGGATGCACTATACAAACTTTTTCGGTGAGGGTGAATGAACACATTGTGAGCATCAAAAAAGGCCGCATTAACCATAGTGTACCTATCTCCATCATCACAATAAAAATCCATTAGGTACTAAGTTCCAGATCATAGATAAATTTATCCTGTCTAAGAGGGGTCTCACGCCTTGAGACATTCTGGATTCACCAATTAAAATTTTATTCGCCCTATGGGATAAATATAGACTGGGACATTAATGCCTTTATTAATCAAGCTTAAAAAAAATTGACATTATCATATATCAGTTGTTGTTCTCTGTTCTTCTTTTGGGTATTCTTCTATACATTCATATTTTACACATGGGTTTGTTTATATAGTACATACACATCAAAGATTTTAACTGCCTATTTTGATGGAGTTCAATGTTTGACGTATCTCATATGACTTACAATTATGCAATTTACATTTATGTACTTTCAGTGACATCTAAACTTTGCAATCAATGTTTATGCATTTTACATAATTGATAAAATGTATGTTATGTGGGGGCCATCCCTTCTTTATATTATTCTGGTGAACGATCAGCCTTATATGAGGGATTATATGAGATGTGTCTCCCTCGTCATACAGTAGGGGTGTAAACTGAGTACTGATGACTATCGAGTGACGTGGGTTCCCCTAGATGCTGATCCAATTTGGAGATCTTGACATTGATGGGTGTGGCTTTGTTGGCAGAGTCATGAAGTGATGATGAAGGTACCCACACTACATCCTGTTTTGCGAGCCATGAATCATGTAATCGCGATCATACCGAGGCTTGGTCGTCCGCCGCAATATCACGATGACTAATAGGTCTGTCAGCATGAATTGGTGACGTGTACAATGTGCTCCCCACGCAGTACTCCTGTGATTGGTGGATGAATGAGAGGCGAGAGACGCACGCCGCCTACCACGAGACATTCCAATTAATGCGGAAGCCTTCTCTCTTTTTTCTTTTATGATCACTGCTCCCATCATTGATTGGTGAGCGATCTGTGGATATTGCACAATATTGGGAAATTTCGGTTGAATTCCTGGTTCCAGTACCCGTTGACTGTTGTAAAAGTGCTGGAGTGTGTCTTCATCTCAGCCATCCAAGGAGATCGTAATCTGCAATCTATGTTTGCACCCTTGCCTGCACGACTCACCGCTGCTGGTGTGTGGGTCCACAACTCATGGTAAGAGTACCTACCCCTCCCCTTGATGGTGGAAGCACAGTCCTGGGTGCTGTCTGATTCTAAATATTTGAATATCATCATCTGCAACTTTTTGGGACATATTAACATCTTTTACTCTACTAAAGATACCCGTTGTGGATTGTTCCCTGAAAATCCATTTGTTTGGACTTATCACTTCATGACATTTTTTTGTTGTTCATTTGAACATTGATGTGTATATATGTGCACGTTAGATATTACCTTATATGCCTGCATTCAGTCGAGTCGGCTGTTATAGTAATATCCCATCTACGTTGTTTGGTTCAGATTTGAATTTTATTTTACACAATCATAGAGGTGTATGTGCACTTTTCCCTAGGTTCATTTCTAGAGCTTATATGCTTTTAGTGCTACACATTTTTCACTCATATCAGCAATAGTGTACAAGCAGAGCGATTCACTTGTACACTGAAGAGTGAAACTAATAGATGCCCGGGTCAGAGGCCCCTCCCCTCTCCATTGTATAGACTCAGGAAGAGAACTACAAGCCCCAGGGAGATCCCGCCACCCACAGCCACCACAGAGCTGCCGACCGCCACCTCCCCCCACTGCATAGTGAACTAACAGGCAGGGGTGCAGGGGGAGATGCTGGGTCTTCGCCCCCCCCCCGCCGCTCCTCCAATCCGGGGACAGACGGTCTCCGGGGAAAGTGGGCTCAATCCGGGGACTGTCCCTGGAAATCTGGGATGTCTGGTCACCCTACACTATGAGAAAGCCAGAGAATGTAGGCATGTTGCAGGTGTTGTGGGAAACTACAATACCTACTGCAGAAGACAGTCAGAGACTGGGGACCTTTCACAAGAGACTGTTATGTATGAGCAAGCTGGCTGCACAAAATTCGATCTATCAATTGACTTGGGTACAACCAGCTGATTTTTCCTTAAAGATCAGTACCATAAGCTATAGATGGCAACACTTATCATTGTATACAATACAGCTGCTGGAGTGATCCTCCATCCACCTTAAATGTGTAGATAGGGGAATTGGATATATTTTTTTTTTTGTTCAACCTACTGGTTGAACTTAGAAGAATGATTAAAGTATGCCCAGCCTTAGAGATCACTGTCATTACATCTCTTTTGCAAGTCAATGCTCCTACTCCTACTATTGGGGTCTGCTAAGGGCCACAGGTTGGGCACCAAGGGGTTTGAACTTCTGTTAAGCTTTTAATGCTGTCTCTGTCAGTACTTGGGGAGATTCCCCCTGCACTATTGGTCTTGGTGACCATTTTCTCCAAAACATAAAGTGATAGGAAACCTAAGAATTTAAAAATGTTCACAGGAACAGGAATAGAGAGGAGATCTTTCAATGGAAAAAGAATAGAGGGGAGATCATTCAATGGAAAAACTATTCTGGGGACTACTGTCAAAAAGGGAATATCCTCTTAACATGGAGAGATCTCTCACTTCCTGCTCTATCTCTGGAACATGAAGTGAAGGGAAATAGGGTGTGGCAAAATCAATCAATAAATAAATAAAACTGACATGAGTCCTTTCCTACTGTATCCAAAACTAAAAGAGAACTTTTGAGTTTGCATACAAGCAAATTCATTCAGTTTATGGTGTTGTGTTGAACTTTAAGGCTAAAAGTTGGTGAACATCTGCCTGGTATTTAATTTCAAAATCACAGTTATTTGAACCTATTTTCTGCCAATATTTTACACATCCAGGACCAGATTTAAAGGAGTTGTAAACCCTCAGGGTTTTTCACCTTAATGCATTCTTTGCATTAAGGTGAAAAACCTTCTGTGCTGCAGCACCCCAGAGCCCCCCTTTTTCTTACCTGAACCTGATCGTTCCAGCGACGAGAACGAGCAAGGCAGCTCCAGCCACTGTCTTGGGTCCTCATTGGCAGTGTTAATTTAGTCGACTAAAACATTTTAGTCGACTAAATGAATACTATTTTAGTCTACTAAAATACGACTAAAACTAAAACAATTGAGATGACTAAAATATGACTAAGACTAAAAGCCATTTTAGTCAAAAGACTAAAATGAGACTAAAACTAAAATGCCATGTTAGTCAAAAGACTATGACTAAAACTAAATTGCAATTACTGAAGTGTACTGGAGATTTTAGTCGACTAAAACGTAGGACATTTTAGTTGACTAAAATGTACTGGAGATTTAGTCGACTAAATATGGCTAAAACTAAAACAATTGCAGAAGACTAAAATGGGACTAAAACTAAAATGCCATTTTAGTCCTAAGACTAAAATTAATACTGCTCATTGGATAGATTGATAGCAGGAGGAGCCATTGGCTCCCACTGCTGTCAATCAAATCCAGTGACACGGGAGTCGGAGGGCGGGGCCAAGTCCTGCTGCCTGTGTCAATCACCCTACTTCCTAGGCCAGTCAGAGACTTGTTGGCCCCACTCTATTCAACAATAGATTGTTCAATCGATTTTTTTCCAAGGAGCCTGCTGGAAAAATTTAAGCTGAACAATGGCTGCATCCAATCAGATGCAGCAGCTGTACGGGTATATTGTTAAAATACAACA
This sequence comes from Aquarana catesbeiana, assembly GCF_042186555.1. Lineage (NCBI taxonomy): Eukaryota > Metazoa > Chordata > Amphibia > Anura > Ranidae > Aquarana > Aquarana catesbeiana. Next base: position 226,172,718 of record NC_133332.1, on the reverse strand, counting down.
ACCACACTGGGAAATTCATCCAACTGTTCTGGCTGGTGGAAGAAAAAAATTGACTGCAAGCTGAAAAGAAAAAAAAAAAACAACTATCAGTGTATGACTAACTTACATGTCACACTAACAAGATAAGACATCATAGCTACACAAGAATTGCCCAGTCTCGGAGCAGAGAAGTTGAGGGAGTCAGACTGCCCACTTTGTGTAAGCACACCTAGAATTGATTACTCAAAGAAGAAGGGCAAACTGCCACTCTACTTTGAAAGCAATTCAATTCCCAGTGGCTGGATCCAGAGTGGGTAAACTGCCAGTACACTATTCCACCAATGAAAATGTACAAGCTGTGCAGAGACCATAAAGATGAAGGCCCGAGGGCCCAGGTAGATTGCAGTGCCAGGCAGAATAGAAGACTGCGAGCACTTTAATTGACATGAGAACATGTTACTGACAGTGAGCAACATAACATATAGGTGTCTGTTTGATGCCACTGGCATTTCTGGAGCTCCAAACCACATCCTTCTTTCCCTTTCTGGAAAGTAAAAACACCCTTCACATTTTTGTTAATATTTTATTATATCTTTTCATGTGACAACACTGAAGAAATGACACTTTGCTTCAATGTAAAGTAGTGAGTAGGGATGAGCCGAACACCCCCCCCCCCCGGTTCGGTTCGCACCAGAACCTGCGAACGGATCGAAAATTCGCACGAATGTTAGAACCCCATTGACGTCTATGGGACTCGAACGTTCAAAATCAAAAGTGCTCATTTTAAAGGCTAATTTGCATGGTATTGTCCTAAAAAGGGTTTGGGGACCCGGGTCCTGCCCCAGGGGACATGTATCAATGCAAAAAAAAGTTTTAAAAACGGCCGTTTTTTCGGGAGCAGTGATTTTAATGATGCTTAAAGTAAAAAAAAAAAGTGAAATATTCCTTTAAATATCGTACCTGGGGGGTGTCTATAGTATGCTTGTAAACGTGTTTCCCGTGCTTAGAACAGTCCCTGCACAAAATGTCATTTTTAAAGGAATAAAAGTCATTTAAAACTGTTTGCGGCTTTAATGTAATGTCGGGTCCTGGCAGTATGGGTGAAAATCAGTGAGACAAACGGCATGGGTACTCCCCAGTCCATTACCAGGCCCTTTGGGTCTTGTATGGATATTAAGGGGAACCCCGCACCCAAATTAAAAAAGGAAAGGTGTGGGGCCCCCAGGCCCTATATACTCTGAACAGCAGTATACACGCGGTGCAAACAAGACAGGGACTGTAGGTTTGTTGTTAAGTAGAATCTGTTTGTAATTTTGAACTGGTACATTTTTAACGTGTTTAGCTCTAGCCAAAAAATCTATTTTAAGCTTTTTGGAAAACATAGGGAAGGGTTATCACCAGCCAGCAATGCACTGCGATGCCGCAGTGAATTATGGGCCGTGACGCGCCACTCGAATTTGGCACGAACGGCCCATATCGTTCGCAATTCGGCGAACAGGCGATGTTCGAGTCGAACATGGGTTCGACTCGAACACGAAGCTCATCACTAGTAGTGAGTGTACAGCTTGTATAACAGTGTAAATTTGCTGTCCCCTCAAAATAACTCAACACACAGTCAATAATGTCTTATCCGCTGGCAACAAAGGTGAGTTTGTCCAAATTGGGCCCAAAGTGTCAATATTTCGTGTGGCCACCATTATTTTCCAGCACTGCCTTAACCCTCTTGGGTATGGAGTTCACCAGACCTTCATAGGTTGCCACCAGAGTCCTTTTCCACTCCTCTATGACGGCATCATGGATCCGGTGGATGTTAGAGACCTTGCGCTCCTCCACCTCCCGTTTGAGGATTCCCCACAGATGCTCAATAGGGTTTAGGTCTGGAGACATGCTTGGTCAGTCCATCACTTTTACCCTCAGCTTCTTTAGCAAGGTAGTGGTCATCTTGGAGGTGTGTTTGGGGTCATTATCATGTTGAATACTGCCCTGCGGCCCAGTCTCCGAAGGGAGGGAATCATGCTCTGCTTCAGTATGTCACAGTACATGTTGGCATTCATGGTTCCCTCAATGAACTGTAGTTCCCCAGTGCCGGCAGCACTCATGCAGCCCCAGACCATGACACCCCCACCACCATGCTTAACTGTAGGCAAGACACACTTGTCTTTGTACTCCTCACCTGGTTGCCGCCACACACACTTGACACCATCTGAACCAAATAAGTTTTTCTTGGTCTCATCAGACCACAGAACATGGTTCCAGTAATCCATGTCCTTCGTCTGCTTATCTTCGGCAAACTGTTTGCAGGCTTTCTTGTGCATCATCTTTAGAAGAGGCTTCCTTCTGGGCTGACAGCCATGCAGACCAATTTGATGCAGTGTACTGCATATGGTCTGAGTACTGACAGGCTGACCTCCCCACCCCTTTAACCTCTGCAGCAATGCTGGCAGCACCCATACGTCTATTTCCCAAAGACAACCCCTGGATATGATGTTGAGCACGTGCACTCAACGTCTTTTGTCGACCATGGCGAGGCCTGTTCTGAGTAGAACATGTCCTGTTAAACTGCTGTATGGTTTTGGCCACCATGCTGCAACTCAGTTTCAGGGTCTTATAGCCTAGGCCAGTGATGGCGAACCTTGGCACCCCAGATGTTTTGGAACTACATTTCCCATGATGCTTGAATACACTGCAGAGTGCATGAGCATCATGGGAAATGTAGTTCGAAAACATCTGGGGTGCCAAGGTTCACCATCACTGGCCTAGGCCATCTTTATGTAGAGCAACAATTCTTTTTTTCAGATCCTCAGAGAGTTCTTTGCCATGAGGTGCCATGTTAAACTTCCAGTGACTAGTATGAGAGAGTGAGAGCAATAACATCAAATTTATAACACCTGCTCCCCATTCACACCTGAGTAGGGATAGGCCGAACACCCCCCTATTCGGTTCGCAGCAGAACATGCGAACAGGGAAAAAATTTGTTTGAACGCGCAAACACCGTTAAAGTCTATGGGACACGAACATGAATAATCAAAAGTGCTAATTCTAAAGGTTAATATGCAAGTTATTGTCATAAAAAGTGTTTGGGGACCTGGGTCCTGCCCCAGGGGACATGTATCAATGCAAAAAAAAAGTTTTTAAAAACGGACGTTTTTTCGGGAGCAGTGATTTTAATCATGCTTAAAGTGAAACAATAAAAGTGAAATATTCCTTTAAATTTCATACCTGGGCGGTGTCTATAGTATGCCTGTAAAGTGGCGCATGTTTCCCGTGTTTAGAACAGTCCGAGAGCAAAATGACATTTCTAAAGGAAAAAAAAAAGTCATTTAAAAGTACTAGCGCCGGTTGCTATAATGGATTGTCGGGTCTCTGCAATACACATAAAAGTCATTGAAAAAAATGGCATGGGATTCCCCACAGTCCATTACCAAGTACACCATGTCATGAGTCACATGACACTGGGGAGGGAAAATGGCTAATTGTGCATAGTTGAGTCACTTAGCTTTGTTTCCACATCAGAGGTATGGCTTTTTGGATGCAATTCTTCCATGAAGACCAGGTCCTTAATAATGTCAGATTCTTTGTGCTTCTTCAAAAGAGCTTGAACAGCACATTTTGAAACCCCAGTCTACTTAGAAATCTTTGTCTGGGAGAGACCTTGCTTCTGCAGTATAACTACCTTGTGTCTTGTTGCTGTGCCCAGTTTTGCCATGGTGTATGACCTGTGATGTGAAAGGGTCTGGGTCTGCCAGAACTTCACCTTCGTAGCAGAGTTTGTCTGTTCTTTACCCAGTTTTAAGCCTCTTATACAGCTGTTTGTGTTTTGGTTAATCACTGTGTTTCAACCTACATATGAAATTCATGATCGGTAGCACCTGCTTAGTATAATTAGTTAATCATACACCTTACTCTAATCCTATAAAATCCCTGAGTTTGTGTAAGTGTACAAAGTGTGCAAGTGTAAAAATTGATGCTGGTTTAAAGCCAAAGGATAGTCACACCAAATATTGATTTTATTTAGATTTTTCTTCTGTTCGCTCACTTTGCATTTGTAAATTTATACAAATAAACAACTAAAATATATATTTTTTAGAAGCATTCTTACATTACAGCATTTCTTCACACCTGCATAAAACTTTAGCACAGTACTGTACATACTTTAGTAATGCACAAGCAGAGCAGACTTACCTGGACACAGCCCTACCTCCTTCAAATGAAAGTTTACCTTTTCACAAAAAAAAATTAAGAGGGGAACTACTACTGTACACCCTCACCACCCCCCAGTTCCCATTTCACTTACCTCCATGAGGGATTAGCTGTCACTGCCCACATAGCTGGTGCAGCTGTCTGGGGATTTGAAAAGCCCGCTATCCTTCCTTTCCTTTCTTTAGGGCTTCCAAGTTGGATCATGGCAATTCATTTGAATACTATTCAAAATAGTCACGTGCCCACACAAGATCAATCAAAATTGCTTTGATTAGTCATTGAAGCCCTAAGGAAAGAAGGGGAACAATAGCTTGGCTTTCAAATCTCTGGACTGCTGCACCAGCATGGGCAGTGACAGGAGATAAATGCAGCTGAGACCGCCGGGATAAAGAGGGCGCACAGTATTAGTTCACCTTTTAATTTTTTGTGAAAAGGTGAACTTATACTTTAAAGCCTAAAGCCAGATTTACTTCCACTTAAACCATCTGCTATCTGGCTGTTTTACATGAATGACCAAGTGGCAGTCTCATGAGTGTGGGAGGCCATTTTAACAACTTCCGGACTGCCCACCGTCGTTATACATCGGCTGTTTGATTGAGGAATATCGTTGTTATGGCAGCAGCTAGCTGCCATAACCCCGGTATCCTCTTCTTCAGTGAGCGGTCCAGTCTAAGATAAAAGTGGTCTCTGCGGCGGATTTGCCGCAAGATCACTTTTATCGGCGGCCGGAGGGGGCCCCCCTCCTGCTGCGATACGGTGCCCTCCGCCGCTTACCGGAGCCATCGGCAGAGGCGATCGGATCCTTCCTGTGGCATGACATGGAGACGAGTGAGGGGAAGATGGCCCCCACCCATCTCCATATCATTGCAGGGCAGAAGTGACGTCAAAACTTCACTTCCGCCCATAGCTCTTAAAGGGCCATTTTTTTTTTCATTTTTTTAAATGACAACATTTTATTTATTTTTTTTATTGCATTTTAGTGTAAATATGAGATGTGAGGTCTTTTTGACCCCACATCTCATATTTAAGAGGTCCTGTCATGCTTTTTTTCTATTACAAGGTATGTTAAACAGTGTAAAAATAACAAATAAAAGGTAAAATAAATAAGAATTTAAAAAAAAAAAATTTTTAAATGCACCCGGTCCCGACAAGCTCGCGTGCAGAAGCGAACGCATATGTGAGTAGCGCCCACATATGAAAACGGTGTTCAAACCACACATGTGAGGTATTGTCGCAATCGGTAAAGCGAGAGCAATAATTCTAGCCCTAGACCTCCTCTGTAACTTAAAACATGCAACCTGTAGAATTTTTTAAACGTCGCCTATGGAGATTTTTAAGGGTAAAAGTTTATCGCCATTCCACAAGCAGGCGCAATTTTGAAGCGTGACATGTTGGGTATTAATTTACTCGGTGTAACATTATCTTTCACAATATAAAAAAAATAAATTGGGCTAACTTTAGTGTTGTCTTATTATTTAATTCAAAAAAGTGTATTTTTTCCAAAAAAAGTGTGCTTGTAAGACCACTGCGCAAATACGGTGTGACAGAAAGTATTGCAACGACCGCCATTTTATTCTCTAGGGTGTTAGAAAAAATATGTATAATATTTGGGGGTTCTAAGTAATTTTCTCGCAAAAAAAAACAAATCTCAGAAAGAGGCGCGCTCTGTGATCGCTGTGTCCATTGGACTCAGCAGATCACAGAGCAGGGTACAGGGCTAATGAAATTGGCACATTTTATCATGTGATTGCTGTGAACAATATCAGAGATCACAAATGCAAACAAAGGCTGCATGTTGCAGCCAGCACTCTGTTTCTTCTCACACCAATTGGAAGAATGTTTCCACAGCAATCAGTGTTTTTCTTTTAGTTTCCCTACCCTGATCACTAGCCAACCCATTACAATATCACTATGGTGACACTATACTGGTATGGCTAGTAATCAGGGGCAATAGCTGGCTGCTTTGGTGACGCCCTACTGTTTAAAAAAAAAAACTGCTGCTGATCATACCAGTGCAAACAGCCAGTGTCCCTGCTCGCTGCCACCCCAGTACTGTGCTGCTAAACCAGTATCCCTGATTACTGTCACACTATTACTATGTCCCCAGACCAGTGCAGCAAGCCACAATGTTCCTGATTGCTGCCACACCAGGACCAATTACACCATACCAGTGTAAGCCAGCAACAATGTTCCTGATTGCTGCCACATCAGTCCCAGTGTCACGACCAATGCAACAGAAACCGTGCTCCTAATTGCACCACACCAATGCTAATGACCACTCCAGACGAAGTTGCTAAACTCCTTTCTATCGCCCACCTAACTACCTGTCCCCTGGACCCTGTTCCCTCTCAAATGCTACGGTCACCCTCTGACCCCATCCTACACTCTCTAACCCACATCTTCAATCTCTCCCTCACCTCTGGCGTCTTCCCCGATGCTCTAAAACATGCACTGGTCACTCCCATACTCAAAAAACCATCCTTGGACCCTACCAATCTTAACAACCTACGCCCTATCTCCTTGCTCCCCTTTTCCTCTAAACTCCTTGAACGCCTGGTTTACAACCAACTGAGTGACCACCTCATTAAAAACAACCTTCTTGATCCCCTTCAATCTGGATTTCGCCCTCAACACTCCACAGAAACTGCTCTTTTAAAACTCACAAATGACCTACTAACTGCAAAAACCAACGGACACTATTCTGTACTCCTACTTCTGGATCTTTCAGCTGCCTTTGACATGGTTGACCACCCCCTCCTCCTCAAAAAACTTCACTCCATCGGTCTCCGTGACTGTGCTCTTCAGTGGCTCTCATCCTACCTATCCCAACGCACCTTCAGTGTCACTTACAATTCTACTTCCTCCACTCCTCTTCCCTTCTCTGTCGGGGTCCCCCAAGGTTCTGTTCTTGGACCTCTTTTATTTTCAATCTACACCTCTTCCCTGGGTCAGCTGATAGCCTCTCATGGCTTTCAATATCATTTCTATGCTGATGACACACAAATCTATCTCTCCACCCCTCAACTCACTCCATCAGTCTCCTCACGCATCACTAACTTACTAACCGACATATCTGTATGGATGTCACACCACTTCCTCAAACTCAACTTGTCCAAAACCGAGCTTATAATATTTCCTCCCCCACGTGCCTCTTCCCCTGACTTCTCTGTGAAGAGCAATGGCAAAACCATCCACCCGTCCCCACATGTCAGGGTGCTAGGTGTTATCCTAGATTCTGAACTCTCCTTTCAGCCCCACATCCAATCACTTTCCAAAGCTTGCCGCCTCAACCTCCGCAACATCTCTAAACTACGTCCCTTTCTAACCAGTGAAACTACAAAGCTCCTGATTCACTCCCTGGTTATCTCTCGCCTTGACTACTGCAACTCACTCCTCATTGGCTTACCTTTAAATAGACTATCCCCCCTTCAGTCTATCATGAATGCTGCTGCCAGACTCATCCACCTTACAAACCGATCAGTGTCTGCTACCCCTCTCTGCCAATCCCTCCATTGGCTACCACTCGCCCAACGAATTAAATTCAAAATACTAACAATAAGTTACAAAGCCATCCACAACTGTGCCCCCAGCTACATCACTAACCTAGTCTCAAAATACCAACCTAAACGCCATCTCCGTTCCTCCCAAGATCTCCTGCTCTCTAGCTCCCTCATCACCTCCTCCCATATCCGCCTCCAGGACTTCTCCCGAGCCTCACCCATCCTCTGGAATTCCCTACCCCAATCTGTCAGACTGTCTCCAAATTTATCCACTTTTAGGCAATCCCTGAAGACTTTCCTCTTCAGAGAAGCCTATCCTGCCTCCATCTAACAACTGCATTATTTTCTCCATTAGCTCATCCCCCACAGCTATTACCCTTTTGTATAACTTGACCCTCCCTCCTAGATTGTAAGCTCTAACGAGCAGGGCCCTCTGATTCCTCCTGTATTGAATTGTATTGTACTTGTACTGTCTGCCCTAATGTTGTTGTAAAGCGCTGCGTAAACTGTCGGCGCTATATAAATCCTGTATAATAATAATAATAATGACCAAGACTAGTACAGTCAGCAACAGTGTTCCTGATTGCTGCCACACCAGTACAGTGTCATCAGATCAGTGTAAGCCAGCAATAGTGTTCCTAATTGTGGCCACATCGGCCCCTGATGCACTTACCTCTGTGTGCACTCCTCTTCCCCTTGTTTCCTTAGGACTTCCAAGAAGGATCAGAGCAATTACGATTGGTCAAAGTGTTAGCACAAGGCCAACTGAAATTGCTCTGAGTTGTCCCTAAAGCCATAAGGAAAGAGGGGGAAGAAGAGCAGGGCTTTCAAATCTCCAGACCACTGCATCAGCTGCATAGGCATGTGCAGCTAATCAGCCATGGAGATAAGTGTAATGGGGACTTGCCATCTGGCCATTATACATAAATGGCCAGATGATAGTCTGCTGAGGGTGGAAGGCTATTTTTAAAATGGCCACCACTTTGCACTGCTCAACAGCATACTCTTGGATTGATGCATCCATTGGACACAGCAGATCACAGAGCGGGGTGCAGGGCTGATGAAATTGGTCCTCTACTATGTGATCGCTGTGAAAAAAATCACAGTTATCACAGATGTAAGCACAGGCAGCACGTTGCAGCCAGCTCTTCTCACACTGATCAGCTGTGAGTGAAAACAGATGGTTTTACAGCAATCACAGTGTTTTTTTGTTTTTTTAACCCAGTACAGGAACATTAGAGCAGCCAGCATCCCTGATCACTAGCCACTCTAGCACAGTGTCACTATGGTGGCTAGTGCTCAGGGACACTGGCTGACAGCTCTAGGGACACTGTATTCCAGTACAGCAAGCCAGTGTCCCTGATCACTAGCCAAACCAGTACAGTGTCACTGTGGTGACATAGGGTATCCCCATACTCTGAAGGAATATCAAAGAGTGTTTTGGGGTGTAATTCTAAAAATACTCATGCTGTGCGTTAGAAATATCTTATTAATTACAGCTGTGTGAAAAAAAAAAATACAATTTAATTTTCTCTTTCTTCAGTTTCCATAAACTTGTGGTAAAAAATATGCTCCTTAAAAGACTCACCATGCCTCTAATTGAATATGATGGAGAGTCTACTTTGCAAAATGTGGTGATCTTTTGGGTGTTTCTCCTGTCTTTTCACCTCAGGGCCTAAAAAATGTGATAGATGGTCAGGAAATTAGATGCCTAATTTATGAGTGAAGCTCCGCTTTAAGGTAAACAATGTCCTACTAGTTATTTTTCTTTAAAAAAAATTTCTTTAGCAGGACTGCACAAAAAAAAACCTGACAGTTTAGGAGGAGCAGCTGTACTAACTGTGCAATGTTAGTACAGTGATTTCCCCTGCTGTGCTATTGTGTTCTGACAGGGGAATAACCACCCCCCTCGGCCCCCTGTCAGGGGAGCCAATCGGCAGATCCTTTTGGTAATGCCCCTTTGACTGTTGGACCGGCTGCAGTACACATGGGCCGAATGTCCTCCATTTTCTATTGAACTGGCCGATGCCACCCGACATTACAGTCCATGTGTATTAGGCTTCTGTGTATTGACATTCTTGGGCTACACAGACATGAGATAACAATGTTTCAGTTGACTGGGTGACAATATTATATCTATGGCCATGTCTACTAGTGGTTTCCATGAAATAACGCATTTATGTTGAGTCAAGACCAGTATGCAACTAATGTAGAAGCACATTGAAAACCAATCCAGCCCATGAAACTGAACTCTTATGACCAGCCTTTCCCCAATTAGCAGAGTTCCTGCACCCTTCAGAAAATCACCCCCACATCTGCTGAAAGTACTTCACAACAATGTGTCCTTGGATCCTTATTTTATCTTGGAGGAGGCCTCCATTTCACTAGAAGAACAATGCCCCATTAACAATGTGTCAATTTAATTTGCATTTAATAATTTCATTAAGTGTCCGGTTATCTATTTGCTGTCCATGAAAGAGTGCACAGAGGGCCCTTGTGTTATTTTATTGTTGGAGCTACGGATATCTTGACCGGTTTCCCTCTGAACGAGCTCTCATTATTCACTTTGCAGTAGACAATAAGTAACTCTGCCAATAAGGAGTCGTAGAGTAAAGAAAGGTAAAAGTAATAAAATCAGTTACACAGACATGGAGGAACAGTCTGACTTCTCTCAAGCACCTGTATCTGAAGTTGGGTCTCTACTTACAAAGAGGTGAATAAGTGTTTATTTACAGGTCTATGGAGCAATGTAGTCCTAAAATAAACATCGTCTGACTTAATAATACAAAGCAAGAGAAATTTTTATGCTGTTGTGCAATATGCCATGAATAGAGTTCAAAATCCATTTGGAAGATCTCTCAATCCTTTAAGACAAACATGGACAGTAACACCCAGTTGTTGTAAACACCTCAGCAGTGTTATATGGTTAGTTACAACCTCTTATGCCCCGTACACACGATCAGAAATTCGGCCAGCAAAAGACCGATGAGAGCTTTTGGTCCGAAAATGCGACCGTGTATATGCTCCATCGGTCTTTTGCTGGTGGAATTCCAGCCAGCAAAAGATTGAGCATGTTCTCAATTTTTCAGTCGAGAAAAGTTCCTATCCAAAAATGCGATCGTCTATATGCAATTCGGACGCGCAAAAAATCACGCATGCTCGGAAACAATTCAACGCATGCTCTGAAGCACTGAACTTAATTTTCTCAGCTCGTCATAGTGTTGTACATCACCGCGTTCTTGGCGGTTGAAAGTTCAGAGAACTTTTGTGTGACCGTGTGTATGCAAGGCAAGCTTGAGCGGAATTCTGTTGGAAAAACCATCCAAGTTTCCGCATAAGGCCCCTTTCACACAGGCAATCCAATCAGGTCCGCCTGTCAGTTTTTCTTTTGGACCTGATTTGAAGGTCCATGCATTCCTGTAGACAGGTTGGTGTAAATGGTCTTATGTCGAGTTCACAAAAAAAAATGAAAGAGGATACATCCTTCCAGTTAGGCAGATTAGAGGGTAGTCATGTGTAAATGGACAGCAAACTCCGTTTTTTCCTGGCCACCCATAGAGTAGAGCAGACTTGGTCCATGTCCATGCTGGATAAACTGAGCGGACATGGATGTGTCATCTAATCACTCTGCTCCGATCACCAGCAAATAGAATCTACCATGTGTAAAAGGGTCCTAACTGTCACTTTTGCTGGATAGCTTGGCCCATTACAGGAATAGAAAAAATAATTGGCTCTTTAAGCAGGATCAAAAGGTAATTAAAAAAAAGCCTTAAAGTGGTTGTAAACCCTTACAGACCACTTTCACCTACAGGTAAGCGTAGATTAAAGCTTACCTGTAGGTGCTTGAAATATCTCCTAAACCTCCAAGTTTTAGGAGATTTTTACTATTTCCCCGAACTATGCTGTATTCGGCGCATGCGCACTCTTGAAAGGGCACGCTGTGCCGTTTCAAGCTGGGGTCATGCCGTGACTGGCGGCTCCCGCGTGCATGCACGGTAGTGATGTCACGCGACTCCGGCCAGTCACAGAGCCAATCAATGTCAATGGACGCTCGCTGCCAGTGAGGAAATCTGGGACATCGCAGGCTCCTGTGTCAGGTAAGTGACACATAATGGGCTACTATGCGATGCATAGTAGCCCATTATGCTTTACCTTTGCAGGGAAACAAAGAGGAAGTAAAACCCACCAGGGTTTACTTCCTCTTTAATTATATAATACAGACTCCCTCCACTGTGGCAAACAATTATTTAAACAGGACGAGGGTGCATATGCCCACGCACCAGAAGCCACTGAAGTAAAATATAACCTTTATTAGGACTTTATTAAAATGTATAACAAAGGACTATTTGTATGCTTTTACTTAGGGGGGGGGGGCTGAAAATGGCTCCAACAACCAAAAAGATATCTCTGTCTTGGTGGTATATTGATCAAAATTTAGACTGTATAAATAATAGCTGTTTCCAGCTGCAGTTAGGAATACCACTGCAGAAAAGAGATCTATTAAACATAAAGTAGAGCTGTATCATGCGTCGATATCCTGTAGGACAGAGGGGAGGGGGCTTTTATTAAAAAAAAAAAACACCTCCTAAAACACTACACTTCACCCCAAAACTGAATATTCCACACAAAACAGATATTATTCCTGATGGCAATATCTGAGGGAATTTGCCACAGTGACCACAGAGTATATGAATTCCCCCAAAAAGGAAGGTCACTGCATCCCATCAGCAGGGGGGGGGACCACCAAAAACATTTCAAAAAGTAGTCCCAAGCCTTCCCAATAACCACGTGTGCCCCAAAAAAAATCAACTCAAAAGAGTGCTCCCAAAAAAAAAACTCCACATGTTTCGCTCATAAATAAAAGAGCTTTGTCAGAGATGTATTATCAAAAAAAAAAAATAACCAGCCACCAAACTAAAGAAAAAGTGCTAAGTGCTGGCCTAGACCCACATGGCAAGAAAGAAAAGGAAAAAAAGGTCAGAATTTAGAACTTTTACTTTACTTTGGTGGCTCTTTATTTTATTTTATAATGTACCCCCCTACAAAGGTCTTTCATTTATGAGCGAAACATGTTGGGTTTTGGTTTTGGGAGCACTTTTGAGTTTCGAGGCACACATGGTTGTTGGGGAGGTTGGCTTGGGACTCCTTTTTGAAATGTCTATTTTTGGTGGTTTGCTTCTTTAGTACCATTTAGATTGACTTGATGGAGGGGATGCGGTGACCTTCTTTTTTGAGGGGAATTCATATAGTCCATGGTCACTGTGGCAAATCCCCTCAGATATTGTCATCAGGAATAATATCTGTTTTGTGTGGAGCATTCAGTATTGTGGAAATTGTAATGTTTTAGGAGGTGGGGGTTTTGTATTGAAGCACAATATAGCATTGAAGCATTAATATTGAAACATAATATATCTCCACTTTATGTTCAATAGATCTCCTTTCTGCAGTAATATTCCTAATTGAACTGCAGCTGGAGACAGTCATTACTTATATGGTCTAAATTTTGATCAATACACCACCAATATATATAGATATCTTTTTAGTTGTTGGAGTCATTTTCAGCCCCTCCCTACAAGTAAAAGCATACACATAGTCCTTTATTATACATTTTATTAAAGCCCTAATAAAGGTTATATTTTACTTCCGTGGCTTCCAGTGCGTGGGCACATGCATCAACCGGTAATAACACTATGCTATGAAGGGGTGGACTCAGAAAAACTGATTTTTTTATGTACACTATATTGTCAAGTATTGGGACGCCTGCCTTTACACGCACATGAACTTTAATGGCATCCCCGTCTTCGTCCGCAGGGTTCAATATTGAGATGGCCCACCCTTTGCAGCTATAACAGCTTCAACTCTTCTGGGAACCTGGAGCTTGCTTTGTGCACTCGTTCAAATCATTTGGTGGAGAGGGGATTATGGTGTGGGGTTGTTTTTCAGGGGTTGGCCTTGGCCCCTTAGTTCCAGTGAAGGAAACTCGTAAGGCATCAGCATGCCAACACATTTTGGACAATTTTATGCTCCAAACTTTGTGGGAACAGTTTGGGGATGGGCCCTTCCTGTTCCAACATGACTGCACACCAGTGCACAAAGCCAAGTCCATAAAGACATGGATGAGCGAGTTTGGGGTGGAGCAACTTGACTGGCCTCAACCCAGTACATTGTAGGGGTACATTGTACCCCTACTTATTCACCCTACGAAGTGTCAAAAATAAATAAAAAAAAAAAACAGTACAGAGGTTTTTGACAAATTCCTTTATTAAAAATTAAGAATGCGGGGGGCAGGAGGCGGAGCCTAGCGGAGCAGACATGCATTGTTAGAGCTCCACACCGCTGAGGAGAGAAGAGAAGGACAAAGCGGAGCCTGCAGGCTCAAAAGGTATCCATTTGAAACCTTTTTGCCACAGGGAACAAACTGTGAAAGTTTGGGCAGGAAATATGGTACTGGGAGGAAACCGTGGCAGAAATAAAAATCACCTCACAAAGAGCTCACAGGCACTCACTGCAGCTGAAGCAGCTCCAGTCACCTCACAAGATACAGCATCAGGGCACTCTCACGGACAGAAAATGTCACAGCAAGACTCTCTATTTGAGTCAGATACAGAACAAATCCTCTCACAAACTTCTCCACAAGCCTCCTCAGTATCCCCAGTAATATTATTACAATTTGAAAAGATGCTTCATAAGGCTTTAAAACAAATCTCAGACCAAATAACAAAAAGCCTAACCAAAGAAATAAGAGAGCTGGGAAACCGCACCGCAGCCTTAGAAATAAAAATGGATGAAATTGAAATTACAACCCAAGAAAATATAACAGAATTGGAACAATTAAAAAAAGAGAATTTAATACTTCAAACTAAGCTCGAAGATTATGAAAATAGAGCCAGACGTTCAAACTTGCGCATAAGGGGAATACCTGAAACTGTGACAGACCTGCAATCTACTATTACTGCTCTATTACAAGAACTAAAGCCAGATATCCCTATTGAACGTTTAGAACTGGACAGAGTAGACAGAGCCCTCACAGCCAAAAAGAAAGATGGACCCCCACGTGATATAATCACAAAATTTCATTATTACAGAACGAAAGAACAAATACTAATTGCTGCAAGAGAAAAAAAAGGAACTTAATTTTCAAGGACACAATTATCAAATTTTTGCTGACCTATCCCAACTTACTATTACTAAAAGACGATCCATGAAACCCCAACTAATGGAACTGCAACGCCACAACATTATGTATCAATGGGGCTTTCCCTTTTCAGTCAGATTTAACTACCAATTTACAGAAGCAGATCAGCAGATGAACTACAACAAACCCTTTTAAAATTAAATCTGACAGAACCCACAAGCAGCAACACTCCCACACGCAGAAGAATGGCGTCATCTTCACCTTCAGGCAGCACCCAGAAAATTTCAGAACAAAATGGGAATCATCATTCTCACAAAAGAGGCCGTTATGCCACATCATCCATGGACCAAGAAGATTCAATGGACTGACATCCTAATTCCTGATATCTCTTCATTTATTATACTAAGAGATGGTTCTCTATAAAAAACCTGTATTTATAACTGAATGTAACTGCATTCTGATAGTCACACACTGTGTGGGATCATGTTACATTCCAGTTATATTTCTTATTACTTCTGATTCATATAGCCTTAGAATATATAAGTGAAATAAGGAAATTCTTGTTCAGTTATATATTATCAGGTAATAACAATAGATTTATTACTTTTTAGGACAAATATGTTCAATAATCCAGAAGTAATGGAAGCTTTTTCTTTCTTTTCTTAAAACAAATATATTATTACCTAACTAGTTCCTAGAATTATGTTTTTGTTTATTCTAATCTGAAGCAATACAACCTCAATTTTATGAGTTAACATATCTAAACAGTTACATATGAATAAAATATGTAATTGTTTACTCTAAAAGGGTTAAAATCCCAAAATAATTCAAACTATCTTCATCAATACCAAAGTTATTAACAGTACCTTTCTAACTGAATTATTTAGCCTAGGGCAAGACTAACCATATACAACCACCCTGGAATAAATAATTTCAACAAAAACTATATTCTACACTCCAATTAATGAAACATCGTTTTGATGTCTTTTGACATAGCACTTCTCTCCTGTAAGCGGAAGATCCGTGTACCCCCATTAGCCCTCCTCATTCTCCCAACCATATTATGTGGGAGTGTGACGAAGGCACTTATTCCCCTGAGAGAGATATTTATTCTCTTTCACGGGTAAATTGTGATTACTTGCAAAAAATAATTTATACAATGTATCATCTAATCTCATATGTTTTTTGTTTACTCTTTACTCCAGAATTCACTGGTTTCTTTTCTATCTATTCATCTCTTCAGTCCACACAGGTTGATCTGCGCAGTCAGCTCTGCATAACAAAAAGTAAGTCAAAACTATTTGATCTATTGCCATGGCACCACTGAATATACTTTCCCTGAATGTTCAGGGAATAAATGTCCCTCAAAAAAGGACCAAAGCCTTCCGTATTTTCCATAACAAGAAGGCTCACATAGTATGCCTCCAAGAAACACACTTCACCAAAGATTCTACTCCAAAATATATTTCTCCTTTTTATCAACAAATTTACACGGCTTCTGCCTGTACCAAGCAAAGGGGAACTCTAATTGCATTTCACCGATCCACACCATTCACCTTATCATCAGAAATTAAAGACCCAGAAGGTAGATACCTGATACTCATGGGTTATATAATGGATACAGCAATCACGGTGATTTCCTACTACGCTCCTAACAAACAACCTACACCATTCCTCTCACATATATTACAAGTGATTAATACACACAAAATAGGAACAGTGATAATGTGTGGGGATTTGAACCAGGTCCTCCTCCCATTTCTAGATAAATCACCTTTTACACCATCCAAAATAACCTCTAGATTACCTTTTTCTCAACTTCTTTCCAAATACAATCTGGTAGATTCATGGAGAGAAAGTAACCCAATGAAAAAGAAATTCACTTATTTCTCGCACCCTCATCAAACCTTCACCAGAATAGATCATATTTTTCTAACAATAGGAATGATACCAGAAATTATTGCATCAGATATAATTCCGATTCCGTGGTCTGACCATAATGCAGTATACACTACTATAGCCTCAGCCATACCAAAAGCGCATGACCCAACGTGGTACTTACCGGACATAATGCTCAAACACCCACTACATCAGATGACCATTGAACAAGCTTTAAAGGAATACATATCAATTAATAATACAACAGACATCTCCCCAATAACACTGTGGGAAGCTCATAAGCCTGTCTTGCGTGGTACAATACAAAGACAAATGGCACTATTTAAACGGGAACGCAAAAATCTAGCAAAAAAACTAGAACTCAATTTTAATGCACCCTACATATCATTTCAAGATAATCCATCTCAGAGTACAAAATCTCATCTGGAAAAATCTAGATTGGAATACAATCTATTTCGGCGGCACAGTGGCGCAGTGGGTAGCACTCTCGCCTAGCAGTAAGAAGGGTCGCTGGTTCGAATCCCGACCACGACACTACCTGCCTGGAGTTTGCATGTTCTCCCTGTGTCTGCGTGGGTTTCCTCCGGGTACTCCGGTTTCCTCCCACACTCCAAAGACATGCTGGTAGGTTAATTGGATCCTGTCTAAAATTGGCCCTAGTATAGGTATGAATGTGAGTTAGGGACCTTAGATTGTAAGCTCCTTGAGGGTAGGGACTGATGTGAATGTATAATATATATATGTAAAGCGCTGCGTAAATTGACGGCGCTATATAAGTACCTGAAATAAATAAATAAATAAATAAATAAAATTTCTCACTGAGTCAGTTGATAAATCCCTCAAACGCTCCAAACACAATTTCTACATGAATACAAACAAACCAGGTACATATTTGGCTCGGGCATTAAATTCAACTAACAAATCTTTCAAACCAATACGTTTGAAATTATCAAAAAATGTTTACACTTGTAATCCAGTTAAAATATTCCATAAATTTCACTCACATCTCGCAACTTTATACAAGACAAACAATGAATTTAATCCTACAGTAGCTGAATCCTTCTTCTCAAAAATAACCTTACCTGAGTTATCTCAGAATCAAAAAAGCAGTTTGGATGAGCCTATAACTATAGATGAAGTTGCTAACGCCATAAAAGACCTAAAACTTAACAAAAGACCAGGCCCAGGCGGCTACTCGGCTTTATACTATAAAACATTCTCAGAAATACTCTCTCCCATTCTCACTGAAACTTTTAACAAACTTCTAGATGGACATTCTTTTCGGCAAGAAACACTAATGGCAATTGTTTGTATGATCCCAAAACCCCTTTCTGATGATACTTCCTGTGTGAATTATGGGCCTCTGTTAAACCTCGATATTAAATTATTAGCAAAAATAATAGCAAAACGCCTCAATAGCATTATAGGAAAATTAATACATAGAGATCAAGTAGGCTTCATGCCAAATAGACAGGCAGGCGATAATATACGCAGGGCAGTGTTATTGGCACATATTGCTAAAAAACGGAAAATCCCTTTATGTTTTCTATCTCTCGATATTAAGAGGGCATTTGACACAGTATCCTGGCAATATATGCAATATTCATTACAAAAATGGGGTTTTGGACCCCACTTTTTAACATGGATCAAAGCATTATATAAAATAAACCCAAAGCCTATATAAAATATGCTGGATACAAATCTGAAGCCTTTAATATCGAAAGAGGTACCCGACAGGGTTGCCCATTATCTCCCTTATTATTTGCCCTTATACTCGAACCCATGGCCCAATACATCAGAACAAACCAAACTATAACTGGCATTGAAGTAGGAGGTATGACACACAAATGATGTATATTTGCAGACGATATATTACTTTTTCTATCATCACCACAGGTCTCTGGTCCTAACTTAATACCAGCTCTTGATGGATTTGCAGCCCTATCCGGCCTTATGATTAATCCTAAGAAATGCCTAGTGCTTAATATTTCACTCACAAACATGGAATTGATCCCGGCTAGGGCTGCACTCCCATTCACATGGGCAGAAAAATCAATCCCATATCTTGGAATTCATTTAACAGCATCTCATTCTGACTTATTCTCAACCAATTATCCTCCTGTATTAAGACAGATCACAAATCTAATAAAACAATGGTCGCAACTTCCTTTATCCTGGATAGGGAAGATTAATGCAATCAAAATGACTATTCTTCCCAAATTGCTTTATCTATTCAGAGTCCTCCCTATTCCAATTCCTTCCTATTTTTTGAGAATAGTACAAAAAAGAGCAACTTCGTTTATATGGGGCTCTTCTAAACCACGTATACCTATACACACACTACATCTTCCCAAAAATAAAGGAGGCCTGGGATACCCTAATTTTACTAACTACTACAGAGCAGCACATTTGGCCAGTCTGTCCAAATACTATGCAAAACAGGAAATCCCATTATGGGTATTTATAGAGGCTTCAGAAAATGACCCTCTATTAATATCAAATTTATTATGGCTTGATCCTAAAGACCGCTTTAAAATTCATAATCCCATAACTAAACACTTCTTATCTCTCTGGGATAAACTAAAAACCAAATATCAGTTACAATCTCCACACAATCCTCTCCTTTCTTTTATCAGAAATCCGGCCTTTTATCCGGCATGGATCTACCCAAATTCTTTTAAAGCTTGGACAACATCAGGCATTCAGACACTAAATGACTTCATAGCATCTAAATCATTCCTTTCATTCCCATCGCTTAGAGAAAAATATGATCTACCAAACTCTGAGATATTTAGATATCTCCAAATCAAAAATTTCTATACACCATTCCTAAAGGGGGATACACCATTATCCCAATTATCCATTTTTGAATCAATCTGTACAAAAGATCCTTTTGCTAAAGGTACAATTTCATCACTTTATAATCAATTATATGGAGTAGCAAATCTTAATAGACCCTCTTACGTTCAGAGGTGGGAGGAGGACCTGGGACGAACTTTAGAAGACACGGACTGGTCTAACATATGGCTCACATCTAAGTCATCTTCACCCAACATCTTAGCACTGGAGACAAATTATAAAGTCCTAACTCGCTGGTACCTTGTACCCGCTAGAGTGGCAAAATATTCACCTAATACCTCAACTCTTTGTTTTCGAGGATGCCCAGAAATAGGCACATATTTACACATATGGTGGACGTGCCCAGTAATCCAAACCTTCTGGAAGGAAGTCTTCGTGATTGCATCTAAAATATTTAAAAAAATAATACAACCAGATCCATATTTAACTTTACTTAATCTAAAACTGGAATGGTTAACACTCTCTCAATTCAAACTTATGATCCAACTAATAACGGCTACAAAACAAACAGTGGCCAAGGCATGGAAATCTCCTACATTGGTACTAGCAGAAACAATTCACAGAATGAATAATACAATGTCCCATGCTAAGATGGTAGCCATCGATCAAAATCAAATTCCAAAATTTGAAAAACTTTGGCATCCTTGGATAAAACAACAGTTCCTGTCAAACTTCAATGACTCTGTCCTGTTGCCATGGTAACAGATTAAATGACTTACAGAGACACCCATTCTAAGGCTTCAAAGAGAACTAAAAAGAATAATAAACTGACGAGCAGGACAACCTTGTGGACCATACCTCTACCTTTCTACCCTTTTTCTTCTTTCTCTTTCCTTTTCTCCACCTTACAATTAAAGCTCATTATCAGAATTTATTTGACCTATATACACTCTACTTGTAAACAATATGTATAGTAGGTATAAATCATTTAAATACCTACAAAAGTAACTAAGGAAATGATATATATCTTTAATTTAGGTTTACGTGAACCCAATGTTTAATATTTGAAATTTCATGATATTTACCTATATAAACCCTACTGTAAAACAATGAGCTTACTTTATAGATCCTTGTAAACTTACTTTATGTATCTTTATAACATTGTATACTCAATAAACTTCTTTTGACAAGGAAAAAAAAAAAAAAAATTAAGAATGCCCCCCATCATAGCTCTTTTTGGCGTGGGGTTCCCCCTCAAAATTCATACTAGACTCAAAGGGCCTGGTATGGTCAGATCAAAGTCAGATACCCTTCATTAAAGTTGCATGGAAGTCAGCCATGAAGTCGTAGGGCAGAGTCTGATCAGATGTCATCCGACTTCCATGTTGGAGCAGTTTGAACCCGGCCTTAAAGTGATTGTAAAGGCTGTTTTTTTTTTAATAACAAACATGTTATACTTACCTCCTCTGTGCAGTTGGCTTTGCACAGAGCAGCCCAGATCCTCCTCTTCCCGGGTCCCTCTTTGCTGCTTCTAGTCCCTCCCTCCTTTGAGTGCCCCTCAGCCAGCAGCTTGCTGCAGGGGGGCACCCGAGCCGAGTCAGAGCTCCATGTATCCATTCAGACATGGAGCCCTGACCTGGCCCCGCCCCCTCTCTCCCCTGATTGGCTGGCTGACTTTGATTGACAGCTGCGGACGCCAATGGTGGTGCTGCTCTGTCTCAGCCAATCAGGAGGAGTGTACTGGATGGCTGAGGGGATCATGGACATCGCTGGAGAGAGAAGGAGCTCAGGTAGGTAATTGGGTGGTGCTGGGGGGGCTGCTACACACAGAAGGTTTTTTATCTTAATGCATAGAATGCATTAAGATAAAAAAACCTTCTGCCTTTACAACTCCTTTAAGGGCAGCAGATAAACTGGGATTCCCCACCCTGCATAGCCAGGCACACCAAATTTTCACAGTCCCTCAAAGTCAATGAACAGTCCACGACTTTGTTTTTTTTGTTTTTTTATTTGTTTCATTGAGGGTAATAAATTGGATGGGGATAAGGGTATTATGGGATGCCCACTTGACTTTAGAACAAACTTCAGGGACACTTTAATTATATACACCACTCTGCTTCCTCCAGCACTTCACTTGATTGCAGAATAGCACTGGCATACTGATGGTTAATCTAACACAGCACTTAGTCAGATTTTTAGCAAAAGCCTGTTATAGGCAAGAACCTGAGGCCCCTTGGTTGTGTAGCAGTCAGGGTCCAGCATACATCCCCGTGGCTACTGCGCCCAGCACCACCTCTTCAGGCACTGCCAGCCCGCCTGGCTGGCTGCAGCTGCTCCTTTCACTAGCCCTCCTGGCTAACTTCTCCACAGTCCTCCCAAACTGACACTCTCCACAGTCCTCTTAGACTGAACACTCACCAGACCACCCTGCTGACTTCACAGGAGATCTCCCAGAGGTGCTAGCTTGCTCCCACTGTCCTCTCCTTGCTCCTGTGCCTCCAGGAAGAGGTTCCTCCATGTGTTGTGGGGGATCCTTCCAGCACCTGAGCCCTAGGCCTGAGGTCACCCCCCTACCACCTCCAGACTAGGGGGCACCCTCAAGGGCAATTCCATTTCCATCTTCCACCCAACTGCCCTTGCTGCCCCTGCTGACATGAAACTTGCCTATTTATGAGGTGCCTACCCCCTCCCAGCCTTTTTTGTTTGGGGATTAGTTGAGAACCTCATAAATATGCCAAAAAGCTCCTCTAGTCTCCATCCACTACATCTGGAAGCTTCTCCAAGGTTCCAGAAACAGGGGGGGGGGGGGCAGAGAAAATGCTTGTTGAGTCATCCAGCCTCCCTGACTCACTCAACCCTAACCCACATTCAACCCAGCCTGGCTCTCAGCCAGACCAATTTTTCTACATTAACAAACATATATCACACACTAACTAGAGGGTGCTACACAGCAATACTATTCAAAAAACCAGCAGGAGCAAAGTAGCGAGTGCATGGGAAGTGGAAGCATGATGCTAGTAGTACCACTGTGCTCCTGCTAGTTTGCAGAAAGTGATTATCTGGGAAAGGACAACACTTCCCCCTGCTATCCTTTCTCTTATTACCTGGAAATCTACATTACCACAGACCTACATAAATGATAAAAATAACATACATGATAACAATAAACACACTGTGCTCCATTCTTAGCTTGTTGGAGAACAAACAGGTAAAACTGATCAGACTTTGTAAATCCCAAAGGCTCAACAGACGCTCTGTAGAGACACTACAGAGGTGTGTTTACGCGGAGGAAGCATTAGGAGCCTCAAGAAAGATACACACAGGACTATCCTGCCCAGGAGGCCCATTAAAGCAAATATTCATCAATTAGCCAAACTAGACTAATTCCTTCTAGCTCGGTAGATGATGCAGGTTAACATTTTCAAATCAACACTGACTGCCACTGTAAATTCTTTCCTGGTAAAAGCAGTCGTGTCAATCTTGAAAAACGATAACATTTTGAAACAATTGATAACAATGCAAAGATGATGAGCTAGGAAACCACAACGTCCATACTCAGCTATGACTCCCATTAGAATGATTTACAGTTTTATTTTTTATTGGGGGGGGGGTAACCATTGCATCTGGTGCTTTACATTTGAGTCTTTGCCTATTATGATTGCCCGGTGTAAGGTTAAATCATTATTTAAAGGAGTTGTAAAGGCAGGAGGTTTTTTTATCTTAATGCATTCTATGCATTAAGATAAAAAAAACCTGTGTGTGGCAGCCACCCCAGCACCCCCCTAATTACTCCCCTGAGCCCCATCTCTCTCCAGCAATGTCCACGTTTCCCTCGGCCGTGCGGGACACTCCTCCTTATTGGCTGAGACACAGCAACAGCGCCATTGGCTTCTGTGGCAGTCAATCAAAGTCAGTTAGCCAATCAGGGGAGAGTGTCTGAATGGACATACAGAGCTGTGACTCAGCTCAGGTGCTCCCATAGATAGCTGCTGGCTGAGGGGGCACTCGACAGGAGGAAGGGGCCAGGAGCAGCAAAGAGGGACCCCGAGAACAGGAGGATCCGGGCTGCTCTGTGCAAAACCAACTGCATAGAGGAGGTATGTTTTATTGAGGGGAATTAAACTTGGATGGGGTAAGGAATGCCCACTTGATTGAAGAAATAAAGAATTGGGATTTCAACTATATACACTCCTTGTATATACACCTTCTCATTTCCATCCCCAGAACATTCAATTACACTTCCTCACTTCCAGGATCAGCTAGCACTATAGTTTAGGCCTGACACTGGCTCCGCCAGGCCTTAGCAAATGCCCTTTGCAGACAGGGACCGCAGACCCCTTTGGAGTAGCAAAAAAAATGGTGGTAGTCCTAGTGCTAGCTTTCCCACTTGGCTACTGATCCCTGCACCACATCTTCAGGCCCTGCCAGCCCTCCCGGCTGCAGCTGCCCCTTTCCACTGCCCGTGCCACCACAGTCCACTCCACTGGCTCTGCACCCATCCCAGACCGCACTCTCCCAGTTATGCCTCCCCAGTCCTTCTAAATGTGTGAACACTTACCAGCCCACCAGGGCCTGCCCCCTGCCAATCTTAGTTGGGGATTGGACAGGGTCCTCAGAATACTCCAGACAGCTCCACCTCTCCTCCTTCCTTTCCAGAAGATTCCAGCACATTCTTGAAGAAGAGGGGAGGTCTCAGTGATGGTGTCTGTAAATCACCCATCCTTGCCTGGCTTCCTGCCAACCCAGAAATAAAACACACAGTCTTGACTGCCTGCCAAGCCTGCTTACATTTTTCTACACTACAAAAAAATCTAACTGTACACATCGTAGTACCACTAGAGAGTGCTACATGTGTTAGTCAAGTCCAGAGAAAGTTGCTAGTCTAACAATACCCAGGTTCACAATACTGCTGTGCAAAAGGTGTCTCTGCTGTTCCTCCATCCAGATTGGAGACACCCTAAGGCCTCTTTCACACATACGGACCGTTTTTCATTCATCCGTTGACGGATGAAAAACAGACATCAATACATTCCTATGGAAAAACGGACGACAACGGAAGATCATCTATTGTCATCCGCTTCTGTCAACAGTTTCCTTTTTACATCCACTACCAATGCAAAAACTGATGAAAAAGGGACCATTTGTCAGTTTACATCCGTTTTTCATCCGATCCGTTTTTTTTACGGATGAAAAATAGGGCTTTCATCTGTTCAAAAAAAAAAAAAAACCAACACGGAACAGATGAAAAACTGACAAATGGTCCGTTTTTCATCAGTTTTTGCATTTGTAGTGGATGTAAAAAAGAAACTGTTGACGGAAGCGTAAAAAAAAAAACAAAAAAAAAAAAAACAGATGAAAAACGGATGAACTGAACTGATGAAAAGAACGGTCCGTATGTGTGAAAGGGGCCTAAGAGAGGAAGTGTGTGTTATTGGCCACATAACTGTGAGAAGGGGGGGGGGGGGGGGACCTAAACTAATCACCAACATATTTAAGGATTGGCAAGCTGCAATAGATTGTATATTTGGTTTAAGATCATTGTAAGACAGAATGTCCAACATTTTGCCCTTCCTGCGACACAGTGGAGAAAGAGAAATGGTCTTGGGTCACACATAAAATACACCAACAATACAAATAGGTGATAAGCAGCTCCTCCTGTGGCTCTCAGCAGGTAGGTGCGGCCACCCACAGTCACACCTATTCGGGGCTCGCTACACAGCCAAATTATTACCTGTGGTGATTGCTGCTGTTCCCAGACAAAGTGCGTCCAGCAGTGATCACCAGAGGCAACTGCTGGCTGTGTAAAGAGCCTGCGAATAGGTGCAGATGCCAACGAACTGTCATAGTGAATGGGGTCAGCAGCCACACCTACCTATAATTCTATACTACAAGCCACACTGGCCCTAATCGCTGGTGTGAATGTAGCCTATGTATGCGTGGTGTGAGTGTGTTGGGGGAGGGGGGGAGGCGCAGCCCACCCCAATTCCCCCCTAGACCCAGCCCCCAGCATTTACATACCTGTGCCCCTGCATTCCTTGCTGCCAGTGCACTTGCAAACACAGAAGCCCCAGTATCCCTCCAGATGTACATGGGTCAGGCTTGTTTGTGTTGGCTGCCATGGGTCCTGTGTTTGCATATCATCCTTGACCTCCCTCCAATTCAGCCTAGGCCGCATGCTAAACTCTCTGGAACAATGGGTTGTATTATGTATTGGAATGGAAAAAATAGTATCATGTTCTTATCATGCATTACTTTCTTTTGTCTAAGTACCTGGTATTCCCACCAGTCCTCCTGCTTCCAATTACAAACTGACCACATTAGGCATAAGAGCAGAGCAGGGTCAGTTTTCTGGCTGTGCAAGCCTGTTCTCCAATGATAAGACTTGTCCAGACATGTACCCCTGCACAGGCATTCACTGGGAAGATCAGTGTGCTGGAGTTTCTCCTCCTCCAGCTCACTAAACCCCTTTTGAAATTGAGACCAGAGGATGTCTGAAGGGGAAAGAGGAAAAAAAAAAAAAGCGGGGAGAGAGAATATATAATGTGTTTTTTTTATGTGTACATAAATATTTTGCCTTTCATTTCTATTTTAAACTGAATGGGTTTGTTTGAGGGCTCCTGTCTTAGTCCCCCATCCCTGCATCTACACATGCATGTCCCCATTGCACCCACCAACACCGATGGAAGGTTTTTTGAGCCATACTCCTCCCAGCAGGTGCCATCCTGTGGCAACTGCTGTCCGTGGTAGCGTTGGTAAGCCAGTACCTCGGAAGACTGCTGGACAATGAATACTGCACAGCCATTGGACTGATTCCATCACAAGGGCAAGTGTCCAGATACTTGGCCTGCCAGTGACAGTCCTACTGTCATCCCTAACCAGGCTTGGAAGTTTACACACAGGATGAACAACTGTGTCCTCCTCCCCCACGAGGTGTATTGGTGGGACAGGTTCCACAGGCTACCCAGCTGCATAGTACCCTAGTATTCACCATAGTTGACTAGCAGTCTCTCCCCCAGCTCAAGCCTCCAAGGGGGCTGACACACAGGAACACTACCATTAGGTAGCTCCATTTTGTTTACAGACATATGGCAATTGGCAGTACTCCGTGGGTCAGCACACTTTGGTGTCCAGACGATCTTGTTGTTGAGTTATGTGTTTGTTTCCTGTAGCATTATCTCATGCAGTGTCAAGTGGTTCTGTGTGTTCCTTGTCTGGGAGTGACCACCCCAGTCCCCAACCTAAATAGGTGGTTTTTACAATTTTGTATCCAATAAAACATAAAATTTTAGTTCTATGAACAGTCCATACTCATTTATCTAGCCTCTTTGTACCATGCACTAGGGCAGGGAGCCTCAAACTACAGCTGTTACAGAACTACACATCCCATGAGGCATTGTAAAACACTGACACTCACAGACATGACTAGGCATGATGGGAATTGTAGTTCCTGAACAACTGGAGGGCCATAGTTTGAAGACCCCTGCACTAGGGGAATCGTTTTTGCTGAGGGCACACATACCTTTAGGCTCCATGCACACTTGCAAAAAAAAAAAAAAAAAACCTGTAGAAGCAGTGATTTTTTTTTGTTTTGTTTTTTTGTGTTCTACCTGTAGAAACAGCTCAATGTTCTCCTATGTGTCCATGCAGATGTAGCACCCTGATGGTTAGGCAGGGTTGCTAGTAAATTTAGCTGCCAGATATAGTTGCCTTGGCCAGTGGATAGGAGATCAATTGATTTCACCCCAATTTTGGAATTGCTGCACTTCTCTCTTTTGTCACTAGATGGCCGGGTATCTGGTGACATTAGATAAGACAAGGGCATTGCAAGGACAGATTAGAAATAGATAGGGTATCTCAGCCAATGAGCAGGGATCTTCTTGAGTCCCTTGGCCTGCATGGAGAGCCTATTTGGGTGAGGTCAGGTGATCGGGGTTCTGTGCCACCTGGATGGTGGTCTGGGTAGACGTGTGTTGGGCTGCTAGGCCAGGGCCTGAGGCCCATCTCGGGGACATCTGGCTGCTAGGCTGTCTGAGGGCCTATCCAGAAGCAAGAGAGCAGCATAGGGTTGGGACTGCGGCTTGCAGTCCAACCATAAGTGATGGTTCTGCCAGAGAACCTGTCGTAGTCGGAAGGGAAGCCGCTGCTACTAAGGGACCAACCCCCTTATTACCAGGGAACACAGTGAGTAGCTGAAGCAAGTACCAGAGCAGTATTTTCACCAACTGGGGACTGTAAAGAATTGGGAACTTCAGCTGATGTCAAGCTGGGAACTAGGGTTGCCACCCATACGGGATTGACCCGGACAGTACGGGTTTGGCAATTTGTGCCTGGGTTTCTGTCCCCTGGAAACACAGGCACAACATATATCCAGCGCCTGTCCGTATCCCAGTTTGTCCCGTCCTCCGCCCCGTAGCTCTGTGTTACTATGGCCGGTGGCAGCTGTGTGCCTCTCTGCTCCATATCACAGACCACCAGGGACTCTAGTCTGTGTAGCTCATCCTACACTTGTCTTTGTAGGAGCTCATCACCTCACCCTCTTCCTGCTCCACCACAGCTGGGGAGAGAAGATATTGAGGTGACCAGGGAGCCAAGACCTCCTCCGCACAGTAGGAACCCAAAAAGGTATGATCGCAGCCCCCACCTCCCCTGTTCCCCCATACTACACCAGGAGACCTCCCCACCCCCCAAAATTACACTGGGAGGCTCCCCACCAAACATTACACACACCTGCACTATATGCAATTGGCTACACCCACTGTTCACCACTGCATGTGCTACATTACTACTCCCCTAGATCACACAGAGGTGCTCCCAGGTATTTTACAATCTCAGTGTATGCTACAAAAATGCCAAGCCCCGCTGAATATTTTTTTTTTTTTTTTTTTTTTGAGCCAAAAACAAGTGGGCCAACCTGAAGTGATCCAACAGCACCTAATTCTGACCAAAGTTCCACAAGTTCAACCCTTGCCGAAACTTACTGTAACCTTTGATAATGAATGGTTAGAAACTGTCAGGTTTTAAAATGGTCTTTGAAGATCCTGCCTCTCACTTCTGGTTTTGTCTGACAGTGGGGGCAGAGACAGCAATAAAATCTGGAGATTCTAAAATTCTCACTCAGCAAAAAAGTAATAGTTTATGGATGGATCCCCTTTTGAAAGCAAAGTTTTGGTTGCCGTTCACTTTTACCTTCAACACAAATTATGAAAGCATTACTAATAACCTAGTGCTGCCCAGAGGATTGAAGAGAAGAGAGAAAAAAAAAAAAAAAAAAAAAAAAAAAAAAGGCACATCTGCCAAGTGTTAGAACTGTTCAATACTCCAATTATCAATTGCCAAATGATCTGTTCAGTTTACAAGAGATTTTATTGCATTGGTCAGATTTGCTGCAAGTGTCACTTTATTTATTCCAAAACATTTGATGCCATAAAGCAAAGTTCCACCCAAAAGTGGAAGCTCCACCTATCTGACTTGTAATCTTTTAGAGGGAGCGGTACCCACTTCCAAGCAATCATGGCGCGATCTCCCAGAAGTTCAGCCCCCCCCATCCCCCTTTCCCCCACTGCTGGGCCATTCAGAAAGCATGCTTCGTGTATGCGTTGTAGGGAACCCGGCTGTGAAGCCACAAGGCTTCACTGCAGAGTTCCCTTACTCCAATTGGGTGGCAGCAGCAGCCGAGAGCAAACAGCACAGACCTCCTCTTTAATATCACAACCTCAGAAATGACATGATTTCAGATCAGATGCCCATCAAGATCATCAACTCTAGTCATAAGATTTTGGAAAGTGTAGCTTGGCCCCATACATTGGAGTAAACGTGATCCCCTGTAGATTATGCAAGTTTGCCCACTTACAAGAAATTAAGGCTCTATCATTTTTATCATAGGTGTAATTTAAAATGTTAGAGACAGAACATCAACCAAAAATCCAGAAAGGTACAGGCTGACTTTGCCGTATTGAGGGGTCAATGGACGGGGCCATGTATTGTAAAATCTTGGATGAGCGCCTTCTTCCCTCAGCCAGAACACTGAAGATGGGTCACGAGTGGGCAGGGGCGGACTGACCATTTGGGCACTTGGACACTGCCCAAGGGCCCCATGCCACTAAAGGGCCCCATCAGGGTTGCCAGCCTCAAAAAAAAAAAAAAAAAAAAAAAAAAAAAAAAAAAATCAGGGATAGTATGTAAAAATCTGTGTTTAAATCCCAAGATTATAGCTGCCCCGCCCCTCCAGTAACTTTTCAGTGTGCGTATGTGTATTCTGTGTGTATATTGTGTGGCCCCATAATCTCCTAATGCCTGGGGGCCCCATAATTTCTCCTATTGCCTAGGGGCCCCATGAGTTGTCAGTCCGCCAATGACCCAAAGCATACCACCAAGGCAACAAAGGAGTGGCTCAAGAAGAAGCATGTTAAGGTCATGGAGTGGTCTAGCCAGTCTCCAGACCTTAGTCTTATAGAAAATGTATGGAGGGCGATGAAACTTCAAGTTGCCAAGCGACAGCCAAGAAACCTTAAAGATTTAGGGAAGATCTGTAAAAAGAGTGGCCCAAAATCCCTCCTGAGATGTGTGCTAACCAGGTAACCAACTACAAAAATCTTGCCTCTTTTTGCCAACAAGGGTTTCTCCACCAAGTCCCAAGTCATGTTTGGCTTGGGGATCAAATATTTACAAATGTCATTTTACTCACTGAACTGCAATTCAATTTATAGCATGTTTTTTCTGGATTTTTGGTTGATGTTCTGTCTATCATTTAACCACTTCCCGCCCGCCCTATAGCGGATTGACGTCCGGGAAGTGGTTCTGTTATCCTGACTGGACGTCATATGACGTCCAGCAGGATAACATGCCGCAGTGCGCCCCCGGGGGCGCGCATCGCGGCGATCGGTGGAGCGGTGTGTCAGTCTGACACACCGCTACACTGATCTTGGTAAAAAGCCTCCGGCGGAGGCTCTTTACCACGTGATCAGCCGTGTCCAATCACGGCTGATCACGCTGTCAATAGGAAGAGCCGTTGATTGGCTCTTCCTCACTCGCGTCTGACAGACGCAAGTAGAGGAGAGCCGATCGGCGGCTCTCCTGGCAGGGGGGGTCTGCGCTGATTGTTTATCAGCGCAGCCCCCCCTCAGATCACCCCACTGGACTACCAGGGATGCCACTAGGACCACCAGGGAAGGGGCAACGTGGATGGCCAGGTATGTACCCCATGGCCATCCACATGTGCCCAATCTGTGCCCACAAATGGGCACTGATTGGCACCATTATGTCAATGATCTGCCCAGCAATGCCCAGATCTGCCCAGCAATGCTTTATCAGTGCCACCTGTCATTGCCCATCGGTGCCACCTGTCAGTGCCCATTGGTACCACCTGTCAGTGCCCATCAGTGCCACCCATATATACCAATCAATGCCACCTACGAGTGCCCAGTGCCGCCTATGTGTGACCATCGGTGCCGCCTATGTGTGACCATCAGTGTCACCTATCAGTGCCCATCAGTGCCCAGTGCCACATCAGTGCCACCTCATCGGTCCCCATCAGTGCCGCCGTA
The DNA here is from genome assembly GCF_042186555.1 of Aquarana catesbeiana. NCBI lineage: Eukaryota > Metazoa > Chordata > Amphibia > Anura > Ranidae > Aquarana > Aquarana catesbeiana. The sequence continues at coordinate 226,141,663 of NC_133332.1, read as the reverse complement.
TCAGTGCAGCCATATCAGTGCCCATTATTGAAGGAGAAAGCGTACTTATTTACAAAATAATTTAACAGAAACAAAGAAAGACTTGTTTTTTTTCGAAATTTTCGGTCTTTTTTTATTTGTTGCGCAAAAAATAAAAACCGCAGAGGTGATCAAATACCACCAAAAGAAAGCTCTATTTGTGGGAACAAAATGATAAAAAATTTGTTTGGGTACAGTGTAGCATGATCGCGCAATTGTCATTCAAATTGCAACAGCGCTGAAAGGTGAAAATTGGGCTGGGCGGGAAGGTGTCTAAGTGCCTGGTATTGAAGTGGTTAAAATACACCTATGATAAAAATTATAGACCCTCCATTTCTTTGTAGGTGGGCAAACTTAAAAGATCTGCAAGGGATCAAACAATGTTTCCCACTGTATGAATGAGTGTTAGTGACCTTATTATAAGCTTGAGGGCAGGGACTGATGTGAATGTATAATAAACTGTAAAGCGCTGCATAAATTGACAGTGCTAATACAAGCACCTGAAATAGAGGTGGTAATTAGGATTAATAGTGGAGTGGTTTATAGTGGAGTTTACCTTTAAATACATTTACCAGACAAATTGCAACACTACGCAAATATATTTCAGTGCAGACTGCTTTTTATTTTTAAATAGTTTTTTTTAGAATTGTAAAACTCAAGTGCAAATACAGAACAGCAGTGTCCCAGCAATGTGAGTACATTAATATATACATTAAGACATCACAGCCCCCCCCCCCCCCAACATTCCTGGGGACCCAACTCCAATGATACTGCAAAATTGTTGTAGCTGAGCAGAGTTCAGATCTTCTTTGCATTCCTTGCATAAGAAGCTGGGTCATATAGAATATTACTCAGGTGTAAAAGATTCAAGCCATATAAACTAGTGCTCTTATTTTATGACCAGGCTGAAAAGCAATGAATACAATATGTGTAATCAAAACACAGCACATTGCATTTTTTAAAACAGCTACAAGATATCTTGGGCAGTCTTGGTCTCACCTGTTAACAGCTTTGACACTTGCTGGACATGGCTATCCCTGTGGTGGGAACTATTAGCAACCATAAGAGCTGCATCCAAGACTTCAATTGTCGCACTGTAATGCTTTACAGTGTACACCACGTCGGCTCTTCTTTAATCTCCAGAGATACATTGTCATACACTAGTCCCTTCCACACCCCTTTCTCCTCCAGGTGGACCGTTTCACCACTAATCTTCGTTTTGCGGATGAATGCAGTAAAGGGGATTGAAGCATTTTCCATTTTAGACACAACCAGCTGAGCCGAGACTTTGCTGCGCTTTGGAACAATGACTGTAATGCTCCTCTTCTCGACAATGGTTCGGTTTGTGGTTGCAACCTTTTGGAAAGTGCCATTGTAGGTCACGGAGGCTTCAAATGCCATAATGGAGACTGCTGTGGAATGTGTGGCATTCAGGCCCCAAGTGGTTTCCCATTGGGTGGTATCCGTAGTACGAACCTCCCAGCTGAGGGTTAAGTCATGGCTCTGAGACTCCTCAGTCTTGTTGTTAAAGATCTCTTTCTTTATTACACATGGTCGGCAACTGAGTTTCGACAGATCTTTAAGTTCCACACTAGAGAAATCGAAACAAGGAGGATACAAGTCACCCATTCCAGTACGAAGCCGGCAGCAGTCTACAATGCGAGTTTTACCAACCTCAATGAGGTATTCGTGATTTATATAAGATCTGCAAACATACAGGCCATTGGATGCCTTTAATATCACTTTCTCCCCATCGTTGAACACATCAAACTCACACAATGTATCTGGGATGCTTTTCTCCGTCTCCAAGTAAATGATTCCATCACAGTTCACCCAACTGACATACATGTCTCTGAAATCCTTCAATAAGACCTTGCCATTTTGGAGTAAGGATATATGGAATTTACTACAAAGGTCCTTCATCTCCCGGACATGGATTCTGTACGTATTCCCAGTACAATAGGAACACCAGAACAGGTCATTATCCGTCTGAAATGAGACCCCTTCCTCCGTACTCAGGAAGATGCAGAGTGGGCCTAGTCCCTTAGAAATACCCTAAAAAACAAAACAAACAAAAAAACAAAAAAAAAAACAAAAAAAAAAAAGACACATTTTAGCTTAACACCCATGCTAAATATTTGTCAATGTCCATCTTTTTAGAATGTCATTAGGATATAAAAGGATTTTAAGTGAAAACATACCCACCAACTTAAAGGGATTGTAAAGTCAGGGTTTTTTTTATCTTAATGCATTAATCCACTGCAACAGAGCAGGTAAGTATAACTTTTTTTTATTTGTTATAAAAACAAGGAGACTTTACAATCACAGTTTCCCAAAACACTGAAAGATAACAGTCAGTTACTAGTGTCCTTAGAGGAGAGAGAGGAGAGAGAAGAGAAGAGAAGAGAGGAGAGAGAAGAGAAGAGAAGAGAGGAGAGAGAAGAGAAGGGAAGAGAGGAGAGAGAAGAGAAGAGAAGAGAGGAGAGAGAAGAGAAGAGAAGAGAAGAGAGGAGAGAGAAGAGAAGAGAAGAGAGGAGAGAGAAGAGAAGAGAGGAGAGAGAAGAGAAGAGAGGAGAGAGAAGAGAAGAGAGGAGAGAGAAGAGAAGAGAGGAGAGAGAAGAGAAGAGAGGAGAGAGAAGAGAAGAGAGGAGAGAGAAGAGAAGAGAGGAGAGAGAAGAGAAGAGAGGAGAGAGAAGAGAAGAGAGGAGAGAGAAGAGGAGAGAGAAGAGGAGAGGAGAGAGAAGAGGAGAGAGAAGAGGAGAGAGAAGAGGAGAGAGAAGAGGAGAGAGAAGAGGAGAGAGAAGAGAAGAGGGGCCGCCGGGGAGCAGCGTGATATGAGAGAGGACAGTAAGGACTTATAATACAGCTGCTTCCTGCGCTACTCTGCATTTAAAGGAAAGTGTGCCCTGCTGTGCCCAGTACTCTGATGTACACCATACCCTGTGCCAAGTACCCTGATGTGCCCAGTACCCTGATGTGCCCAGTACCCTGATGTGCGCTGCTGTGCCCAGTGCCACATACCCTGTGCCCGTACCCTGATGTGCCCTGCTGTGACCCATGCCTTGCACCCTGCTGTGCCCGTACCCTGCTGTGCCCCATACACTGTGCCCAAACCCTGCTGTGCCCAGTACCCTGATGTGCCCCATACCCTGTATCCTGATGTGCCCAGTACCCTGCTGTGCCCTGTACCATGTACCCTGATGTGCCCTGCTGTACCATGTACCCTGCTGTGTGCCCTGTACCACGCTGTGCACCCCATGCCCTGCTGTGTGCCTTGCGAGAATCCTTGCTGTGTATCCCATGTTATGCTGCTTGCCCCATGCCCAGCCGTGAGCCCCTTAAAGTGCCCCATGTTCTGCTGTGAGTCCCATGATGTACCCCATGTTTTGCTGTGTGCTCTGTGATGTGTCCCATGCCCTGCTGTGTGTCCTATGCCCTGCTGTGGGACCCATGATGTGCCCCATGTTCTGCTGTGTGCCCCATGAGGTTCTCAAGGTCCTGTTGTGTGCCCCATGTTCTGCTGTGTGCCCCATAATGTGCCCTACTGCCCCCCCCCCCCTCCCTGTATTGTCTTCTGACCTCCTATGCTCTGCCCTGCTGTCCCCTGTACACTGCTTATCAAGTTAAACCCAGAACTGAGCATCTGTGGGAAAAAAAGCACAAGTTTCACATAAAATAGGTAAGTTCTAAGATTTGTTTCTATTATTTAAAGGGGTTGTAAACTCATGTTTTTTTCACCTTCTGTCACTCACAGCCCCCCCCCCCCCCCCCCCATTTTACTCACCTGAGCCCGTTTGTCCCCATACCGGAGACAAGCTCTACCTCTCTGGCCAGGTGTTCTTGGCTGTTGACTGGATAGATTGATAGCAGCGCAGCCATTGGCTCCCGTTGCTGTCAATCAAATCCAATGACACAGGGGGAGGGGCTGAGTCCAGCATGTGTGTCTATGGATGCAAATGCTGGACACGGGAGCGCGCCCGCAAGGTAACCCCCAGGGAGGGCGCTTCTCATAGGTGGTTTCCCAAAGCGGGGAGGAAGCGCGAGCGCCGTTGGGGGACCCCAGAAGAGGATGTTTGGGGCCACTCTGTTTAAAACGAACTGCACAGTGGAAGTAGGTTTGTTATTTTATTTTTTTAAAACAAGGGTTTACAACCCCTTTAATGCTATTTTTTAAAATGTTTTTATATCACAGCTGACTGATCATGCCAATGTTCCGTGAGCTGTAGACCTGAACACTACAGGTTACAGCACACCTAAATTGTTAGCCCCACTCCTGAACTCCCAATGATTGCCTTACCCATACCCCAGTTCATTTTTAGTATTTTTCCCATTATGGGTGTGAGTGGGGCCTCATGTCTAAGTTTTGCCTAAGGCCTCTCAAAGTCTAAAGCCGCCTCTGACTAACCGCCCTGGTAGAGTGTGCCTTAACTTGAAAAGGGGGATCTTACCCCTTAATTATAAGTTTGAATTATAACTTGCCAAATCCACTTAGCGACAGTGATTGACGCTGCCTGTCCCTTCTTAGGATGCTCTGGCAGAATACATAAGACAGTCTTAAGAATCTGAGCAGTTGTCTTTAAATAGATTCTTATCGCATCAAGACAATGTAGTGACTTTTCTTCCCTGGAACATAGTTTTGGGGGAAAAAAAAAAAAAAAAAAAAAATAATAGGATGGCAGGACAATCTTTGTTCAGGTGAAAACCTGAAACCACTTTTGGCAAAAGCCTGGACGAGGGCGTAACACACTCTGTCCTCATGAATAATCAAATATGGCTTTTTACAAGAAAGAGCAGCAAATTCCGAAAATCTCCTTGCTGAGGATATAGCAACCAAAAATACCAGCTTTCTTGTCAGAAGAACTAAGGGAATATGCTGTACTGGTTCAAATGGCTGTTTTTGTAACACTGATGTAGCACTAACTCACGGTGGAGCTGCTGGTTTAAGCGGGTCTGTTACCTTCACTTTGCTTCCCTCTGTTTCACCGACACCGGGTCTATGGGTTCCGGTGAGTTTACTTCTGGACGACACACGTGCCAACACTGGAGTACATTTTCAAAGCTTTATTGAACAGACAAACTTTAGGAAGTAGCAGGAAAGAGGCGGAAAAGGAAACTTTCAGGAGAAACTCAAATATTTTCTTGTAGAATCTTAGCGACAAATGTCCTGGTAGAATTCAGATAATTATGTGGAATGCGCTCCCCTCGTGGGACACACTCCTTGCTCGTCTGGATAGGCCTCTCTCACCGGTCTAGCAGCCAGTACGCAGCACGAATCAAAAGTCTCTGCCACAGAATTATTTGGGGGAAATAAATACGTACGATCCTCTGCCACAGGATGTATCAGATTTTCTGCAATGAAAGTCAGTCCCAGTGCTTGAACCTTTAAGCCGAACCGCAACACTATGCTGTATGGTCACTTCTTTTGGATACGTCCTCCAACCGAGTCACCAGGCCCCTCTATAGACCAGCTCACCGCGTGATCTCTCCAAGATGGGTCCTCCCCTGGGATCTCCTCGGTTGTCCAGCTTCGTCACACAGGACCGAAAGCTCAGGACCATTCCTCGGCCGCGGTGGTAGGCCCCAGACAAGCCTCTGGACCCACCCCCACACTGTAGCATCGTGGGCCTCCCGATCGGAGGACCACAAGGTAGCTCCTTAACGCACATCTGTCGGCCAGGAGGGCCAGCAGGTGGCTGTAAAACGACCCTAGAACATGGCGTCTGTCCCATAAATACCCTCTTCCCAGAATGCAACTCGGAGGACCACCTCCACAGAGCTCGTCTCAGACAGAGGAGCATCTATACACTTCGACACGTTGCCTTTCCAACACTGACTAGTGGTAACAGCGACACCCACCGGTCAGCACGGAAACACACACCACATCAGCCAAGCTGGAACAGAGGCAAACTTTTACCTTCCTAATGCACAATTTACTAAATTTACCTGACCTGCGGTAGATTATAAATCTACCAGCACTACACTGACAAAACTAAAAGTCCCAAGGGCTTAAGGTGATTTAACTGGCGGACTAATCCGCATCACCCCTTGTATAAAACCCCGGACTAAGAATGCAGTTTTTGAAATGAAAATTGATAAGGCTGACACTTGGCCCTTAATAGTACTCAAGGCCAACTACATCTCTACGCCTAATTGTAGAAAGGCAAGAATTCTGCCTATGATATATCTCCAGGGGTGTCAACCCTTGGATTCACACCAGGAAACATAAACCTTCCAGACTCTAATTTATAGTTCTGGAAGTTGGTTTCCTTGTATTATTTAAAGTAGAGATAACTGACCCAGAAAGCCCACATTTCCTCAGAATGTGGGTTTCAATAGCCAGGCCGTTAAAATTAGCATTCGTAAAGTAGGATGGAATATCGGCCCCTGTAAGAGCAGGTCTGGCCTTAGTGGAAGGGACCATGGATCCTCCACTGCCATCTTTACGATTTCTGCATACCACGACCTTCTGGGCCATGCTGGTGCTGCCAGAATTACTGGTTTTCTTTCCAGCTTGATCCTGTAAAGCAGTCAAGGCAACAACTGAATAGGGGGAAATGCGTAGATCAGTGAAAGCTGATCCCACAGTATCACCAACGCATCTGTTCCGCATGCGACTAGATACTTTGTTGTGGACACAAAGTTAACTAATTTTGTTGAACTGGACGCTAGAAGATTTACGTCAGGAGGCCCCCCATCTTTGACAAACAGCCCAAGAATATGTCAGGGTGAAGAAACCATTCCCCTGGGAATAACTGCTGGTGACTTAAGTAGTTTGCCTGCCAATTCTCTATTCCCTTAATGAAGACAGCCGATAGAAATATTCTGTGCCTTTCTGCCCAAGTTAGAATATGGTTCACCTCTCTCCGCGCTGAGACTCTTGGTGCCCCCTTGGCAATTGATATAGGCCACAGCATTGACAGATTGGATCCTGACAGGACAATCCCTTAACCTGGAAGTCCAGGTCATTAGAGCCAGACGCACTGCCCGAATCTCTAGCGATCTTCAACAGGGGCATATGCTAGATATGCCCCTGTTGAAGATCGTTAGATCGAAACGCGTAGGGCGTTTTTACATACACTTCATATACTGCCTTTTACTCGTGATCACGTTTTATGTTCATGTTATGCAGTTTTTTAGTAATAAAAACACCCTGAGTTACACTATGTGGAAGCATCCCTCTTTTTTCCACATGGCCCGGTGAATGGAGACACTACCTGTTTTCTGGGAACCAATCTGATCCTGTTCCAGCTGACCGAGAGGGACATCCAGGCTTGGCAGAGGCTCTACCCTTGCCTCCATCATTCCACACTTCTGCCCTTGGTGGCACAAAGCTTTATCGATTCTATGCCTTTGGCAGTAGAATCCACCATATCTGGTAAGCGTATTCCATCTATCCGTTTATCTTGATACCTGAACTGACCGTTGAGAAGCTGAAAGAACTGCCACACGGATCACATATATTCACTGTGGACTGTTTTTTGCTTTGACAACACGTCATTGTTGGGACATTATGTTCATACGCACAAAGACAATTTGCATACTTTTTTAGCGCTACAATTTATTTAATTAATCTTTTATGGTGTCTATGGCAAAACATAGCACCTTTGGTAGGAGGATTTAAACAAAAAAAAAAAAAAATCCAACTTTAACTGTTGGATCCTTAAGCATTTGTGCATCTTTATTGATGCTGGAAATCGCAGCATCTACTGCCAGTACTTTCCATCCTTTGTGAATTTTTCCTCCATTATAGAGAACTGAGAAACTCTTTGGAGGGGAAAAAAATGCTTATCCGGATGATCCCATTCAGCATAAATACACCCTTCTAGAAATGCATGAAAAAGGCTGTAAAAGGTTTTTTTTGTCTTTTTTTAAAAAAACCCAAGGAAGGGACCAAACTTTCAATCTGTCAGATTGCGAGGTTGCATAAGGTTCATCAACTGTTTCCTCCAGAGGAAAATTGGGCTTGTTTTTCCCCGTGATCACCTGAGGGTAATACCTCATCCTGTGCCCACTGTTCCCTTGGTAATGGGTTTGAGGTGGGGGAGGGGGATCTAGCATGCTTTTTATCCTCTTGGATGGAGGATGCGATTAAAGCCACTAACCTTCCTTCTAAGCCCTGCAGGGCAGAGGAAAATGCATCTTCAGTCATGTATACAGGGGCTGAAGTGTGAGAAGCAGTTGCACCACCAATTGCTTCCAATGACTCACCCTGGCTTGCCATGTCAGGTATCTCCAGAGAGGATGATAGTGTGGAGGCATGACTGGAGTTCCCAGCGCCTAGGGGTGGAATCCTTGTGGTAGCTCTGGAAGTTTTAGTGCCAAGCATAAAAGCAGAGGCACTTTAAGAAAAAAAAAAAATAAATAAATAAATGGTATTTGCTGAATAGTTTTAGCAAAAAACAATGTCACCGTAAGGATCAGCCTTTGATGCTGAGTAACCATAATATTTCTTGTAGAGGAAATGCCCGCTTACACACCTTTACATGTCCAGCGCTCCTGTGTCCTTTAGTGAGTGAGAGCGCAAGAGGACCTGTCACAGCCCATGCCATTACAAGGGATGATGTTCATATCCCTTGTAATAGCAATAAAGTTGATAAAATGTGTTTATTTTTTTAAATTTCCCTGTGCTCATGCGCAAAATGCAAACACACGCATATGTAAACTGCGATCGCACCACACATGCGAAGTATTGCCACGAATGCAAGAGTATATATTTCAGTGCCAACTTGTAGAGGCTTCTAAAGCATTGCCTATGGAGATTTTTTTTGGGTACCATAATTTGGCACCATTCCATGGGCAGACAATTATTAACCACTTCAATACAGGGCACTTATACACCTTCCATGCCCATCCGTGCCAACCATCAATGTCACCCATCAGTGCCCATCCATGCCATCTGATAGGTGGCACTGATGGATGCTTATCAGTGCCAAATAATGCCTGCCAATCAGTGATGCCCATTGTGGGCACTCATTGGCATCCATTGTGGGCTAGGGCAGCATACCTGGTGGTCCAGTGTGGGCATCCTGGGGGGGGGGGCTGCGTTGATAATCAGCGCAAACACCCCCCCCCCCCAGCATAACGGGTTTTATATTGTGTTTGTGAATTAAAATCCAATATTTGGGTAAAAAAAAAAAAAAAAAAAAAACCACACACAAACTGTGCAAATATCATGTGACACAAATATGCAATGCCCACCATTTTATTCTTGAGGTCCTCTGCAAAAAAAAAAAATTAGAGTTACGCTTACCGGTAACGTCTTTTCCAGTAGTCTAAGGACAGCCACAATGAGAGACCTTGGCTCCTCTTCCTTTGGAAACACTGCGCCAGCCCCCCATAAACTTTCACCTCCCCCTGCCAGCCTCAGTTTTTTTTGTTTTTTGGGAGCACCACCGGTCAGCTGGGGAGACACAAGAACAGGTTAATAACATCACATATTACTATTGTGCCTGCGTTTTAGGTCTTCAAGACCTGCCATAAAAATTCAGGTGGGTAACCATGGCTGTCCTGAAAGGCTACTGGAAAAGACGTTACCGGTAAGCACAACTAATTTTCCCTCCCAGTCTTTCAGGACAGCCACAATGAGAGGATAAGCAAGCACTTACCACTTCAGGGCGGGACAACGGCTTGCAGAACCTTTCACCCAAAGGTCTGCTCATTTGCCGATACCAGGTCCCCTCTAATGCTTCACAAAAGGTGGTATAACTGGACCATACTGCAGCCTTGCAAATTTGCTCTGGCGTTGCTCCAGCTCTTTCTGCCTGCGAAGCTGCCATAGCCCTAGTAGAGTGCTTTAAGTCTGTAGGCCTGGCTAATTGCTACCCTGAGCCATCTGGCGATGGTGCGTCTAGACGCCTTTTGCCCCAAACAAAATAAATAGAGAGTCCAATTTTCTAAAAGACTTTGTCAGCGCTAAGTACTGTAGGATGCATCTCCTTACGTCCAAAGTATGGAACCTAAATTCCCTGTCGCTTGAGGGATTAGAAAAAAAAAAAAAAAAAAAAAAAAAAAAAAAAAAAAAAAAAAAAAAAAAGTGGGCAAAATTACCTCCTGGCTCCTATGGTATCTAGAAGCCACATTCGGTAAAAAAGCTGGATCAGTCTTAAAAACGACACGATACAAAAAACCACCACAAAAAAGGGGGGTCTAACTGAAAGAGCCTCAATTTCGCTGACCCTCCTAGCAGTGGTCACTGCCGCAAAAAAAAAAAAAAAAAAAAAAAAAAAAAAAAAAAAAGAGCCTTGAAAAATCTGACCACCCAGGGGTTGGTGGCCAGGGATTTCTTCAAAAACACGCTAAGCGCTGAGACTTGGCTCTTTAGGGTACTGGTGGCTAGTCCCTTATCCGCATTGCAAAAATTTCAAGACTGCTATAGGGCTCTGCACCTTAAAAGGAGTTCTCTAAACACCATTCTCTAAAGCGCCCCCAAACCTTTTGGTAGATTCGGCGCGTCTCCTCCTTACTATTGAGGGTGGCTACTAGTTGGTCAGAAAAACCTCTGGTTTTTAGTATTTCCTCTTCAGAAGCCAGGTCGCTAAGTTCCAGCGATGAACCTGGAGACAGAACTGGGCCCTGTGAGAGGAGATCCTTTCTAAATGGTAGGAGCCGGGGGGGGGGTTCCACTGCCAACTGCTTGAGGATCGAAAACCAAGCCCTTTTGGGCCAGTGTAGAGCCACTAAGATTAGAGGTGTTTTCTAACTGAAACTTTAATACAGCCAGAAGTAGAACCGGAGGTGGGAAGGCGTAGCAAGTTTTGAAGTGCCAGCTTTGAGTCAGAGCATCTACTCCTAGCGCGTTTTCCCATCTGTTTAGTGAGAAGTAGCATGGGGTCTTTGCATTGCTGCTTGAAGCAAATAGGTCTACCTCTGGGAGGCCCATCTCCTGACTATAAGGTTGAAGACTTCCTGTTTGAGGACCCAGTCGCCTTCTGTTTCCGGCTGAGGAAGTCGGCTACTAAGTTCTCTTCCCCCTTTAGAAACACTGCCGAAAAGGGAACGAGTGTTGGCTTCTACCCAGCTCAGAATCTGTTGCCAGGCTCAACAGGGCTCCACTCCTCGTGTCACCCTGCTTGTTTATATAAGCAATGACCGAGGAGTTGTCCGAAGGCACCTGAATATGTTGGTCCAGGAGTTCTCTTCTGAAGGCTTCGAGTGCCAATCCAATGGCTTTTAGTTCTTTCCAGTTGGAGGATCTCTAGGGTTCCTCTTTTCCCCATGTCCCTTGTGCCGGCCGAGAACCCAAATGTACTCCCCAGCCTCTGCAGCTTGCGTCTGTGGTAATCACTTTGGACGCTGGAATGATCCACAGGCACCCTTGTAACAGATTTATCCGCTTCTTCCACCACCAGAGGGATCTTCTGACCCACGGAGGAATTGAAAGCAGGGTGTCCAATGACTTCTGGCTGTGGTCCCACACTTTAAGAACCAAGGCCTGCAGGGGACGGAAGTGTAGGCCTGCCCACTGGACCGCCAGGATGGCAGATGTCATTAAATCTAGGGTTGACATTGCTGTCCTTACTGATACCTGCTGGTTGTTTAGGAGGGAAGATACCGCTCTGTCCACCTTTAGTATTTTTTTCCACTGGGAGGAAAAAAATAAAAAATAAAAAAAATTCAGCTGGGTTGAGTCCAGCAGATATCCCAGATAGGAGATTCTGAGTTGGAATTAAACTGGACTTTCCTAGATTCAGCAGCCATCCCAGTCCTGTCAGGGTTTGTTTTGTTAGCTCCAGATCTCCGATTAGCTGCTCTGGAGAAACAGCAAACATGAGCAATCGTCCAAGTATGCGATAATTGATACTCTGAGCCGCAGAAAAGCCATGGCTTCTGCCATGACCTTTGTAAATACTCGGGGTGACAAGGATAGGCCTAATGGCAAGGCCTGAAACTGCAAATGGATGGTTTCTTCCTTGACCTTCACAGCTATGCACAGGAACTTTTGAAAAGTTTCCGCAATAGGCACGTGGAGGTAGGCGTCCTTGAGATCCAAAAACACTATATAACAGTCCTTGGGTAGCAGCGCTCTGACTGAATATCGATTCCACCCGGAACCTTTTGTAGGCAACTGATTTGTTTAGGGGTTTCAGGTTTAGAATTAAACTTCCTGAGGTCTTTCTTACCACAAAAACGTGTGAATAGAAGCCCCTCCCTTTTGGGACCCTACAAACCACATTCTGTTGTAGTTCCTTTAATGCTCCCAGGAGAGCTTAAGCCTTTGCTGGACATCTGGGGAGAAGCGTCACTAGGCTTCGATGTGGAGGAGGCTCTGTAAAATTCTAGACGGTACCCCCTCCTTACTATCCCCAGGATAAACTGGTTGGGGGAAATTGCTTCCCATTGTGGAAGGAAGGCCCCCCCAGTCTTCCTCCCACTGTAATCACTGAGTCATTGGTTTTTACGGGGCTGGCCAGGAGGGCAAAAAAAAAAAAAAAAAAAATCGCTCCTCCTCTGCCCTTACATCTTTGGTCCCAAGTCTTCTTTTCCCTTTCTGGCTTGGGGGGGGGGGGGGTACTCTTTTCTGCAGACAAAACCTCTTCTTGGTTTGAGTTGGAGTCTTCCGTTTCATCTGGAACGCTTTCTCATTGGCTGTGCGGTCCAATACCACTTCCAGACCTGGGCCGAATAGGAGGTCCCCCGTCAGTGGAATGCCACATAATTTAATCTTAGAAGCATTATTGCCTGGCCATGTTTTGAGCCAGAGTTGGCTAGTGCAGGAGTCCTGGCAGACATGCGAACTGACTCAGCAGAAGCATCCGCTATATATGCTACTCCTCGCAAAAATAGTCGGAAAGGATGACAAAATGGAACCTTTTGCCGTACCTGCTTCAACATGGGCTTGAATCTGAGTAAGCCAATGTTCGAGATTACGAGCCACCACTGACTGCCATCTCTGGTTTCAAATTGCCCAAAGTTGATTCGAAGGTTTTTTTTTTTTTTTTTTTTTTAGAAGGAAATCAATCTTTTTGTCCATTGTATCAGTCAGGGCCCCTTGATTCTCGAAGGCCAGATCAGTTTTTCTGGAAACTTGCAAGAATGCCACGTCCAGTTTGGGGTTTTTGTTTCAGCTTGACGCCGGGTCATCCGAAAACTGAAATCTTTTCAGGGATCTGGAACAGGGTTTCTGCTCAGGATCCTGCCATTCCTTTTTGACCTTCTCCACCAGGACCTCGTGGACTTGGAACACTTTCTTTTTCTGTTCTCCCAGGCCTTTATACATTTGGTAATGGAGAAACAAGGGTCTTTATACCACCCTGGGTATCCAGGTAGACAAGACTGCCCCCAAAAGGTCCTCTACTTCATCAAGAGACAGTTTGTATCTTGAGGGTCTCCTGGACTCCCCATCCAGGTTCATCCTGAGAACTGGAGGTAGCACTGTCTGGTTCTTCCCTAGCCTCCTCTGGAAGGCCCTGCAGTTTCCTCTGCTGAAGCAGTGGCCCTGGGTTGGGAAGATGCAGAGCCCTGTGCAAGGGGCAGGGTTGTACTCTGCGATGCAGGTGAGGGACTAGCAGGAAGCTGTAATCCCTCAAACAGGGTTCTGAAGGACTGAAAAGTTGATGAAAATCCTTAACTGATGCCGCTAACCCTGTCTCCAGCTCTGAAGCCCTTTCATTAACTAGTGCATCAATGCAACCATTACAGAGCACTTTCTTCCAAGCCTCCCCTAGGGTAGCCCTAGGAGAGGCGCACTCTTAGAGCTATGCGTGGCTTTTTTCTCTTCAGTAGGTTTTCTGAAATACATGTGAATAAAACATCAAATCAGTATCCCAATAGACATCACACAGAAATACAACCATGGGGAGAGTACCTAGTCCCTTCTAAAGATAAGGCATTTGGTCCCCCCGACCACCTAGAAGGGGTTCCTCCCACTACAGGAACCATTGCGGGGGGAGGGAAATTCCAGCTAGAGAGGACCCTTCCCCCAGGGTGCCCTTACCTTGGGATGGCTGGAGCTGGCATCGCTTAGCGCTGTCTGAGGATCAGCTTCTGACATGCTGGTGGTGCTGCCTGTTGAGTCATCACTGCCTGTGCTGTGATTGACTCATCTCCAGCCTCAGCCCGGCCCCTATCAGCCCTGCGACCCCGGAAGTCACGGGTCAAAGGAAAAACGTCCCCCTGCAAGTGATGTCACCCACCGTCCGGTCCACTTGGTTCCATCTGCGGCCTGTACACTGCACAGGGGGATCCGAGATGCTTCCTTACCAGCAGCCCTGTGACTGAGATAGAGGGCCCCCCGGACTTCCACCTGCACTCGGCGAAGCCGTGGAGGCAAACAAAACTTTGGCCGGTGAGTACCATGCTGCTGCAGTGTTTTCAAAGGAAGAGGAGGAGCCAAGGTCTCATTGTGGCTGTCCTGAAAGACGGGGAGGGAAAGAGTATATAATGTTTGAGGATTCCAAGTAATTTTTTTTTTTTTTTTTTACTTGAAAAAGGTTACACGTAGGAGAGGAAATTCCAATATTGGCCCAGACTGGAAGTAGTTCTCCTTGAATCTGCTGCCTACCGCTCTAGCATCCTTATTCATAAATTTGCCTTCCTCGGTTGAGAGAGAAGAGGGCTCTACTGTAAAACAGTAATAGTTTACATTTGTGAACACCGATTGGCTATCAGTGATCCCAAGGCACAGAGCTGCTTTGACTGGCTCTGTATTTTTCGTAGGATATGATAATGACCCCTTTAAAGAAAAAAAAAAAAAAAAAAAACACACCACCACACAAACCCACACATTAAAAATCCAACATGCTGGTTTGGTACCGAAGTCAGTTGATGGATCAACTTTGGTACAATCAGCCTGCCCATAGATGGTGCAAATCTCACCTGGTCCCTGCTGGACTGGCTGAGATTCAAACCATTTATGGCCAGCTTTAATATTGGAGCAGCCAGCAGATACAAGCAGCTAGGAGTTGACTCAGCTCCCCTGGTCCCACCCATAATTAAAATCACTTTACTGGCCATACGTAGTGCAACATTTTTCGATTCTGCCATCGCCAGACAGTTGCCGACAGGAAAATCAGCAATGGTCTTCTCCCAGCGGGGGGGGGGGGGGGATTGTGGCAGTAAAAGACTATAGCCACTAGCGATTATCGCGAGAGAATCTGGCAGGCTGGTTGTGTCCAAGCCGATAAAATCGGCCAACTGGGTACATTCAGCCTGCCCATTAACATCTTGGCCGGTTCCTGCTGAACTCGGCGAAGATTCAAACCATGTATGGCCTGCCGTGAACTGATCATTTAAAAAAAAAAAAAAAAAAAAAAAAAAAAAAAAAAAAAAAAAAAATTATATCCTCCAAGTAAAGTGCATTTTTCCCACAAGTGTTCGTTAAAAAAAGTTTTACCTGTTGACTACTTTTTCCAGGATGGCTTACAGAGATATAGGCTCCTCCCACCTAGCACATGATCCACATTATAAAAAGTACAACACATGCAATAGCCCCTCGGTAGTAAATAATCAAAGGCTTCAGAATAAGCAATCCTTAAACCATCTCATTAGCGTAGCTTTATTTTATATATCGCTAATCCACCAACAAAGAAGGGAGGGAACTGACACCGTCCTGGAAAAAAGTAGTTAACAGGTAACTTTTTCCCAAGTCATCTTCCAGGACGGCTTACAGAGAGGACAAAATAGGACTACCTGATCAGGGTGGGACACAGCCTGCAGCACTTTCCTGTCAAAAGACTGTTCTTGGCTGGCAAGTAGGTCCAGTCTAATGCTTTACGAAAGTCTGGAACCTGGACCAGGTTGCGGCCTTACAAATCTGGAGGCGATACACTCCTGCCCTTTTAGCCCAAGAAGTGGAAACCACTCTTGTGGAATGAGCATTTATTCCCAAAGGTGGTGTCAAGGATGCCGCTTTGTATGCCGATGCGATGGTATTTTTAGATGCCCTTTTACCCTTGTTTGAACCAGCAAACACAAACAAGCTGGTGGAACAGTCATTCCTTGGTGCGCTCTATGCAAGCGATCAAGCATCTCTTGACATTCATTTTATTAAATGCAGCCTCCTTGTCACTTTTAGGATCTCCGCAAAATGAAGGTATCACGATCTCTTCCAATCTATGGAAGTTAGACAGTACTTTGGGGAGAAATGCCAGGTCCAGACTCCAGAGAGGATAATTTTGTCTTGCAAAATGATGCAGCGGGGCTCATCATAGGACACAGAGCCTCAAGTAATTACTTGGTGGGTTATGGGCCTACCTTCAGGTGTTGACACTGGAATAACCAATACAGGAAGTTGACTCCCCTATATAACCCATCCTCCTTCCAGGAGTCCTCAGTTTTTGTAGCCAATATAAGCAATATACTCTCACCCCATAAAAACAGAGGGGCGGGAGCTCTGTGTCCTATGATGTACTCCAAGAAAAGGATTTTACAGGCAAGCCGTTTTAAAAATCCTATTTTCTTTATCATACATCATAGGACACAAAGCCACAAGTAATTACTTGGTGGGATGTCCCATAGCAATGCTATTTGAGGGGAGGGAGACAACCCGTAGGGCACCCCCAGACCTTGAGGAATTATACTGCTGCTTGCAGCACACTGCGCCCGAAGGCGATATCCTCATTCCATCTTGCATCTACTTGATAAAATTTTGTAAATGTATGCACTGAAGACCAAGTCACGGCCTTGCAGATCTGAGACATGGAAGCCTGGTGACACTGCCCAAGAAGTACCAACCGCTCTGGCAGAGTGCGTCTTAACTTGAAAAGGGGAATCTCTCACTTTAAATCATAAGTTTGAATTATAACCTGCCGAATCCACAGTGGATTTTGACGCTGACTGTCCTTTTTTAGGACCCTCTGGCAGAATAAATAAGACATCAGTCTTACGAATCTGAGCAGGTTTTCTTTAAATAGATCTTCACTGCTCTCACCACATCAAGACCATGTAGTGACTTTTCTTCTTTGGAACATGGTTTTGGAAAAAACGATGTCAGGACAATATCTTTATTCAAATGGAAGCCTGAAACCACTTTTGGCAAAAAGCCTGGACGAGGGCGCAACACCACTCTGTCCTCATGAACAAACATGGCTTTGGAAAAAACGGCAGGACAAGATCTTGTTCAGGTGGAAACCGGAGACCACTTTTGGTAAAAAAACCTGGAGGGCCCAACACCACTCTGTCCTTATGAATAACCAAATATGGCTTTTTACAGGAAAGAGCAGCCAATTCTGAAACCCTCCTTGCTGAGGATATAGCAACCAAAAATATCAGCTTCCTAGTCAGAAGAACTAAGGGAACATGCTGTAATGGTTCGAATGGTGGTTTTTGTAACACTGACAAAACTAAAATTCAAGTCCCAAGGGCTTAAGGGTGATTTAACTGGCGGATTAATCCGCATCACTCCTCGCATGAAACCCCAGACTAAAGAATGCGTAGCAAGTGGTCTTTAAATAAAATTGATAAGGCTGAGACTTGGCCCTTAATAGTACTCAGGGCCAACTTCATCTCTACGCCTACTTGTAGAAAGGCAAGAATTCTGCCTATAATATATATCTCCCCTTGGATTCACACCAGGAAACATAAGCTTTCCAGACTCTAGAATATATAGTTCTAGAAGCTGGCTTCCTAGCATTAAAGTAGAAATAATTGCCCTGTAGAGCCCACTTTTCTCCAGAATGTGGGTCTCAATAGCCAGGCCCTTAAATTTAGCATTCGTAAAGTAGGATGGAATATCGGCCCCTGTGAGAGCAGGTCTGGCCTTTGTGGAAGGGACCACAGATCCCCCACAGCCATCTTTACGACTTCTGCATACCATGACCTTCTGGGCCATGCTGGTGCTGCCAGAATTACTGGTTTTCTTTCCAGCTTGATCCTGCAAAGAAGTCGAGGCAGCAACTGAATAGGGGGAAATGCATAGATCAGTAAAAGCTGATCCCACAGTATCACCAACGCATCTGTTCTGCATGCGAATGGATCCCTTGTTGTGGACACAAAGTTGTCTAACTTTGTTGCACTGGATGCTAGAAGATCTACATCCGGAGTCCCCCATCCTTGACAAACAGCCCGAAACATTTTGGGGTGAATAGACCATTCCCCTGGGAATAATCTGCTGGCGGCACAAGTAGTGCGCGTGCCAATTCTCCATTCCCAGAATGAAGACTGCCGATGGGCACGGAATATTTCTTTCTGCCCAAGTTAGAATATGGTTCACTTCTCTCTGCACAGAGATTCTTGGTGCTCCTTTTGGTGATCGATATAGGCCACAGCCGTGGCATTGACGGATTGGATCCTGTCGGGACAATCTCTTAACCTGGAAGTCCAGGCTTTTAGAGCCAGATGCACTGCCCGAATCTCTAGGATGTTGATGGGCAAGGCTCTTTCGGTTCTTGAACACTTGGACAGTTGTCTGTCATTACCACTTTCCAGAAAAGTGGTTTGAAGTATTTACCCTTTAGGACATTCTTTAGTAACCACCAATTGAGGCTTTGGGACACCCTTGGGGACAGCCGCATTGTCCTTGTCATTGGCAAGTCCAAAGCTTGGATCGTTTTGTTCCAAGAAAATAGAATACTGTTTTGCAACAGTCTCGAATGGAACTGGGCAAAGGGAACTGCTTCAAATGAAGCCACCATCCTTTCTAAAAACCTCATGCAAAGGTGAATGGAGGGACCTCCTTTTGACCTGACTATCCGCACCAACTCTTTTATAGAGTGGTGTTTTTTTTTTTTTTTTGTTTTTTTTTTTCTGGGCAAGAAGACCTTTTCTGGGCTGCATCTATGATCAGACCAAAAAAACTGCAGCCCTTTTTTAGCGATATTAATGGAGACTTTACTAGGTTGAGAATGCAACCCAGACCTTTCCAGGTAACTGGTTGTAATGCGTACACCTTACTCCGAACAGCGATTGGTCTATTAGCAATAGATCGTCTAGGTATGCCAAGACTGTTTAAGCCCTGTGCCCTTGACTTGGCTACAGGTGGGGCTAGCACCTTTGTGAACACTCAAGGTGCTGTAGCTAGCCCGAAGAGCAAGGCTAGAAACTGAAATGCTGCTGTTCTACTTCGAACTGCAGAAACCTTTGGTGAGCGGGAAAGATATGGACATGCTGATATGCATCGCTGATGCCGATAGGCGACAGAAGTTTTCCTCCTTGCAGGATAGAAACTACTGACTTGATCGACTTCATAGAAAGGAGCGGATCTTCAGGAACTGATTTAGATTCTTTTAGATCTAGAATGGATCTGTTGAATTTCTGCGTGGCTCTGTACATGTACAGGAAACGCATGAAAAAGGCAGTGAAGGTCCCAAGGAACCTAAGAAAAAACAGAACTATCAGCTGACTCTACTGGAGGTAGTTTGAAAGAGGCACAAATCATCTCTGTAAGCGGTTTGTACCAGCAATTTCTCAGATTGCGAGGCTGAAAAAAAAAGTTCAACTCTAGTTGTCTCCTCTGCAGAGGAGTACTCGGTTTGCCTTTCTTCCCAATTACCTGAGGGTAATCCTTCATCCTCTACCCACTGTTCCCTTGATAAGGGATCTCAGGTGGGGGGGGGGGTGTCCAACACGCTTCTCATGCTTGGATAGCAGATGCGATTAAAGTCGCTAATTTTCCTTCTAGGCCCTGCAGGGCGAAGGAAAAATGTATCTTCACTCATGTATACAGGGGCTGAATATTTTCTCCACTTAGGTTCAGTTTCCACTATTGCAACCCCAAAGTTGCGTGATTTTACTGTGATCCTTTGCCGCTGAGAATACATCGGGGTGCGATTTTGATGCGACAGGAAACAATCCCTGTGTATTCTAGAGGTTTATGGACCTCAAGTCGCATCAAAGTGGTACCAAAGTAGTGCAGGGACTACCTTGAAGTCGCACAGATCTGAACTGTATTTCTTGGAAATCATGCCCTAGAGTCTGACTGTGGAGGCCGTCACCACTGCCTAGAGGCAGCTGCCCCTGCGCAGGGGAAGGAATCTGTTTAAGTGACTTGTCCAAGGTCACAAGGAGCCAACGTGAGGACGAGGTCCCACGTCTTTCAGGAAGCCTCCCATGGCTGCACTGGCCGTCAGAGTACTTAACCTGTGAGCTGTTGTGGCTTCACTTTAAATAATGGGACATTTATACCTTCTACTGGACAAAAGAGCTTTACTGCTAGAAATCATTTGGATGCATTTCACCAAACATTCCCCAATGAAAAGGGAAACTAGTCAGACATCCCTTTTTTGCAAGATGCTTCTGCTGACCAACCCTTTTAACCACAGGGTCCTAAGCATGTGTTTTAGAACAAGCGCAAGGCGCAACGTCTGGTGGATAGGGTCTTTTATGGCATCTATGGCGAAACATAGCGCCATTGGTAGGAGGATTTTAACAACAAAATTCAAACTCCTTATCTGTTGGATGCTTAAGCAATTATGCATCTTGATGCTGGAAATCGCACCGCCTACTGCTGGTACTTTCCAAACTTTGTGAATTTTTCCTCCATGATAGAGAACTGAGAAACTCTTTGGAGGGAAAAAATGCTTATACAGATGATCCCATTCAGCATAAATAAGCGCTGCAAAAAGGGGTTTTTTTTGGGGGGGTTTTTTTACCAAAAAAAAAAAAAAAAAAAAAAAAAAAAGCCAAAGAAGGGACCTGGACCTTCAGCTTACTCTGTTAGGAGTAGTATAAAAAGTAGAATGAACCATCTATGTAAGACTTTGTACCATCAATCTGTCAGATTGTGAGGTTGCATAAGGTTCATCAACTGTTGTATACTCCACAGAGGAAAATTTTGGCTTGTTTTCCCCCGTGATCACCTGAGGATAACACCTCATCCTGTGCCCACTGTTTCCTTGGAAAAAGGGGGTTTGAGGTGGGGGAGGGGGGATCTAGCATGCTTCCCATCCTCTTGGATGGAGAACGTGATTAAAGCCGCTAATCTTCCTTCTAAGCCCAACAGGGCAGAGGAGAATGCATCTTCAGTCACATCTGAAGTGTGAGAAGCAGTTGCACCACCAAATGCTTCCAATGACTCACCCTGGCGTGCCATGTCAGGTATCCCCAGAGAGGATGACAGTGTGGAGGCATGACTGGAGTTCCCAGCACCTGGGGGTGGAATCCTTGGTACCTTTGTGGTACACTGGAAATCAAATGTGCCAAGCACAACAGCAGAGGCACTTTAACAAATTATGGTATTTGCTGAACAATAGTTTTAGCAAAAGAAAACAATCATAATCATCATACGGAACAACCTTTGATACCGAGTACCATAATATTTCCTGTGCTGGAAATGCCCGTTTACACACCTTTACATGCCCAGCGCTCCTGTGACTCTTAGTGTGACAGACCTCTGTCTTCAGCATATGAACTGAGAGCATTTGTGTTAAGCCGCAGGTGAGAACCTGATTACACATAAGTGTCAGCTGTTACCGCACCTCTCCAGGAGGAGAGGGGAGGGGAATTTTTATCAGCAGTGTTTGTTAACCACTTGAGCCCCGGACCATTATGCTGCCTAAGGACCAGAGGTCTTTTTCCAATTTGGCACTGCGTCGCTTTAACTGCTAATTGCGCGGTTATGCAATGCTGTACCCAAACGAAATTTGCGTCCTTTTCTTCCCACAAATAGAGCTTTCTTTTGATGGTATTTGATCACTTCTGCAGTTTTTATTTTTTGCGCTATAAACGGAAAAAGACCGAAAATTTTGAAAAAAAATGATATTTTCTACTTTTTGTTATAAAAAAAATCCAATAAACTCAATTTTAGTCATACATTTAGGCCAAAATGTATTCGGCCACATGTCTTTGATAAAAAAAATGTCAATAAGCGTATATTTATTGGTTTGCGCAAAAGTTATAGCGTCTACAAACTAGGGTACATTTTCTGGAATTTACACAGCTTTTAGTTTATGACTGCCTATGTCATTTCTTGAGGTGCTAAAATGGCAGGGCAGTACAAAACCCCCCCAAATGACCCCATTTTGGAAAGTAGACACCCCAAGGAAATTGCTGATAGGCATGTTGAACCCATTGAATATTTATTTTTTTTGTCCCAAGTGATTGAATAATGACAAAAAAAAAAAAAAAAAAAAAAAATTTACAAAAAGTTGTCACTAAATGATATATTGCTCACACAGGCCATGGGCCTATGTGGAATTGCACCCCAAAATATATTCAGCTACTTCTCCTGAGTACGGGGATACCACATGTGTGGGACTTTTTGGGAGCCTAGCCGCGTATGGGACCCCGAAAACCAATCACCGCCTTCAGGATTTCTAAGGGTGTAACTTTTTGATTTCACTCTTCACTGCCTATCACAGTTTCGGAGGCCATGGAATGCCCAGGTGGCACAACCCCCCCCCAAATGACCCCATTTTGGAAAGTAGACACCCCAAGCTATTTGCTGAGAGGCATATTGAGTCCATGGAATATTTTATATTTTGACACAAGTTGCGGGAAAGTGACACTTTTTTTTTTTTTTTTGCACAAAGTTGTCACTAAATGATATATTGCTCACACAGGCCATGGGCCTATGTGGAATTGCACCCCAAAATACATTTAGCTGCTTCTCCTGAGTATGGGGATACCACATGTGTGGGACTTTTTGGGAGCCTAGCCGCGTACGGGGCCCCGAAAACCAATCACCGCCTTCAGCGTTTTTAAGGGCGTGAATTTTTGATTTTACTCTTCACTGCCTAACACCGTTTCGGAGGCCATGGAATGCCCAGGTGGCACAAACCCCCCCCAAATGACCCCATTTTGGAAAGTAGACACCCCAAGCTATTTGCTGAGAGGCATGGTGAGTATTTTGCAGCTCTCATTTGTTTTTGAAAATGAAGAAAGACAAGAAAAAACTTTTTTTTTTTTTCTTTTTTCAAATTTCAAAACTTTGTGACAAAAAGTGAGGTCTGCAAAATACTCACTATACCTCTCAGCAAATAGCTTGGGGTGTCTACTTTCCAAAATGGGGTCATTTGGGGGGGGTTTGTGCCACCTGGGCATTCCATGGCCTCCGAAACTGTGATAGGCAGTGAAGAGTGAAATCAAAAATTCACGCCCCTTAGAAAGCCTGAAGGCGGTGCTTGGTTTTCGGGGTCCCGTACACGGCTAGGCTCCCAAAAAGTCTCACACATGTGGTATCCCCGTACTCAGGAGAAGCAGCAGAATGTATTTTGGGGTGTAATTTCACATATTCCCATGGCATGTTTGAGCAATATATCATTTAGTGACAACTTTGTGCAAAAAAAAAAAAAAAAAAAAAAAAAAAAAATTTGTCTCTTTCCCGCAACTTGTGTCGCAATATAAAATATTCCATGGACTCGACATGCCTCTCAGCAAATAGCTTGGGGTGTCTACTTTCCAAAATGGGGTCATTTGGGGGGGTTTTGAACTGTCCTGGCATTTTATGCACAACATTTAGAAGCTTATGTCACACATCACCCACTCTTCTAACCACTTGAAGACAAAGCCCTTTCTGACACTTATTTTTTACATGAAAAAGTTTTTTTTTTTTTGCAAGAAAATTACTTTGAACCCCCAAACATTATATATTTTTTTAAAGCAAATGCCCTACAGATTAAAATGGTGGGTGTTTCATTTTTTTTTTTCACACAGTATTTGCGCAGCGATTTTTCAAACGCATTTTTTGGGGAAAAAACACACTTTTTTAAATTTTAATGCACTAAAACACACTATATTGCCCAAATGTTTGATGAAATAAAAAAGATGATCTTAGACCGAGTACATGGATACCAAACATGACATGCTTTACAATTGCGCACAAACGTGCAGTGGCAACAAAATAAATACATTTTTAAAAGCCTTTAAAAGCCTTTACAGGTTACCACTTTAGATCTACAGAGGAGGTCTACTGCAAAAATTACTGCCCTCGATCTGACCTTCGCGGCGATACCTCACATGCATGGTGCAATTGCTGTTTACGTTTGACGACAGACCGCCGCTTGCGTTCGCCTTAGCGCAAGAGCAGGGGGCGACAGGGGTGCTTTTTTTTTTTTTTTTTTTTTTTTTTTTCTTTATTATTTTTTTGCTTTTTTATCTTATTTTTAAACTGTTCCTTTCATTTTTTTTTTTTAAATCATTTTTATTGTTATCTCGGGGAATGTAAATATCCCCTATGATAGCAATAGGTAGTGACAGGTACTCTTTTTTGAAAAAATTGGGGTCTATTAGACCCTAGATCTCTCCTCTGCCCTCAAAGCATCTGACCACACCAAGATCGGTGTGATAAAATGCTTCCCCAATTTCCCAATGGCGCTATTTACATCCGGCGAAATCTAAGTCATAAAATGCTCGTAGCTTCCGGTTTCTTAGGCCATAGAGATGTTTGGAGCCACTCTTGTCTCTGATCAGCTCTATGGTCAGCTGGCTGAATCACCGGCTGCATTCTCAGGTTCCCTGTTGAGACAGGAGAGCCAGAGAAAAACACGGAAGACGGTGGGGGGGGGGGGGCATTCCCTCCCACGGCTTGTAAAGGCAGTCTAGAGGCCAATTAGCCGCTAGGATTGCTTTTACATGAAAGCCGACCGCTGGCTGAAAAGAATGATACCAAGATGATACCTAAACCTGCAGGCATCATTCTGGTATAACCACTCAAAGTTGTGAATGGCGTACCTGAAGACAAAAAAATGGTTAACAATAAAGCACAGTAAACAATAAAGTATAAATAATTACATACCTGAAAAACAAACATGATAAAACATAATAACAATAACAATAACAATAACAATAAAACACTGCAGAATAGAATACAGTAAAAAAAGAGCAGAACAATAGAGAGAGAGAATAGAGAGAGAGAACAATAAAACGACAACTATTTTTTTTTATTTTATATATATTTTTTTTTTTTTTTTACACTTTTTTTGTAACTAACTTTTATAACTGTAACCGGTTCCAGGTTCGGGTCTCTCAAAATGCGATGGCATCTTGGGAGACCCTGTGAAAGTGTGCCTAGTCTGTGCAATGCTGTACCCTACGCTAATACTCAACTAGTGTATGGTAGCGTTCAAAACATTCACCAATGCAAAGACCAGGATTGTCAGGACAGAAGGGACAATAATAGCGGGTGTCACGCCTATATCCGCGTTTGCTGCAGACACAACATCTTTTTGGGGGGGGTTCGTTGGGTAGGGGTACTCGGGAGCACATAAAAATGCCTCTCATGCAGCCGACTGCATTTCGTTGGGGGATGTGAATGGGGGGAAGTACGGGCGCTGCAGAAGTGGTGGGTTCCCAATTAGGATTGGCGAATGCAGCAGGAAGAGCATTATGGGCACGACGGGCCTGTGTTTGTCTTTTTGGTGGCAGCGGGACACTACTTGTGCTTGTCACCTCACCAGCTTGAACTGCACTTATGGGACTCGCCACGTCACCAAGTGTTACTGCAGTGCTGGTTTGACTACGACCGGGGTGTACTAGGCCGCTGGTGCTTGCCAGTTCAATAAAAAGCTTCCAAAAAAACTGTTAGCGATCGCAGGGATCAGGCCTGACTCTGCGAACGCTGCAGTTATGCGTTTAGTGTTTTGTAAGTGACAGTGATCGATCGATACTGCACTTGGGTGGGCTGGACTGGGCCGGGCGGAGGGGCAAAACGCAGGTGCTAGCAGGTATCTGGGTTGATCCCGCTAACACTGCGTTTTTGGGAACCCTAAACTGCTGGGGACGCTAGTATAGATCTGATCTGATCGGATCAGATATTGATCCGTTCAGATACTATACCACTAAAGGAGGCGTATGCTGCGTGCGTGGGTGTTAGCGGTACTGGCGCTAACCTGACGCTGCCTGGGGCCGGTGCTTGCTAGTTCACCAAAATGCTACCAAAAAAACTGTTAGCGATCGCAGGGATCAGGCCTGACTCTGCGAACGCTGCAGTTATGCGTTTAGTGTTTTGTAAGTGACAGTGATCGATCGATACTGCACTTGGGTGGGCTGGACTGGGCCGGGCGGAGGGGCAAAACGCAGGTGCTAGCAGGTATCTGGGCTGATCCCGCTAACACTGCGTTTTTGGGAACCCTAAACTGCTGGGGACGCTAGTATAGATCTGATCGGATCAGATATTGATCCGATCAGATACTATACCACTAAGGGAGGTGTACGGTGCGTGCGTGGGTGTTAGCGGTACTGGCGCTAACCTGACGCTGCCTGGTGCTTGCTTGCCAGTTCACCAAAATGCTACCAAAAAAACTGTTAGCGATCGCAGGGATCAGGCCTGACTCTGCGAACGCTGCAGTTATGCGTTTAGTGTTTTGTAAGTGACAGTGATCGATCGATACTGCACTTGGGTGGGCTGGGCGGAGGGGCAAAACGCAGGTGCTAGCAGGTATCTGGGCTGATCCCGCTAACACTGTTTTTGGGAACCCTAAACTGCTGGGGACGCTAGTATAGATCTGATCAGATCAGATATTGATCCGATCAGATACTATACCACTAAGGGAGGCGCATGCTGCGTGCGTGGGTGTTAGCGGTACTGGCGCTAATCTGACGCTGCCTGGGGCGACGCATATCACCGCCGGGCGATCAGGGGGCTAAACCTTTATTAGGTAATAAACGGCGGGTGCCCTGACACTATAAAAAATAAACGAACTAACCTGCGTCACCCGTAACGGTTATACGGTGATCAGTGGTGAAAGGGTTAACTAGGGGGCAATCAAGGGGTTAAAACATTTATTAGGTAGTATATGGGGGTCCCTGTCACTATAAAACGCTGACGGCGAACCTAAATATTTACCTCACTAACTAGCGTCACCAGCGACACTAATACAGCGATCAGAAAAATGATCGCTTAGCAACACTGGTGACAGGGGGTGATCAAGGGGTTAAAACTTTATTAGGGGCGGTTAGGGGGGTACCCTAGACCTAAAGGGGGGTAATACTCACTGTCCCAACACTGTAACTGTCACAAACTGACACTATGCAGTAATCAGAAAAAAAAAAAAAAAACCTGCTGGTGTCAGTTTGTGACAGGGGGGGGGGGTATCGGGGTGTTTTGTATGCCTGGCATGTTCTACTGTGTGTGTGTGTGTTGTGCACTCACATTGATGTCTTCTCCCCTCGGCGCTGGAACGGAAAATACCGAGCCGAGGGGAGATGACATCATTTCCTTTGCTGCTGTTTAGCATACAGCAGCAAAGGAGTGTTCCCATTGGCCGGCGGCGATCGCGAGGGGGGGGCCACGAACGGATGGCCTCCCCCTCATCTCGGATCGCCGGGGAACAGAACGGGACCGCTTCGGGCACCGGGGGGGGTCCGATCGGACCCCCCACCCGCGAGAGGCAAATCACGTACATGTACGTGATTTTGCCTGCCCGTGCCGCCTTGCCGACGTAAATCGGCGTTAGGCGGTCCTTAAGTGGTTAAGCGCCTAGTTTTAAAGGAAGACTTCACACACACACACACACACACACATATATATATATATATATATATAAAAAAAAGCGCAAATGGCTGGTTTTGTATGTTCATAAACTACTGCTGTAACCCCTTTAGATCCCTCAGAAGAGGAACACCATTCGTTCAATTAAGAACTCCCCTCTGGCTGCAGGGACCACACCCGCTGCTAAAAAAGGCATCTTACTAGGCAAGTGTAATATCCACTTAAGGACTAGCCTCGTTTTGGATTTTAGGTGTTTACATGTTTAAAACAGTTTTTTTTTGCTAGAAAATTACTTAGAATCCCCAAACATTATATATTGTTTTTTTTCTAACACCCTAGAGAATAAATTGGAGGTCATTGCAATACTTTTTTTGCACCGTATTTGCGCATCGGTCTTATAAGCGCACTTTTTTTGGAAAAAATTCACTTTTTAAATAAAAAAATAAAACAGTAAAGTTAGCCCAATTTTTTTTTTATATTGTGAAATAGGTTACGCCAAGTAAATTGATACCCAACATGTCACGCTTCAAAATTGCGCCCGCTCGTGGAATAGCGTCAAACTTTTACCCTTAAAAAATGCTACAGGTTGCATGTTTTGCGTTAGAGGAGGTCTAGGGCTAGAATTATTGCTCTCGCTCTACTGGTCGCGGCGATACCTCACATTTTCATATGCGGGCGCTACTCACGTATGCGTTCGCTTCTGCGCGCGAGCTCGTCGGAACAGGGCGCTTTAGAAATTTTTTTTTTTTTTTTTTTATTATTTCTTTTACTTTATTTTATTTATTTTTTCACTGTTTTTAAAAAAAAATAAAAATTTGGATCACTTTTATTCCTATTACAAGGAATGTAAACATCCCTTGTAATAGAAAAAAGCATGGCAGGTCCTCTTAAATATGAGATCTGGGGTCAAAAAGTCCTCAGATCTCATATTTAGACTAAAATGCAAAAAAAAAAAAAAAAAAATTGTGCCTTTAAGAGAAGTGGGCGGAGCCGACGTAATGACGTCGCTCCGGCCCTCCTATGGTATAGAGACGGGTGGGCGCCATCTTGGCCTCACTCGTCTCTATACCCAGGCACAGAAAGGACCCGATCGCCTCCGCCGCTACCGACGGCTCTGGTAAGCTGCGGAGGGCGCGGGAGGGGGGGTGGCACCTCTCCCGCCGCCAATGGTGATCTCGCGGCAAACCCGCCGCAGAGACCACCATTATCGTACACAGAATCGCCGGCCCTAAAGATTGATACCTCGGTTGTGGCAGCAGCTGCTGCTGTTACCGAGATATCCATCTTTAAAGTGATGACGTATATATACAGTGGCCGGTCCTTAAGTGGATATACTCCCTCCAGCTTGGAGGAAACCTAGGACCGCCGGGATCATGGCTCCTGACACTGTTGAGCATGCGCCAGGCCCCAAATTTCTTCCAGATTTTATTGTAAATTGTGTTAATGGGTGGCTTCCAGCTGCCAAGGATGGCATTGATTACTTTTGCTGATAACCCTCTGCTCCCTCTCAGTAGCCAGGCCGACAGAGAAAAAGAGCTCACTTCTCAGATATGAGGTCTGTCCTGTAAGGCAGTCTGCAAGGCTCCACGATGCAGAGTCTTAGTAGTCCTGAGAACCAAGACCTCCTTGGCCAGAACGGTGCAATCAGGATAACCTTAGTGCTCGACACTCTTATCTACCAGATGATCTTTGGAATGAGGGCAAAAGGGTGGAAATGCATACACCAGGCTTGCTTCACAGGATTGGGATAGGGCGTCTAGGCTCAGACTGAGATGGTCTCTCTGGTGAGGGAGAAAAATTGCTCCACCTGCCCATTCTGCCTTGTAACAAAAAGGTCTCTGTGGGACTCCCACTTCTGCACTCTGTTCGAACACTGTTCGATTCAAGCACCATTCTGTCTGAGACAGAACTTCCCTGCTTAGGACATCCGCCAGATAGTGTTTAATTCCCCTTTTAATGAATTGCAGACAGGGATAGAAGATTTGCCTCTGCCCATTGAAGGATTTCTTCTGCTATCCTCATAAGGCCTGCCACTCTCGTACCTCCCTGCTTGTGGATGTAGCTTGCGGTGGCAATATTGTCCGAAAGGACCTGCACGTGTCTCCCCCTCAATCAGACCAAAAGGCTACTAGCCTTTAGAACTGCTCTCAGCTCCCTTGCATTGGAGAAAAGGGTGGAGGAAAGTGTGGCTTCCTGCCAGCTCCAGCCATGGCCTTGGGCCATCTGTGCTGAGTGGGCTCCTCACCCCTGACATCCGTGGTAACCAAAGGGTTGTGTTGGGACCAAAGTCAACCTGCAGAGATATTTGCAGGGATCAACCACCACTTGAGTTTTCCTTCCTGTGGGACCCCCGTTTGCCTCTGAAGAGATTCCTTCCTTCCATCCCAGAGAGAAAGCATGAACGCCTGTAGTGATCGAGTATAGAATTGGGCCCACTGGACTGCTGAGATGGCTGCTGTCAAACCAAAGACCCCCATTACACCTTGAATTGAGGTCTCTGTACATGCAGAGGCTGCTCACCTCTGCAATTGATGCCACTTTCTTCCGTCAGAAAAATTTTGGATGTAGTCAAGTCTATTAAGACTCCTACAAATACTATACTTTGAGTACTTGAGTAGATACTGACTTCTCCTGATTTACCAGCCACCCCAGCTGCTGATGGGGTCTGATAGTTCTGCTCAGGTTCTGTTTCACTTCATCTGCAAAGATCAGCAGGTCGTCCAGATAGGGAATTATGTGAATCCCCTCCGATCTCAGGGTCCACAGAGCTTCTACCAGAATCTTCGTGAAGATGCGTGGTGCTGACACCAATCGAAAGGGCCGAGCATTGAATTGAAAAAATGGAGGGTCTTGAACCCATCCTTCACTGCAAACCTGAGATATTGCTTGGACTCCTTTCGAATGGGGACAAGATAATAGAAGTCTTAGATCTAATGAGACCATGAAGACCCCAGGGATTAACAAATCGCTGGTGGTGTATATTGACTCCATTTTGAATCGCTTGTACTTTACAAACATGTTCACTTGCTTTAGATTCAAAATGAGTCGGAATTTTCCTTATGGCTTTATTAGAAAAATGTGAGAATAATACCCTTTTCTTAGAGTTGTGGGGGATGAAGCTTATCACCTTCTCCTCCAGCATACTCTGTAGGAGGGAAGACATAGCTGTTGATTTCTCCACATATTTCAGGAGAATTGTTGGGTGAAATTTTTGAGGGGGGTAGCCCACTAGCTCCATCCTGTACCCTGACTTGATCAGATCCAGGATAAAGCTGTTGCTGGAAATGGCCTGTCACTGTGGGAGGAATGACCCAAACCTTCCCCCCACATGGCCGACAATCACTGGGAAGGGTCTTTAGGCTGTGAGGGTTTGAAAAGGAAGCCACCGCTGCAAAACCCTTGTTACACTGCTGTCTGTCCCCCTGATGGTTCCTTTCTCCTGACCTCTGGAAGGGACGAAACATGACCAGTTACACTTACCGGTAACGGTGTTTCTGGGAAGTCTTCCAGGACGGCACCCTGAGAGATGACTGGTCCACCTGACAGGAAACAATCAAGAGAGGTTAAAAAACCCCACCCCTCCCTGTGCTCCTCAGTTGTGAAAAAGTATTGACCCACACCAGTGCACGAAAGTGAAAAACACCTCTAATGTATAACTACATAAATACAAACCGGGTGGGAAGTAGGCCTGCAGTCCTGGAAGACTTCCCAGAAACACCGTTACCAGTAAGTGTAACTGGTCATTTTCTCAAGTAGTCTTCCAGGACGGCACCCTGAGAGAAGAGCAAGTAGCTCAGGCCTACCTTAGGGCGGGACAATAGCCTGCAGGACCTTTCTGCTGAAGGGCAGGTCCTGGGGTGACAGAAGTTCCACTCTGTAATGTTTCAGGAACGTGTTCTGACTTGACCATGTTGCCGCTTTACAAATTTGATCTACAGATGCTCCGGCCCTTTCTGCCCAAGAGGTTGCCAGAGACCGTATAGAATGAGCTTTAAGATTAGCTGGGACTGTCTTATCCGTTTGTTCATAAGCTATGGAAATAGCCTGTCTGATCCATCTAGCAATAGTCGTCTTTGAGGCCTGCTCACCCCTCCTAGCGCCACAAAAACTGACCAACAGATGCTGTGATTTTCTGAACTCCCGTACTCTCTAAATAAAGCAGCAGACATCTCCTGACATCTAGTGTATGAAAAGCCCTCTCCTCGTTCTTCAGATTGACACAGAAGGATGGTAAGATAATCTCCTGCAACCTACGGAAGCGAGAAATCACCTTAGGAAGGTACAAAGGGTCCTGCCTGAGAATGACTATCCTCCAATAAGCGAAAAAAAAAGGCTCCTTCATAGAAAGAGCATGCAAATTGCCCACCCTTCTGGCTGTACTAACAACCAGAAGGAAGGCAGTTTTAAAAGAAAGTAATCTAACTGAAGACTGAGCCAATGGCTCAAAAGGTGCTCTGGTCAGGGCCTCCAAGACTAAAGATAAATCCCACAATGGAAATTTATTCATTTGGACTGGGGATAGCCTTTCTCTAGCCGTCAAAAATCTCTTTACCAAGGGATCTAGAGCCAATCTTTTGTCCAGAAGACTAGACAAAGCTGCCACCTGAACCCTAAGGGTCTTGGTTGCCAAACCTCGATCCACTCCTTCCTGTAGGAAGTCTAAGATCATAGGAATATCCTGCTGAGAGGTCCCTCTCTTTTCACACAAACGGGAGAAGACCCCCCCCAGACCCTAGCATAAATATATGTCTAGTCACCGGCTTTCTGCTCAGCAAAAGGGTGTCAATTACTCTGAGCACCCCTTGCTGCGCAGGCTCTCCCTCTCAAAAGCCAGGCCGTTAGTTTGAAAAATCCGGGGTTCGGATGGCAAAGAGGACCCTGAAGCAAAAGATCCCGACACTCTGGAAGATGAAGCGGAGAGGTTACCGCAGTTCCACAGAGTGGGAAACCAGGTCCTCTTGGGCCACCAGGGGGCAATCAAGATCAGATTGCCCCTAGCCCAACTCAGTCTTTGAAGGATTCTCGGGATCAGGGCTAATGGGGGAAAGGCATAGGCTAGACTGAAATCCCATCCTGAGCTAATGCGTCCACCCTCTCGGACCCCTCCTCTCTGGAGAGGGAAAAGAATCTCATGACTCTTGTTCGCCCTGAGGGCGAAGAGGTCTATCTCTGGTGTGCCCAGCTGCTGACACACCAGAGAGAACACATCGGGATTTAATTCCCATTCCCCCTGTTGAACTGTCTGCCAACTGAGGAAATCCGCTTTTATGTTGAAACCCCCCCCCCCCCCTTATATGTACCGCAGAGATCGAGGGTATTCTCTGTTCTGCCCATTCCAGGATTTCCTGCACCAAACTCATCAAGGAGCGAGACCGTGTGCCCCCCTGATGATTCAGGAAAGCCACAGTCGTAGAATTGTCAGAGAATTTGCACTTCTCTCCCTCAGATTCTGCTCTTGAATGCTTTTAGTTCCCTGAAATTGGAAAAGGCAGTCCATTGGAGTCTGTCCCATACACCCTGAGCTTGAAGGTCCTCTAGATGGGCCCCCCATCCCCAGGAGCTTGCATTGGTTGTTACCCTGACAGGCTGGAACTGGGACCAACGATGACCTGCCCCCAACCTCTGAGGGTTGAGCCACCAAAGAAGAGACTTCCTTACCTCTCGTGGGATAGAAACCGGAATGTCCAATGATTCCCTTTTTCCGTCCCATGAGGAGAGCAGGAAGTTTTGAAGGAACCTGGAGTGGAGCTGGGCCCAAGATACTGCAGGAATACATGACATCATGAGTCCCAGAGTCCTCATGATCAATCTTCGGGGGAATACCCCCTGATCTAAGATTGTGGACACCAAAGATCAGTGCTTCTACTTTTTCCTGTGGAAGGAGCAGCTTCTGCGCCACCGAGTCCACCCACATGCCCAGGAAGAGCTTGGTCTGAGATGGAGTCAGGGAGGACTTTGAGACTGATCAGCCATCCCAGGGACTCCAAGGTGCCTATCACCTTGTCCAGATCTAGGAGAAGGGACTCCCTGCAGAGGTTGTAGACCAAGAGGTCATCTAGGTAGGGGATCAGATTCCCTGAAGGTGTAGGTAGGAGATGACCTCTGCTAGAATCTTTGTAAAAGACTCTCGGGCTGGCTGCCAGCCCGAAGGTTAGGGCCCGAAACTGCAAATGTTGGGTACCCTGATCTGTGTAAATAGCAAAACGAAGGAATGCCTGGTGCTCCAGAAGAATGGGAACATGCAGATATGCATCATTTAAGTCTATGGTGACCATAAAGACCTCCTTCAACAAATTCTCTGACCATGTACACCAACTCCATGCGAAACTTCTTGTACCACAGGAAGGCGTTAATCTCCTTAAAATCAACCGGTACTTCCCAGCTGGTTTTGGAACCATGAATACATGGGAATAAAACCCCTGTCCTCATTGATCCATTGGTACTGGGAGGATGACCTCCTGGTCTGCCAAATGTCTTACACTCTATGAGTCCTACAGCCTTTAGTCTGTCTCTGGGTAGACAAGTTAGGAGAAATGATTGGGGAGGTCTGGAGACAAACTCTAGCCTGTAGCCTTCTCTTATCCATTGAAGGACAAGAGGGCTCCGAAAGACCTGCTCCCACTGTGACAAATTGTGAGAGCCTCCCCCCTACTCTGGTGCTGGCGTCACTTGGAATCCTTGTCTGCAGCCTTTGGGCCGGAGAAAAGGAGACCTCCTTTCTGTTTGCCTTTTCCAATACCCCACTTCTTGCCCTCCTTACGGTCTTTAAACCGGTTGTTGACCTGGGGACCTCGGGGGGGGGGGGAAAAAAAAAAAAAAAAAAAAAAAAAAAAAAAAAAACCCTTTCCTTTATCCTTAGGTTTCACAAGAAATTTCTTTTCCTTTTTCCGTGGATCTGGAGAGGGTCTGGTCCAGCCCTGCACCAAACAGGAGGGATCGCTCGAAAGGTAGACCACACAATCTTGTTTTGGATGTGTGATCCCCATCCCAAGTTTTAACCCATACAGCTCTTCTGGCTGAATTAAGAAGAGCTTCCGTCTTTGCCGAAGTACGTACTGTCTACTGCAGCATCTGCAAGAAAAGCAACCGCCTTACCAATTACTTCCAAGGAGTCCAACAGCTGTTTGGACTTGGAGTACTTACTACATGATCCATCAATTTATTAAGCCACGTATCCGTATTTCTGGCTATACAGGCTGATGCGAAAGCTGGGCTTAATGCCGCCACGTTGGCCTCCCAGGCTCTGCGCAAAAGGGTCTCGGACCTACGGGCTATCTGATCCTGTATGTTACCTGAGTCTCAAAAGAGAGATCTGATTGTTTGGACACTTGGGCTAAGGATGCATCCAGTCTGGGTAACTTAAACTTCTCCTCTTCCTCCTTGAAGGGGCACCTGCGCTTCCAGGTCTTAAATATCAGAAGTTTCTTTTCTGGCTCTTCCCACTCTTAGAATAATCTCTTTGAGAGACTGGTGAATAGGCATGACCCTTGACTGAGTTTTAATCAAACCCTGATACATCCTATCCTGGGCAGAAATCTGTCTCAGGTTCTTGGAGTTCCTTGAAGCATAAATTGCCCCTAGGAGACCCTTCATATCTGTTGAAAAGATATGCCTGCCTGGTCTGGAGTATCCCTCCTCCTGGCTATCTACATCTTTCCCTTCCTCAAGGAGAGGACTGGGGTCCTCCGCCTCTTCCTCAGAGTCCTGAGAAGATGGGGGGTCTCTGTGGTACAGTGGTTGCCAACCTACTACTTGTAGAAGCACTCCCCTGGGAGGATGAGCCCTCTCTGCTATCCTGCCTAGTATTCAGACTTGCCTGAAAAGCCTTGAGGGTGGACAGCATTTCAGTCTGAACTGAGAGAAAATCTCACAACCTCCGAAGTCTCCTTCCCAGACAACTTGTGAATACATTTGACAGCAGAACACACACAACCATTTTGTAACAATTTGTCATTGCAGTACCCACACCTTCTGGACCAGGAAGGATTTTTGGACTTGGGTCTACTGGCAACACTCTGGGCAACCTCTGTCTCTGAAAGAAAAGAGGCACAATTTAGCAAAAAAAAAACAAAAACAGTCTTCTGCGAGGGTAAGAACTAGGGGACCTACCCCCTCCATTACTCCCACCAGCCCAGTAGATTCACCCCCAGTGGCCTTCAGAACGGCTGCTGAAGTAGACTCCTCTTGCTCCATATTGGTTCTATTGAGCGGTGGACGCCTGCTCCTTGCCTCGACAATCCTGTCTCTTTTCTGAAAGGAATCATTTTGTTTCAGGCTTCCCCCCGTGGCTTTTTGTAGTCCACAGCCAGACTGAGCTGTGGGCTCCCCCTCCGCACTGTTCCGGACCCTGCTGCCATTTTCCCAAGGCCCGTAGGACCGGAAGCCGCGCTCTAGTGCCGGACGCATCATGACCTCACTTCCTCTCCACAGGAGGAAGGATCCACCGCAAAATGGCGCCGGACGAACACACACACCGCCTGGAGCAAAGGTGATAGCACACAGACCAACACCTGCGCCTGCTGCCACATACCAGGCCATAGGAGGGGATCAGCAGGATCTTTGAGGAGGCTTAAGACACGGCAAGTTCACAACTCCTGACTCAGTCAGGTAAGGAAAAAGGGGAGCAGGACTAATGGTCCCTGGAGTTCTGGGGAACTTCACTGTGCTCAGGGTCCTCCAGTTCTCAAAGGGACTCTTCACCGCCCCCTCGAGAAAAATAGGGGAAAACCCCCAGGACATCAGCCAAATAGCCCTCCTGGCTTCATTAATCAATGCTGCAGACCTGGCCAAGATTTTTTTTTTTCAAACTCTTGATTACAAAATTTCCACTTACAAGTTATTGGACATGATTTACATTATTTTCTTCAACCTTCCAAAATATTAACATTTATATCTATTTTCATACCCATTCATTCTTAAAACTCATTCCTTCCCTCTCATCCATCCTTTGGTTACTAATTCCTTCTCCCTCTTATTCACTTTATACTATATTTTCAGGTCTTCCTGCATCTGTTAAGTGTGATCTATTCCACTTTGCCCAAATCTTTTCACATTTCCTCTTTGTTAATACATTATTCTCATGTGGTACAACTTGGTTTACTGCTTTCACCCATTGATTTATTGTAGGTGGATTTGGCTGGATCCATTTTTCCACTATTTGCTTTCGTGCCAGAAATACTTCTTGCAAAAATATCCTAGTATATCCACACCCTCTTTCTTTAACTACCCCCAGCACACAATTCCACAGTGGCCATAATAGATTTATGACTTTTCCTAATTTCTTGACTACCCGTTGTCAGTACCTCCCTATACTTCCACATCAAATGGAGGAAGTCCGCCCGCCCCCCTCCCCACATCTTGTGCAGTTTGGCACCTGCATCCTCCCCATCCTGTACAGTCTATTCGGTGCCAAGTATGTCTGGTGTATTATATTTAATTGAATTATCCTGTTATTCATTGCTGGGGATACTTTCAAGTGTGAGGAACAGATTTCATCCCAGTCTTGATCATTCATTCCTGGGATGACGGCCTGCCCTCTTTCCCTCACACCCACCAGGTCTCCATTTATTTTACTCTGTAATAGGTGTGAATACAAACTTGGATATCAGTCCCTTTGGTCCCTGCAATCTTAATATACCTATAAGGGGATATTTAGAAATTTTTAATTTCTTCCAAACTGTACCTGTAGCAAGTGTCTAAACTGTAGATACTTCTAAAACTGTTTGCTCTGGAGGTTATATTGTTTACACAAGTTCTCATAAGACACTATTACATTATTATTATACATCTGACCAATAGTTATGACTTTTTTCTGTTTCCAAAGATTACCGTCTTCAAGCATTTCTAGTTTTTCGAACAAAGGATTGTTCCATAGGGCCGTTTCTGGTGGGGTATCTTTGAATCCCGTCAGTTTTTTTGCCTCCTTCCAAACTGACCTGGCCAGTTTTAGAAGGGGAATTTTTACTCCAACCTTTCTTAATTCTGTTATGTCTAATCCTACCAGAAGATCTCCTACCTGAATTTTATTTAGCAAGTATTTCTCCACCCTCATTTCTTGTTCCTGCATTACCCAGGTTCTTAGATGTTTTAATTGCCCCGCCAGAGAGTATAAATATAAATCTGGTATTGCCAACCCTGCTGCAGTATTAGGTCTTTGTAGCGTAGAGAGTTTTAATTTACATTGCCCGTATGCCCAAATAAACCCAGTTAGCTGGGAATTTAAATATATATTTTGGTATTTTTACCGCCGAATGCGCCATCACATAGACACATCAATAGTATAATTGATTTAATCAACTGTATTCTCCCTGCCATTGATAACGGTAGTTTTTTCCGTATTCCCAATTTATTCTTCACATAATCTACCAAGGGGACTATATTTGCTTTAAGAGCTTCTTCTGAATGTTTCCACTATTTTTAATGAGGTCTGAGGTTTCCTCTCCTTTCCTGGCACCCCAATAACATCAATGCAGATTTCTGCCAGTTTATTTTAAGCCCAGATAGTATCCCCTATGCTTCCATTTTCACTGCCTCCCCTAATGAAGTATGCACAGCCTCCATGTATAGTATGATGTCGTCTGCATATAATCCTATATGTTCAGTCCTTTCCCCAACCCTTATCCCTTTGTATATTTTGGATTGTCTAAATCTATTAGCCAATGCTTCTATTACTAGTGATAACAATTGGGGGGACAACGGGCACCCCTGTCTTGTTCACCTATGCAGTTTTACTGTAGGAGACAATACGCCATTATTAGAGCATGTCTGCTTGTACAGTATGCTTGCCCATTTTCTAAATCCTTTCCCAAATCCACTTTTCTTCAACACTGCCTGCAGGAACTCCCATTCTATGGAGTCAATGCCTTGGCCGTATCCAATGATGCCAAGGCACTTGACTCCGGGAAGTACTCCCTCAGCTGAACCATAAACTGAGTTCTCCTAATATTATTTGTGGTGGACTTCCCTGGCATAAATCCTGTTTGATCTTCCGATACATTGGATAAAATTACCCCATTAAGCCTTTTCGCCAATATCTTATAATCGATATTTAACGATATTGGTCTATAGGACGTGCAATCATTTTTATCTTTTTCTCCCCCCGGCCAAATGCCCCCCTATACATCTTAGTCAGTATCGGAGCTATAATTTCCACATACCGCTGGTACATTTCCAACGGAATGCCATCTGGTCCCGGCGACTTACCCTTTCCCATAGACTTAATCGCTTCTTTTACCTCCTCTACTCCAATATCTTTCTCCAATCACCCTTTTTGTTCTTCTGTTAACTTCAAAAACTCCAAATCCTCTAGATATTTCTCCATCTCCTCTTTTGTACATGTCAGTGTTGATGTATACATTTTATCATAATATCTATAGAAAGTTTCCACAATATCCTCCACTGTATTAACCATCTCCCCTTTCTCATTTCTCACTTCTGCTATGTAGATACTTGTTTTTTCAAATAATTTACTATCTTATTGGCTTGATATCCTCGCTCAAAGTTCTTTTGCTTTAACTGGAACCTCTTACGTTTATCTTTGATTATTGACTCTTATATTGAGGCGCCGATCCTGCTCATTTTATCTGGTTTGTAATTGAGGGGGTTCTTAATAAACTCTGCTTCGGCCCGCTTACATAATACTTCCATTTCCTCTTCTTCCTGTCTATTAAAGCGTTTAATATAGGATATTGTGGATCTTACTATCCCTCTTAAATACGCCTTGAAGGTGTCCCATGTTGTACCCTCCATTATACTGTCACCATGAGCCTCCAAAAACATTACCATTTGCTCCAGTATACTATCGTTTGACCCAATCTAGGCTAACCAAATAGGGCTGTATTCTATATCCCGGCCGCCTTCCTCTGGGACCCATCTTCAACTCAAAGGGTCAGCCCAGAGTGGTCAGACACCCCCTTAAGCATATTTGTAACCAAATGCACCATTGGGAGCATTTTCTCATTCCCCAGTGCCAGGTCTATCCTAGACATGCGCCCTCTACCTGGTGCATGCCACAAGTAGGCTCTGACCCCTGGGTTTCTGATCCTCCATAGATCAAACCATCCTACCACATTCAAAAAAATTTCCAGTATTTTAGACCCTTCTCTCATGACTTTTTCCCCAAATCTATCCATCTTTGGGTCCAACCACATATTGAAATCTCCCATACATATATGTGCATCTGGGTATTCTGACAAACATTGCTTCCTTCAATACTCCCAATGTGGCTGGAGGGGGATTATATATCCCCATAATGACAACTGGCAGTGAGTGTACCAGGGCAAAGACAAAAATATAGCACCCATCTGGATCCCTCCTTACCCTGATGCACTCCCACACCACCATCCGATGCACAAATAGAGAGACCCCCTTGAAAAGGTTGTATGACATGAATGATAAGACCATTGTATCCATGGTTTTCTCAAGTAATCAAGTCTCTCCTTAACCATATGTGTTTCTTGAATACAGATTTTAGCCTGTATTTTTCTAATCTCTGTAAACACCTGTGCCCTTTTTAATTGCGTGCCCATACCCCTCACATTCCACGACAAAAGTGCAATTGCTAGCCATATTTACCCATTCTTTCACCAGGCAGCCTGATTTCCATTTCTCCTTAGTAACCATACTCTGTTTCCCTCCATTCATACTTCTTACACATCCTTAATTTTAGGGCATTACCAACATATCGCATCCGCTCTTATATAGGCAACTCATCTTGTTTCAGCCTGTCTAATCCTCAACTCCCCCTCCCCCCAAAAAAAAGGGAAGGAAAAAAAATAAAAAAATAAATAATAAACCACACTACTAGGAGAGGCGGGGAGGGAAAAGAACATACACACACACACACACACACACACACACTTGTGTTCCTATTTCCCATTATACCTTTACTCCCACTCCCTCTTCTATTATTCCCTCTGTTACTCCCACCCCTTCCTTAATGCTATCCTATATATTGTGTTCCTTACTTAACCTCCCTGAATACTTCCCTTGTTTGTCATGTCAACCTCCAATATCTCCCCTTTGATTGTGATTCATATTTCAAAACGAAAAACCCCACAATTTACCACTCAAAACACTAATATCAAACATCCCCCATCAGGGGCACACACACTCCAATTGTGAAGAGAGGTGGTTCTCTCTCTCCCCCCCCCCCCCCCTTATTTTTCCAATACTTTGTGCAGACAGTCTTTGTCTTGGGATATCTCACAACTTTCCATTTCCTATTTAGATACAGGTTTAACTGTCCGAATCCACTCTAGCTTGCTCCGGTGTATTGAAAAACAGTCTTTCCTCCTTCATCCACTCTCAGCCGGGCTGGGTATGCCATGGAATACTCTATTCCTGCTTCTCTCAATTTCCCTTTTAACCTCAAAAGGTTGCCCGCTGCTTTTGTAGCTCTAGAGAGAAGTCTGGAAATATTGACACTACTATTCTCATAGTGAATCTCTCCCATTTGTTTTGCTTTCCGCAGAATTGTAGCTCTGTCTCTGCAATTCAAAAGTCACACCAGCAATGGTCTAGGGGGAAACCCAGGCTTTGGTGCTACTGCGGGGACCCTGTGCGCCCGTTCCACCGCGAATGCTGTTGATACCTCCATATCTGGGAATGTATTTCTCAGCCATTTCTCAATAAAGTCCCCTGGGTTAAACCCCTCTGCTTTTACCAGAAGACCTATTATTCTTATATTATTGCGGAGCATCCGATTCTCAAAATCGTCTTTTTTGCTGCCATGTACCAATCTGCTTTTCTACTGTTATCTTTTTGGGTAAATGCAATACTGTATCTTCCAGTTGAGATATCCTATTTTCAACTTCGACCATCCTGTCTCTAATACTTTGCATATCTTGCCTGCTCAGTCCTATGTCCATTTTTATCTCATCCATTTTACCAGTCAGTCCCGCGCTGCTTGCATGCTTGCCATTAGTTGTCCGCTCATCTGCTCCAGTGTCAGCTTAGATGATTTCTCCGGCTTCTCAGACTGGGACTGGGGCGTGCTGGCTTTCTGGGCATTCAGGGCTGATGGTCTGCCATGCCTTGTCTGCAGAGGGATCCACACACCATCCGATTTATCCATCCTTGCATACTCCTTAAGGCAGTCTGCTGCCGACTGTATGCTGCTCATCTCACCACCGGACTTTTGTTTTCCTGGGTAGTGAGTCTCGGTAGTGGATACTATTCAGGATGCTGTCAGACTCAGGCTGAACTCAAAGCTTCTGCTGCTCACATCCGGTCGTATCAGCGGAAGTCACACCCCTCCAGACCTGGCCGAGAACTTAACAGACTCCATGGACACATCTGCTATATAGGCTACTGCCTTACTTAGAGTTGGCAAAGCATCCAAAATTTCTTCCCTGGGAGTGTCTGACTCCAGAAGAGTGCGGAGCTGCTTTAACCACAAATCAACATGTAGTGTCTAGGGCTGGTTTAACGTTTGCGGAGCAGGCTTCCCACGCCTTCTTTAAATACCCTTCCGCCTTTCTATCCATTGGCTCCTTTAGGGTGCCTATGTCCTCAAAAGAGCTCTGAACCTTTTGAAACTTTAGATAGGGAAGCATCTAGTCTGGGACACTTTTCCCACAACTTTGCATCCTCCTTGATGGGAAACCTTCTCTTCAGGTTGTTAGGGAAGAAGACTCTTCTCTGGATTCTTGCATTTTTTAAGTACTGTCTTTTAGGGGCGTATGGACCGGAAAGGTTCTGGTCTGTTTAGGCTGAAGGCCTGCATAGAAAAAAGGTAATGTACAGACAATTTGTGATTTTCTGGTTCTTCCAGCTCCAGGGTGTCGTAAATAGCCTTTAACAACTCCTCGGAAGGAAATATATATATATATATATCCTTCCGAGGAGTTGTTAAAGGCTATTTACGACACCCTGGAGCTGGAAGAACCAGAAAATCACAAATTGTCTGTACATTACCTTTTTTCTATGCAGGCCTTCAGCCTAAACAGACCAGAACCTTTCCGGTCCATACACCCCTAAAAGACAGTACTTAAAAAATGCAAGAATCCAGAGAAGATTATATATATTCTTGCTGGGTTTTTCCTCATTAAGCTCCCTTTCCTCAGAATCTCAGGCTGACTGAGCTCTCCTCCAGCACTCTCTGCTGGTGGGCTCCCCGTGCCAGAGCAAGAATTATCGGCCAAGCACTGGTACCGGAAGTACAGGGGATAGGGTTCAGCAAGAGCTTCCTGCTCTGGGTTTAAAGGACCGTCAAGTGTTTCATCTCCTTCATTGAGTCCATAAAACCCTTGACAGGTCCTGTCTCTCACTTGACGAGTTTATCTATTACAGTCCTGACATGCACTTTTCTTCCAACCATAAGGCACTTTCTTGGTGCACATTGGGCACCTTTTTCTGGGTGTCCGTTTTGCTATCTTTGGGCTCATGGGCTTTGTCCTGCTATGAATCAGATGACAAACACCAGCACATTACTTCCACTGAAGTAAATACCAATTATCAAAACACCCAGTGGATAACACAATTCTAATCTAAGAATCTTTAAAGTACCCACGACCAGAGACTATGCTAGTATATGGTAGACAGGTGTCACACAAGCATAAACAAAATGGGCTCTGGGAAAAAAAAAAAAAAAAAAAAAAAAAAAACACCCCCTGTGCCTACACCACAGGAGGATAAGAAAAGGAAAGGCACAGCCTGCCCCTTATTTTCTTACCTTAGGGCCTGATTCAACCGATGGCACCTCCAGACCTGCTTCCATGGATCCGGGAAGCCTTCGGTGCCATCTTTCCTATCCAGGCCCCTATTTAAAAAGGAGGTGTGGAGAATCTGGGGCAGCGTTGTGGATCCGACGCCACCCTTCAGCACAGCATGCCTGTTATCTTTAAATTACCCTTGCTAGGGCTTCATTTCCAGGCATCTGGGTGTACCAAGAAGGCAGCCACAGGACTTCGGGCCGCACCACTTCCTGTCACAAGCACCAGAAGTGACCTCATCATTCCATGCCCTCAGCATGGTACACACGCTGAGGATAGAGAAGCCCTGAAACATGGGGATCTCTGTAAATGAGCAGCAGAGAAGAGCACCTGGACCACGTGTCCACCAGAAGAACACCCTGCTGTGCCATTCTGGATGGACCCCACTGGGCCACCTCCCCCACTCTTAACAGGTACCTCACTGAGGCTACAACAAAGCGGGAGAGGGGGGTCCCTTACGTTCACCCCAGACCACTTTTCCAGGTCTATGGGTGGCCCAAGCTGACTCATACCCCAGGAGTACTGCCCGTTACACTGGGTATAGATTCCAGGAGGCCCCTGCCACTTAGGCCAGACAAAAAAAAAAAACATTGTTTGGAGCTCCTGTCTGGCCGGAGGAAACAAATACTGAGGGGCTATTGCATGTGTTGTACTTTTATAATGTGGATCATGTGTTTCTTGTGCTAGGTGGGAGGAGCCTCTCTGTAAGCCGTCCTGGAAAAAGAAATTATAAAAACATCAGTTTCCAAACATTCCATGTTTCCAGGGACAGTTTAAGGATTTATCCTATGTTTTTGCCCTCAGTACTTATCCAACAAATCCCTTTCTACCCATTGTATTCATGTGTCTGGATAATTTAGTTGAATTGCTATGTTTTACAAGTTATACAACTTGCTCAGCTAAAATTACTACCTGTATGGCCAGTAATACTTCCTACCCCAATTTGTCTAACTGTCCCCTAATCTATCCATCTTTAGACGATCCCTGAAAAGCCTTCTCTTTAAGGCTCCATGCACACAAGCTCATAAACTGTCGTTTGTGAGTTTGGGCTTTTTTTTTTTTTTTTTCTTTT
The DNA here is from genome assembly GCF_042186555.1 of Aquarana catesbeiana. NCBI lineage: Eukaryota > Metazoa > Chordata > Amphibia > Anura > Ranidae > Aquarana > Aquarana catesbeiana. The sequence goes on along the minus strand of NC_133332.1, from coordinate 226,097,559 downwards.
TTTTACAGCCCATAAACACCCCTCTATGTTATTTTATGTGTCCATGCACACACGGAAGTTTTTGGATGTTTATCAGCAGTGGAGTTTATGGGCGGTTTTCTGAACGCCCTAAAATTGCATTCAGGAGCTGCTTTTCTGACCACAAAAAAAAAAAAAAAAAAAAAAAAACCCTTAAAACATTACACGCATGAACGCTGATAAACACTCAAAAACGTGGCTCACCAGCATTTAACGTTTTTGATCCATTGAAAAAAATAAACTAAAAACTTGGAAATTTGCTAAAAAACGCTAATAAAACGCTATTGCAAAAACGTTAAACTGCTCACTGCAAAGCTACTGGTGTTTTTATAACGCGATTTTAATGTCCAGTGTGCATGGAGCCTAAAGAAGCCTATCCAGCTTCTAACTAATACACTGTTTACTTTCTCCATCAGCTCATCTCCCCACAACTCTTACCTTTTGCATCAATTGACCCTCCCTTTTAAATTGTAAGACCTAGCAAGCAGGGTCCTCCGATTCCTCTTGTACCAAATTGTAATGTAACTAATGTCTACCTTCATTTTTTTTAAGCGATGCGCAAACTGTTGGCACTATATAAATCCATAAGAATACATTCCAAGGTGTTAGGAATTGCTCCGAGTCTAAATAACATTCTGCTTAGAATTAAAATTAGGAATGAGCACACCTCAAAAATAAAAAAAAAGGAACAAAAAAAAAAAAATATAACCCCTTTCTAGTTTTAGGTGGAGCGGAAAGGCTTTAAACCACCGATGGGTCTTTGCTTCCTTCCATGTCCCCTACAGGGAGAATTTCTTCCACCTCCACAGGTGATGTCAACAATTCCTAGAGAATGAACAGTGGTTTTGGGCAGAGGCACAAGATGGCTACCACTGAACAGTTACGTCAGGTACACGTCATCCTGAAGAGATATCACCACAAAGTCCTCTTTGCTTACCATCTGGAAAACTGCTGTGAATGAACAGAATCCTGAAAAAGAAAGAATACAGCTTTAGGATTGCAGCACATGCCAAAACTAGGAATTAAAGTGGTCGAAAAAAAACGAAACATTTACCTTAAAGCTGAGTTCCACCCATTTGTCTCCTCTCCCCCTCCGGTGCCACAATTGGCACCTTTCGGGGGAGGGGGGACAGGATATGTTTATTGCCCCCTCATACTTACCTGGGCCCAAACTCAATTCAGTGCATGTCTGCAGCAGCTCTCCTTTTCTCCCTTCTCACATCTTTGCTGAGAGCAGCAAGAGCTATTGGCTCCTGCTGCTGTCAGTCAAATCCTGTGACAAGGGATCAGGGGGTGGGGCTGAGCCTTACTGTATGGACACAGGCAGCGTGGGTCAGAATCGAGCCTGGGGGTGTGTCACAATAGGAAGTAGTTTCCCATGGAGGCGCATCGTGAAAAGGAGGAGCCAGGAGCACCAGTGGGACCCCAGAAGAGGAGGTTCCTGGCACTCTGTGCAATACTACTGCACAGAGCAGGTAAGTAACATGTTTATTTACAACAGAAAAAAAAAAAAAAAAAAAAACACACGACTTTAAAAAATTAGAACTTGCTTGAAGGCAATTACATACATGCATACATAGAGACTAATACATACAGTGGTTGAAAGTTAAAAATTACCTCTGTTTAGATCTACACTAATCAGCACTTTTTAAAAAAATAAATAGTCTCCCAATCATTACCTCCAGTGATAGTAAAGTGATCAGTGCTTTCAATCAGTGAAACACAAAACAGTAAAAAAAAAATTTGGATGTACATTTTAAAAGTGCTTCAACTTGTATCAAAGTGCTTTCCAGTTTTTCAACTTGTATCAAACAGGGTTTCAATTTGTAAACTGTGCTCCACTCCTCCCCCGTGTTGTACTTCACCCGTGCTCATGAGCAAAAACAACTCACGAGATACTTTGACCCGTGGGTACAAGTGGGTCTAAGGCAGGCCATAGACAGTGCAAAGGTTGCAGGAAAGAAATTTGCATAGATCCCACATGGACAGTGTGGACAGCGTTAACAGGGAAATCCCTCCTGCCGGGCCATCGTCTTCTTCCGGGGGGGAGCCACCCCCACTGGGAGAAGAAAAGGATTATCGCTGGCAGCTATAGGTGGTGAATGCACGGGGCTGGTTGTACCAAAGTTGAGCGATCAAAGTTGAGCATCGAGCATGCACACTAATGGTTCAAATCTTGGCTGGTTCTTGCTGAACTAGCTGAGGTTCGAACAGTTTATGGCCGGCCTAAGGTAGGCCATACAAATGCAATTTTCTTCTTTCCTGCAGCCACAAGAATCGCTCAATTCCCCAAGTCTGAAGTCAGTTCAACCGGGGTCAAGTGATGTTCAGCATAGTTTAGTGGGCAGGCTCTGCAGTCTGAGTTTCTACTACCTCCCCCTGGCTTCTGGACAGTTCCAGAACTTAGTGGGTGGGGGTATGGAAACAAAAGCCGGAATATTCAAGGGATTTCTGCCAATCCCTGGGCAAGAACAGTCCAGAAGCTGGGGAGATGGCCTTTAAATATTGTAGAGCCTGACCACGTGGGGAGAGAATCCAGGATCCAGAGTCCTGGACAGGACTCCTGTGCCTCTAAGCAGATGGTGGTGTGCAGTGGCAGAGGACCATGTGCTGAGAGAAAGCAGAAGGAATCCCCATCCAGGATGAGAGGACCCCTGATATTTCACCAATGCCCCCAATGGGAATCCTAAAACAAATTGTAAAAACAACACACCCCACACTTTTTTTTTGGTCCGCACAGGAATCGGATCACATGGGTGTCCACACCTATGCGATCCAATTCCTGCATTGGACAATCTGCGATCTGCAAACCAATCTGGGGGTGTCATTAACTTCGTATTGGCACCCGCATTGTGAAATGCCTGCCAGAGACATGCAATGCAGGAACCCGCACCGGTTTCCACATCACAACCTAGCCTGAAAGCGCACGAAAGATACAGCATGCAAGAAAATGCACAAATGATGACACACACAAAAAAAAAAAAAAAAAAGCACTGCACCACGTTTCAGCAGCAGTTACTATGGGACACCAAAAAACACAAAACACACACAGTATTACACACATATCCCATAGCTCCCCAATATACTAGTGTGGACCTAATCTTAAACAAGTAATGCTAACATTTACTGAAACCTGCACTACCATTTAGAACTTTGTAACTTCCACAGTTGTTGAAGGTCACCTTAAAGTCTTTAGCAAAGCTTGCTGTACACAATATTCTTATACAAACCTTTGTGTTACACCTCAACATCATTACTTACCACAAAGAGTACAACTCTGAGCAAACAGCACTGTGATCCCACCTGCTGAGATATAACACCCTGAGATGGGACAGCTGTGCTGGGTCAGCCTCCTAATTAGGACATTAGCAGGAGGCAGGAAAGAAGGGATGATGGGAAATCTTGGAATACATATGGATTGCCTGAACAAAATCAGGTTTATATTGCTGTTCTGCATCATAAGGGGAGATTTTCCCTAACTTCCTGTGTGGTCATTGAGAAAGGTAGGGAGCAAAATGCCACCAGCAGGAGCACAGATGGCAATAAAAAGTTTTTTTTTAACTACTTCAATACAGGGCCATTTCACCCCCTTCCTGCCCAGGTCATTTTTCAGCTTTCAGCGATGTTGCACTTTGAATGACAATTGCACGGTCATGCAACACTGTACCCAAATCCATTTTAATAACTTTCTTCATACAAATAGAGCTGTCTTTTGGTGGTGATTAGTCACTGTTGGGTTTTTTTATTTTTTGCTAAAAACTAAAAAAATACCAAAAATTTTGAAAAAAAAAGTTTTTGTTTGTTTTTGTAAATAAGTATTTTTTCTCCTTCACTGATGTGCACTGATGAGGCGGCAATAATGGGCACTGATAGGGTGGCGCTAATATGCCGCACTGATGGGCACTGATAAGGCTGCACTGATGAGGTGGCACTGATGGGGGGGCACTTATATTGGGCGCTAATGGGCGGCACTGATGGGCAGGCATTGATGGGCACTGATAGAGGGCACTGATAGGCAGCACTGATGGGTGGGACTGATGGACAGCACTAATGGGTACTGATGGGCGGGCATTGATGGGCACTGAAAGGCAGCACTGATTGGCCTTACTTACTGGCCTTACTACACAGCCGATCACATGGGCAAAGAGCCGCGGCCACGAAAAAAGCCTTTGTCGTACGACTTTTCCTTCATCGGTTCCAATTTGCTGTGAAACGATGAGGAAAATCGAACGAATCAAATTTTCTTGTGTGTACCCCACTTAAGGCTGGTTTCACACGGGTGGTCTGAATAGGTCCGCCTGTCAGTTTTTCAGGTGGACCTGAACAAACCAGCCATTGTTCTCTATGGAGTGGCCGATGTCTGCTGGCATCTGATCCGATCCTGTCTGCCAAGGAACACAGTGCACCTACGATCGTGCCTAATCTGGGAGCCGCACTGCTCCGCTGTCATTTGACAATGGGAGGACGGCAAGTATTTAAAAGCTTATTCACACAAGCAGTTGCCTCTGAAGAGCAATCCACTTTAGCTCTTCATAGGGCATTTCCCAGGCGGTGAGTAGGCGTTATGTCTTCTTCCCATAAATGTCAAAGTACTGCGCATTGTTCGTGGTACAGCCCTATTGACTTGCATCGGTTGTGTTCGGCAGTAACACCTGCTGAATGCAACATGCTGTTTCATTTTTGGAATGGCATATGTACAGCCCTGTGTACAGTACAACCACAGAGTGGCTACATGTAGAGGTTCAGGTGGACAGTTTGGGAGTTGTAAAACCGCCGCTCAACCGCATTGTTTTACCGCCCGCCGCCCCCAGCCGCATGTGTGAACAAAGCCTAATGGCCTGTACACACGGTCAGAAGATCATACCAAAAACACTGCTTTCAAAGCGATCGATGATAATCTGATCATAAGGTACACAGCTTTCGAGAACCGATCACAATAGTTCATCCGATATTATCCAATGGGACAAGCACAAAAAATGTTCTCCTACAATACCAGATCTGAAGATTTTTTTTTAATTAGTACAGTTGTCGTCAGAAAATACAATACAAATTTACACCACAACACATTGCATCACTTCTGAATTCGTCGTACGAGAATTTTCATTACTTTAGTAAACTCTTCATTTTCGATATGACACTAGAATACCAAAAGAAACGTCAATCATTTATTCGATAATCTCATCGTTTGTACCGGGCATAAGAGAGTTGAAGGTAAAAGGATGAAAATGTTTGCAATGAATTCATTGTATTTGTTATTCTGCTGGGGAGATCTCACTTCCTGTTTCATTACCAGGACAGGAAGTGTGGAGAATTTCCCCAAAAGGGACACAAAGGGCAATCAAATCTGACAAAGTTTAGAATATTTCCCTGCATTACAAAATCTATAAAATGTCTTGGGTGAAGTTGGAATTCAAAGTACTCACCTCCAGGAGTTGACCCTCCAAGTGTACACTGATGTGGGTCACTCTAGCTTTAATGAGATATGTCACCATCCAGGGAACCTCGATCCACTTGCCCACTATAAAAAGGTTTTATGCATTTGTAGCAAGGTCTCTGGCCTTGTCCAGCCTAATGAGGACCTCCAAAGCCAAAGATAGCTAACATCCTTCAATATGTAGTGGGTTGTGAGGCATAATGGGTGCAAAGATGGTGAAAGTCATTGGGCGCCAGACACTTCTTGGATGTAAAAGAGGTTTTATTTCTTTGACAGTCCTTTTTATATATTTTGGGGGGAAAGAGGGTTAGGGCCAGGACACCCTTAGATAGTTGCAAACTCAATTAGCAGACTCAGAGGCTTCAATAGGAGGACAGCCATGCAGGGAAAGGCCCCAGCAAGGTGCCACATCTGCACATGCAGAAATGCTGTCTCCTATGGTAACAGTCCTTTAAGGGTTCCTAACTCAAACGTAACAGTTCTTTCAGCTCCACTACAACTGCCTCTTGTAGTTCTTCAACACTGAGCTCCTGGTCTCTCACTAGACCCTCTGATTCACTGACTCTGAATCCCTTGAGCTCTTCCAAGGTTGGCGGTGGTATCTCCTTCAAGCGTCACCCCTGCTTCTCTGCTAGGTCCCTGACTTGGCACTCCAGATACTTCTCAAGCTTCACCCCTGCTAACCGGCGAGGTCCCTTGGTTGGCTCATAAGGCTGCCCTGCAAGGGTCCCTGAGTAGATCACGCCTAAAGTTTCCCGATTTTTCACTGTGCTCGTTCAGTGAGAATATGGTCCCGGTACTTTCTTCAGTTACTCACTGTGGTCCCTGGTAAAGGTGGTTGGTCCCTTTGTGGTGACTGCTCCCCCTCTACCTCTGACCACTAACGGTTAATCCATCAGCTGCTGCGGTTTTTCTCCCTAATTGCAGTGCTTTTTATTTTCCCTGTTTTCCTGTCCTCCTTACACTTAACAAAGGAGCGGAATGCCCAGTGTGAGCCTCGCGCATGCTCTGAAACGCGTTGTGGATCTCCCATACTCCGGTGACGTCACACGCCAGCGAGCGACTTCTTAGTTGTATAGATCTACGGTGAGTTCAGCCGGCCGCTTCCCTAGCGGGTGACCGCGGCTGCCTCGATTCGATCACTGAACTGCCGATCCACGCTATGGTCATTATGCACTGACCCAGGAATTTCCCCTCCCCGTGGCTTGTCATCCTTTACTTCCATGTAAGTGTGGATTACTTGTTATGTGTCTTCATTAAATACCTGCACTCAGAGGTGCTTTTCTCGTGTGTTTTTCTACTGACAGGTTCTCCGGCCAACAGAACCGTCACTTTTGCTTGGACTGCAAGCCGCAATCCCAACCCTGCGCTGACCTCCTACCTCTGGATAGGCCCTCACACAGCCTGGCAGCCAGATGCCCCCGGGATAGGCCCAATCTCCAGCCTGGCAGCCCGAGGCGTACAACACATGTCCACCCAGACAGCCGGCACAGAACATAGGTCAGCTGACCTCACCCGAATATATAGGTTCTCCCAGCAGGCCAAGGGATTCAAGAAAACCCCTACTCATTGGCTGAGATACCCCATATACTCATAACCTGACTTTGGATTGCCTGATATCTAGTACCACCAAGTACCCGGCCACCTAGTGGTAGAAGAGAAAAGTGCAACAAGGCCAAACTTAGGGAGAAATCAATAGACCTCTATCAATCGACCAAGATAACTACTCTTGGCAAAAAATCTGTGAGGAGCTCTCTGACTAAACCCCAGGGTGCTACACATATGGTTTGAATATGGCATGCATATGGTTTTAGGACTTTTAATAAATAAGAGGTGATACGCTATGATGTTTCCCATGGTTTCCTTTTTATAACAATATGGGTGAGTGGATCGAGGTTCCCTGGACAGTGGCATATCATATGAGAGACATACATTATATTGCTAAAAGTATTGGGACACCTGCCTTTACACGCACATGAATGACTGTGGGGGGCGATTTGACAGACATCTGTGCGGATTCATGCACAGATGTCTATTGAAATTACCCCAGAAGTCACCAAAAGTAGTGTAGGAACTACCTTTGGTAATCAGTGCAGTGCGGTCTGATTGCCGGCAATAGGCTCCGATTTGGCATGCGATTTAACATCGCATGTCAAATCGGCCCAATGTGAACATGGGCTAAGGGTCCATATACACGGGTGGTCCGATCAGGTCCAACCCTCAGTTTTTCAGGCGGACCTGATCAGACCCTCCATTCACCCCTATGGAGCAGCGGATGACAGAGATGACATGTCCACTGACACCCGCCGCTATCCCATCCTGTCCGCCAAATCCGGACGGATGGTGACACTACTTTCCATCTGTCTGGATGATCAGATGAAAACAGACAGGCGGTCTGTTTTCCCCCAATTTCCCCATAGGAGAGAGAAGAACTCTGTCCGTCTCCACTCTGCACAGTGAGCGGAGATGGACCTGTCATCCACCAATGGATCAATGGAGTGCTCCCCCACTGAGCAAAGCGGAGTCCGCCAAGCGGACCGCCCGTGTGAAAGGACCCTTAGTCCACAGAGTTCAATATTGAGTTGGCCCACACTTTACAGCTATAACAGCTTCAACTTTTCTAGGAAGGCTGTCCACAAGGTTTAGGAGCGTGTCTATGGGAATGTTTGGCCATTCCTCTAGAAGCGCATTTGTGAGGTCAGGCACTAATGTTGGACGAGAAGGCCTGGCTTGCAGTCTCAACTCTAAATCATCCCAAGGGTGTTCTATTGGGTTGAGGTCAGGACTCTGTGCAGACCAGTCAAGTTCGCTCACTCATGTCTTTATGGACCTTGCGGACAGCCTTTGAGGAAGAGTTGAAGCTGTTATAGCTGCAAAGGGTGGGCCAACTCAATATTGAACCCTACAGACTAAGGCTGGGTTCACACCTATGCAAATTGGATGCAGGTTTCCCCGCATCCAATTCGCATGACAGGAGATTGTGACTGGCTCTCTATGGAGCTGGTTCACATATTTCAGGAGCGGCTGCGGAGCTGCTTGGACAGGAGTGATGTGCATCTTTGGCTCTGTTTCAGGGCTGAATTCAGTCAAAAATTGGGTCTGCATCTGTCAGAGGTATGAACCCAGCCTAAGACTGGGATGTCATTAAAGTATATGTGGATGAAAAGGCAGGCGTCACAATACTTATGACAATATAGTGTATCTCATTAAAGTGGATGTAAACCCAATGTCATCCTTTCTAAACTACTGCCATAGGGGTTATCTATAAAGATATACATTCCTCCTGCATGTATCTTTACCTGTCAAATGTCTCCCCTCTGTCTGTTATGAGACCCGAAAAACTGCATATTCTGTGGGTGGGTCTGTTGTCTGGAGCTCGGTGGGTGGAGTTGTGATGTCAGACTCCTCGCCCACCTCTACACTCCCCTTGTCAATATGCATTTTCTCTGTGTATTTCTAACACTGAACTTCTGCTATGATCTCTAACATCCAGTGAAAAGACAGGAAAGTAACCACATGACTTCAGAATGCCAAATCATGGTGAGGTGTGGAACAGCCAATCCTTGCAGAGCAGCAGAAGAAAGGAGTGGGGGAGGGAATTAAAAAATCTGCATGTGTCTTAGGCTGAAGCACAAGATATGTAAATCACCTGTCACTCACAGCAAGGGGGAGGATTTGACAAAGTTTTTCTCAGTTTGTCAAGAATTGTCTCACTGAAGAATAAAAGAGGATTGCTCAGAGCTGGATTAACTCTGTGTGGCAAGACTGGGCTCAAATGATAGGAAATCTTATACTCTACCGTATGATATCAATTTTTTTTTTTTTTCGGGTTTACATCCACTTTAAAGGTTTTGGAACTTTGGAATACACAGAGCTCTTGTGAAGTATCTACTTAAAGGGACAGTCACCTAATGATTTTATGCACAGTTGCACTTTAAAGATTTGGTCTTAGAGCACTTCTTCGATGGACTTTTTTCATGCACTTTTGCGAAGCACTTTTATGGTTTTGCACTTTATTAACTACTTGACCTCTGGAAGATAATTGTGAAGTGTAGGGAAAAAGATAAATGGTTTTCAAAAATGTTTACAAACAAATACGTGAAAAGTGTGGGTGCATTTGTATTCAGCCCCCTGAATCAGTCAGTACTTTGTAGAATCACCTTTCTCTGCAATTACAGCTGCAAGTCTTTTTGGAGATGTCTCTACCAGCTTTGCACATCTAGAGAGTGACATTTTTGCCCATTCTTCTTTGCAAAATAGCTCAAGCTCTGTCAGATTGGATGGAGAGCGTCTGTGAACAGCAATTTTCAAGTCTTGCCACAGATTTTCAATTGGATTTAGGTCTGGACTTTGACTGGGTCATTCTAACACATATCAATATGTTTTGATCTAAACCATTCTATTGTAGCTCTGGCTGTATGTTTAGGGTCGTTGTCCCGCTGGAAGGTGAACCTCCACCCCAGTCTCAAGTCTTTTTAGGTTTTATTCCCTGTAGTTGGCTCCATCCATCTTTTTTTTTTTTTTTTTTTTTTTTCAATTAAATAGTTTTTTTTTATTGTTGTTTTTCATAAAACACAACAGAGAAAAACACACCCACTCACATATCATTTCCCACATATTATCCAATAAACCACCCTCAAAAAAAATAAATAAAAAAAAATAATTACATCTCCTCATTTGAGCTCACCAGTTTACATTTCCTTCTTTACTTAAACACCCTCCATCACAATATAAAAAAATTTAAATAAAGTTCTGTCTCATTATTGATTTTCCTCAGTGGGAGAAAAAAAGGGGTACTACTGGATGTACTACCAAATGTCGGACTTTGTAGGACAGGAAAAAATGGAGAAGGGAATATTATAAATAAATCATCACATTTATTGAAAAAATACCAAATATACATATAATTGTTGGAAAGAGTAAAAAACATTATACATATGCAATTTGTACAGTGAGCTCTTGTGCATCTACGCGTTTGGCCATTAGGCTTCTTTAGGACACGACCAAGGTCAGAATTCGAAGTAATAAATGAATTTCAAATTTTATGAACAGGGACAGGTATAGCCTTCGCTCCAAACATGTATGGGGCCAGCAGAGCAATACTATAAGGTGTATATCAAAGAAACAGACCCTTTTGGGATTAGGCATTGCTCATGGCTAGTAGAGCCTGAAAAGACATGCTGTGCATGGAGGATATAGTAAGGAAGTTGTGCAGCGCCCGGCTGGCCCCCAGGGGCATGCTATCCCTCATATTGGTTATCTTTTTGAATAGTTGTCCAAATCTTATGTATTAAATTAAATGTAGGATAACTATCCATGCTATGAAAGTGATGGGCTACTATAAGCTGTACCAGTGAATCTATAGGCAATTGAGTTGGGATGCCAGATAATACAATCTGGCATTAGGGACAGCCAAGCCTCCTTCAACTTTAGGCAACTGTAATATTTAAATCTAATCCAAGGGTATTTATAGTTCCAAATAAGATCTCTAAACAGAGTGTTTATTTGTTTAAACAATTTCCGAGGAAGCCATACAGGGCAATTATGCAATAAATATAATAATTGTGGCATCCATATCATCTTTATCAGATTGGCTCTACCTATTATTGTTAAAGGCAATTTACTCCAAATTTTCCCCACTTGTTTAAACCGTTTAAATAGTGGGCTTGATCCAATCATCTTACCATCAACTCTGACCAGCTTCCCTATCCCTGTTGAATAAAAGCATCCCCACAACATGATGCTGCCACCACCCTGTTTCACAGTGGGGATGGTATGTTCAGGGTGATGTGCAGTGTTATGTTCCGCCAAACATAGCATTTTGTTTTTAGGCCAAAAAGTAATATTTTGGTCTCATCTTACTAGAGCACCTTATTCCACATGTTTGCTGTGTCCCCCACATGGCTTCTCGAAAAAACTGCAGCTCCTCCAGAGTTACCATGGGCCTCTTGATTTCTTCTCTGATTAATGCTCTCCTTGCCCTGCCTATCAGTTTAGGTGGACGGCCATGTGTTGGTAGGTTTGCAGTTGTGCCATACTCTTTACATTTTCGGATGATGGATTGAACAGTGCTCTGTGAGATGTTCAAAGCTTGGGATATTTTTTTATAACCTAACCCTGCTTTAAAGTTCGCCACAACTTTATCCCTGACCTGTCTGGTGCGTTCTTTGGCCTTTATGATGCTGTTTGTTAACTAAGGTTCTCTAACAAACCTCTGAGGGCTTCACAGAACAGCTGTATTTATACTGAGATTAAATTACACATAATTACTACTAATACTAATTAGGTGACTTCTGAATGCAATTGGCTTCACTAGATTTTAGTTAGGGGTATCAGAGTAAAGGGGGCTGAATACAAATGCATGCCACACTTTTCAGATATTTATTTGTAAAAAAATGTTAAAAAAACATTTATAATTTTCCTTCCACTTCACAATTATGTGCCACTGTGTGTTGGTCTATCACATAAAATCCCAATAAACTTTTTCAAGGCACTGTATGTGCTCATACCCCATTGAGAGCATCAGCAACCCAAATACCACAGTTAATCTTTTGCGAGTGTTTTCATATTTCTTTCATAGTGTCCAACTGCCCCTTATTTGGAGGGACTGTCCCTTTCTTTGAACCAAATTCAACTGTCCCTCTCAATATAAAGGAAAAGTAGAAAAGAAAGAAAGCACTTGTGGGTTTAAAGCGTATCTATACTCAAAGCATTTTTTTTGTTTTGGATAGAATAGGGAAATATTACAATCCCTGTCAGCCTTTACTGTCTTTGGTGTCCTTTTATGAAACTGAGATCAGCGGCGATCCCGAGTCTCACCGCTGATCTCAGGTCATTACCAGTTTATGAAACAGAGATAATGAGCGGAGAACAGGTTCTCCGCTCATTATCTCAGCACAGTGAGAATCTGTAACTGACCTTCACAGAAACGGCCAGTTTATGAAGGTGCAATCTTTGCACCTTAACTGGCGATCTGTGACAGAATTCTCACTTTCTGATTCACCATTTCAGAGGTGGAGAATCAGAGTGAGAAGCGTGAAGCTGGATGAGTATTCTGGAGAAAGCAAGAAGTCTTTTTACTTCTTTCTTTCACCAAACAGTCAGAGCACATCTTCCCCACCATTACACACCCCAAAACCAGCAGGTTAGGAATTTATAGTGTATATGTATATTATAAATATATATATATATATATATATATATATATATATATATATATATATATATATTATGTGTGTGTGTGTGTGTTTATTTCAATGTGTATATAGATAGATAGATTTATTTATATATATATATATATATATATATATATATATATAGAACTTGAGAATGAGGAACGCTTCAGCTACAGCTACAGTAGTAGGGAGGGGACAATCTTCCTCAGCACTAGTGATGGGCGAACGGTCCGGCCCGAGCATTAGTTCGGGCTGAATTTTAGCTGTTCGAACGTTCGACGAACAAACGTCGTTTGTTCGCCCCCCCTCGAACTGACCACAATGCATTGCGGCACTGAACAGTGCATTGCAAGCCCTGATTGGCTGAAGCAGTGAAAGCTTCAGCCAATCGGGGCACAGAGCACTGTCAGAGTCATGATTGGACACCGTCATTATGACTTTATCCAAGGCTCATTCCCACCCCACAGTATAAAAGTATTCTTTCAATGGCAGCCATTTCGGCGTGGAGAGAGATACAACGGGGCTCTGTTCAGTGCTATTAGTTAGTTAGTGTGCTATACTGTGCTATTTTCCCTAAATTGTCAGTGTAGAATAATAGTTTAGTGTCAGTCTAGGGATAGTGTGAGTGTAGTGAGGAGGACCATCAATCAGCTTTGCATAGTGTGCAGCTAGAGTAGGGACAGCTCAGATAGTTTCACTGTAGAGTAGTGAGACCGTGTCATTCATACATACATTAGTGTAGAGTAGGGACAGCTCATATAGTTTCAGTGTGGTGTAGTGAGACCGTGTCAGTAATCTTTACATTAGTGTATAGCTAGAGTAGGGACCGTTCAGATAGTGTCAGTGTAGTGATGGTTGAACACTGCCTATTTGATTGCATTACTGCTAGTTTAACGCCATTAACTTCTGTGTGCGTTACTGCAGTTTAACGTCATATCATTTTGTGTGCGTTACTGCCAGTTTAACGCCATATAGTTCTGTGTGCGTTACTACCAGTTTAACGGCATATAGTTCTGTGCTCAATGTACGTTTGGCACATTATATTGCAGTATATTATAGCGTATCCATGAAGTGTGTCTGTGTAGTGTGAGTACTCAAATTAAATTGCACCAAACACCTCTTTACATTGAGTAAAGTGCATCTATTTACAGATTTCAACTTCTTCTTTACATTTGCTTATAAGCGCTGCCCCCTCCCTCCCAATAATGTCTGGGAGGACAACAAGGAGAGGCAGACGTTCCCTTGGCACTGTAAGGGGGCCAGCAACAAATGTGTCAACAGGCAAAGGTGGACATGGTGGTCAGTCCTCAGGTAGGGCGTCATTTCCTCTGTTTAGTGAGTTTGCCCGTGCTATCCAGCCACAACATGCAAAGGAGGTGGTGGACTGGCTTACTAAACCTTCCTCATCCTCCTCATCCTCTGTCACATAAGCAGAGATAAGTGTGCATTCCCCTGCAGTTGCCAGAGTGGATAAACCTGCCTCCTTGTCAACATCTATTCCTGCCATAGCCCCAACAGTTGTATGTTTAGGGTAGGTGTCCTGCTGCAAAATAAATTTGGGGCCAATACACACTTTCCTGATGGTATGGCCTGATGGATAAGTATCTGTCTGTATCTCTCAGCTTTGAGGACACCACCATTGAGAACTTTCACCATTCTTCACTGTTGCTTGCAGACACTCATTATTGTACTGCTCTCCAGCCCTTGAGCAAACAACTGCCTCCTGCTACGGTCCAATATTTTGAATATTGTTTAATCAGTCCAGAGCACATATGCCATTTTTCTGCACCCAAGTTATGTTTTTGTGCATAGTTGAGTCAGTTAGCCTTGTTTCCACATTCCATGAAGACCACTTCTGGCCAGACTTCTCCAGACAATAGATGGGTGTACCTGGGTCCCACTGGTTTCTGCCAGTTCTGTGCTGATGGCACATACATTTTCTGATTTTAAAGGGAAGTAAGCATGTTGTGTCTTTCATCTGCTGCATTAAGTTTCCTTGGCTGACCACTATCTACGGTCCTCATTGTTGCCCATTTCTTTGTGCTTCTTCAAAAGAGCCTAAATAGCACATCTTGAAACCCTAGTCTGCTTCTTTGTCTGGGAGGGACCTTGTTGATGCAATATAACTATGTTGTGTCTTGTTGCTGTGCTCAGTCTTGCCATGGTGTATGAACTGTGACATGAAATTGTCTTCCACAACCTCGCCTTAGTAGCAGAGTTTTGCTGTTCCTCACCCAGTTTTAAGCCTACTGCACAGTTGTTTCTGTTTTAGTTAATGACTGTGCTTCAACCTACATATGAATATGATGATCATTAGCACCTGTTTGTTATAATTGGTTAATCATACACCTAACTCTAACCCTACAAAATCCTTGACTTTGTGCAAGCATACAAAGTGTTCAAGTGTAATAATCGATACTGGTTTGAAGCGAAAGGGTGGTCACACCAAATATTGATTCGATATAGATTTTGCTTCTGTTTGCACCCTTTGCATTTTGTAAATTGATAAAAATAAACAATTAAAATATATATATTTTGGGATCCTTTAGCTAGTTTTAGCTCAAGGCTCAATGACCAGCATAGGCTAGAGCCAGGTTATGCATCCGACAACCACTTAGTATGTTAGAGGTCCAGTTGCATGGCAGATTAGAAAGTACAAGAGGCGGAAAAAAAACTAAGCCGATTTCCCCATCCACAAGTTCAATGTAGATGGGAAAATCCTCCCTGCTGTGTCATTGTATTCTGGCAGCCAATTGGCTGAAGCGTTGAATGAGCAGAAATATACCAACAAGCCAGTTCATGAAAAGTTGATCGATAGAATGACTTCTCATGGACAGGAACAGCCATATATGGATCAAAATTCAGCTGGTTTAGCATGAATGCTGAACCACCCGAATTAGGATACATATATGGCCAGCTTTAGATGCAGACTAGATAGGTTGATGCTAAGTTGCAGTTACAGTTTCCGCTGGTGAGAAGCTGCATTCCAGGCTGGTTGGACAATGATTCTCCCCATCCTTGATCTTGTCTTCAGGTCTCTGATACTAAGGTGGATGATGCATTGCAATCATCCTCAGGGACCCCTGCAACTGAACTTTACTGCTACATCCATCTGGAACTATCTTTATTAGGAACTGTATATACAGTACCTGGGTATATGTGCACAATTCCACCAGGAATCTTGTTGGGCTCGTATAATCTTGTATTTACTGGTGTGCATCTATATACTTATGGTTAATGTTATATGTTGGTTGCAGTTGTTCCTCTGCTCCCAAATGCTTTGATTAGATAACTGGTTAATTTCCCAGGAAGGGAATTCCCTCTGTTCTCAGTGGCCCTGTCCTGAGTGGAGGCACTGCCAACTTTATTATCATACCCAGTACCCGCTCTTCCACTTAGCGAAGGTTCTGATTTTCTTTTTTACCTACAGGTTTAGCTCAATATCCTGTTTAAGGAGGGCCATTTTTCATAACCATTCATCCAAATGTGATTATTGGGCCCCATTCACACTTGTAAATGAAGCCTTCTGTGATTAGATTAGACTCCACTGGGTCTCCTACATCTAATCACAAATGGCTCCATTTGCAAGTGTGAATGGGACCTAAATTAAGCCGGCTATAGATGGTTAGAATCTTGACCAGTGAAACAGGGAAGCAGGCTGATTGTACCCAAGTTGATCCATCATTGGACTTAGGTTCAACCAGCATGTCTGATTTATACATATGATTGGCAGGGACAGCCTCTCCCTTCCTGAAAGAACCCAATAACTTTGTGGGTGGGATTCCCCCATCAACACGGTCAGCCCAGGATTGCAGGAAAGAAATTTGCATCCTGCCTAATACCTGCCTTAGAGATGAGAGCCTGGTATATGAGTCAGTCTGTAAAGCTGACTATGCACTGATCAAATCTTGTCTGATTTCTGATAAACAAGCTGAAAATTGAGTAGTGGGTGACCCTGTTGGCACCCTACTGCCCAACATCCTTTGATCCGAAATCGAAGGAGCTAGCCAGATAAGTCTCAGCCACAAAATGACTGCAGCCAATCAGAATACAATAGCCCCAATGGAAGATCTATCCATTCATGCTGTTCAGCATGGATGGAAGAAGTTGATAGATTTTTTTTCATTCAGCCTGCAAAATTTTTAAATGTATGGCCAGTTTAAGATCTCTCTGCCATAATTCCTGACTAATGGTCTCAGCAGGCGTGCAGACCCAAGAGCTTACCAATATCATTGAGAGATAGAAGAAACTGTTATAAAGGGTATGTAACCCCTAACAAAGAACTTCTTCTATTTGGCCCCTGTTACCATTAAAAGAGTTTTGTTATATCTGTTCAATAAGTGCAAAAACAAACCTGCTGATCCTGCCAGAAATCGTGTGAGCCTGTGCAGAGGTCCCAGCTTTTTTTCAACTCACACAATAGCTGAGAACAAAGTAGCTGATAAGAAATAATACATCTTATCAGTTTCAATGTTCCAAGCTGTTGATGAAGACTACAGAACCACACTCTTCTATGCAATGAAGAAGAAGAAAGGGACAGAGTATTGTAGCCCTGTTCTGTTTCAGTTGCCCTGATAGAGCAGAGTGAGTGTGTTGCTTGTTTAGGACTGGAAATGTTTTTGGCAGACTCGCCAGGTAAAAATTGGGGGAAAAAAATTAAAAAAGAAAACCAATGAAGCCACAACACCTAAGAAGCAGCAATTTGTAATATATTATATTATGTTTTTGTGTTTAGATACGTTTTCATTCTCTAGCACCCACAAAAAAATCTACAATATGAATTACTATTACTACTAAATACTAAATTAACACTATGTTAATCAACTAAAATACGACTAAAACTAAAACAATTCAGATGACTAAAATATGACTAAAACTAAAATGGTATTTTAGTCAAAAGGCTATCACTAAAACTAAATTGAAATCAGTACATTTTAGTCGACTAAAATCGTTTTAGTCAACTAAAATCGAATGGGTTTAGTTATTAAGCATTATTTAAAAATTTCTCTAGAATTTCCAAATTCATTATATACTCCTGGAGTAAAAAAATCGAATAACGTAATTATTTATGGCATTAAGGTTTGAACAAACTACACAGACACAGATTTAGCCGTTGTGATATATACGTTATATATCACAAAGAATCTGTGTCTGTAGTGCATGTTCAAACCTAAATGGGGTAAATGACATGTTATTAGATTTTTTTAATACCTGGAGTATGTAATGAGTTTGAAAAGTCTAGATAAATGCTTAAATAATGCTTAATAACTAAACTCATTAGATTTTAGTCAACTAAAATGATTTTAGTCAGCTAAAATGTACTGGAGATTTTAGACTAAAACTGAAATGGAATTTTAGTCCAAAAATTATGACTAAGGGCCGGTTCACACTGCTGCGGAGTGCGAGATCGCATGTGATTTGCACCGCAGTGCAAATCACATGCGATGTCAGTGCGATACAAATTCAGCCATACAGATCGTATGGCTGAATTTGCATCACATTCATTCCAAACTCGCACAGGAACCTTTTTGTGGTCCGCAGCAGAATCGGATCACATGGGTGTTCACACCCATGCGATCCGATTCCTGTCCGAGTTTGCAGATTGCACTGCGATATGCAAACTGATTTGGGGGTGTCATTAACTTTTAATTGACACTCCCAGCAGTTCACATAGGGCAGTGTAAACTGCTGCCGGGAGACATGCAATGTGGGAAACCGCAGTGGATGTACAAGGTTCCCGCATCGCAGCAGTGTGAACCGGCCCTAATACTAAATCCAAATTTGACATCAAAATGAACATTGGTGGATTGACCCCTTAGTTCCCCTGGCTGAGAAATTCTCTAGGAACACTTTTTTTAATTTATTGTTTTGCAATGTTATGCAAGAGGAAAAACCCATGTGGGACTTATTCCAGAGGGCTTTGTGAAGCTTTTATTCAGAGATCAGAGAGCAGGGATCTTAGCTGCAAGCTGGAGATACTGTAAGAAAAAACAGCAGTCAGATTGTTATCAGGTGTCCGATTTTACATTTTCAAGAAAACTTTTTCCTCTCCCTGCTTTGTTCTATACTGTTAATGATACGGAGCAGAGACAACCAGCAGATTTGAATCATTTGTCATTTAATTGCAAAGTGACAACATTCCAAAATGTATTTTGCAGGAACAGAAACATGTAGAACTAAGTTTGAGTCCCGGTTCACACTATTGCGATGCGGGAACCAGCGCGATTCCAGTGCGGGTTCCCGAATCCCATGTCTCTGACAGGCAGATCACACTGCCCTATGCAAACCGCTGCGGGTGTCAGTACAAAGTTAATGACACCCCAAGCGGTTCGCAAGATTGCAGTGCGAACTGTCAAATGGTGCAGGAATCGGATCGCATGGGTGTGAACACCCATGACAGCTGATTCCAGTGCGGACCAAAAAAAAGGGTTCTGCATTATTTTGGTCCAAATGCAATGCATTGTATGGCTGAATTTGCATCGCACAGACATTGATCTGCACAGCAGTGCAGTGCGAATCAAATGCTTTGTCTGACATCTCTATAGTGTGAACCCAGCCCAAAACAACATTTTCTAAAAAAAAAAAAAATTTGCTACAAATTCTGAATAAAGGGAAAATAGACATGGAGAATTTACATTGACTTTTTTAATGGACGTGCTTTGCTGCGCAACCTTTGTTGTAATGCCGCGTACACGCGACCGTTTTTTCCATTGGAATGAACGCTGACGGTTTTTTCGACAGAGTTCCAACGGAGTTCCGCTGAAACGGACTTGCCTACACACGATCACACCAAAGTCCGATCGTTTAGAACGTGATGATGTACGACAGGATTAGAAAAAGGAAGTTAAATAGCCAGTAGCCTATAGCTGCCCTTGCGTCATTTTTGGTCCGTTGGAATAGCATACAGACGAACGGTTTTCCCGAAATGATTCAGTCGGAAAGATTTAAAACATGTTCTATTTCTAGGTCTGTCAGAATTTTCGAAAGTAAAAGTCTGATGAAGCCCACACATGATCGGAATGTCCAATGGAATGATTCCGTCAGACCTTTTCTGCTGGAAAGTCCGGTCGTGTGTACGCGGCATCAGAAAAAAAAATTGGAATTTCAGTTATGTGAGCTTTATAAACCAATGAGCAGAATACGAAAAATAGTTTATTCATATATATATATATATATATATATATATATATATATATATATATATATATATATATATATATATATATATATATATATATAGCAGGATATAAGATCCTTTGTTAATAAAAATCCAGACTAGAGTTAAATGTTAAAGAAAATAACAATGATGACATGTAAAAATATAATTCTTTATTGTAAATGCAAAGCTGAACCTTCCTAATAGATGTATAGCACTCTATATGTAGAATGTGTTATAAATATTAATTGCTTTATTAATAGATTGATATAGGGCCACCTTCTTCCAAGACGTTGTACAAAATAATGTAGACCATACATGCAAATATTTAGATTGCTTGTTCAAAGTTTGACTGGCAACTGATTTGATCAACTTGGGTACTACCAGCCTCTCTGATTTTTGATGTGATTATTGCAAGAGCCTATAGCCGCTGTGTTCTCCCTGCAGGGATGGCTCCCCCCCCCCCAGCTGGTAGAACACATGGCCAGCTTGCTAGGGAGGACTATGCATACAGAATGTTTTTTTCTTCTCCTCAATGTCTTTGCTCTAGAGGAGGAAAAAGTAGTTTACTAAACTCTGACAAAGTGTTTGGGCATTCATTCATTTTATTTGCCAGAAAAAATTATTTATTTTGGCCATTGGAATGAATGAGTGCTCAAGCGCTAAACTCACTTAGCGTTTATGGACGTTTACATGTGTTTGGGCACGTTCAGCATTTTTTCTGCTCCTTTCCTGAAGGCGCAAGAAATTTTTTTTCAGTCTCTAAATGCTCCTCTTCTAATACACTTGTAAATGCCTATGCCTAGAGCATGGTCACATAAGCTAACATAGAGGTGCATTTACATGCTAAAAAAAGACAAACGACTGTAAAATCTGTGTTATTTTCATCCTGTGTGCATGAGACTCAACGGTTCAGCAGTCTGTAATATAGCATTTTCTGCTGGCCGGCTTGTTGGGGCCCAGCTGTTAAGTTGAAGCACTCATGTTAATGTCCCTTTAAGCACTGATGATTGCACTGGCCCTGGTCTCTTTAAGCACTGAGAAAGTCACTGGCTCTGTGATACTCACAGGCAACACTTATACACTTCTGTCAAATTGCAGTGTGGATTTGGCCAACGGCCTTTCACCAACTGTATAAGCAGGTGGCCTACACTCTGTGAAGTGCGGCTGGTCAGTGTCCACAGTGTCTTTCCCCTTGGTCAGGCAGTGGGCTACTCCAACTTCAACAGTGGCTCTCTTCAATGTCTACATTCTACATCCTCCACACTTCTCCCCAGCCTGGGAGAACAGTAGGCAATCACCTCTCCTTGTTGTCCCAGAACTACACCTCCCACATTCCTTGCAGTCCACATTCTGTCTTGCATATTGCTAGCCGCTAATGTAAAACCTGGCAGGCTGGTTGTACCCAAGTTGATTTATCCATTAACTTGGTACATTTAGCCTGCCCATACATAGCTAGAATCTCGGCTGATTCCTGCTGAACTGGCCATGATTTGAAACGTCTCTGGACGGCTTAATGTTGACCTCAACGTTTCTTCCGTGATGGATTTCCTGTAAATGCTGGGGGGCTATATTTTAAGGGAGCATTTTAAGAGTTCATATACAGTGCCTTGAAAAAGTATTCATACCCCTTGAAATTTTCCACATTTTGTCATGTTACAACCAAAAACGTAAATGTATTTCATTGGGATGTTATGTGATAGACTAACGCAAAGTGGCAAATAATTGTGAAGTGGAAGGAAAATGATAAATGGTTTTCAATTTTTTTTACAAATAAATATCCGAAAAGTGTGGCGTGCATTTGTATTCAGCCACCTTTTACTCTGAAACCCCTTACTAAAATGTAGTGGAACCAATTGCCTTCAGAAGTCACCTAATTAGTAAATAGAGTCCACCTGTGTGTAATTTAATCTCAGTATAAATACAGCTGTTCTGTGAATCCCTCAGAGGTTTGTTAGAGAATCTTAGTGAACAAACAGTATCATGAAAGCCAAGGAACACACCAGACAGGTCTGGGATAAAGTTGTGGAGAAGTTTAAAGCAGGATTAGGTTATAGAAAAATATCCCAAGCTTTGAACATCTCACAGAGCACTGTTCAATCCATCATCCAAAAATGGAAAGAGTTTGGCACAACTGCAGACCTACCAAGACATGGCCGTCCATCTAAACTGACAGACCAGGCAAGGAGAGCATTAATCAGAAAAGCAGCCAAGAGGCCCATGGTAACTCTGAAGGAGCTGCAGAGATCCACAGCTCAGGTGGGAGAATCTGTCCACAGGACAACTATTAGTCATGCACTCCACAAATCTGGCCTTTATGGAAGAGTGGCAAGAAAAAAGTGATTGTTGAATGAAAGCTATAAGAAGTCCCGTTTGCAGTTTGTGAGAAGCCATGTGGGGGGACACAGCAAACATGTGGAAGAAGGTGCTCTGTTCAGATGAAACCAAAATTGAACTTTTTGGCTTAAAAGCAAAAGGCTATGTGTGGAGGAAAACTAACACTGCACATCATCCTGAACACACCATCTCCACTGTGAAACATGGTGCTGGCAGCATCATGTTGTGGGGATGCTTTTCTTCAGCAGGGACAGGGTAGCTGGTCAGAGTTGATGGGAAGATGGATGGAGCCAAACATAGGGCAATCCTAGAAGAAAACCTGTTATTCCACGTACACACGGTCGGAATTTCCGCTGGGAAATGTTCGATGTTAGCTTGTTGTCGGAAAGCCAACCGTGTGTATGCTCCATCGAACATTTGCTGTCGGAATTTCCGCTCACAAATGTTTAAGAGTAGGTTCTCAAATTTTCCAACAACAAAACTTGACGCACAAAATTCCACGCATGCTCGGAATCAAGTACGAGTGGCACACTGGCTATTGAACTTTCTTTTTATAGTCCCGTTGTATGTGTTGTACATTACTGCGTTCTTGACGTTCGGAATTTCTGACAACATTTGTGTGACCGTGTGTATACAAGACAAGATTGAGCCAATATCCTTCGGAATAAAATCCACGGTTTTGTTGGTGGAATGTCCGATCGTGTGTACGCGGCATTAGGGTCTGCAAAAGATTTGAAACTGGGGTAGAGGTTCACCTTCCAGCAGGACAACAACCCTAAACATACAGCCAGAGCTACAATGGGATGGTTTAGATCAAAGCATATTCATGTGTTAGAAAACAATGGTATCATTAACCGTTAGCGCAAAGGAACAGTAAAAAGTAAAAGTAGTGATGATGTGAATAAAAAATCACTTGTATTCACTCTGTAAACATGTAAATGAATCATCAGTTCACGGGAAAAGAATGTCCAGGGAGGGCTCCTGTCCTCAGAAAGCCAACTCTGTATGCACATCACCTATACAGCAACACATTGGAGCCCTCCCTGGACAGCAGGAGCCCCTCAGAACACTGGATAACAGATGAGCCTACATCTTTTTATCTCTTGAGAGTGTTCTCATGTAGTGTGTCATTAAAACTTTGATCTTAATGCTGCACATAGGTGGCGCTTCCTGTGTTCTCCCCTTTTATTCATGTGTTAGAATTGCCCAGTCAAAGTCCAGACCTAAATCCAATTAAGAATCTGTGGCAAGACTTGAAAATTGCTGTTCACAGACGCTCTCCATGCAATCTGACAGAGCTTGCTCTATTTTACAAAGAAAAATGGGCAAAAATTTCACTCTCCAGATGTGCAAAGCTGGTAGAGACATACCCAAAAAGATATGCAGCTGTTTTGCAGCGAAAGATGATTCTACAAAGTAATGACTCAGGGGGCTGAATACAAATGCACGCCTAACTTTTCAGATATTTATTTGTAAAATATTTTGAAAACCATTTATCATTTTACTTCCATTTTACAATTATGTGCCGCTTTGTGTTGGTCTATCACATAAAATCCCAATAAAATACATTTAGGTTTTTGGTTGTAACATGACAAAATGTGGAAAATTTTAAGGGCTATGAATACTTTTTTAAGGCACTGTATGTGTTAGTATTAAGTTAATGGTTAGCGTAAAGATAAGCTTTGGGAGTGGTTTTAAAAGTTATAAAAATAGAATGATCAATAACATTTGTTTACTGATACAATAAAAGGGTTCTGAGACAAAACAGTTCTTTTATGCCTTTCTGTTGTTCCTCAGATTGACAGTGACCCATGGAAAAAGCTGACCAGAAAAACCAAACTTTGGTGTCTTTTTTTTTGGTTGTTGGCTTTTCAGAAGATAAAGAACCTCAGCTTTGTCTCTTCCTGGTCTTCCTCTGCATCTATCTCATCACAGTCATTGGTAACATACTCATCCTTTTTGTCATCTCCTCCAGCCAGCGACTACACACACCAATGTACTTCTTCTTAGCCAACCTGTCCATCATTGACATCATCTTTTCTTCTGTTACTGTTCCCAAACTTCTCTTTATTTTAGCCACTGCCCAGAAGAAAATGTCCTTCTCTGACTGTATCACCCAGCTTTCGTTCTTCCAATTCTTTGTGGTAGCTGAATGTTATCTTCTAGCAGTCATGGCTTATGACCGATATGTGGCTATCTGCTTCCCTCTTAACTACATGCTTATTATAAGCAAGGAGGTCCGCATCCGCATGGTCATTGCCTGCTGGGCCTGTGGCTTTGTCAACTCACTGACTCAAGCCATCTCTGTCTTACACCTCGACTTCTGTGGTCCCAATAAAGTGGACCACTTCTTCTGTGACGTCACTCCTCTTTTTAAATTGTCTTGTTCTGACACGCGGCTTGGGGAGGCTGTGTTTTTAATAGCAGTGGCTTTAGCAGGTATGGGGCCATTTACTTTTATTCTGGTGAGCTACGGTCGGATTATCACAGCAGTTTTAAAAATTAGCACCAGTAAAGGACGTCTTAAAACCTTCTCCACTTGCGCTTCTCACTTCACAGTGGTGGAACTCTATTATGGTAGCGGCATCTTCAGCTACATTTGGCCATCCTCAACTTACGCCATGGACAAGGACGTCAAATTGGTGGCTGTACTTTATACAATTATGACCCCCATGTTGAACCCTATTATTTACAGCTTGAGGAACAGGGAGGTAAAACAGGCTCTTAAGAAGGCTTTGGGGAACAAGAGAATAAAATAATGTGATATCTCATACTAAATAATATGATGGCTTAACTATAAAACATTACAAAGAACACAGATGTTTTATTTTACTGAATCCAGGTCAATGAAAGGTAAAATCTAATTAATTGCACTACATTTTTTGCACTTCAGTCCTAATCCCTCAAATACCACAATTCCTGTACAGGGGTGGCTTCATTGACATCTCCGCTGTATCTATGGATCAAGCCCAGGTTGTCACACAGGCTGGACTTCAAACATGTCTGCCTTTGTTCATCTCCAATACATGGAAGCTGGTGGGATTAGTAGTTTACAGAAGAAACATAACTTTTTTTGCTTTTAGTTTAGCTCACAGGAAAAGACAAGGGAATTGCATTTCTTGCCAGGTATTTTTTGTACTAGCTGATAAAGTTTTAGCCTGTTAAAAACACTAACGCAGCCACTACATCCAAGGACTGGAAAGCTGTTACTCCTTTTTTTTTTTTCATTTTGGGTAGAACGGGGAAATGTTAGAAACTGTCTTAAATTTTACTGCTATCCAGGGCTCCAGTAGACAGATTTCCCCTCATGTTCTGTTCAGGGGACAACCTTTTTTCCAGGCAGGAAGTGAGAGAATAATCTACAACAGGGAAAGAGATGATACAAATCTGAGGTTCTAGCAATGCCCACCTAACTGGAAAAAAAAAACAGTTGTAATTCTGGTTGTGTTGCAGTTGGTGAGATTTTCCCTCTTTTCCTGTCTTGGGGACAACCTTTTTACCAGAAAAGGAGTGAGTAAACCATCGAATGGCAGACTTGTATGCAAGTGCAAGTTGTATGCAAAGCCCTTCTGAAGCAAACAAAAGCCTAGCAACACAGGTAGGAAAGAAGTGGAGACTCTTCACACAATAAATTATGTGAATGTTCCCTCCAATCGACCGTTCCTCCTCTTCTCAGGCCCCCCGCCAGCACTCTTGACCCCTCCTGCCAAGTGCCCCCATGGTGAGCAGCTTGTTCATTCACACACAGAGCGTGGCTCGGCCCTCCCATTCTTTCCTCATTGGCTCACTGGCTGCAATTGACAGTAGTGGGAGCCAATGGCTCCCACTGCTGTCTCAGCTAATGATTAGGAAGAGACCTGGGAGAGCCGATGCCCTCGTGCACATTGCTGGGGGAGTTGGAGGGGGGGGGGGCTACTGCACACAGAAGTTCATTCTAATCTATGCATGAAGGTAAAAAACCTAAAGCCTTTACAACCACTTTAGGTGTGTTTTTATACTATTGTAGCGACAGCGGACTACAATTATCAGTTATGCAGACCACCTCTCGTCATTTTCCATCTGTTTCCAGTGTCCCTCTAGTGCCGGGCTCCAGTAAATGTCATCATATTTGTAAGCCAAACAGGGAGGATTGTGGGACTAGTAGTCTTTGGATCAACCATTCGGATGTTGTGATATTACCCCCGGACTACACATCCCAGATACCCCTGCGCAACACAAGGGACCTCTGGGAGGAACTATATAAAGGGTCAGCGAATCTGCGGCGCTCACTTCTTCGTGGGCCTCACTGAGTGCACACCTCTCTGCTGCTAGGGGATAGGGGTACGACCTACCACGCAGTGATCGCATAACTCCAACCTGGCCCCCGGAGCGCCCAAATCTTCTTGCTGTTCATCAAACATCCACGCGGCATCAACTCATCAGACAGACCCAACGTCCACCGGTATCCTGCAGCTGGTGGGGTGGTGCACATCCAGGGTCGCTGTTCCAGAGGCTTCTATCTGGTCCTGTTGTTGGTGAGAGGGCTGTCGCCCAGCGGTTGCAATCCTTATCTGGTTATCTTACTTGAACACTGTGTACAGACACTTTGCCCATGGAAACACTTTACTGCATTACATAGGACACTGTACATAGACAGCCTTACCCTAAACTACTTCAAGGAATATCCCTAGCCTGTTGAAACTGTCTTGTTTGTCATCAAAACACTGTGCCATATTTGGATATAATCTAATGAGCTCCAATTGCCAGTGAAGACTATTGCAGGCCTGCATTCTGGACATTGCTGTTGTTATTAGTTAAAGAGTCCCATATCCTGCTTCTATTTTATCTGGTCTCTCATTAGGATATAAAGGTTTAATAGGCCGCCCTGGGGTTCCCTTTTAGTGTGGTAACAAATTTCATTAAATAGTGGGTTCTTTATAATCCTTCCAGTTTACTCTCTAGTTTGTATTACTATGTACATATATGTATGTTGCAATTCTGTACTGTTGAACTGTAATTAGGCTGTTTCTTTAGGGGAATTCCTCTACTGAGTTTGGCTGTTATCCAGAACTTAGTTGATTAATTGCCTTTTGTTGAGAATATATATATATATATATATATATATATATATATATATATATATATATATATATATATATATACACACACACACCTGTGCCTCAGTAAAAGCTAAGATAATATATATATATATATATATATATATATATACCCTGTTTCCCCGAAAATAAGACCTAGCGTGATTGTCGGTGATGGCTGCAAAATAAGCCATACCCCCCAAATAAGCCCTAGTTAAAGTCCTTGTAGGTCTTATTTTCAGGATAGGGCTTATTTTCGGGGAAACAGGGTAGGGCTTATTTGGGTGGTAGAGCTTATATTGCAGCCATCACTGACAATCACGCTAGGTCTTATTTTCGGGGAAACAGGGTATATATATATATATATATATATATATATATATATATATATATATATATATATAGCTGACTTGCGTTGAGTGTCATTTAAAGGTACCCACAACAATATGTCTGAACCCAGAGTGTCAGGTGGGTTGGAGTGCTCACAGGGTCAGGGCGACACAGATGAACAGGTAAATCAAAGCAGCCCTCTGGGGGGCCGTGCTACATTTGGGGGCTCGTCCAGGATTTACTCTGCATCTGGCCCTAGCCGACCTAGACAATAGCCACGATCCACAAGGGAGGCAGCTTTGGTGGCTGCGGCTGTGGTTGCTTGGGGAAGAGCCCAGGGAGCTTGAATGGAGCAAAGCACTATCTTGGAGTTCTCAGGAAGTGAGTGCACTGAGAAGGGGATTCAGCAGTGGGTGAGAGCTTTAGCCCCAGAGCAGAGGGCCTACATTTTGGATGTGTAAGTTGAGTTCACGCCGGACTATATTAGGGTAGTTATGGAGTGGCAGGAAGAGATACCTGTTTGTTTCCAAGAAGAAGAGGTATGCCTAGCTGAAGGGGTAACTGCCAGGGTGATTCCACTGCAAGTGGGGGGAGAAACCGTTGAAAGGCAGCGATCATTGAGGGCCCAGGGAAGAAGCCTAGGGTCTGTTGGGACAGACTCCCATTGGGGCCAGTGCCCCTCCCACTTCCTTCTATACTGACAAGAGCCAGCTAGTTGACAGTCTAGTGAAGAATGGATCTGGAAATGCAAGTGTGAGCTATCGGAGACTCAGATTTTTCTCAGGGCAGCTGCCGACCCCCCCATGGGAGAAGATGAGTTTGAAACCTGGATGAGTCAGGCTATGGGGGAATGGAGTGTTTGAGAGGCTGTGAAACCACAGAGGCTCAGTGAGAGTCTTATAGGGCCAGCCGCCAAAGTAATCCGCAACTGGAGAATGGGAAAGAAAACCTGCGTTGCTCTGGACTATATAAATGCTTTGTATGCTGTATTCAGAAGAGGTGAAACCACTGACTTGCTGTACAAGTTTAATCACATTCACCAACAAAAGGGAGAGAGTCTCTCCGGGTATATTTCTCGAGTGGACAGAATGTTGCATCAGATTATCATTAAGAAGGGCAATATTCCCAAGGATGCTGATCAAGCTCGTTTGGATCGAGTCTTGCAAGGGGCTCGGCCCAACCATCCCATTGTCCTAAAATTATTGCTGAAAAGAACACAAGTGATCCCCACGTATCCCAAGATGATGAGGGAAGTGCAGGAAGAGGAAGCTTTATTGGAGGAAGAGTCAAGGAATGGGAGAACTGGGCGCTAGTGGAGGAAGGAAAGAGAAAGTGGCTACCCAAACTGTACATGCTAAAGCAGGTTTCTCAGATGAGGACAGTGAAACAGAGCAGGCAGGGTTGGCTACTCCTGATACTAACAAGCCAATGGGCGAATCCGGACCAGTTGAACTAATGACCCAAGTAGCTCAAGCGCAAACGCAGATGTATCTGTCAGAAGACCCAGAAACCATAAATCAGACTGAGACAGAAGTACAGTTAAATCACACTTGTTTAATAATAATAAAAAAAGGTAAACAGCGTAAACATAGTCAAAACATAGCCAGAGTTTAGGAACCGGGATGGATAGTCAGAGAAGCCAAAACGTCAGGGAGCCAGAGATGAGCACAGTAGAAGAGCAAGCAGGATCTGGAACCAGAAGGAATGGCAGCCAAGCAAGTCTTTAACAGGAAGACAGGAGAGCATCTCTAGAGATGTGACCAAGGTGAAGGCAAAGATCATCTGGACTGGACGGCTTAAGTAGGCAGGACTGACGAGCAGGATATCATCAACAGGTGAGTCACTGTGGAGAGATAGGAGCTGGCAATTAGCCGACAGCTGAGTGGTCAGCTTTGAGAAGGAAAGGCTGAGCCCAGCCCTTACAGTCCCCCCCCCCTTGGAGGACCACCAGGCTTGAGGGGAATACGTCTATGGAAATCACGGAGGAGGACGGGCATGTACGTCCGAGGATGAGACACAAGAGCGTTACTCCGGACCGTACCCTTTCCAATGCACCAGGTACTGTATGCGCTCACTGAACCTACGGGAGTAAACAATGGACTGTTCTTCATACTCCTCATGGTTCTCAGGTTGAGGACGAGGCACCGAGGTGGTAAAGTGGTTGCAGACCAAAGGTTTTAATAAGGAGACATGAAATACATTTGAGATACGCATATTAGAAGGAAGGTCTAATGCGTAAGCCACTGGGTTAATCCTGCGAAGAATACAGAAAGGCCCAATAAACCGAGGTGCGAATTTCAGAGAGGGAACACGAAGTTGGAGGGTGCGAGATGACAGCCAGACCCTGTCCCCAACCTGGTAGGAAGGCGCAGGCAAGCGTCTGCGGTCAGCATGGAGTCTATACCTATCATTAGCATGTGGCAAAGCCTCCTGGACTTGTGCCCAAGTGGAACGAAGACCACGGAGATGCTCCTCTAATGCAGGAATACTCTGCCGAACAAATGAGTCAGGCAACATGGAAGGTTGGAAGCCATAGTTCGCCATAAACAGGAACAATCGGGAAGCAGAATTGAAGGCACTATTGTGAGTAAACTCCACCCACGGTAAGAGGCCTGACAAGTTGTTATGATGGTCAGAAATATAGCAACGTAGGAATTGCTCCAAGGACTGATTGGCTTGTTCTGTGGTCCCATTAGACTGCGGGTTCCTAAGTGGAATACAATGGGACATTTTCGAGAACCGGTCAACCATGATAAGGATAACTGTGTTACCCTGGGAGTCGGGTAACTCCACAATAAAAAACCATAGACAGGTGGGTCCAGGGCCTCTCTCCATTGGGTATGGGTTGTAGGAGGCCCACTGGAAGGTGTCGTGGAGTCTTACTCTGATCACACACGGAGCAGGCAGCTATGAAGGCGGTTACATCAGCACATAGACTAGGCCACCAAAATTGTTGGGAAATGGCCCAAAATAGTTGATTCTTCCCAGGGTGGCCAGCAGCCTTGGGAGAATGGTAAGTCTGTAGTACAGCAGTACGGAGACTCTCTGGGACAAATCAGCGGTCACAAGGTTTCTCAGGAGGAGCATGAACCTGAGCAGCAAGAATTTTGTCACCCAAAGAAGAAGTGAGACTGGTGCAAACCGTAGCCAGAATACGATCAGGAGGAATCACAGGAACCGGAACAGACTCCAACTTGGAAGTAGAGGAAAATTGTCGTGAGAAGGCGTCAGCCCTTACATTCTTAGTACCGGGTAAGAATGAGACAATGTAATTGGAACTTGACAAGAAAAGGGCCCATCGCGCCCTTCTGGGAGAGAGGCGTTTAGCCTCAGACAAGAATGTGAGATTCTTATGGTCAGTAAGAATGAGAACCGGCACAGTGGTACCTTCGAGGAGATGTCTACATTCTTTCAGGGCTAAAATGATCGCTAACAGCTCTCTGTCACCAATCTCGTAATTGCACTCCGCAGGTGACAATTTCTTGCAAAACTAGCCACAAGGATGCATAGCGCTATCAGAGGTAGGACATTGAGACAGAAGGGCGCCAAATACAGTCTCAGAAGCATCAACCTCAAGGATAAAAGGTAACATAGGATCAGGTTGTGCCAACACAGGAGCAGAAACAAAGGCATCCTTGAGATTCTCAAAGGCCTTAATGGACTCCGGAGACCAACTCTGTGGGTTACTATCCTTTCTGGTGATATCAGTCAGGAGCTTGACCAGAGACGAGAAGTTACGAATAAACTTCCGATAATCGAAAACACTGCAGAGGATGTAAACCCACGGGTCGGGGCCTCTGTAGGACTGCTGAAAGTTTCTCTGGGTTCATCGAAAAACCAGCAGTGGAAAGGATATAACCCAGGATTTTAACCTGTTCACAATGTAATTTGCACTTCTCCAATTTACAATAGAGATTGCTCTCTCTAATGCCGCGTACACATGAGCAGACTTTCCGGCAGACTAGGTCCGGCGGACCGGACTCCGATGGAAAATTCGATCATGTGCGGGCTCCAGCGGACTTTTTTTCCCCAAAAGTCCGACGGACCTAGAAATAAAAAATGTTTCAAATCCTTCCGACGGACTCGAGTCCGGTCGAAAAATCCGCTCGTCTGTATGCTAGTCCAATGGACTAAAAACGACGCTAGGGCAGCTATTGGCTACTGGCTATCAACTTCCTTATTTTAGTCCGGTCGTACCTCATCATGTACGAATCCGTCGGACTCTGGTGTGATCGTGTGTAGGCAAGTCCGTTGGAAGTCCGCCGAAAATCCGTCGGATAGTCCGTCGGACCAGTCGGGTCGAAAAGTCCGCTCGTGTGTACGCAGCATTAGTTTCTGAGGCACACGACAGACATCGGTGTTGTGGCTCTTCAGGGACTTGGAAAATATGAGGATATTGTCGAGGTAAACCACTACACATAACTGCAACAAATCTCGGAGGACATCGTTAATAAATTCCTGGAAAACTGCTGGGGCGTTACAAAGTCCAAAAGTACTCATAATGGCCTGTTCTGGAATTAAACGCAGTTTTCCAGTCATCGCCCTCCTTAATCCTCACAAGATTGAATACCCCTCTCAAATCAAGCTTCGTGAAAACTGTTGCTCCCTTGAGGTGGTTAAATAACTCCGTAATCAATGGAAATCGGATAGGCATTCTTAATCGTGAAACGATTGAGACCCCTATAATCAATACAAGGTCTCAGTTCACCACTCCTCTTCTTCACAAAGAAGAAACCAGCACCAGTAGGGGACGAGGATTTGCAGATGAAACCTCGAGAAAGTGCGTCTGCAACATACTCCTCCATGGCCTTATCTACCATGACAGACAAAGGGTAAACTACCGGCTTGACCTTTGTCAAATACATCACTAAAATCGCAGTACTCCTACGGCAGGGAGGAGAGTGAAGAGGTGCACAGGACCTTGGCTACCTTCTGGAAGCATGTCTTACTGCATTGTGGCAGTACAGCACAGAGCCAATCAAAAGAGGGGTTGTGCCTCTGTAACCAAGGATAACCATCAACCAGCGGAAATTTAGGTGAGGAAATAACTTGGAATTGGATTATCTCATGGTGAAGAGCTCCTACGGCCATGGACAACGGAACAGTCTCATGAGTCACATGGGCAGGCTTTATAGGTCTTCCGTCAAGAGCCTCAAT
Organism: Aquarana catesbeiana; assembly: GCF_042186555.1. Taxonomy (NCBI): domain Eukaryota; kingdom Metazoa; phylum Chordata; class Amphibia; order Anura; family Ranidae; genus Aquarana; species Aquarana catesbeiana. Next base: position 226,064,877 of record NC_133332.1, on the reverse strand, counting down.
GGCAAGTGGAGTGTCACGCAGCTGAAGTGGAATTGAGTGCTTCGATACAAAGGCAGCATCAATAAACAGGGCTGCAGCCCCAGAGTCGATTAGAGCCTGTATTTTAATGGACGACTCAGTCCAACAAAGGGTAACCAAAACCAGGGGCTTATCCTTCTGGATAACTGGGGGCCACCGAAGGTCTGTCCATGACAGGACCTCAAGGCTAGGGTAAGACAAGACTTCAAAAAGTGACCTGCTTGGCCATAACAAAGGCACAATCTCTCCCTCCTCTTAAGGGTTCTCTCATCCGCAGAGAGATGCGTGAAGTCCAAGTGCATGGGTTCATCTTCACAGACTGACTTGGTACCAGGAGGCATGGGAGGTGAGAGAGGCAAGGGTGGGACTGCAAAGTTCGGAGACAAATGTACAGGAGGCTTCCGCAAGCGCTCCTTAAAAGGGAGTCTTTCTCTGAGTCTGGAGTCAATGAGGATGGCAAACGTGATCAACTTTTCCAGCTCAGTGGGTATATCTCGGGCTGCTATCTCATCCTTGATGGTATCCGAAAGACCATGAGAAAAAGCAGCCACGAGGGCCTCATTGTTCCAAGCAACCTCTGCTGCCAGAGTATGGAATTCAATGGCGTTATCGGCAGCAGAAGCGGAGCGTGCGGGATCGTCAAATACCCTTTTAAAAGAAGCCACAAAATCAGGGTAATTCAAAACAACAGGTTTTTTGCATTTCCCATAGAGGGTTTGCCCAGGCAAAGGCCTACTCTGCTTCTGCTCAACTTGGTTAAGAAACTGAGTTCTGTTCTTCCTATGTTGTTAAACATAACTCCTGACTCAGGGATATATCTAAATGTAGTATTTATGTGTAGGAGGGTTTCACCACCATTGCAAATTGTGTCATGTTTTCCATGGGCAAGGACTGTAATCAGCCTTAACATTTCCCCACCACCACTAATTGCAGCCTCTTAGAAAGCCAAAACCCACAAAATGACAGCTGTTTATCTCTTAGCATGCTGATAGTAATCAGCCATGACCATCCTTCAAAACAGATGGCATATGCCAGAAACAGGTTCTTCCCTGGCTCTCTGGCCTTCCACAGTACATCTGCATTGATTAACTTCCTGCACCCCTGGGACTTAGGACAATTTGACACCACAGAGATGCAGGCTAAAAACATGGAACATCACGGTGGTTCACAGCCTAGCGCTTTAGCCTTGCAGCATTGAATTTCTGGGTTTGATTCCCAAACCTGCTAGCTGGCTATATGTTGTGGTGTTAAACTTTTTTTTTCACCAGTGCTAACGTTTTTGATGGGTTTCACATAATGGAACCCCAAGAAATCACATTATAAATCAACCAAGTGTCGGTTTTCACCAAATCTAGAGCTGGGATGTTTTGGCCCAGATATGGATGTATACATCTGGTGTGATGCTGCACACATATTTTAATGTTGTATGTTTATGATGAAAGAGGCATTTTTTCATTTGTAAAGAGTCCACCTCAAGAGACAGAATCAATTAAACTGGTGGGTGTGTCCTTTACTGGGTGGGTGGAGGGGAGCAAGTTTGTTAGGTTATTTAAAGGCCTGCATTTGTGGCTGCTGTTTGGCCTAAGAACAGGCCTGAATTTTTCTTTGTAAGAAAAATTCAGGCCTGTTCTTAAGCTTCTGCAAAGATGGCTTCTCGGCCTCCTGACTCAAGAGCGGTTGTCATGTATGCCTAAGCTTTGGGTTGGTGGGTGTTCTAGGGGCCCCTCTTCTAGGGAGACCCCTGGATAAACTAGAGGCCAAATAAAGGTGGAACCAATAAACGTCACCATGTTGCGGGGTTCGATGCGTTTGTGAAATTCTATAAGAATACAGGTAAAGCCTGAATTCCGTGGTAAAGGGGGTTTGAAGACGATCGCTGTGGATGTTACAGAAGTTGCTGAATTTACAGGTCAGTGATATTATCGCTCTCCAGGATTTTGTGGCCAGTGGTCAATACGATGTTTCTTTTCATTCTGAGGATACCGGTCAAGTTGCATATGAGAATTCGGGTGAAGACGGATCTAGGAGGGAATATGTTAACTAAGAAGATGGATAATCCGTTTATTGTTTGATCCTGGATTGTAAATCATGATTGTACATTATGTAAAAGATATATTTGCATGATTATTAAAATGTGCTGTGTATTATTGTTAATGTGTTTGGTCATATGACGTAGGGGAGGCAGTCACTAAGTACTGATAGTATATGTGTGCTGTTGTCCGTTTACTGAGACTATAAAAAAGTGTATTGGGTTACAAATAGAGTCTTTGGGTCTGGTATGGACTCTAAGGGAAACTCCATACCAATTTAAAAACTTGGCATGGGTCCCCCCAAAATCCATACCAGGCCCTTCGGGTCTGGTATGGATTTTAAGGGGCACTCAATACCAAATTTAACAGAATAATTTGGCATGGGTCCCCCCCAAAATCCACACCAGACCCCTTATCCGAGCATGCAGCCTGGAGGTCAGGATAGGGGGAGGACAAGCGAGCGCCCCCCCCCCCCCCCTCCTGAACTGTACCAGGCCATATGCCCTCAACATGGTGAGGGTGCTTTGGGGTCCCAACACAGCAGAGGAAAACAGCGACAAAAGAAGAGTAGCTTTTTTTAATTATTAGTGGGTAACCGGCGGCATGGAAGAACACAGCAGCGGGAGAAGGCGGCAGCGGCAGGAAAGATATCTCGGGGAGAAGACGGAGGATGGAGAAGACAGGGGCAGAAGAAGATGGCGGCGGGTGAGACAGCAGCAGGAGAAGATGGCAACGGGAAAGACAGTGGCAGGAGAAGACGTCTCAGAGCTATTTTACAATAAAGGACTTGTCAAAAACCGGCAATTTTTTTTTTTTTTGCATTTCACTGCTTTTTTTTGGTGAATGGATAGAGGTACGATGTACCTCTACCCATTCACATGGGGGGCAGGATCTGGGGGCAATCTTGGTAAAGGATCACAGACCCCGACAACCACTGTCCAGGGTAGTTGGGAAGAGGCCCTTGTCCCCTGCCAACTTGGGGACAAGGTGCTTTGGGGGGGACCCCAAAGCACCCTCCCCATGTTGAGGGCATATGGCCTGGTACCGTTCAGGAGGGGGGGCGCTTGCTCCCCCCCATCCTGACCTTCAGGCGGCATGCTTAGATAAGGGGACTGGTATGGATTTTGGGGGGACCCCAAGCCATTTTTTTAATGTTGGCATGGGGAGTTCCCTCCGAATCCATACTAGACCCAAAGGGCCTGGTATGGACCTGGGGGGGACCCCACACCATTTTTTTTGCGTTGCCAATGCATTTTATTCTATAACTTTAACCCTTCAAGTGCATGTAATATTATGTTGTAGCACTAACTCACGGTGGAGCTGCTAACCTTTGTTACCTCAATTTCACCGGAACCGGGTCTAGGGTCCCGTTGAGTTTAATGCCAGACAGCGTAGACACCAGACACTTGAGTATCTTTTCCAATGCTTTAATAAAGAGTAACTGAAAGAAGTAGTAGGAAAGAGGTAGAAGGAAAGTTGCAGGGAAGTTCAAATACCTTTTCTTGATGTAATATTAGGAATTGGAATCTTGTAGATGAATGTACTCTCCTTTTAGAGTTGAATCTTTGCCCGCCCGGATAAGTTTCTCTCCCTAACCTAGCAACTGGCACGCAGCACGAACAAAAGTCTCTGCCACAGACTTGAATGGTATAGAAACTTGTACGATCCTCTGCCACAGGATGTTTACGATGGATAGCAAACACAGCACTAGAACCTTTAAGCCGATCCAGCAGTACTATACGGTAGGTTAACTTTAGGATGCGTCCTCCAACTGAGTCACCAGGCCCCTCTCCAGACCAGCACTCTGCATGATCCTTCCATGACGGGTCCTCCCCTGGGATCTTCTCAGTTGTCCAGCTTTTTCTCGTAGGACAGACAGCACAGGGCCATTTCCTCGCTGCTGTGGTAGGCCCCAGACAGGCTTCTGGGCCCACCCACACGCTACAGCAACGTGGTCCTTCCAGTCGGAGGACCACGCGGTAGTACTCCTAACACATACCTGTCGGCCAGGAGGGCCAGCAGGTGGAATGAAAGACCCTAAAACATGGCGTCTGTCAATCCACACGATAAGCACAGGGCGACATGGTAGGTTGCTGCACTGTGAACAAATATTCTCCGCACTGCAAACTTCGGACAAATGGACGGAGATGTATGGCCAGTCCTTCACACTTGTGGCAAAGCATGCCCAGCCCTTCGATATCTCCAACCGTGTATAGCACAAACCTCCCCTGCGGCTTCAAACGAATGCCAGTATCTGTCAGCAGGGTTCCGGTCAGCATAGCACCCGCAGCGGTACTTGTAGGGAACATCTTAGATCCCACAATCAACGGTACCAATGGAAAAGAAGACATGGCTGTACTCTGATCCTCTCGGCACGACCACGAGGCCTCTCTTCTCCTTTGGCACCAGACACACACACGCGTGTCCCACGCGGTAGCAAGTAGGTTAGGCTCCTCTCACTTGTTCTTCTGATTACGTAGCTCCCGGGCTTTTACTTCTCACCCACAGCCTACGCAGTCAGAAATAAAGTCCTGCAATTTAACCCCTTCTTTTCCTGGAAAAAGTGACAAAGTCCAGAAACCTCTTTTAACATAAACTCCCAGTGAAATACTTCTCAGGGTTGCGGGAAGTTGACGGCTAACAATCCCGGACGACGCCCCCACATCTAGCACTAACTCACGGTGGAGCTGCTGGTTTAAAGCAGGCTGTTACCGTCACCTTTGTTACCTCAATTTCACCAGAACCGGGTCTAGGGTCCCGTTGAGTTTAATGCCAGACAGTGTAGACACCAGGCACTTGAGTATCGTTTCCGATGCTTTAATAAAGAGTAACTGAAGGAAGTAGCAGGAAAGAGGTAGAAGGAAAGTTGCAGGGAAGTTCAAATACCTTTTCTTGATGTAATAATAGGAATTGGAATCTTGTAGATGAATGTACTCTCCTTTTAGAGTTGAATCTTTGCCCGCCCGCATAGGTTTCTCTCACTAACCTAACAACCGGCACGCAGCACGAACAAAAGTCTCTGCCACAGACTTGAATGGAATAGAAACCCGTACGATCCTCTGCCACAGGATGTAATGGTTTACGATGGATAGCAAACACAGCACCAGAACCGTTAAGCCGACCCGGCAGTACTATACGGTAGATTAATTTTAGGATGCGTCCTCCAACTGAGTCACCAGGCCCCTCTCCAGACCAGCACTCTGCATGATCCTTCCATGACGGGTCCTCTCCTGGGATCTTCTCAGTTGTCCAGCTTCTTCCCATAGGACAGACAGCACAGGACCATTCCCTCGCTGCTGTGGTAGGCCCCAGACAGGCTTCTGGGCCCACCCACACACTGCAGCAACGTGGTCCTCCCGGTTGGAGGACCACGCGGTAGTACTCCTAACACATACCTGTCGGCCAGGAGGGCCAGCAGGTAGAACGAAAGACCCTAAAACATGGCGACTGTCCCATAAATAACCTCCCCCAGAATGCAACTTGTTAGGGGCAACTCTTAAATAAGTTGCTTATAGTTTATATTGCTTTGCCAAATTATTGCTTCTATAAGAAACATGACACGGAGTCAGGTATGTCTGTATCACAGTTCTGAGCCTTCCCAAAAAAGGACTGCTCCCTTTACTTCTTTTATAGGCAGTTCCAAAAGCAGTAATCTTATCGGCATTACCAAATGAGGTTAAGGTACAAAGAGTTTCTCATCAGCGAACATGTAATGATTATTCAGCAGTTCCAAATTCCATCTAGATACAGATTGATAGAACAATTGATACGTACATAGGTAAGAAAGGAGCACAAACAATTTAAATAGAACAATTGATACGTACACAGGTAAGAAAGGAGCACAAACAATTTAAATAGAACAATTGATACGTACACAGGTAAGAAAAAACAGAAACAATTAAAGTGGAACTCTAAGTCATTATTTCAACCCTATCAATTTCCCCCTTTGACATCATCCTCTCCTTCCCCCTGGGTCCTCATGAATAAGTTCTAGTCAGTTTTTCCCCAGAGTCCTTTCCCTGACCGCGAGTTGTCAGAGGGGTAGAACCCATCCCCCTAGGTATTACCAACATCTTAAAATTCAAGAAGAGGAGTTTTATAGGAGTAGGGTGATGTCAATACACACTTATCAGTATACCCTGTCTATTCTCCTAATTTTCCTATTTATTTTCCTGTATACACATATATTCGTGATTGTAAGTGATATTAATATTAGAATAATAATTACCATTGGACTTAACAACCAGTGAAAGGTATTGGTTGCTGTAGAAGACATTCCACTAAATATATCCCACCAATGTGGTGCAGTATCCTGTTGTATCTGTGAGGAAAGATGTACTAGTCTACCTTTGTCAATAATAATTTGCTACTTTAGGATCATCTATAGCCCATTCAAAGTTGTTGTTTCCTCTACTTCAAGTACATTAATACCAGGAGTCCATGCATATATTTGTAAAACAACAATCTTCAACAAAAAATATGTAAGTAGATATTTCATCATGTTGTTTTCTCGGGTTGTTTCTTGCAATGTGATGCGTGTATCCAGGTAGGTTTTCCTTCCAGCTTTACTGAGGTGGCTGTGGTCAAGAGTACTTGGTAAGGACCTTCAAACCTGGGTTCCAATGTCTTTCTGGTGTGTTTCTTCACATATACATAATCCCCTGGTAGCAGAGTATGTGTACCTGTTATTGAATTAGGGTCTGGAAGAGAAGAATACACACTTTTGTGGATCTTAGTTAGACGTTGTTGTAATTGTATCACATATGCAGTCAAACTATCACATTGCAATTGCATACTCTGTGGAAAGTATAAACCCAATCTAGGTGCATTCCCAAAAAGTATCTCATATGGGGATAATCCTGTCTTTCCTGTTGGAGTGTACCTTATAGAGAACAAAGCCAAAGGCAGGCATTCTGGCCAAGGCTTGTTTAACTCTTGCATGGCTTTTTGTATTTTTAACTTTATTGTCCCATTTACTCTCTCCACTGATCCTGAACTCTGTGGGTGGTAAGGGGTGTGAAAACCTTGTTGAACCCCTAACATGGTCATCACATTCTGCATGATTTCTCCTGTAAAGTGTGTCCCCCTATCTGATTCTATGGTTTCAGGAAGACCAAACCTAGGTATTAACTCAGTGATCAGTTTCTTAGCTGTGGCTTTAGCTGTAGCCGATTTTACTGGATAACTTTCGGGCCAACCTGAGAATAAATCGATACACTCGAGGACAAATTCAAAAGGGCCGCTCTTAGGCATTTGTATGTAATCAGTTTGCAGTCTCTGGAAGGGGTATTGGGCCCGGACCTGGTGTTTTCGTGGGGTTTTTACTCTCTGTCCTGGGTTATTCAGGAGACAGATTTGGCAGGCTGCACAGTAGTTTCTTGCAGTGCTACTGAATCCAGGGGCGAGCCATCCTTGGTTCACAATCCTATACATGGAATTGGAACTGACGTGTGTGGGTAGGTGAACTGCCGCTGCCATTTCTGGGTACAGAGAGGCAGGCAGGCATATTTTGCCTCCTTCCCTCCATACATTGTCAAGGTCTGGTGCTGCTCCCATCCTGACCCACTTATCTTTCTCGCTCTCCCCTGCTTGCTCCTGTAATTTACTCAGCTGCTGCCATGTTGGTTCTGGGATACTCACCTCTACCGCTGCTAAGGTCTCAGGGCTTCCTTCCCCTAGAGCTGCCTGTTTTGCAGTCAAATCTGCAAATGCATTTCCTTTTGCCTCAATTGTTTTTGCGCTCGTGTGTGCCGCTATCTTCATAATGGCTACTCGTTTAACCTATTGAAGATTGTTCAGGACTCTCTTAATCCCTTCTCCATGTTTTACAGGTGTACCTGCTGCTGTCAGATAACCTCTAGCCCTCCATATGTGGCCATAATCGTGCGCTACACCATAAGCGTAGGCAGAGTCAGTGTAAATATTCCCTTCTCGTTCTTTTAAGTATTCTAGGGCTTGTTCTAAAGCTTTTAATTCTGCTTCCTGTGCTGACATGTGGGCTGGTAAGGGCTGTGCTTCAATTACCTGCGTATCAGTCACTACAGCATACCCTGTGTGATATTTACCCTTGTCATCAGCAAACCTACTACCATCTATATACAAGGTGTGCTCAGCATTTAAAATCGGTGTATCTGTAACATGTGGAAATCCCATTGTCTCCTGTTCCATGAGCTGAAAACAATCGTGCTGATCTACTTCTTTAAACAAAAGAGTGTCAGTGTCCTCATTTCTTTTCTCACTAGTACTATTAGTACTATCATTCCCCCTTGCCAAATCTGGTGACTGAAGAGGCAAAAAGGTGGCCAAATTTAAGGTTGTACAGCGCTGAAAAGTAACATTTGGAGGTAAGAGTAAAGTACACTGTAATCTTAATTGCCTAGCCATTGAAATGTGTTTGGGCTGTACCTGAGACAAGATTGCATGTATGTCATGTGTGGTATGCACTACGACTGGATTGTCTAGAACAATCTCTGATGACTTATCTATGATAATTGACACTGCAGCTACCGCCCGTACACAAGACGGTGAACCTCTAGATACTGGATCTAATGCTGCTGAAAAGTAAGCGACTGGTCTTTGTTTTACATGTGCCTGTGTCAGAACACCTGTGGCGTGTCCAGTGATCTCAGCAATGTACAGATTAAATATCTTGGTGTAATCTGGTATACCAATAGCCGGGGCAGAAATCAACAACTTTTTCAAAGTGATAAACGACTCATAAGCTACTTCTGTAAGCACATACGGTACAATTTTCAAACAATCGTATAATGGCTGCATCAAAGCGCTAGCATGTGGTATCCACTGTCTACAATATGACACGATACCTAAAAACATACGCAATTGTTTGAAATTCCGTGGGGGTAACATTCCCTTTATCACTTGAACCCTCTCCTCAGTGAGATGTCTCGTACCCTGTGATATACAATGTCCCAAAAAGATAACTTTTTCCTGACACACTTGTAACTTTTTCTTATTAACCTTGCAACCTTTTTCTGCCAAAAATCGCAACAAATTAAGGGTGGTGGCCAAACAAGTTTCTTTGTCAGGGCAGCATAACAATAAATCATCCACATATTGTAACAATACACAGGAATCTGGCGGTACCCATTCTCCCAACACCGTTTGCAATGCTTGCGAATACAAGGTAGGTGAATGCGCCATACCCTGAGGTAGGCGTGTCCAGGTTAGTTGCCGATTTTTTATTGAAAATGCGAACCAAAGTTGGCATTCTTCAGCAAGCGGGACGGAAAAGAAAGCATTCGCTAAATCTATAACCGTAAAGTACATACTGGTTGATGGTATTTGTGACAGTAATGTATGTGGATTGGGTACTAAAGGTGTCATCGGGGCTAGTATTTTGTTGACCGCTCTAAGGTCTTGGACCATTCTATACTTAACCGGACTACCGGCTACTGATTTCTTTTTAACCGGGTACAAGGGAGTGTTTGCCGGTGATTTTACCTCTTTTAGAACTCCACTTTTTAAGAAGGATTGGACCTGCATTTCTATGGCCGTCTCTTGGGGTGCACTAAGTGGATACTGCTTTTGTTGGGGAAGCACTGCTCCTGGAATCAGCTGTAGGGTAACCGGAGGTATGGGCAAAAGTCCAACATCAGCTGGATGTTTTTCCCATAGTTCTCCTGGAAGGGACGACAAAATCTGATCTAAGTCTGAAGGAGGTGTGCCGGACAATTCCGATTCCTCCTCTAGGTATTGTATCAGGTTACACATCTCCATGTGTTCTTGATTATCCCCTATAGCTAAGGTGACAGTGCCATCTGGGTGATAGGTAATGTTAGCTCCTATTTTCTGCAAAATGTCAGCTCCTAACAAATTAGTGGGGGCTCCTCTGGATACCAGAAAGCGTGAAAGGAACATGTGGTTTCCTACTTTAACTTTCAGAGGTTTTGTAAGCGGGGCGTCGGCTAAAATGCCATCATATCCAGTTATTAGTAAAGTGTCAGGTGATTTTTGGCCAGGGAGTAGTTCAGAGTCAGAAAGTAACGAGCGTGAAGCTCCTGTATCGACTAAACAAGAGATTTTCTTATTACCAACCGTTATATTTGTCTTAAGCATTGTTGTTTTGGATTTTTCTAAAACCGGGGTGAGTCATGCTCGTGGACCATCTCCCTGCTGCCTGATATGACTATTTTTGTTGTCCCTGGGCTGGTTCCTTCTCTGATTAACTGGAGAATCAACACCTTCCTCTCCTTCATCCCTTATTCTTTTCTTACAGTTGCGTCTGATGTGACCAATCTTGTTACAGTAGTGACAGGTAAGGGGTTTGCGAAAGGAACCTCTACCTTGCTCTTGGGGACCCCCGAGTGCGTTGATAGCATGAGATTTCCTCCCTTTGGTTTCTGCTAAGTCTGCCTCTATGCCTTGCGCTTTTTGTAACAACGTCCCTCTATCTCTAGTTGCCCTCCACTCTGGTGTGCAGGCTTTCAGTCTCTCACTTATCTGTGGAATTAATCCCTCCATAAATTGTCTATTGAAGGCTCGGATTGTGACTGGCAGGGCCAAGTCCAATCCCTCATCTGCCATCATACTTTCCATAGATAAGTAAAATTCCGATACAGTCTGTCCTGGCATTTGCTTCATGGGTGATATGGACCCCCTCTCCTGTTGTTTTGCCTGACAAAAAGCTTCTAATCTAGCAATAAAAGGGGCCCTTGAGTCTATATGTCTGACATGTCCTGTCTCTAAATTGCCATCCCCATCAACTTGTCCTGCAGGTCTGTGTGGACCTATTTCTGTCATAAACTGGTTAAACAGGGTCAGAGTCATTTTGTGTCTGCATAGATCCTCCCCATCCTGCCAGGTCGCTTCATGTGTATTCATTAACTGTGTCACAAATCTACAAAAAGCAGCTGGCTTTGCTACCGGGTCTGGGGCGCTCTGTATTAATGCCATAAGGGTGTCTGCCGACCATGGTGCCCAAGTCCTTATTTGCATTCTACGAGTGACAGTAGGCGGGGCATTTGGATGGGCTGCTTGTCCAAATTCTGGATTGTTTACCTGAACAATGCGTGTATCAGTGCGTACGGGAGCTACAGTTTCTGGATGAGGTTTTTGTGCCCCACAATGCACACATTCTACTGCCCATTCTGGGTTTTGTGCTCCACAATCCTGACAAACCCATCCTCTCCCCTCAAGTACCGGATATATCTTGTGTGGTTTGCGTTCTACGTCAGTGTATGGGGGTGGGATGGCTGAGCTGGGAGCCTCGACATTTTTTGTTCTTCTATCTTTCATATCCCAACCATCACAATCTGGATTATACTTCCACCCCTCTTCTTTCGCTCTATTTGAGACCTTAATTAAGCATTGAACCTGACGCATCCATTGCTTCTCTAACACCTCTCCTTGTCTGTCCCTTTTTATTTCACTCCATACATCCGGGTCTAAGCCCGCTGCTCCTTTCACCTTAAATTTACGAAGGACATCCTTTAAGTCCTGTGCTTCGGTTTTCCCATAAATGTTCTTAATTATCTGTGGCACCGTATAGTGCGCCACAATTCCCTGACGGGGTTTTGTGTTCCTCTGGCCCATTCTAACAGTCCTGCCTAGGTAGCGTGTGGGACACTTAGTGTACAATATAATGCGGCTACAACATATACAAGAATGAATAATTACTTTATATGCTAGCCCAATAGCAAACCAGCTAAGTTACACTAGTTCCTCGTTGCCTTCCTCCTAGGGTGCTAGAATTCTAGAAACCTCTCAGGAATGAGATTTCTGAAACCGAATTACTTTATATGCTAGCCCAATAATAAATAATTACTTTATATGCTAGCCCAATAACAAACCAGAATGCGGCTACAACATATACAAAAATGCGGCTACAACATATACAAGCATTCCTTTAAGTGGCCAGGTATCCGACTAGATCTCGGGACTTTGTTGAGACCTTATTCCCTCCCCCTATCTGGGAATCCCTCTCATACACTCTTATCCCTGCTTTATGGAGCAGACAGGGCTTATACTCTCAACCCATCTATGGTTTATGAGTTAGATGTGAGGTTAAGCATAAGCGTCAGACCCCCAAGCTCACAAGCCCTCAGGTTCCCAATCGTGTGAGGTAAGGCGCATTCCGTTGCTTAGTTCGGCAATCCCCTTCTAACTCATACCATCCTTGACAAGGCTCATTCACTTTCTCAACAAGACAGACAAGACAAACACAGATAACAAAAACAAACAAATAATTCCAGCAATATAAACTAAAATATGCAGTAATTCTAGACTCACCACTACAGAGGCTGGTGTTTTAAAACCAGGAGAACCGTAACTGACAGAACGGATAGGCACAAATCAGGGGAGCACAGAATATAAGAAAAATAAAGCTTTTTCTTACCTGCGCAGGTTTTTTTGATCTGTGGTTCCCGGAATGCCTATTCCTTTTTGTTCCGTCAGCCGCGTTCGTCCACCTCTTGTAGTATCATCGGTGAGTCCCTGTTCCGAGCGCCAAAATGTTAGGGGCAACTCTTAAATAAGTTGCTTATAGTTTATATTGCTTTGTCAAATTATTGCTTCTATAAGAAACATGACACGGAGTCAGGTATGTCTGTATCACAGTTCTGAGCCTTCCCAAAAAAAGGACTGCTCCCTTTACTTCTTTTATAGGCAGTTCCAAAAGCAGTAATCTTATCGGCATTACCAAATGAGGTTAAGGTACAAAGAGTTTCTCATCAGCGAACATGTAATGATTATTCAGCAGTTCCAAATTCCATCTAGATACAGATTGATAGAACAATTGATACGTACATAGGTAAGAAAGGAGCACAAACAATTTAAATAGAACAATTGATACATACACAGGTAAGAAAGGAGCACAAACAATTTAAATAGAACAATTGATACGTACACAGGTAAGAAAAAACAGAAACAATTAAAGTGGAACTCTAAGTCGTTATTTCAACCCTATCAAACTCAGAGGACCACCTCCACCGAGTTATCTCCAGGACAGAAGAGCACCCATACACTTCAGCGCGTTGCCTTTCCAACACTGACCTATGGCGACAACGACACCCACAGGCACAGTGTGAAACTACATGCAACACAGCCAAACTGGAACAGAGGCTAAATCTGACTATGTATGAAACAGATAACCCACTAAATTTACCTATAAGCGGTAGATGAAAATCTACCAGCGCTACATGTCATTATTCAATGATATTATGGTGTAGAATTCCAAAAATCCGGCTATTCAAAAATCAAGAAAAAAAACGCCACGCCAAAATAAAAAAAAATTGATGCGGGGTCCCCCCAAAATCCATACCAGACCTTTATCCGAGCATGCAGTCTGGAGGTCCTGAATCATACCAGCCCACATGCCCGCAACATGGGGGGTGCTTTGGGTCCCCCCAAAGCACATTGTCCCCATGTTGATGGGGACAAGGGCCTCGTCCTGACATCCCTAGGCTGTGGTTGTCGGGGTCTGCGGGCAGGGGGCTTATCGAAATCTGTAAGCCCCCTTTAAGGGCACTGCGCTCCGAGCCCACCCACTTGTGTTACAATAGCAAATTAATAGTCGCTATTGTAACGCTGATTCTCCTCCTGGCCAATCAGGAAGTGGGTCATGGGACCCATCACCCGATTGGCCAAAAGGAAATCTGACTGGATTGGCTGGCAGGAGGTGAAGGAAGGAGACTCTGGGGAACTGAAGCCGCCAGCAGGGGGAGGGAGGAGACGCTGGGGAACAGCACCTGCCAGGAGGAGGGAGACACTGGGGAACAGCAGACGCCCGCAGCCTATAGAGAAGCTGCTGCCCGGAATTCTGCCCATGAGATGGGGTAAGGGCGGGGCCCTGACCGTCACCCCCACAACCTGGCCAGCCGACTGGGGGGGCTTCTCTGCTGTCCGTGACCAAACTGGGGGGGAGCGGGTGTATTGTTTGCCGCCCCCCCCAAAAAAAAAACAGCCGCCAACGTTAAAGTCCTGATATAATCAAGACCGATGCAGGCTCCATAGCCCTGCACTAATTATGATGACACCAAGGAGTTGATTTACTAAACCTGAAGAGTGCAAAAGTTGGTGCAGCTCTGCAAACCAATCAGCCTTCAGGGTTTTTCTCAAACTTTAATTGAACAAGCTGGAGTTAGAAGCTGATTGGCTACCATACACAACTGCACCCGATTTAACACTCTCCAGTTTTAGTAAATCAATCCCACGAGACAGTCCATTGCCAAAGCATGGGGGAGTACCATCTGCCAGGTAAGCGAGAAAGTTAAAGTGTTTTTCCTCTCCCCCAGAATAAATGAATAGTAAACCCTATTAGTGTGGACACAGCCCCACTGCAAGGGATACTTTTTACATTTCCAAGAATTTGGCTTTAAAGAGAGTAGAAGTAGAGAGTTGTAGAGCAAAGATTAGGGGTCCTGTCACACTTTTGCATCCTATACTGGATGTGCTGTAATGCATGTGTTTTGGTGCTTTATGGTTTTCTGTGTCAAGGCAGCCCAAGAATTCTGAATTGGTTTCCAGTGCACATTAACACATGAAAAAATCACCATTATAGGCAACTCAGCGCATCACAGCACACTGTATGTGCACTGGCCGCAAACTGTATTATGCATTGGGGTGAAGGACATTAAAGCACTGGATTCCCCCATCAACACAGTCAATGTGCTTGCACAGAGCAGACGGGTGTAACGTGTTGATTATTTTATTTTTTATTTTTTATTAATTACCTTTACAAATGCTTTAAATCAAACACAAGAGCTTCCTATTGCACCCATCACCAAGTCAGTTCACTTCAAAGCCTGAGCAACACAGAAAATCTATACAATTAACAGTTCATAAACTGTGGTACAAAATACATGATTTATCTGGTTACGTGTATCTTTTTCCAGCTCCAGTATGTTAGCTCCTGAAAAGAAGGATACAAGTTCATATTGCAGATTTCAATAATCCTCTACTAGTGCATCAAATGTTACAAAGAAAAAGCCATGGCAGGAATATATACACCTAAAGGCCTCATGCACAATGGATGTTTGGCCCATGTGCATCAATTCCTGGTGTTTTAGCGCCCCCAGGTGGCATAAGAGCAGCATCCAGTCCCAATGGCTGCAGCCTGTCAAACTATAACAAGCTGAAATAAGCTGCTTCTAAACGCTGTCTGGAGTGGTTCTCCCATTTAGGGGTGCACATGTTTAGGGACGTATCCCCAGAACACAGGTTTTCTGTATTCCGTGCATTGTTCTCTGAATGCACAGAGCTCGAAAAACACGAATATTACTTAGTACAGCGTTCAGCCACAGAGTTTTTCAGCCCGTCATAGACATTGACAGGCTACAGGCATCAGGGCTTAATGCTGCAGTGGTGCTCCGGAATTGATGCACATGGGCTAAACCCCCCAATGTGCATGCAGCTCTATAGAGAAGATAAAGGAGTTGATTTACTAAAACTGGAGAGTGCAACATTTGGTGTAGCTCTGCATAGAAACCAATCAGCTTCCAGGTTTTATTGTCAAAGCTTAACTGAACAAGCTGAAGTTAGTAGGTGATTGGCTACCATGCAGAGCTGCACCAGATTTTGCACTCTCCAGTTTAAGTAAATCAACCCCAAAGTGTTCATGGGATTGCTACTGTCTATATTAGTGCTAGGTTCAAATATGTTTATCAGTTTTTATGTTACCCCCATAAGGTGTCTATGCAAGGGTTTAAAGTACATAGTTATCCATCTGGGTTTTAATTATGACTTAAAGTGGAGTTCCACCCCACCAGCAAAAATTTTAAGTCAGCAGCTACAAATACTGTAGCTGCTGACTTTTAATACTAGGACCCTCTCCTGTCCTGTAATCCTGGAGCGATGTTGGCACCCCAGCCAGCTGCCATCGTCTGTAAGGGAGAACGGCGGTGAAGCCTTGCGGCTTCACAGACGGTTCCCTACTGCACATGCGCAAAGTGCACTGAGCTTTCTAAATGGCCCGGTGGCGGGGGAAGGAGGAGTGCTGAACTTCCGAGTGATCGCACCGCGGAGCGATCTCCCGAAGGTGGGGACAGGTACCTGTCAAAAACAGGTACCCGCTCTAACCCCCCCTTCCCCCGAAAGGTGCCAAACGTGGCACCGGAGGAGGAGTCAGATAAGCAGAGCTTCCACTTTTGGGTGGAACTCCACTTTAATGCCCTGTGCACACGGTCGGACATTGATCGGACATTCCGACAACAAAATCCTAGGATTTTTTCCAATGGATATTGGCTCAAACTTGTCTTGCATACACACGGTCACACAAAGTTGTCGGAAAATCCGATCGTTCTGAACACAGTGACGAAAAACTCATACGTCGGGACTATGAACGGGGAAGCAGCCAATAACTTTCCTATTTTAATTTATTCTGAGCATGCATGGCACTTTGTGCATCGGATTTGTGTACACACGATCGGAATTTCCGACAACGGATTTTGTTGTAGGAAAATTTTATAGCCTGCTCTCAAACTTTGTGTGTCGGAAATTCCGATGGAAAATGTGTGATGGAGCCCACACACAGTCGGAATTTCCGACAACAAGGTCCTATCACACATTTTCCATCGGAAAATCCTATCATGTGTACAGGGCATAAGGGGAGATGAGAAAAAGTTTAATTTGTGTTAAACTTGTATCCTTGATATTTGAAGGAGTGCCAACATTAATAATACAGTATAGAAAAAAGGGTACCTTCATCCCAACAAAGTGGAGAGGAGTTTTTTTTTTTTTGTGAGGCTGAAATGGACTTTAATGGTACCACACAAAAGCTTGGGATAACAAACTTGATGTAAAAAGTTTTGAATTTTATTACAAAAGCAATTAAAAATACATAAGTTTAAAACAGACTAAAACAAAACAAAACAATGGCTCTATATGGTCACAGATGATGTGACACTTGAAGGATTATACTATCTGTTTATTGATTGCACGACATGTTTCGTGGACAAAAATACCGCTTCTTCAGGAGCTTTATTGTACACATATACACATAATATTATAGAGCGATTACCAATGTCAAACTATAAATCAAAAGAAAAAACATACATTAGTCAGTATCTCATACAATCATCAAAATATTGATTACCGTATATACTCGAGTATAAGTCGAGATTTTCAGCCCTTTTTTTGGGCTGAAAGTGATCCCCTCGACTTATACTCGAGTCACCGCCGTCTGTCTGCATGATCAGCGTGTCATGCAGACAGAGAGCGGCCAGCGTGTGATATTACCATTCAGCGGCCATTCACTGTTCAAAAGTCGCGCCTCCTCCCCGTCTGTGATAGGCAGAAAACTCCATTTCCCAGCAGTCAGTGTACAGCCTATCACGGATATTCTCTCATCCTCGTCCGTGGTATGAGGATGAGAGAATGTCCGTGATAGGCTGACCGCTGACTGCTGGTAAATGGAGTGTTCTGCCTATCACGGACGAGGAGGAGGCGCGGCTTTTGAACAGTAGAATGGCCGCCGAATGGTAATATCACAGGCTGATCGGTGCAACGGAGGATGCAGATCGCCACAGGGACACATGCACAGGACACAGGTAGGTGACACATGCACACATACACAGGGACACATGCACAGGACACAGGTAGGTGACACATACACAGGGACACATGCACACATACACAGGGATACATGCACAGGACACAGGTAGGTGACACATACACAGGGACACATGCACACATACACAGGGATACATGCACAGGACATATGCACAGGACAAAGGTAGGTGACACATGCACACATACACAGGGACACATGCACAGGATACAGGTAGGTGACACATGCACACATACACAGGGACACATGCACAGGACACAGGTAGGTGACACATACACAGGGACACATACACAGGGAGGTATACAGCTGCAGATGGGCATTGTTGACCCTCTTTTTCCACTTACAGTAGCTACTGCATTTCTCACCCTCGTCTTATACTCGGGTCAATAAGTTTTCCCAGTTTTTTGTGGTAAATTAGGGCCTCGACTTATACTCGGATCGACCTATACTCGAGTATATACGGTAGATATGGAATAGAGATATATTTTGTGTGCTGACCCTCCAAACAGGCCATCTTACCCAAAACGTAACCATGTGCACGACCCAAGGAGGAGGTCTGTCCCAGCGGGCATGGGAGCCCCACACAAAAAAAACGCAGGTATGATGTCTGATCAAAAGACAAATAAGGATTGGTAGTAATGTTCCATAAACTAGCAAAAATAATCCCTAAAGTTAGAAAATATATTTAGCATACCATGGCAATCGATCCATGAATCTAAAACGATGGGCCTCTACGAGGTTTCAAAAACAGAACCGCAACATCCTAAAATAGTAAGTGGATAGTCTACTATAACCCACACTGTATAAACAAGACTTACAACAGGATAATACTGTATCATATAGATACTTTACCTAATGCAGTCGATAAACCGTAGAAACCACCTGTGGAGTTTGGTGTAAGGGAATATGTGGGATTATTCCAAAGGTTTTTTTGTATGTTCAAACAGTATCTAAAAGTAATAGAAAAACACATATAATAATGTAATGACCTGATAGGTCTAACACTGTATACAGAGGAGTCCAAACAGATAAGTTTCCAATGCTCACCTTCAGGATAGTAGAACACAAGAGTACATATATAGTAGAATACAGGGTCAAGGGATATAGATATCCACTATTATTTCCACATACAGTGCCCTAAGGATAAAGACAGAAAGGAGGGGGTAGGGAAAACAAGCGGTAAGGTAAAGAGTTTGTGGATGAATCACAAGCTGAAACCAGATCCATGTTATACATACCATTCAAGAGGACTAGTCCCGAAAAGGATGTAGCAATGATGGCAGCAGAGAGGCTGTGTCATTTAGCCTCTCTATTTATATGTGTCCTCCGGAGCCGCACATCCGCCGGGAACAACCATGGCCAGGCCGCTGCACCTGAAGTCGCGTCATGGGAGGGAAAAGCCTGGGGCCGCCATGGTGGAACAGGGCGAACCCAAGCATACCAACCAAAAGGAAGCACTCCCTAGTGGATCGTATGCAGAAAACACCCTGTAAGGCCAGCACCCATAGAGAGCCTATAAGGAAAAGGCACCACACAGACAAAAAATGTAAAAAATACAATGGACATACAAACCTTCACAGGTTGCCACTGGAGTCCTCTTCCACTCCTCCATGACAACATCATGGAGCTGGTGGATGTTAGAGAGCTTGCGCTCCTACACCTTTCGTTTGAGAATGCCCCACAGATGCTCAATAGGGTTTAGGTCTAGAGACATGCTTGGCCAGTCCATCACCTTTACCCTCAGCTTCTTTAGCAAGACAGTGGTCATCTTGGAGGTGTGTTTGCGGTCATTATCATGTTGGAATACTGTCCTTTTGCCCAGTCTCCGAAGGGAGGGGATAATGCTCTGCTTCAGTATGTCACAGTACATGTTGGCTTTCATGGTTCCCTCAATGAACTGTAGCTCCACAGTGGCGGCAGCACTCATGCAGCCCCAGACTATGACACTCCCACCACCATGCTTGACTGTAGGCAAGACACACTTGTCTTTGTACTCCTCACCTGGTTGCCTCCACACATGCTTGACACCATCTGAACCAAATAAGTTTATCTTGGTCTCATCAGACCAGAGGACATGGTTCCAGTAATGTCCTTAGTCTGCTTGTCTTCAGCAAACTGTTTGCGGGCTTTCTTGTGCCTCATCTTTAGAAAAGGGTTCCTGCTGGGGCGGCAGCCATGCAGACCAATTTGATGCAGTGTGCGGGGTATGGTCTGAGCACTGACAGGCTGTCCCCTCACCCCTTCAACCTCTACAGCAATGCTGGCAGCACTAATACATCTATTTCCCAAAGACACCCTCTGGATATGATGCTGGGCACGTGCACTCAACTTCTTTGGTCGACCATGGTGAGGCCTGTTCTAGGTGGAACCTGTCCTGGTAAACCACTGTATGGTCTTGGCCACTGTGCTGCAGCTCAGTTTCAGGGTTTTGGCAATGTTCTTATAGCCTAGGCCATCTTTATGTAGAGCAACAATTCTTTTTTTCAGATCCTCAGAGAGTTCTTTGCCATGAGGTGCCATGTTGAACTTCCAGTGACGAGTATGAAAGCATGAGAGCGATAACACCAAATTTAACACACCTGCTCCCCATTCACACCTGAGACCTTGTAACACTAACAAGTCACATGACACCGGGGAGGGAAAATGGCTAATTGTGCACAATTTGGACATTTTTACTTAGGGGTGTACTGACTTTTGTTGCCAGCGGTTTAGACATTAATGGCCGTGTGTTGAGTTATTTTGAGGGGACAGTAAATTTACACTGTTATACAAGCTTTACACTCACTACTTTACATTGTAGCAAAGTGTCATTTCTTCAGTGTTGTCACATGAAAAGATGTAATAAAAGATTTACAAAAATGTGAGGGGTGTGCTCACTTTTGTGAGATACTGTACATACATTAAGAAAAACAAACAGTTGTAATAATAGCTACACTATTAATGAATCACCATTGCTGATCCTAGATTCTTGAATCACAATTTGGGAAGGGGAAAAACAAGAAAAAGAGAAAAAGGGAAAAAATTATGAAAAGGGAACAGGGAAGGGGAGGAGAAAAAAAGAAAGAAAAAGAGAAGAATAAAAAACAAAAATATTCAAAGATATTCTTTAAGAAAAGACAACCATACCCTACAGGTATACCTATGATTCTATACCTATTAGTCTGCTAAACATGTAGAGTAATCAATATACAGATGGTATAATCCTTCAGGTGTCACATTATCTGTGACCATATAGAGCCATTGTTTTGTTTTGTCTTAGTCAGTTTTAAACTTATGTATTTTTAATTGCTTTTGTATGGTACCATTTAAAGTCCATTTCAGTCTCCCAAAAAAACTCCTTTTCAAACTTGCACCCTTGTTTGTAATGATAAGGAACTTCTGTCTGATATGCAAAAGCACTTTTTAACTCTTATTTAATAAAAAAATATATATACTGTATTTTTATTGAGCAATGTCATGGATGTTCCTTATTATAGATTAAAGCTTAACTCCAGGTTGGAATAAAAAAAATATATGCTTGCAGTGTGGCTTCTTGCACTGTATGGGTTAAATGCTCATTATGTCCCTTTTTAACCTGCTCACAGCTGAGGTCACACGCTCTTCCCCTCCACAGGTTACTAGCCCTGCATTGTATGTGATGAACTTAAGGGACTGCCAACAGGTTGGAGGTTCAGAAGGAAGAGGGCAATGCTGGAACAAGGAATAGGTAAGTAATAGACCCTTTTTTTCTACCCTTTGAAATAACAAGCATTTAACTCTTGCAGTGCACTGCAGGGTTCCCCACTGCAAGGGTATTTTTGTGCTTCAGTCCCTAGTTCAGCTTTAAGATTATACCTGCATTAACGTATTGTATGCATTTTATCCACCTGTAAAGATCGCCCATGTATAGACAATTCTGAGACTGCTGCTGGGCACCACCATCTTGAATGTGATATTATCAGCACCAGCAGACTCAGAGCTGTCACTTAAGTCACCCTCTATAGCGATCACTTAATTTAAATAACATCTAGATGTACAGTAAGCTACCTGAATAAAATCCAAATCAGAAAAATCCTACTGGATGTATAGTGCCAATAAAATATATAAATAAACAAAAATAGTGATCTGCAAATGTAAACAAGTGCTCCTGAGTGTAATCTTAATATATCATATTATCAAGGTGCAAAATCAGATCTATCAAAGTGCATACAGTGCAATTCATAAAACTGCGCAGATATCCTTCTGTGATAACCAATAACAACCACTACAATTCATAAAATACTGCAATTATCTTTTTGTGATAATCAAACAGTTCAGAATATTATAGAAATGGGCGAACGATTCAGAACTTTCGCTGTTCAGACGCTCAACGAGCAGCTGAACAAACGGGTCGTTTGACCATTTATTTGCGCCCCCCCGGAACCGATCACAATGCATTGTGGCACTGAACAGTGCATTGCAAGCCCTGATTGGCTGAAGCAGTAAAAGCTTCAGCTAATCAGGGTACAGAGCACTGTCAGAGTCATAATTGGATAAAGTCATGCTGACAGTGTCCAATCATGGCTCATTACCACCCCACAGTATTCTTTCAATGGCAGCCATTTTCAGTGTGATTTTCGGGTGAAGAGAGATAGAACAGGGCTCTGTTCAGTGCTATTAGTTAGTTAGTGTGCTATACTGTGCTATTTTGCTTCAATTGTCAGTGTAGAATATTAGTTTAGTGTCAGTCTAGGGATAGTGTGTGTGTAGTGAGGAGGACCATCATTCAGCTTTTCATAGTGTGCAGCTAGAATAGGGACAGCTCAGATAGTTTCACTGTAGTGTAGTGAGACCGCGTCATTCATACATACATTAGTGTAGAGTAGGGACAGCTCAGATAGTTTCAGTGTACTGTAGTGAGACCGTGTCAGTAAGCTTTACATTAGTGTATCATACCTCCCAACATTTTGAGATGGGAATGAGGGACACCTACTAGTAAACATAGGGCATGCCTCCTGCCACACCCCCTAAAAGAGAATAAACCAAAAAAAAGATTAATTAAATCCACAAAGGCTTTTTTCACCACTACTATTCCTTTATATTGGCTTTTAAAAATTACAAATACAGCAATTTAGATTTTGGATAAAAATTTTAGCTCTGGGAAACACTTTTTGAAAGATAAAAAGAGCATTTTATATACTATATAGATCAGACCAAAATGAAGGACAAATGAGGGGGAAAGAGGGATGGAGGGACATTGCTCCAAATCAGGGACAGTCCCTCCAAATCAGGGACAGTTGGGAGCTATGGTGTATAGCTAGAGTAGGCCATATAGCTAGAGTAACGCCATTTACTTATGTGTGCATTACTGCCAGTGTAACGCCACATAGTTTTGTGCATTACTGCCAGTTTAACGCCATTTACTTCTGTGTGCGTTACTACCAGTTTAATGCCATATAGTTCTATGTGCGTTACTGCTAGTTTAACCCCTTATAGTTTTGCGTGTGTTACTGCCAGTTTAACGCCATATGGTTCTGTGTGCGTTACTGCCAGTTTAACGCCATATAGTTCTGTGTGTGTTACTGCTAGTTTAACACCATATAGTTCTGTGTGCGTTACTGCCAGTTTAACTCCTTTTTCTTCTGTATGCGTTACTGCCAGTTTAACACCATATCGTTTTGTGTGCGTTACTGCCAGTTTAACGCCATATAGTTTTGTGCGCGTTACTGCCAGTTTAACGCCATATCGTTTTGCATGTGTTATTGCCAATTTAACGCCATATAGTTCTGTGTGCGCTACAGTTTAACACCATATAGTTCTGTATGTTTGGTGCATTATATCGCAGTATATTATAGTGTATCTGCGGAGTGTGTCTCTTTAGTGTGAGTACTCAAATTAAAGTGCACCTCTTTACATTGATTGTGCATCTACATACAGATTTCAATTTCTTCTTTACATTTACTTATAAGCACCACCCCCTCCCTCCCAATAATGTCTGGGAGGACAACAAGGAGAGGCAGACGTTCCCTTGGCACTGTAAGGGGGCCAGCAACAAATTTGTCCACATTCAAAAATAGACGTGGTGGTCAGTCCTCAGGCAGGGCATCATTTCCTCTGTTTAGTGAGTTTGCCCGTGCTATCTAGATACAGCATGCAGAGGAGGTGGTGGACTGGCTCACTAAACCTTCCTCATCCTCCTCAACCTCTGTCACGCAAGCAGAGACAAGTGTGCAGTCCCCTGCAGTTGCCGGAGTGAATATACCTGCCTCCTTGTCCACATCTATTCCTGCCATAGCCCCAACATTAGCCATTGAGGAGTCAGCTGAGTTATTTGACCACAACATCAGCCACTTGCTCCTTGATGATGCCCAGCCATTACTGGATTCAGATGTGGGTTCTGAGGTTGAGGAAGACAGGAACATGAGCCTAGAGAGAGGGAGGAACACTGGTAGACAAATTGGCATTCATGCTCCCCAAGCCGCAGCGTATTGCCAAGTTGTCTCCAGTGGTAATGATGAAGATGGAGGAGATGGAGATGATGATGATGATGAAGTCATCATCATCTCCTGAAGCAACTTGGGTGCCAGATAGAGTAGAAGAGGAAACTGAAGATGAGGCACAACACCAAGGAGGCTGACATCAAGAAAGAGTAGAGAGCAGCCACCCTATTCCATCACATTCTATAGCTGTTATCTCCCAGCCCACTTCCCAAAGCTCAGCTGTCTTGGCCTTTTTCAGCACATCTGCAGCAGATCGCACTGTTGCTATCTGCAAACTGTGTCTCAGGCACATCAAACGTGGCAAAAGCACCAACCATATGCATATCATTGCAATTTTTTTTGCCTTTTATCAAGAGCACCTCTATAGGGTTATGGTGGGAAGGCGCCCCCGACACCCAAAGAGTAATTTTTCTGCACCTGTTTGACAGGCGCATATCATTGCAATTTTTTACAGCAAGGCCAATTCTTGCTTTCATCAGGAGTACCTCTATAGTAGTGGTTCTCAACTCCGGTCCTCAGGACCCACTAACAGGCCAGAATTTAAGTATTACCTTGGGGAGATGCAGACAAGAATACTGCAATCACTGAGCAGCAAATTATATCACCTGTGATGTATTTTGTTATCTTGCAAACCTGGCCTGTTAGTGGGTCCCGAGGACAGGAGTTGGGAACCATTGCTCTATAGGGTTATAGTGGGATGGCGCCACCGACACCCAAAGACCAATTTTTACGCATCTGTTACTTCTATACAAAGCCAAAGTGACACCAGAATGTATCCAAAAAATCTCTAATCTTGTTCCCAGTGTACTACATTGTGGCCTCATCATACACACTGGCTCCCCTGCTGTTGCTGAGCAAAATAAAGGCAGCTTGCAGGTAAAATTTCATTTTTATTTTTTTTTGCTTTATAAATGCAATTATTGCTGCAGCATATTCTAGACATGGTACAGATCTGACACTTTACAGGTAGACTAACTGGGGCCCCCCAGGCACTATATTGGATGGAATTTTTTATTTTTAGGATTTCACTTTGAAAATCAAAAAATCACTGCTCATTTAAAAATGACGTTTTTCCACAAACTTTTTTTTTTATTGATACATATTTATTGAAGGGTAACCATCCTCACCTGTGATCTGTTTGCTTGTAATTAGTGTGTGTGTGTGTGTGTATGTGTATAAAAGGTCAATGAGTTTCTGGACTCCTGACAGACCCTTGCATCTTTCATCCAGTGCTGCACTGACGTTTCTGGATTATGAGTCACGGGGAAAGCAAAAGAATTGTCAAAAGATCTGCGGGAAAAGGTAGTTGAACTGTATAAAACAAGTAAATAACAAAAACAATATCGGCGCCAGTGGCGGCTGGTGCTCAAAGGGTTTTTTTTTTTGGGGGGGGGGGCGCAAACGAACTGAAACATACTGAAACAAAAACATCAATTGCAGCCTCGTTGTGCCCATCATATGCAGCCACTTTGCCTATCATATGCAGCCAACTGTGCCCATCATATGCAGCCAACTGTGCCCATCATATGCAGCCAACTGTGCCCATCATATGCAGCCACTGTGCCCATCATATGCAGCCACTGTGCCCATCATATACAGACTTTGTGCCCATTCTATGCAGCCAACAGTGCTCATAATATGCAGGCAATCATGCCCATCATATGCAGCCAACTGTGCCTATCATATGCAGACTCTGTGCCTAGAAAATGCAGCCAACTGTGCCCATCATTTGCAGCCTCTGTGCTCATCAAATGCAGCCAACTGTGCCCATCATATACAGACTCTGTGCTCATTAAATGCAGCCAACTGTGCCCCATCAATTGCAGCCACTGTGGCCCGTAAATGCAGCCAACTGTGCTCCATCAATTGCATCCTTTGTGCCCATCATATGCAGCCACTGTGCCCCCCGCTGTCTGCCCGGAACTTACCCCATCATGGTGGCACACAAAGTCTGTAGGAGGAGTGGATATGGACTGTACTAGACAAGGTACAATGGTGCCGCTCTAAAAGTCTCTGACAGACAGTCTTTGAGAAAAACTGCAAACTGTGGATGGCAGCAGGCTCGGGGAAGAGCTAGAAGAATACTCTGCAGATAGACAAAGGAAGATAAGCAGCGCCATCTGAGTGCAGAACTGTATAAAATAGGAAAGGGATATAAAAAGATATCCAAGGAATTAAGAACGCCAATCGGCAGTGTTCAAACTCTAATCAAGAATTGGAAAATGAGGGGTTCTGTTGAAACCGAACCATGGTCGGGTAGACCAACTAAAATTTCAGACACAACTGCCAGGAAAATTGTTCGGGATGCAAGGAAAAACCCACAAATAACTTCAGGTGAAATGCAGGACTCTTTGAAAACATGTGGTGTGGCTGTTTCAAAATGCACAATAAGGAGGCACTTGAAGAAAGATGGGCTGCATGTTCGAGCCGCCAGAAGAAAGCCATTACTACGCAAATGCCACAAAGTATCCCACTTACAATGTGTCAAACAGCACAGAGACAAGCCTCTAACCTTCTGGCACAAAGTCATTTGGAGTGATGAGACCAAAATTGAGCTTTTTGGCCACAACCATAAATGCTACATTTGGAGAGGAGTCAACAAGGCCTATGATAAAAGGTACACCATTCCTACTGTGAAACGCGGAGGTGGATCGCTGATGTTTTGAGGATGTGTGAGCTACAAAGGCACAGGAGATTTGGTCAAAATTGATGGCAAGGTGAATGCAGTATGTTATCAAAAAATACTGGAGGAACATTTGCATTCCTCAGCCAGGAAGCTGCGCATGGGACGTACTTTGACATTCCAACATGACAATGATCCAAAACACAAGGCCAAGTCAACCTGTCATTGGCTATAGCAGAATAAAGTGAAGGTTCTGGAGTAGCCATCTCAGTCTCCTGACCTCAATATCATTGAGGGGATATCTCAAACATGCAGTTCATGCAAGACAGCCCAAGAATTTACAGAAACTGGAGGCTTTTTGCCAAGAGGAATGGGCAGCTTTACCATCTGAGAAGATAAAGAGCCTCACCCACAAATACAACAAAAGATTTCAAGCTGTCATTGATGTTAAAGGGGGCAATACACGGTATTAAGAACTGGGGTATGTAAACTTTTGATCAGGGTAATTTGGGTAGTTTCTGTTGTGATGATGATTTAAAAAGAGTAAACACAGTTGATTGATAATAAATGGCTTCAGCCAAACACTAACCATGAGTTTTTGTGTTATCATTCATATTCTCTGAAAAGAAATTCTGCCAGGGTATGTAAACTTATAAGCACACCTGCTCCCCATTCACACCTGAGACCTTGTAACACTAATGAGTCACATGACACCGGTGAGGGAAAATGGCTAATTGGGCCTAATTTGCTCATTTTCACTTAGGGGTGTACTCCCTTTTGTTGCCCGCGGTTTAGACATTAATGGCTGTGTGAGTTATTTTGAGGGGACAGCAAATTTACACTTTTATACAAGCTGTACACTCACTACTTTGTAGCAAAGTGTCATTTCTTCAGTGTTGTCACATGAAAAGATAGAAGAAAATATTTACAAAAATGTGAGGGGTGTACTCACCTTTGTGAGATACTGTACATATCATTTACAAATCTGGAACTAATTAAACTACATGTCTCTCCTACGTACAATAATCCACATTGACATTTTATTATATATACCACATAAGACGATGGACAAGTGTAGTGGTCCTTAATATTTATACTGTAACCCCCCTGTGGCTAGGGA
The DNA here is from genome assembly GCF_042186555.1 of Aquarana catesbeiana. Taxonomy (NCBI): domain Eukaryota; kingdom Metazoa; phylum Chordata; class Amphibia; order Anura; family Ranidae; genus Aquarana; species Aquarana catesbeiana. The sequence goes on along the minus strand of NC_133332.1, from coordinate 226,037,105 downwards.
AAGAATTTTCCCTTAATCATGCTACTGCATTGAATCCAATTATGGCATGGAAGAAAGCCACTATTGCGTGGCCCTAAAAAAGTTGTTACAGGTACAGGTGGACGATATTGGTCCAATCTACTCAATTTGTCATGTATGGTCTTCCCCCAGCGATATGAAGCTAAAGGGGGAGAATAAGGCTGGCCATACATTATACTATTTTCTTGTACAATTTTCCTTTAGATTTACCAAAATTATAAAATATGAGGTCAGACTTAAACATTTCAATTTGTATGCAATCAGGCAAGCCCTTGCACTGCAAAGTTGACCGTAAATCTAAAGGAAAATGAACACGAAAATTGTATAATGTATGGTATGGTCAGCCTTAGATTGAGGTACAGAAGGATAATTACTACTCAAAACTGGCTAGTGTTTTTGATATTTTATGCACGGGTTGAGAAAGGGTGAAATTGGGAGATGAAGGGTAATCTCCTGCAGGCTATTTGTTTACTTTTATTTTTACTACCGGCAAAATGATTCCATTTTTTTTTTAACAACATCCACAGAATAGCCCTGTTGCCAGAGTCTAGCTTCCATCTCATTCGTTCTTATTTAAGAGACACTGGATATTTTATAAATAAGATATAAGATGTCTTTATTGTACCTGGCTCTGTGTTGGTAACTTGGGATGTTGCAACTATTCTCCGCGATTTGGGCATTGAAGCGTTCCAATGATTACTTGTTCATTCTAATGCCCCGTACACACGGTCGGATTTTCCGATGGAAAATGTCTGATCGGAGCGTGTTGTCGGAAATTCCGACCGTGTGTGGGCTCCATCGGACATTTTCCATCAGATTTTCCGACACACAAAGTTTGAGAGCAGGATATAAAATTTTCCGACAACAAAATCCGTTGTCGGAAATTCCGATCGTGTGTACACAAATCCGACGGACAAAGTGCCACGCATGCTCAGAATAAATAAAGAGATGAAAGCTATTGGCCACTGCCCCGTTTATAGTCCCGACGTATGTGTTTTACGTCACCGCGTTCAGAATGATCGGATTTTCCGACAACTTTGTGTGACCGTGTGTGTGCAAGACAAGTTTGAGCCAACATCCGTCGGAAAAAATCCTAGGATTTTGTTGTCGGAATGTTCGAACAAAGTCCGACCGTGTGTACGGGGCATAAGATCTATAGTTCCACGCAAATAACCTTTTTTGTTATAGCTTTTAGCTACTATTCTTGAAAAAAATGTCTTCTTCTTTAAAGAGAACTATTATTTAAAGCTCAGAGGTGTGGCGATGGGCTCCAATGTCACCCCCGCCCCCTATGCAAATGCTTTCAAGGATGTGATAGAAAATCCTTTCATATATATATATATATATATATATATATATATATATATATATATATATATAATAACATTCTATTTGTTGAAAATTGTGCCTGCTGGTACAGATTCATTGATGATGAATTTACAATATGTGTGGGCAAGTTGGAGACCCCATCGCTTTTCAATATGTATCGGAATTGTTTAACCTCCCTGGCGGTTTTCCCAAGTGTGGCTCGGGGTTAAAATTCAGGACCATTAGCGGTAACCCCGAGCCACACTCGGGATTGCATCGCAGGATCCTGGTGCCTCCTTACTTACCTTGTCCCCGGGATCCTGCGATGTCCCCCGCAGTGTCCGCGGGCTGTGTCCTGTTCCGAAGCCTCTCTGTGCCAGGCTCCGTTCCCTGCAAGCGTCGCGACACACGGGGGTGGAGCCTGGCGGCAAATTCAAAAAATTTAAAAAGCATAACACATACAGTACTGTAATCTTACAGATTACAGTTCGAACAAAGATTACAGTACTGCATGAAATCATTTCATATCCCATTTGTCCCCAGTGCTCTGGCCCATGCCCTGCATGCAGTTTTATATTGCATATACTGTCTTTTCTGCCTGGAAACTGGAGATTGTCCATAGCAACCAAAAAGTGTCCCTTTACGTCAAAAATGGCTTTAGACCAGCTAGAAAACAGCGATAGTAAATTAGAACACTTGCAGAATTGAGCGATAGTGAATCGTGTGGAAATTTATTTTATTACTATTTATTTTTATTTTTTTTAATTATTATATTTTTTTTATTATATTATAATTTATGTTTTTGTGTTTCAAACTTTATCATACCCGGGATATCTACTAGACTCTTGTTTGGACAGATTTAAGTGTGTTATTGTTAAGAATTACAGGCCTACAATATAAAACGCCAAATTTCCATGCAAAATAATTGTACCGCTTTCAGCACCTAAAATCAGAAAGAATCATACCGCCAGGGAGGTTAATACTTGGCCTTAAATTTAACATGTCAAAGAGCAGAAGCGAGATTCCATTTTTAGATACTATGTTAAAGGTGCAAGGTGAGCATGTCATTAGTGATCTGTATATATAACCCACAGATCAAAACCAACTACCACACTTTTCTAGCTTTCATCCACCCAGGGCTTTTAAATCTATTCCTCTGAGTCAGTTGACCCGTGTTTCTAGGCTAGTTAGCGAGTCTGAAGATAGTGAGAGGAGATTGGATGAGATGGAGGCTATACTCTGGCAACGGGGCTATTCCGTGGATGTTGTTAAAAAAGAATGGAATAATGTAGCTTGTAGTAAAAATTAACAAATAGCTGGCAGGAGATTATCCTTCATGTCCAATTTCACCCTTTCTCAACCTGTGTATATAATATTATCAAAAAACACTGGCCAGTTTAGAGTAGTAATTATCCTTCTGTACCTGAATTTAATTCTCCCCCTTTACCCTCATATTGCTGGGGGAGGACCATACATGACAAATTGATTAGATTGAACCAATATCATCCACATATACCTTTAACAACTTTTTTAGGTCCTCGCAATAGTGACTTATTTCCATGCCTTAATTGCATACAGTGCAGTAGCATGATTAAGGGGCAATCCTTTCCCCATCCACAGAGGAGTTACAGTATAAATATGTTAGGGCTGGGCTCAGCCGTTCCTCCTCAGAGCTCTAGTGCTCAGCTGTCAGTTAATTGCCAGTTCTTCATTCCACAGTGACTGACCTGGTCTTCATTTCCTGCTCGTCAACTAGCCCTGCTGGCTATTTAAACTGCCTGGAACAGATCTCCTGTGTCTTCGCCTGGTCAACATATCCTTATATGCTCTGCTGTGTTTTCCTGTTAAAGACTTTTGCCTTCCTTTTTTTATTCCTGTTTCACTGGCTTGTTCCGACTACCCGCACTGGTTACCGAACCCTGGCTATGTTTTGACTAAGTGTCAGGTCACCTGGGACCAGGTGACAGATGCACTCTGTAGGAGTCAGAAATGCACCGCTAAGGTAGTGGACCCTAGGACTGACTGCTGCGGATTAAACTCTGAAAGGTTCAGGAAGCAGGTCTACAGGATAACTAACATGGATCCCAGTGGGAGCTAGAGCATAGATTCCCCGGGGCGGGGAGTCTAAGAGCCAGTGGGTGTTCACCAGAGCTTCTAGTGGTGAGGATGGACTGCGCTGCAGTCTGGCTCCAGGTCGCGGCCCCCAGGGTCTCACAGCTCACGCTCACCGTAGACTACAGGAGAAGAGGAAGGAGGCAGCAGGCTGGAACGACAGGGAAGTAAGGGGTAAGCCAAAGGTCAGGGCGACTAGCAGACAAGGATAAACATAACACGCCAAAGATCAGGGTAACAAGCAGACAGGGAGAGTCGAGAACAGGCCAAAGTCGGTAACAGGATTTAGACGTAGGAAACACAGCAAGTACACACAGAGGCTAACACACAATGGTTGATTAGCACCGCTGGCTTGCAGTGCACAGGTTAATATAGGGTTCCCTGATAGGGCCTGGGGTGGAGCCATGCTTAGAGGAGAGGTTATAAAACCAGTCAGGTGAGAGGCAGCTGGTCTTTAGAGATGAACACATGGAGACAGGTAAGCTGACAGAGAAAACTCTATTGCATAACCATGACACTACGTTTTCTCTGTTTGTACCATTTTACCATTTTATTAAAAAGTGTGATCTTTACTGCACTTCTGTCTCAGTCTGATTCATGGTTCCTGAAAAAATATTAAGGACCACTACACTTGTCAATTGTCTTATGTGGTATATATAATAAAATGTCCATGTGGATTACTGTATGTAGGAGAGACAACACAGAAGGTTAAAGACCAGATCACATGACATAAATACTTGATCAGGAACAAATTGTTCCAATTACCTTCAGCTAGGCACTTTGTTGAAAAAGGACAACCAGTCACGCAACTAAGATTTATGGTGATTGATGGGGTATCCCAAAATAGATGAGGAGGAAATAGGGAATTAACCATAAGAAAGCAGGTGGTTCATTGGATCCACCATCTGGATACATTATACCCCAAGGGGTTACAATCTGACTTCGACTTGTATCTGTTTCTCTAATTATAATTAAGCTTGGAGTGTTATAATTGGGAGGTGAAGTTTTTAATAAAGGATACTTTTATAGTTATTTTTAATGTTTGTAACTATATATATTTTGATAATAGGTGTCTCTCTGGGATATCTCTCATGTGGTGTAGGGGAGTGGTTATACTCTGTTGTTAGTCTTCTGATTTTTCTGTCATACTGTTGGTGAAAAATTGTAATCAGCTGTTAATAAACTATTTAATTGGTTCCAGATTTCTAAATGATTAACAGTATATGCATGTGAATACTAAAATCCCTTTGTGTGTTCTTGTCTGAGGAGGGGTGTTAGCATTATAGCCCAATACTGTTGTAAACGGAACACTATGTGATGCTTGTAATTTTTTGATCTTCTTATATTCAATTTTATGTGCAGCAATCCCTGTTTACAGTATATACACACGCAGACACCACACACTCTCTTATAAATAAATGTAAAAAAAAACATTTTAAATTGTATTAAAACATGGACGTTGTCAGTAAGGCAGAGGACTGTTAGTAGGGCAGAAATTGCTGTCAGTAATATATTTTTATTTATTTTTTTATTATTTGTTTACTATTTTATTTTTTTATTTGCAAAAACATTTTTTATTATTTTTTATTTTACTTTTTTTTAGGAGCCCCATTAGGGGCTTTGGTGAAATATCAGGGGTCTAAACCCCTTGATGTCTCATTTTTGAGGCAGAGAAAGGGACTGAGGACAGAGACTCCCCAGTCCCTTTCTCTGCAGCCAGGCAGCAGGGGGAATCTGCACAGCACAGGGTGATTAGGGTGTGCCCAGGCACACCTGGCACACTCTGTGTGCATACCTATGGAGGACATAAAGACTCGGGACTGCCTGATATGCTCTGAAGGGGTACAGCACAGCTAACCAACACAGCTCAACGCAGTGTTTTTCAGTATAATTGTTGCTTCAAATATATAGACATTTTTCAAAAAGTAAAGTAAAGTGAAGGCATTGATGTAAAGGAACAATAAAAAAGGGTGGGGCAGAAGAAAAAAAGGGGGGAGGGTGGTGTTAGGGAAGACAAACCTTAAACCTTGCCATGCAGTTCTATTATCTCTTTCTATTGACCAGAAAGCGATGCTGGTAAACATCCAATGTACCTGATGAGGTTTATATCTTCATTGCCTTTCAAAACTATTAGCCTGTTCCTCTTATTTAGTTTATCTGATAATTTAAATGGTATGTAGCCAGCTTGGCTAAGAATGAGAGTGAAAGAAACAGCTACTCCTACAGTAGCTACAGCTACTACTGTAACTGCTGCCCTGCGGTGCTGAACTGGATAAAAGCTCTTTTGGCAAGAGGAGGGAGCTGCTGAGCAGGAAGAATTTACTGAGTTAGACAGCAATGCACTGTGGGAACTGTAGTCCTGAGGAGAGACTCTACTGTGTAATCAAGAGCTTTTGAACTAGATTCCCCAGAGAGGAGAATGCAATCACCCAACCCAACACAAATTCTCTCCCTCATCCCTCCTCCCAGAACAAATCCCCCAATCCGCCTCTCTCAGGGCAGATCCTCTCCCCCCTCAAATTCCTGCTCCCAGCACAAATTCTCTCCCCCCTTCTAGCAAACCCCCCAGCACAAATCTTCTCCCCCTTTCTCAGCACAAATCCTCTTCTACCTCCCCCCATCCACCCTTCAAGCACAACCCCTCTCCCTTCATTCCTGCCACAAATCACCCCACCTCCCCAGTTTAAATTCTCCTTCCCTCCAATTGCCCTTTCAAGCACAACAGATCCTCACCCCCCAAATTCCTCCAAACAGAAAAAAGTCCTCTCCCCACTTAAGCACAAATCCCCCCTCACAGAACAAATCCTCTTCCATGCCCTTAAATCCCCCATCCCAGCCCCACTCCCCCCTTCCTAGCACAAATCCCACTCCCCAATCCCCTTCCATCCAAATCCCCCCTTCCAGCAAAATCCCCCCCCCCCAAAAAAATCTTCTTTTTAGTGCAAATGCTCTTCTCCCCCGAAATCCCCTCTCCTAGCAAAAATCCCCCCACCCACCACAAATCCCCCCCCCCCTTTCTAGCACAGTTCCTTGCTCCCCCATAACCCCCTTCCCCATTCTAGCACAGTCCTCTCCTCTCCAAAATTGTCCCCAACAAATACACTACTGTGCAAAAGTTTTAGGCAGGTGTGAAAAAATGCTGTAAATTAAGAATGCTTTCAGAAAAAAAGCTGTGTAAATATTTTTATCAATTAACAAAATGGAACGTAAATGATGTAATACCAGACAGACTTGATGATGCTGAGATCAGGGCTCTGTGGGGGCCAAACCATAACTTCCAAGACTCCTTGTCTTTGTTCTTCTTCATGCTGAAGATAGTACTTAATGACATTGGCTGTATGTTTGAGGTCATTGTCCTGCTGCAGTATACATTTGAGGCCAATCCCATGCCTCCCTGATATGGCATGATGGATAAGTATCTGCCTGTATTTCTCAGCATTGAAGACACCATCGATCCTGACCAAATCTCCAACTCCATTTGCAGAAATGCAGTCCCAAACTTACAAGGAGTCAGTCCAGAGCATCTGCTACCATTTTTCTGTACCTCAGTTCCTATGTTTTTGGGCATAGTTGAGTCACTTATCTTTGTTTCCACATCAGCGGTATGGCTTTTTTGGCCGCAGTTCTTCCATGAAGACCACTTCTGGGCAGACTTGTCCAGACAGTAGATAGGTGTACCTGGGTCCCACTGGTTTCTACCAGTTCTGTGCTGATGGCACTGCTGGACAACTTCCAGTGTGGAAAGGAAGTAAGAATGATGTGTCTTTCATCTGTTGCATTATGTTTACTTGGTCAACCACTGCATCTATGGTCCTCATTGTTGCTTGTTCTTTGTGCTTTTTTAAAGGAGCTTGAGCAGAACATCTTGAAACCCCAAGTGTTGAAATCTTTGCCTGGGAGAGACCTTGCTGATGCAGTATAACTATCTTGTATCTTGTTGCTGTGTTCAGTCTTGCCAGGGTGTATGACCTGTGACCAGGGCTGGCTGGCCTACTGGGATACCGGGATATTTCCCGGTAGGTGGCCTGAGTTGGGGTCACTTTGAGCTGTGGCTGCAGCGGCGCCCAGGGCTGATCCAAGTGCAGGGTACTCCCCTCCCTCCCTCCTCTTGTGTAGGTCACACACATCGGGCATCTCCCCGCTGTGTCACGGAGCTTGGGTCTGTTTGGCGGCCGCTGTAACAAAGTCCCGCCTCCTGTGATAGATGGCACACTGATCTGATGCCAGGAAATTGAATCAGTGCAACGTCTATCACAGAAGCTGGTTTAGGAGGTGGGACTTTGTTACAGCGGCCGCCCGGCCCGGGCAATTCAAATCAAAGCTGCGTAACACAGCAGGACAGTAAGGCTGAATTGATGGGCACAGTGAGGTTGAATTTGATGGGCACAGTGAGGCTGTTTGATGGGCAGTGAGGCTGCATAGATTGGCACAGTGAGGCCAAATTGATGGGCACAGTGGGCCAAATTGATGGGCACAGTGAGGCCCAATTGATGGGCACAGTGAGGCCCAATTGATGGGCACAGTGAGGCCGCATTTGATGGGCACAGTGAGGCCGCATTTGATGGGCACAGTGAGGCTGCATTTGATGGGCAGTGAGGCTGCATTTGATGGGCACAGTGAGGCTGCATTTGATGGGCACAGTGAGGCTGCATTTGATGGGCACAGTGAGGCTGCATTTGATGGTCACAGTGAGGCTGCATTTGATGGTCACAGTGAGGCTGCATTTGATGGGCACAGTGAGGCTGAATTGATGGGCACAGTGAGGCTGAATTTGATTGGAACAGTAAGGCTGAATCAATGGGCACAATGAGGCTTCATTGATGGGCAGAGTGAGGCTGCATTGATGGGAACAGTGAGAATGAATTGATGGGCACAGTGAGACTGAATTGATGGGCACAGTGAGACTGAATTGATGGGCACAGTGAGGCTGCATTTGACGGGAAAAGTGAGGTTGCATTGATGGGCACAGTGAGGCTGAATTTGATGGGCACAGTGAGGCTGAATTTGATGGGCACAGTGAGGCTGCATTTGATGGGCACAGTGAGGCTGCATTTGATGGGCACAGTGAGGCTGCATTTGATGGGCACAGTGAGGCTTAACTGATAGGTACAGTGAGGCTGCATTTGATGGGCACAGTGAGGCTGAAATGATGGGCACAGTGAGGCTGCATTTGATGGGCACAGTGAGGCTGAATTGATGGGCACAGTGAGGCTGCATTAAGGTGCACATTGAGGTTGCATTTGATTGGCACAGTGAGGCTAAATTGATTGGCACAGTGAGGCTAAATTTATGGGCAAAGTGAGGCTGCATTTGATGGGCACAGTGAGGCTGCATTTGATGGGCACAGTGAGGCTGCATTTGATAGGCACAGCGAGGCTGCATTGATGGGCACAGTGAGACTGAATTGATGGGCACAGTGAGGCTGCATTGCTGGGAACAGTGAGTCTGAATTGATAGGCACAGTGAGGCTGAATTGATGGGCACAGTGAGGCTGCATTGATGGGCACAGTGAGGCTGCATTGATGGGCACAGTGAGGCTGCATTTGATGGGCACTGAAAGGCTGCATTTGATGGGCACTGGTGAGGCTGCAATAATCTCTTGTATCATGTCTGCAATCTCGGACCATCTCCTGTAGTATGTCTGCAGTCTCTGACATCTCCTGTACCATAAAGTATATAAATAAACGTGCCTGCGCTGAAAAAAACATATATCCCAATAGTTGGGAGGTGCATATATAGTGTAAACCTATACTACAATATTTCAATAATAAAAAAAAAAATAAAAAAATGCTAGTAATATATAAATTATAAAATAAATACAATCCTTATATAAAAATATCCCATAAAGTGCAACATGCAAGAAAACAAAACATATATGTGGTTATAAATATAAGATCAAAGTGCAAAATCAAGTGTCCACATTTAAAAAGTTCAATTCATTGATATTAACACATAAAGTGCAAGTAAGTAGTGTCCACAGAAAACAGTGTTCCTCATGCTCCTCCTTAATGGTGTTCACAATCCAGCATGCTTCAGTGCTCTCCTGTGCCCCCCACTTGTGCTTGCGCTCAACTCTGAGCATGTGACACGGTAATTAAACGGTGTCTAAACACGCATTGGAGCCACCCCTTGGGCTCATACAGGGTATGCTGGTATAAACTCCAACACCTCTCTAAGATGTCATCAGATAGTTTCACATACAAGAAAGAAAAAGCTCCATAGTGTGATACAGTAGGGATTTATTTAAAATATATTAAAACTTCCCTCCAGAAGGGTACTCACAATATGTAGGTGCGTGAGTGCACCAATCTTTCCAGAGAGTGTTTGTATAAAACAAGCGTTTGTATGGCGTGCAGTGTGTCGTTCCTCATCTACCTCTGTTGCTGACAGCTCCGTCTTACCCCTCCCCGACGCGTATTCGACATAGGGATCACGTGTCTTCCTCTGGGGGATCTAATTCTGTACCATGTCTGCAGCCTCTAACCATCTCTTGTATCATGTCCGCAACCTCTGACCATCTCTTGTCTTTTATCATCTGCAGTCTCTGAGGGGGGGGAGTCTGGAGAGGAGTCAAGAGTGAGAGCGCCGCCGGAATGGGGTTATGGGAGAAGTCAGATGTGTGTAGACTGTAAAGAGGAGACTATAGGATAAAACCAGAGCCACCAAGCTGGAGCCGTCTGACTGAGCCCTGCACGGTGCATCTGAGAGGAGGTCAGTGACAGTGCCACCAGGCCAGTCTAAGGCTGGGTTCACACTGGTCCGACAAACGCTCCGACATTGGGAGCTCATGTCGCATGACGTGTGAAATTTAATGTTTCCCTATGGGAGCCGTCCTAACTGGTCCGACACAAGTCGTTCCGACTTTAGAAATACTCCCTGTACTACTTTGGTCCGACTTTGATCCTACTTCAGCCTATTGACTATCATTGAAGTCGGATCAAAGTCGGATTGCCGTCTTGCATGATCCGACTTCGGCACGCGACTTGTGCTCAGATGTTCTTGAGGGGGAACTCCGCGCCAAATTTTAAATAAAAAACCGGCATGGGTTCCCCCTCCAAGAGCATACCAGGCCCTTGGGTCTCGTATGGACCTTGAGGGGAACCCCCTACGCCGATAGAAACGGCGTGGGGGTCCCCCCCAATCCATACCAGACCCTTATCCGAGCACGCAGCCCGGCCGGACAGGAATGGGGGTGGGGACGAGCGAGCGCCCCCCCCTCCTGAACCGTACCAGGCCGCATGCCCTCAACATGGGGGGTTGGTGCCTTGGGGGAGGGGGCGCGCTGCGGCCCCCCACCCCAAAGCACCTTGTCCCCATGTTGATGAGGACAAGGGCCTCTTCCCGACAACCCTGGCCGTTGGTTGTCGGGGTCTGCGGGCGGAGGGCTTATCGGAATCCAGGAGCCCCCTTTAATAAGGGGGCCCCCAGATCCCGGCCCCCCACCCTATGTGAATGAGTATGGGGTACATGGTACCCCTACCCATTCACCTAGGGAAGTGTCAATAAAAAAACCACAGTACACAAGTTTCAAAATTAATTTATTGGGCAGCTCCGGTATCTTCTTCCGACTTCTCCTGGTGTTCCGCCTCTTCTCCCGGGCCCCGCCGCTATCTTCTTCCAGCTCTATTGCCAGCGAGGGGCCCGGTCTGCTGCCGCTGTCTTGTCGCCGCTGTCTCGCCGCTTCTTCTCTTCTTCCGATGTTGACACGACGCTCTCCCCGGCTGGAATGCTCTCTGTGCGCTCTGCTCTGACTTATATAGGCGGTGACCCCGCCCCCTTATGCCGTCACAGTCTCTGGGCATGCTGGGACTGTGACGTTTTAGGGGGTGTGGTCATCACCCGATGACCACGCCCCCTTATGCCGTCACAGTCCCAGCATGCCCAGAGACTGTGACGGCATAAGGGGGCGGGGTCACCGCCTATATAAGTCAGAGCAGAGCGCACAGAGAGCATTCCAGCCGGGGAGAGCGTCGTGTCAACATCGGAAGAAGAGAAGAAGCGGCGAGACAGCGGCGACAAGACAGCGGCAGCAGACCGGGCCCCTCGCTGGCAATAGAGCTGGAAGAAGATAGCGGCGGGGCCCGGGAGAAGAGGCGGAACACCAGGAGAAGTCGGAAGAAGATACCGGAGCTGCCCAATAAATTAATTTTGAAACTTGTGTACTGTGGTTTTTTTTATTGACACTTCCCTAGGTGAATGGGTAGGGGTACTATGTACCCCATACTCATTCACATAGGGTGGGGGCCGGGATCTGGGGGCCCCCTTATTAAAGGGGGCTCCTGGATTCCGATAAGCCCTCCGCCCGCAGACCCCGACAACCAACGGCCAGGGTTGTCGGGAAGAGGCCCTTGTCCTCATCAACATGGGGACAAGGTGCTTTGGGGTGGGGGGCCGCAGCGCGCCCCCTCCCCCAAGGCACCAACCCCCCATGTTGAGGGCATGCGGCCTGGTACGGTTCAGGAGGGGGGGGGCGCTCGCTCGTCCCCACCCCCATTCCTGTCCGGCCGGGCTGCGTGCTCGGATAAGGGTCTGGTATGGATTGGGGAGGACCCCCACGCCGTTTCTATCGGCGTAGGGGGTTCCCCTCAAGGTCCATACCAGACCCAAGGACCTGGTATGCTCCTGGAGGGGGAACCCATGCCGGTTTTTTATTTAAAATTTGGCGCGGAGTTCCCCCTAAAGATTCATACCAAACACAGTGCCGGGCATTGGCGGGGATCCAAGTCGGATCCCCGTTCATTGAAAGTCGGACACATGCCGGCTTCATGTCGCAGGGCAAAGTCGGATCCAAAGTAGGACGGCTGTCGTGTCGCACCAGTGTGAACCCAGCCTCAGGGGGGTCAGTTATGTAAGGGGGGAGTGAATACAATAATGTAAGGGGACACTGATATAAAGGTTTCCCCTTTATATCAGTAACCCCCCACCTTACCTTAGTGTATTCTTTCAGCGGAATGTGGTCTCCAGAGTCACCAGAGTCCCCCCCACACATTCCCAGAGTTCTCAGTGATTGCTCCACTTTTAATCGGAAATTGCTCTTGTATATATTAAGCCCTATTTGCTTTCATATCTGTCTTATCTATATATAATACACTCTTCAAATTTACTTTAAAATGCATGGTTTTCCCTTTTATGATCAAGAAAATGATGATATGCTGTTGGGCTGGTATAATAATGCTATGGGGCTGGTATGAAATTATTTCCAGGGCTGTTTTTTATTCCCAGCCCGGCCCTGCCTGTGACATGAACTGCCTTCCACAACCTTACCTTAGTAGCAGAGTTTGATCTCCTACACAGCTGTTTCTGTTTCAGTTATTGACTGTGCTTCAACCTACATATGAAATTGATAATTATTAGCACCTGCTTGGTATAATTGGTTAATCATACACCTGCCTCTAATCCTACAAAATCCCTGACTTTATTTTTTATTGCATTTTAGTGTAAATGTGATATCTGAGGTATTTTTGACCACAGATCTTATATTTAAGAGGTCCTGCAATGTGTTTTTTCTATTACAAGGGATGTTTACATTCCTTGTAATAGGAATAAAAGTGACACATTTTTTTTAAAGAACAGTGTAAAAATAAAAAATAAAAGGTAAAATAAATAAGAAAAAAAAAATTTTAAATGCGCCCCGTCCCGTCGAGCTCGCACGCAGAAGCGAACGCATACGTGAGTAGCGCCCGCATATGAAAACGGTGTTCAAACCACACATGTGAGGTATGGCTGTGATCGATAGAGCGAGAGAAATAAGTCTAGCCCTAGACCTCCTCTGTAACTCAAAACATGCAACCTGTAGAATTTAATGGGTAAAACTATGTCGCCATTGCATGAGCGGGCGCAATTTAGAAGCATGACATGTTGGGTATCAATTTACTCGGCGTGACATTATCTTTCACAATATAAAAAAAATTGGGCTAACGTTACTAGTGTCTTATTTTTAAATTAAAAAAAGTGGAATGTTTCCAAAAAAAGTGCGCTTGTAAGAGCGCTGCGCAAAAACAGTGTGACAGAAAGTATTACAATGACTGCCATTTTATTCTCTAGGGTGTTAGAACCCCCAAACATTATATATATATATATTTTTTTTTTTAAGTAATTTTCTAGCAAAAAAAAGTGTTTTTAACTTGTACAGGCTTGGTCAAGCCAATTAATGACTTGATGGGTAGTGGGTAAAGCCAATTAATGATTTGATGTAGATTTTTCTTCTGTTCACTCATTTTGCATTTTGTAAATTGATAAAAATAAACAACTAAAATATATATTTTGGGATCCTATAGCTAGTTTTAGCTCAGGGCTCAATGACCAGCATAGGCTAGAGCTAAGTTAGGCATCCAACGTCCGCTTAGGATGTAAGAGGTCCAATTGCATGGCTGATTAGAAACTACCAGAGACTAAAGCTGGCCATACATTAGTTTTTTCATTTAGCCAGCCGGATGAACAGAAAAAACGTAGGCGATTTCTCCATCCACATGTTTAATCCTTCCCACTGTGTCATTGTGTTCTGACAGGGGGGTTCTCCACCCGTCAGAATACTTAAAAGGGGGCGCACCTTTAGAGCCCCCTTTTTTGGGACGGCGGTCACTCAGCCCTGGTGATAGTTTAGGTTAGCAGGTATTAAGTGTGCTGTGCCTTTAAATACATACCTGAGTTGCAGGTGGCCCAATCAGATCCCAGGGAAGGTTCTGGTATTCCTGGGAGAAGTGATAAAAGGGGCTGCTGAAGGTCTGTACTTCCTCTTGCAGCAGCTGGACCTGGAAGAGAAGAAACTGCAGCCAGACCTGGAGAGCAAAGAGTTACTGACTTGCCTTTTAAACGGTTCTCTTTCCTGTCATTGTGAGCGGTGCGGATGGAAGACCTTGTGAGGGCTTTTGTGGAGAGAGCAGAGAGCCAGGGCGGAGAGAAATGGATGCGACGCTGCCTGGCGCTGTCTGTCACAGAGGACAGTCAGCAGAACGCAGAGGTGAGAGAGGCTCAGCCAGTCCAGCCCTCACCTCAGTGAAGAGCAAGGCGGAGCGTCCCTCCGGAGCGTCTGGTGGCCGGAGGAGGAGAAGAACAAGCCGCCGGGCGGGCGCGTGCAGAAGAGAGGGGGTGCATGGCGGCGGTGCCCGGGAGACGGTCGGGACAGAAGAGGCGGACCTGCACTCAGTCACCAGCCAGGAGGAGGGAAAGAGGACACTCGGCGCCACAAGAAGAGCGTCAGGAGAGGACAGAGCTGCCTGTGTCTGCTGCAGGCTCTCAAGCAACAACTACTCCTCAGCGGTCGGGTCCTCAGAGTGACCTGGTCCCAGGTGCACTGTTCCACAGCCTACAGACAAGCATGAGTGTCCCAGCGGGGGAGGTGTCATCAGCTGGGCAGGGTGAGTTACAAAAATCCACTGTGAATGATATCTTGGGTTACCTGTCTGCTATCTCTCATGCTCTCTCTGCTGCTGGTATTGCCTCTCCTATTCTTCCTCCTTCTCTGGCTGTCTCCCCCTCTGGGTCTGACCCTGCTAGCTTTAAAATTTCTGCACCTGTAAATGTCCCTGCTCCTGTGTCATTTAGTCAGTCAGGCAGTACACACATTGGGGATGCACACATGCGCACTCCTGTTAGGGATATCTTGTCAGTCCCAGAGGCATGTTTAAAAGGGGTTATGCCTTGTGAAATTTCTCCTTTGGGGTACCATCTCCCTTCGGCGGTTAAAGAAAAAATCTGGCGGGGAGATTTTGTGGAAGTTTTATCTCTTCTTCCCACTGCAAAAGAATTTAATTTGAAATCAGATAAAAAAGGGGAGCAGGAGGAAGATAGGCGCAGAACGGTACTACGATCGTTTAATAATTGGTTACAGGCATTTTTTGTTTTTGCAAGCGTTCTGGTCGAGAAGCACCCGGAATTGAGCGGGGGTTTGTTCCAGCACTTGGACCACGTCTTGGAGGCTTACAAGAATTTTGGAGGTCTGGGCTGGTACGCTTATGACGAGTCTTTTCGCCAGAAGCTATCGGTCCACCCATCTTTAAGATGGGGAATAAAAGACGTGGGCCTATGGCTTAATTTAATCTTGCCTCAGAGAGCGCCTAGTTTGCGGCAGTTCCCTGCTAATCCTGGTACTCAGGTTTCGCCAGGGTATCGCAGGGGTTGGTGTTTTTCATTCAATGAGAGTCAGTGTCGTTTTAATACTTCTTGTAAGTATAGACATGAGTGCTCTTTTTGCGCGGGGCCCCATCCTGTGGTGAAATGTTTTAGGAAAACAGCGGTGGGGGTCCCGTCTCAGCGCGATATTTTTCCCAAGAGCCTGCACGCCAGTGAGGCTGGAAAACATGCGCCCTTGACTGGATCTATACCCAAGCAGGGAGAAAGCGCTTTTACTAATTGAAGGGTTTTCTTCTGGTTTTCCTCTCCCTTCTTTTACTGGCTCGGGTTGTACTATTGTGGATAATCTGAAGTCAATTAGGCAGTTTCCTGAAGTAGTGAGGGAAAAAGTTTCCAAAGAAATTGCAGAAGGTCGCATGGCTGGCCCGTTTAAATTTCCCCCTTTTAGCGATTTTCGCATCTCACCGCTAGGTGTGGTCCCCAAGAGGGAACCAAATTCATTTTGTTTAATATAGCATCTTTCTTTCCCGAAAGGGGGCTCGTTGAATGACGAGATTGACGATTCGCTGTGTTCAATCGCTTATGCGACTTTTGATGAAGCAGTGGGCAAAATTAAAGCATGCGGCCGGGGGGCATTGTTGGCAAAAGCCGATGTGAAGTCGGCTTTCAGGCTCTTACCCATTGCCCCGGCAGCTTTTAGTTCTTTGGGTTTTTATTTTGACGGGTTTTATTTTTTTGACAAATGTCTTCCTATGGGATGTTCTTTGTCTTGTACATATTTTGAAACTTTTTCTACTTTCATTCATTGGGTTGTGTGTTTTGAGTTGGGTCAGGATTCGATTGCACACTACCTAGATGATTTTTTATTTATCGGCTCGGCAAATTCTGACATCTGTTCTCGTCTTCTACAGTTATTTGTGGTTGTTACAGAACATTTTGGGGTTCCTCTGGCTGCCGAGAAAACTTGTTATCCTTGCAACTTCCATGGAGTTTTTAGGTATATTGATCGATACCGAGGTGGAAGAATTTAGTTTACGGCAGGCTAAGGTAGACAAGATGAGGAACCTTATTGCAGTATTTTTGTGGAGACGTAAGGTGTTATTGAAGGAGATGCAGTCTTTACTAGGTCTCCTGGCTTTTGCTGGGAAAATCATGCCAGTTGGGAGGATTTTTTCTAGGAGGTTGTACATAGCAACTGCAGGTTTGAAATCTCCTTTTGCTCACATGCGTTTAACGGCTTCTCTCAAAGATGATTTGGTAGTGTGGGCTGATTTTTTGGTGACTTTTAACGGGCGTTCCTTTTTTCAATCAGATTTTATCTTTGCTCCTGATTTTCGTCTGTTCACTGACGCGGCAGGCTCCAAGGGTTTTGCGGCAATTTGGGGATCGCATTGGAGCTGTGGGGCTTGGCCGGAGGCATGGATTCGAATGAAGGCTACTAGGAATGTCGTGCTGTTAGAGCTTTTTCCAGTTTTAGTGGCCGTGGCGCTTTGGGGAGAGTTTTTTGCCAACCGGCGGATTCTGGTAGAAACGGACAATAAGGGGGTCCTTTTCGCTGTCAACTGTCTTTCTTCCAGCTCTCTCTGGGTGGTTAAGATTTTGCGGCATTTGGTCTTTTTATGTTTAAAATTTAACATTTGGATCAAGGCGAAGTACACGCCGGGGGTTTTGAATAATCTGGCTAACTCTCTTTCCCGTTTCCAGACGCAGCGTTTTCGGGAGCTGCTCCCAGGGGCGGACGCGGAAGGAACGCAATGCCCGGCATACTTGTGGGAGCTAATTTAGCGAGAGTGATGGATGCCGTTAAATGCTCAGTTTCTTCCCGTACGTGGGCAGACTACTCCGTGGCTTGGAGAAAGTGGATGCTATTCGCTGGAAATGCGGGTTTTGATTGGGAGTCTCCCGAGTAGCAGGCTGTTTTGGCCTTTTTGGCTTTTCTAATGGAAGGCCAGCCTTCTTATGGTTCTCTGGCTAAGACCCTGGCAGGAGTATCATTTTTCTTCAGGATGAGGGGTCTCCCGTCCTGCTCTAGTTTTTTCCTAGTAAAGCAGGCCTTGAAAGGCTATCGAAGATCAACTTTTGTCCCGGATGACAGGCGTCCTATTGGTTTATCTCTGCTTAGGTGCTTGTGCGATGCCACATTGGGGGTATGTTTTAGCGGCTATGAGGCTTTGCTGTTTAAAGTAACTTTTGTTTTGTTTTATTTTGGTGCTTTTCGGGTTTCTGACCTGCTTCCTGGATCCAAGCTGAGCTCCTTGGGTTTGTGGTCGGAGCATGTGCTAGTTGACCATGGTCGCGTACAGGTTTTTCTGAGACGGTCGAAAACGGACCAGCTGGGGCGGGGGGAATGGGTGACAGTGTCGGCATGGAGTGACGCCTCAGTTTGTCCGGTGGCGCTAGTTACCGGTTTCCTCACGTCCGGCAGGGGTGACTCATTTTCTCAGTCATTGGGACCAGTCTCCTTTTACTAGGTACCAATTTGCTTATGTT
Source organism: Aquarana catesbeiana (assembly GCF_042186555.1). NCBI lineage: Eukaryota > Metazoa > Chordata > Amphibia > Anura > Ranidae > Aquarana > Aquarana catesbeiana. Next base: position 226,019,105 of record NC_133332.1, on the reverse strand, counting down.
CTGAAATGCTGTCTTGGGAAATTGGGTCTACAAGATTTCAAGTTTTCCTCACATTCATTCAGAATAGGAGCAGCGTCTGACGCTGCTGAAAAGGGGTTGCCAGCCAAAACCATAATGGGTTTGGGAAGGTGGAGGTCAAACTGTTTTAAGAGATATATTAGACCTAACTTGTCACTTTAATTTTCCAGGTTTTCAGCATTGTGTTTGGATTCTGGGCCACTCATACATATATTGGGCTCGGAAACGTGCGGCCCAACGCAGGTATTCTGTCAACCTATCGTTACTGCCGGAATCCTTCAATCTGTATTGGAAAGGAATAAGAGGTTTGCAGTGGCAACATTTATTTTTTCATTTGTCTCAGTTACATCAGGTTTGGCCACCGCCTTCAATTTTGATAGTCCATCTGGGAGGTAATGATTTGGGTTCAGTTCGTACTTTAGACCTTTTATTTATGATTAAACAGGATCTGTATAGGTTCCATTTGACTTCACCGGGTACGATCATTGTCTTTTCAGAAATTGTTCCCCGTTTCGCTTGGCTGTCTTCCCCGTTTTCCAAAGTAATGGAGAAGATGAGGAAGAGGGTCAATCGGGCGTTGGCAAAATTTATGCCACTTTTGGGGGGATTTTCTTATAGGCACGTGGATCTGGAAGGGGGCATCCCAGGTCTTTATAGGCAGGATGGGGTCCACCTTTCAGATGTAGGTGCAGATATCTTTAATCTTGGCTTGCAAAACAGCATTGAGAGGGCCGCGTATTTGGGGTAGGCCGGCCTGGTTGCACAAGTCCGGCTGGTGGGGACGTATTTCTTTGTAAATAAAGGTTGAGTAGCCCGTGTTCTGAAAACTGGGCAAAGGTTTTGCTGTTAAATATTTAATTTCATTTGGAAAATTGGAATTATTATGTTTATTTATATGAATTTTTTGTAACCAATAAAATTACCGCGGCCATTTTTTGCCATATGATGTATGTGTGTTTTTTCCTATTAAGTTTTTATGGTGGTACCTGGGGAACTAAGGTTAGGGGCAAGGTGTGGCCTGCTGTCCCATACTTAAAAGGGGGCACACCTTTAGAGCCCCCTTTTTTGGGACGGTGGTCACTCAGCCCTGGTGATAGTTTAGGTTAGCAGGTATTTAGTGTGCTGTGCCTTTAAATGCATACCTGAGTTGCAGGTGGCCCAATCAGATCCCAGGGAAGGTTCTGGTATTCCTGGGAGAAGTGATAAAAGGGGCTGCTGAAGGTCTGTACTTCCTCTTGCAGCAGCTGGACCTGGAAGAGAAGAAACTCCCTCCCTCCCTCCCCGTCGCGGTTTATTTTATGTGGTTGGGTCACCCCGGATTCCGGGGGGGACGTATTTCTTTGTAAATAAAGGTTGAGTAGCCCGTGTTCTGAAAACTGGGCAAAGGTTTTGCTGTTAAATATTTAATTTCATTTGGAAAATTGGAATTATTATGTTTATTTATATGAATTTTTTGTAACCAATAAAATTACCGCGGCCATTTTTTGCCATATGATGTATGTGTGTTTTTTCCTATTAAGTTTTTATGGTGGTACCTGGGGAACTAAGGTTAGGGGCAAGGTGTGGCCTGCTGTCCCATACACTAATCAGCGCTGCCGCCAATTGGTTGAAGCACTGAATGATCAAAAATATACAAGCCAGTTTATGAAAAGGCAATTGATAGATCGACTTCTCATGAACGAGAATGGCCATACATAGATCAAAATTCAGCCAGATCAGCATGAATGCGGATTGTGATCCACGTTTGGCCAGCTTTAGATGCAGAGTAGATAGGCTGACTCTGAGTTCCAGAGCCACACCACATTCTCTACTGGTCAGAAGCTTTTCAGGCTGGTTGGACAATGCTTCTCGTCATCATCCCTGATCATGTCTTCAGCTCTTTGACACCAAGACGGATGCTGCATCTCGGTCATCCTCAGGGACCCCGCAACTGAAATTAGCTGCAACAGCCATCTTTATTAATAGCTATATACTGTATACCTTAGTATATGTGTACAATTCCACCAGGACTCTTGTTGGCCTCTTTGTTGATATTGCTTGTACATTGGATGTATGTACAGTATCTCAAAAAAGTGAGTACACTCCTCATATTTTTGTAAATATTTTATTACATCTTATCATGTGACAACACTGAAGAAATTACACTTTGCTACAATGTAAAGTATTGAGTGTACAGCTTGTATAACTGTCAATTTGCTCTCCGCTCAAAATAACTCAACACACAGCCAATAATGCCTAAACTGCTGGCAACAAAAGTGAGTACACTCTTAAGTGAAAATGTCCAAATTGGGCCCAAAGTGTCAATATTTAGTGTGGCCACCATTAATTTCCAACACTGCCTTAACCCTCTTGAGCATGGAGTTCACCAGAGCTTCACAGGTTGCCACTGGAGTCCTCTTCCACTCCTCCATGACGACATCACGGAGCTGGTGGATGCTAGAGAGCTTGCACTCCTCCACCTTCCGTTTGAGGATGCCCCACAGATACTCAATAGGGTTTAGGTCTGGAGACATGCTTGGTCAGTCCATCACCTTTACCCTCAGCTTCTTTAGCGAGGCAGTGGTCATCTTGGAGGTGTGTTTGGTGTTGTTATGTTGGAATACTGCCCTGCGGCCCAGTCTCCGAAGGGAGGGGATCATGCTCTGCTTCAGTATGTCACAGTACATGTTGGCAGCAGCACTCATGCAGCCCCAGACCATGACACTCCACTACAATGCTTGACTGTAGGCAAGACACACTTGTCTTTGTACTCCTCACCTGGTTGCCGCCACACACACTTGTCACCATTTGAACCAAATAAGTTTATCTTGGTCTCATCAGACCACAGGACATGGTTCCAGTAATCCACGTCCTTAGTCTGCTTGTCTTCAGCAAACTGTTTGCGGGCTTTCTTGTGCATCATCTTTATTTATTTATTTTTTTTAAATTCCTTTATTTTGATATACAGAAGGCATAGAAATACAGTCCGGGTTACAGCAGGTCACTTATTCCATACATTCCTACTGTTGAATCATATACAGTAAAACTGTAGACCAAGATCAAGTTATTTACCAAACAAATATGGTAGCATACATGTGTTCCAGCCAAAAGTATATCCGTTCCATACATATTATATCAAGGTTGCCTACCAATGGGCCTCCTTGCATAAACCTTAACCTGTTTATGAACAGTTTTGATATATACTATAATATTTAAACCTTTAGAGACAGAAATGTCTTTTGCTATACAGGTGCGTGTTTCCTGCTCACCTTAAATAATATCTTCACATTATATTTGTTATCGCCGTCACCACGGCTGCTTAGTGAGCGGTCAGAACAAAAGAAACTACAGAAAAGAAAAGAATGGGAGGAGGGGAGAAAAGCGGGGTAAGAAGGGGAAGGGAGGGCGTGAAGGAGGGTGAGAAAGGGGCAAGAAAGAAGAGGTTGTAAAGGCATGGCCGCGACATCGCCCCCAACTTGGTCCCACCTGTCACACCCCAGAGGGATGTGTACAGATATCTGTTTCAGTGGGGTCCATGGGGTTGTTCTCAGGTAGATAAGGATTGTGTCTGGGCTATGTCCTGTAGATATGTGTCTGTACCAACAAAATATCTCCAGGGTCTCCATTTGTCCATAAATTGTTCCTCTTTGTTTTGTAGGGTTGCCGTCAGTTCCTCCATTCGTAAAATACAGTTAACTTTTGAGTACCACATGACCCTGGTGGGAGGTAGGGGATTCCGCCAGAGCGCCGGAATGCATGTTCTTGCTGCGTTCAGGAGTTGCATTGTCAATGTTTTCTTGTACTTTTGAATCGGTCTCGTGGTCAGGTGTAGGAGGCATGCGGGCCGGGTTATCCTTGAGATCGACCGAGGTCAGACTTTGGATTGTCGAAGTCACCTCCTCCCAGAAGGGTCTCAGGAGTGGGCATGACCAAAAGACGTGAAGCATACTTCCCACTTCCCTGTCACACCTCCAACACCTATCCGAAAGCGACGGGTTCATTTTATGTAACACGTATGGGACTCTGTACCACCTGGTCAGGATTTTGTATCCCGCTTCTTGGTAATGACTCGCAATCGATGACTTGTGTGCCAAGACCAAGACCTTCTCTCTTTGCTGGGTGGAGAGCTGAGTCCCCAGGTCCCTTTCCCATTTCAGGAGGAACTCTGGAGTTGAGTCCTCCCCTTGTCTCGTAAGGATACTGTATAAGAATGACAGTGTGTGTCTTATAGGTTCCCCAGATTTGCAGAGAGATTCCAGAGGAGTGTGGCTACGAGGGACATAGGGTATTTTCTGGAGGGTCTTCAGATAGTGTCTAAGTTGCAGAGTGCTGAGACTGTCTAATGGAGGATCAATGAGTCTGGAGAGAGTGGAGGCAGTTGGGAATTCTCCCCTGGGCCAAATCTCACCTAGGGACTGTTTCTCACAAATCGTTAATTGTCTCAATCTGCGGCTTGTGAGTCCGGGGGTAAAGCCTGGGTTACCTATAATAGGAGTCATGGGGGAGGGTAACGGTGATATGTCTGTGGTACGGAATACTTTCCTCACCACCTGGAGGGTGGCACCTATTAGCGGGTGGGATTTCATGTCTGCCGGCGGAGTGGACATGAGCCACGGGGATGGGAGTAAGGGCATAGAGGAATCTTCAATTTCCATTCCTACCCATTGTTTGGAGTCTCTGTTGCAGTGCCAGTCGGCGATCCTGGCTAAGTGAACCGCTTGGTAATATCGAAAGATATCCGGGAGACCCATGCCCCCCTTTTCTTTGGGTTTGGTCAATGTTTGCATTTTTGTTCTGGGGGATTTATGAGACCAGATAAACTCTCTGATGATAGACTGAATTTGCTTAAAGAAAGTAGTTGGTAACTGGATCGGTAATGTTTGAAGTATATATAAAATCCGGGGTAGGGCCGTCATTTTCAGGGCGTTACAACGCCCAAACCAGGTCAAGGTGAGTTTGTGCCACGTCTGGAGATCTATCTTAAGTCTCTGAAGTAGGGGTACGAAGTTGCTGGTATACAGGTGTGCCAAGTCAGGGGTGATGTCCACCCCCAGGTAGAGGATAGATTTCTCCGCCCACCTAAAGGGGAAAGATTTGCTCATGTTTGTTGCTACCATAGCTGGTAATGTGATATTCAACACCGCGGACTTGGCACAATTGACTTTGAAGTTTGATGTTTCCCCATATAACCGAAGAGCTGACAAAATGTTGGGCAGAGTGATCTGTGGGTTGGAGACAAAAAAAATCAGATTGTCGGCGAAGGCCGCGATTTTATGATGTCCAGAGGGCTTTGCAATTCCCGTTATATTGGGGTTCTACACATGAACGGTTCGAGGGTCAGAATGAAAATTAGTGGGGACAGGGGGCACCCCTGTCTCGTCCCATTTGAAATGTCAAAGAATTCCGAACGCCACTCGTTGACCCGTACCGCCGCCGAGGGAGCCGAGTACAAAGATGATATCCAGCCTCTCATGTTTGGGCCCATACCAATATGCTCCAGGGTGGCCCGCATAAAATGCCAGGCCACCCTATCGAAAGCCTTTTCCGCATCCGTGGAGAGGAGCAGAAAAGGCTTCTTGACTGATCTCGCTTCATGTATGAGATTGAGAACTCTAATGGTGTTGTCTCTCGACTCCCTCAGCGGCACAAACCCTGCCTGGTCTAGGTGGACCAGGTGTGGGATATGCGGCAGGATTCTGTTGGCCAGGATTTTGGAAAATAATTTCAGATCCACGTTAAACAGTGCAATCGGGCGATAGTTACAGCAGTAGTTGGGATCCTTCCCTTCTTTTGGGATCAGGGATATAAATGCCCTTAGTGAGTCTACCATGTTAGTACTACCCTCCTTTAATGTGTTGTACGCTTTCAGAAAATGTGGCGATAGGTTAGGCCCAAAGGTCTGGTAGTAGGTCAGGGTGAAGCCATCCGGCCCCGGTGCCTTCCTGGGCTTCGTTTGTGCCAGGGCTAGCAATAGTTCTTCCTGAGTAATGTCCGCTTCAAAGGCGTCACTTATATCAGTTGGCAAAGTAGGCATACCCGAGGACCTGATGTATTCACCCGCTGACCTCTCCTTCTCCGCCAAAAATCCAACAGGTTCCCCCGTGTGCAAATTGTATCATTGTTGGTAGTACTCAACAAATTCGCTGGCTATATCCCTGGAGGTATGGACCTTTGCCCCCTGTGAGGTCACTATAGATGGAATGTAAGTGCGCTGTCTCGGACCACGAAGGAGTCTGGCCAACATGGTACCTGGCTTATTGGAGAATTCGAACATAGATCTTCTGGCCCAAGCCAGATTCTGTAGCGTTTTGTAGTACAAAAGGTCCTTCAAATCACCCCTGGCCTTCAATAAAGCCTTGAGGTGTGTTTCGGCCAAAGACTTCCTGTGTAGCAGCTCGAGAGACCGCACCTGGGATATCAAAAGATCGATCTGTTTGGTTCTTTCCCTTTTTTTTGCAGCCCCGATCCTAATTAGTTCACCCCTTATTACACATTTATGGGCCTCCCATATTGTCATTGCAGACATCAAGGGGTCTGTGTTTTCTGAGAAATAATTGGTTAGTGCCCTACTTCTCTCTGTACGTACTTCTGGGATTTGTAACAATGACTCGTTTAGTTTCCATGTTGGGGGGGATCTGAGTTCCGTGTCCCAGCATATGGTTACATGCGTGGGAGCATGATCAGATAGGGAAATGTAATCAATTTGGGATGAGGTGACATAAGGGAGGTCTTTATGCTGGATCTGGAAAAAGTCTATCCTGGAGTAGGTTCCATGCACCGCAGAGAAGTAGGTATAGTCCCTCTCCTCCGGGTGCATGATCCTCCAGGGATCCACCAACTGCAGGCCAGTCAATTCCTGTTTGAGTTTTTTCAGGTAGGCGAAGGACAAGTGAGACGTTCCTCTCGAAACGTCAAGTAGTGGCTCAGGGGCAAAATTAAAATCACCGCCCATCAGGAACAAACCCTCTCGGAATTCTAGGATTAGGGGAACGAGTGATCGCAAGAAGGACAGGTGGTCAGAATTAGGGAAATAGACGTTGACCAGGGTCACTGTGGTATTTCTGATTTTGCCTTTTAAGAGCAGGTAGCGCCCAAGTGGGTCCGCTCTCTCCTCCAACAGTGTCCACGGCAAAGATCTGGCTATCACTATGCTAACCCCCTTCGATTTTGACAAAGGGGAGGGAGCGTGGTACACGTTGGGAAAGTCCCTGTTGCGAAGTCTGGGAACTGCCGACTGTTTGAAATGCGTTTCCTGAATGAATGCCACCTGCGAGCGTGTTTTTTTCAGATCTGAGAGTAATCTGGAGCGTTTTTCCGGTGTCGACAGACCCCGTACGTTGAGGGAGGTAAATTTTATCTCTCCTCGTGTGCGTGAACCCGAGGGAATTCCCGGGGGGGCCATGTCGCGTACCAATACCAAACAAAAAATATAAAAATAAAGAGAATGCTCAGAGAGGTATAAAGCGGGGGGTGGGGGGGTGAGGAGGGGCGGAAGAAAGGGGGGGGGGGGGGAGGCAGAAGGGAGGAGTAGTGGGGAGGACTGGGAGAGAGAGAAAGGAAGAAGGAAGTGAAGCTAAGAGGAGAGAAAGAATAATACTAAGAAGGACAAATAAATTATCCAACTGTTGCTATACTAAGCCTTGCGCACGTATGCGCTACCTATTAGTGGGTGTGGAAGACTAGTCTCTGCCCCACAGCGGGAGACGTGTCGACAGGAGAGAACCGGTATAATAAAAGATATCAAACTATTACCGCTATAAACGGAACACAAAATAATAAAAAGTCTAAAAACAACTCTCTATTGCTATGTGCAGAACCTTCAGGCCGCGTGTATGTAAACCCCTGTAAAGCAGTTTATATTAACACATAGAGAAACACATACACCAACTTTCTGTCCGCCACCTAGCTATCATAGTGAACTCTAATGTCAAGTATCAGAACAGTAATAAGCTATACACAATTCCGTGTCTTTGAAATCAGGGCACCCCCAGCGCCGCCACCCCATGTCCCCAACAAAAAATGAAAGAGAAACGATAAACGGAGGGTAACAAAAATGCCCCCGTTAGGAGTGCGGAGACATGGGGGGGAGGCACTGCGAAAAGGCCTCAACAGCATTTGGGTCTAAACAACCATTTTAGGCATTACATCTCTGCACCGAGGGGCAAGGCATCCCAGTAACATACATACATAATAAGCCCCCTTAAACTATACATGACCCACTCACGGAACCGTGTGGATATGTTATGAGCTCAGGAAGGATAGTCTAATCAAGACTCCGGTGAGGTGAGATTGTCTCTCGGGGATATCCTGGATCTTGAGCGCCATTGTCGTCTGCTGGATCTTTGGGGTCTTGGTGATGCAGAATGTGGGTTGTTGAAGGTGGTTGGGAAGTCCAGCCAGTTGGGTACAGAGAAACCGGAGATCGCCAAGAAACCAAACAGGTCGGGAAGCTGGTCCGGCCATCGCAGTACAAAAGAGTTGTTCCCTTTCAGCACAATCAAATGAAAGGGGTGTCCCCATCTGTATGTGGCACCTGCTGATCTGATTGCTTCAAGTAATGGTCGTAGTTGGCCTCTCATGCGCAGGGTGAGTCGCGATAAATCTGGGAAAAGTTGCACAGAAGCACCATCAAAGTCCAAGGGGCCTTGGGTCCATGCCCTTTGTAGAATTTCTTCCTTGATTGTGTAGTAATGGACTCTCGCCAATACATCTCTCGGCGCGGGATCGTCTCCTCCCCTAGGACCCTGTACACGGTGGACACAGTCTAGTTCCAACTCATCTGTAGGTGGTTTGTCCAGCAATCAATTAAATATGGCCACTATCGTAGCTCTAAGATCACCCCCTGATGTGGCTTCTGGCAAGCCGCGCACCCTGATGTTGTTTCTCCTGCTGCGATTTTCGCCATCATCTATGGAAAGTTGCATCAGGATCAAGCGCTTTTTATAATCAACATGAACCTTTTCCATGGCTGACATTCTGGACTCTAGGTGGGAAGTGGATGTCTCCACCTCAGATACCCTAGAGTCCACCGTATCTATCCTCTGCTTAAGGTCATGGATTTCTTTAGAAAGGGTATTGTGCATCATCTTTAGAAGAGGCTTCCTTCTGGGACAACAGCCATGCAGACCAATTTGATGCAGTGTGCAGCGTATGGTCTGAGCACTGATGGGCTGACCTCCCACCCCTTCAACCTCTGTAGCAATGCTGGCACCACTCATACATCTATTTCCCAAAGACAACCTCTGGATATGACGCTGAGCACCTGCACCTGTCCTGTTAAACCTCTGTATGGTCTTGGCCACTGCGCTGCAGATCAGTTTCAGGGTCTTGGCAATCTTCTTATAGCCTAGGCCATCTTTATGTAGAGCAACAATTCTTTTTTTCAGATCCTCAGAGAGTTCTTTGCCATGAGGTGCCATGTTGAACTTCCAGTGACCAGTATGAGAGAGTGAGAGTGATAACACCAAATTTAACACACCTGCTCCCCATTCACACCTGAGACCTTGTAACACTAACGAGTTACATGACACCGGGGAAGGAAAATGGCTAATTGGGCCCAATTTGGACATTTTCACTTAGGGGGTATACTCACTTTTGTTGCCAGAGGTTTAGATATTAATGGCTGTGTTGAGATATTTTGAGGGGACAAGCTGTACACTCACTACTTTACATTGTAGCAAAGTGTAATTTCTTCAGTGTTGTCACATGAAAATATAATGAAATATTTACAAAAATGTGAGGGGTGTACTCATTTTTGTGAGATACTGTACTTTTATTATCTAGATAACTGGTTAATTTCCCAGGAAGGGAAATGCTTTTGCTCACAGAGACCCTGTGCTTGGTGGAGGCACTGTCCACTTTATTATCAAACTCACTCTACCACTTGACGAAGGTTCTGATTTTCTTATTTACCTACAGGTTTAGTGCAATACCCTGTTTGGGGAGGGCCATTTCTCACCACCCCCTCCTCCTTCCTTCCCCACAGGAGGACAACACATACAAGGCGATCTAGTATTTCTAGGCTGATCAATAGGTCATTCCATCCAAATGATTTTTAGGCCCACAAATGAAGCCTTCTACGATTAGATGTGGGAGACCCCCCCCACTGGGTCTCCTACATCTAATCACAAATGGCCCCATTTGCAAGTGAGAATGGGACCTGAATTAAGCCAGCCATAAATGGTTTAAATCTCAACCAGTTCAGCAGGGACCGGCCGAGATTCGAACCCCTCTGTAAGCAGGCTGATTGTAACCAAGTTGATCCATCATTCGACTTGTGCTCAACCAGCATGTCAGATTTTTACATATGATTGGCAGGGGACCTAAATTACAAATGGGAGCCTGACTCCTGAGTCAGTCTGTAAAGTTGGCTATACACTGTTCAAATTAAGTCTGGTTTCTGCTAAACCAGGTGAAATTTGAGCAGTGTGTGACCCTGTCAGTACTCTACTGCCAGACACCCTTGGATCTGAAATCGAAGGAGCTAAGTGGATAAGTCTCAGCCATAAAATGACTGCAGCCTATCAGAATACATTAACTCCAATGGAAGATCTATCCATCTGTGTTGTTTGGCATGGATGGAGAAAGTTGATAGATTTATTCATTCAGCCTGAAAAATCTATATACAGTACTGTATGTATAGCCAATTTATGATCTCTCTGCCATAAATCCAGGCTCTGATCCCACCCAACTGAGAGAACCCATCATAATGATCCCAGCAACTGTGCAGACCCAAGAACTCACCAATATCCTTGAGAGATAGAAGAAACTGTTATAAAAGGTATGTAACCCCTAATAATATGCATCTTCTATTTGGTCGCTGTTGATCTGTTAAATACCAATAAAAGAGTTTTGTTAGATCTGTTCAATAAGTGCAAAAAAAAAATAAATAACCTGCTAATCCTGCCAGAAATCTTGTAAACTAATAACTTCCTGGGCTCTCGGCCTGTGCAGAAGATCGCTGAGAACAATGTAACTGATAAGAATGCAGTTTTATCAGTTTTATTGTTCCCAGCTATCTCTAAAGACTACAGAGCCACACTCTTCTATGCAATGAAGAGGAGGAGAGGGGGAGAGTGCTGTAGTCCTGGTCTGTTTCTGTTGTCCTGATAGAGAAGAATGAGTGTGTGTTGTCTGTTTAGGACTGGAAATGTTTCTGACAGAATCACCAGGTAAAAATTAGGGGGAAAAAACTTTAAAAAAGAAAACCAATACACAACACCTAAGAAGCAGTAAGTTATTATATTATGTTTTTTGTGTTTAGATACACTTTAATTCTTTAGCACTCACATTAAATCTAAAATATACATTTTGGGTGGACTGACACTTTAAATTCCCCTGGCTGAGAAACTGTACTCGAAGAACACTTTTTTATTATTTTAATTTTTTATTTATTATTTTCAATGTTACACAAGATGAAAAATTCATGTGGGACTTATTCCAGAGGGCTTTGTGAAGCTTTTATTCAGAGATCAGAGCTCAGGGATCTTAGCTGCATGCTGGAAATACTGTAAGACAAAGCAGCAGTCAAATTATCAGGTGTCAGATCCCACATTTTAAAGAAAAGCTTTTTCCTCGCCCTGCTTAATACGGTGCATCCTACGGAGCAGAGATAACCAGCAGATTTTAATGATTTGTCAATTAATTGCAATATGACAACATTCCAAATTGTACTTTTCAGGAACAGATTTAAAACAAAATGAAGCAACATTTAAAAGGAAACTGAACTGCCTAATTAACTAAAAAAAAAAAAAGATAAAAATGATAAATACAGAAAGAATAGACATGGAGAATTTACATTGACTTTTTTGCATGGACGTGCCTTTGTTGTCAGAAAAAAAATGGTGTTTCAGTTAGGTGAGCTTTATAAACCAATAAGCAGAATATGAAAATAGTTTATAGAATTTCATATGTGGCAGGATGTAAGATCCTTTGCTAATAAAAATCCAGACTAAGGCTGGCCATACACTATTCAATTTTCCTGTTCAACTTTCCTTTAGATTTACCAAAACCATATAATAGGAGGTCAAACCTAAACACTTTCAATTTGGATGCAATCAGGCAGGCCCTTGTACTACATAGTTGAAGGTAAATCTAAAGAAAATTGAACAGGAAAATTGTATGGTGTATGGCCAGCTTAAGAGCTAAATGTTCAAGAAAATAAAAATGATGACATTCAAAAATGTATTTATACTAAAAGCATATAGATGTATAGCACCCTATATGTACAACTCCTAATAAATGTTAATTGCTTTATTAATAGATTGATAGAGGGCCACCTTTTTCCACGATGTACAAAATAATGCAGGCCATACATGCAAAGATTTCGATTGATCAAAGTTTGACTGTCAACTGATTTTAATCAGATACTCATATAAACCAATTCATTTTCCTCCTGTTAATTAAAACTGCAGAATGGTTGCTCTAGAATGGCTGTTCCCTTCAGTTAGCATGAACTTTTTTTAAGCAATTCTAGTTGTGTATTCGATCTGTACATGTATGGGCATCATTGGTGATACAAACAAAGGTGAGTAATGCAGGTGATACAAAAACATTAAAATAGAGTACTCTAAGGGCTCACTCACACACGCAGTGCCCTCTGAAGAGCAATCTGTGTTGGATTGCTCTTCAGAAGGCATTTGATAGGCAGTGAGGAGGCGCTATGTCACACCTGACATAATCCTGTATCTGGTGTATTATTGTGTGACAATTGGGTGCATTGCACATGGTTGCAGGGGAGTTGCAGCATAGCCCCATAGTGCTGTATAGATCGCAGATAAAAAATTATTTTGGCTGGGGTTTTAACCCTTCTCTGCTGTATCTAAATGTAAAAAAAAAAGTTCTGGCTATACCTATGTAGCGCCTACCTCCAAAGGAGATGCTGCTTCTCGGGTCCTCTGTTCCTGTCTTCATGACTCTACAAACAACCCCACACACTCTGACACACCTGGCTGGGTGGGGAATTATTATTGCAGATGTATATGCCGTGCCCCAATTGCAAAATAAATATTAGACAGCAGCGTTAATATGGCAAACAGTTAGACCATAGCAAGGAACCGATTGCAAATAGGTGAACAATAGAAAGAAATGCACTGTAAAGAAAATAAAATTGGTGTAGAGGGAAACGCCTCCTAAAACCCTATGCTGGGGCAATCCTAACTAGGGAGAACTATGCCTTAAGCCAGCCATAGACGGTTTGAATCTGGGCCGGTTCCTGCTGATTCAAACCATGTATGGGCATGTTGAATGGATCAATCGATCATCTTGGGTACAACCAGCCTGTCGGATTCTACATGCAATTATTGCAAGCAGAAGAAAATGAACAGCAGGGCGCTGAGGTCAGTATCAAATAAAAACACTTTATTTAAATAAGTAGCACACTTACATTGAAGCCAGCATGAAACAACACAGATAGGGAACACCTGAGACCAAGCAGCTGTAATCAGTGTGAGGCTGTAGGCATCACTGAGCACACAGAGACCGGGGATGACAAGAAGCCAGCCAGCTCAAAGTATGGACATTAGCGGCGGTGTTCAAGGCTGCACACCAGGATGAGAGCTGTCAAAATGCATGGTGGATGTCGGGAGAGGGGGTGTGCATGATCCTTTTCCAGGGACTTTGCCCTCTTCTTCAAATGCATCAGGATGCTTCAGATGTAGCCTAGAATGCTACCGCTAATATCCATACTTAGAGCTGGCTGGCTTCCTGTCATCCCCGGTCTCTGTTCTCTCAGTTAGGCCTACAGCCTCACACTGATCACAGCTGCTTGGTCTCAAGTGTTCGCTATCTATGCTTTTTCATGCTAACTTGAATGTAAGTTTGCTGCTTATTTGAATAAAGTGTTTTTTATTTGATACTGACCTCAGCGCCCTAATGTTTGTTTTCTTCAACGTTGAGGTGATCCTACCCAGATCTTTTGCGGGAGCTGCAGAGGTTCCAGTCTTGATCCCTTGTCCTGTTCAGCCATCCATCCATTCAGTTGCCTCATCCATTCCTCCACCCTGTGATGGTGCACAGATACAGATGAAAGTTCCAATGGACCAAGGGACTTTGCATTTCTCCTAGGAGCGCTGTATGTACTGTGTACTTGTACACTCTTTGGATTAATTATTGAAAGCAGCTGCTATAGCCACTAACAATAATTGCTGTCTTCTCCCAGTGGGAAGAACATTGCGGTGGAACACAATGGCTGGATTCCCCTGTCAACACTGTCTGTGGTTGCTGGAAAGAAATTCACTCCGTCTATGGCGGTCCTTACTATGGCCTCATGCACACAGGATGTTTTTTTCCTCCCCTGGGTGCCCTTGTTCCACTGGAGGATAAAGCAGTTTACAAAACATGCCTAAAGCCATGCACAAAAAATGTTTGGCCATGCATTCATTCATTCCATTGGCCAGAATATTCATTTATTCTGGCCATTAGAGTAAATGAACGTTCAAGCGCTGAACTCACCTAGCATTTAAGCCATTTACATGCATTTAGGTACATTCAGCGTTTTTTTCTGCTCAAACGCTCCTCTCCTGAATGTGCTTCTTCCTTAAAGTGTTACTAAACCCACAAAAGTCAAATCAGTCTGTATCAGTGGTGACTGGTGTCTTTTTTTTGGGGGGGGGCGCAAACATACCATACCCCCTCCCCCACCCCTCGGGCTTTCGGTCGGGTCACACAACTAGGTGGGCTCAGACTGCAGTGCTTTGCTCCCCCAGCTCAACCTTTTTTAAAGCCTATTAGAGCCTCTGGCTCTAAACACGTGCTTCAAAAAAAAAAAGAACCCCATTGAAATCCATGCGTCCGCCGCCCTGCATGTAGATTAAGGGGCCAGATGCATGAATGGGGGGGTAGCGCCCATGCGCCTCTAATAGACGGGCCGCCACTGGTCTGTATATGCATTAAAGCATGCTTGTTATACTCACTGTGGAACCGAAGAGGTTAATCCTCTGCATTGTGTAAAAAAGGCTGTTTCATCCGGTCTCCCTGATCCTTCCCTTCTCCCAATGTCCCCAATATATCTCCTGATAGTACAGAGGCTAGAGACCAGCTGCACATGCTCAGTTTGGTGTGTATTGCTAGAGAGTTTTTTTTTTCCTTGGGCGAGTGCATATGATCAGCACATGGCCAATTAGCACTGTCCAGACATAAGGTCAGGGGGTCCTGCATCCTCATAGGACAATCATGGGAGAATGAAAACTCCACCTACAAGCTTTAACCAGACACTGATAGAAGTCACAAGACTGCTATATACTGCTGATGAAAAAAGGTATTTAGCCGTGTATATTTACTAAAACTATTGCATTTCCATATACTGTGTACTGTGAGAGACCAGATATAGTGAATGCAGGGTCCTGGGTTTAGTAACACTTTAATATGCCTCTAAATGCTTATGCCTAGAGCATGGCCACATAAGCTAATATAGGGGTGCATTTAGAAGCTAAAAAAAAGGCAATCACCTGTAAAAGTGGCATTTTTTATATCCTGTGTGCATGAGGCCAGCAGTCTGTAATATAGTCTCTTCTGCTGGCCATCATGTTGGGGCCCAACTGTTAAGTCAGAGCTTTCAGGATAGTGTCCCTTTAAGCACTGATGATGACAGTGGCTCTGGTCCTTTTAAGCACTGAGAAAGTCACTGGCTCTGTGATACTTGGTGGCAACACTGTCTCTCTTCTGTCAAATTACAATGTGGATTTGGGCAGCAGCCTTTCATCAACTCCTATGTCAGTAGGTGACCTTCACTGTGTGAAGCGCAGCTGATCAGTGTCCACAGCATCCTTTCCCATGGTCAAGCAGTGGGCTCCTCCAACTTCTGTGGCTCTCTTCAATGTCCCAAAATGTCTGTCACCATGCCTGTCTCTCAGGTGCAGTGGTGAGTATTCTGCCAGCAACCAAAGCTGCATTCAGTCCTCCCAGAACATCCTCCACACTTCTTCGTCCCAGCCTGGGAAAACAGTAGGTAATCACCTCTCCTTGTTGCCCCAGTGCTACCAAGCTAGCTCAGTCTGCCAGAACTACACCTCCCACAATCCTTGCAGTACACATTCCGTCTTCCTTCCTATTGGGTAGAGGACAGGCTCAACACTGGCTGTACACAGCTATGCAATAAGAGTCCCCTCCCGTAGCTATGTCTGTGTAAAAGTCTCCTCTGCTGCTAAATACACAATCCTTTGCCTGTCGGTGTTGCAGACTGGGCTATATACATGTTCATGTCATTTTAAAAGTTGTTTCTGTATTTTTAAACCTTTAAAAAATAATACCTGGTAATTCTGTTATGAAGGCCCTTGTTTAGGCAAGACCTGTTATAGGTTGACAATGCTCTGTTCCTGTCTGATGGAAACTACAAGTGGCTATGTCACATTTTACAGTCATGATCCACGATCCACTGTTGTCACCATCAGACAACTCACATGCGAATCCCTGGCAGAAGTACAAAATCCAAAAACAGCTCAAGCTACATAACTCACCTCCTTTCTGCCGCTGTCCCCGCAGACTAACAAGGTCAGGGATCCATACCCACTCCCCTTACTGGTTGAAGGACCGTTCTCTGCAGTATTCAGGATCTTCCCACCACTGGAGGGAGACGGGGCAAAGAGGGCCTAGGATGTCACCGGATCAGACCCAGCATCAAAGAAAAAAAAGTAAGCAGAAAAAATATTTTTAAAGGCTGCATGGCTACAGCTTTGGAGGGGTAAAGGGGGAGGTAGGAACCTGAGTCTGGAGCTGGGTTTGAAGATACACAGTGCTTTAACTACATAAACAATCTATTAATTTACAATCCAGTTTGGCAGACCAAGAGACTACTGAATTGTTGGTAAATCTATCAAAGAATTTGGAATTGGATTGGATTGCGTTTGGCCAGCTTTTTTTTCATGCAATATTCCACCACTGCTCCAAATGCTTCCTCTCTCCTGTCAAGTTAAACAATGTATTAATGGCCTGGCACAGCCCCAATGTTCCATGTTACATAGGGGACAGTGCTGGCTGAGACTTGAGACATTCTCGGTGCCCCTTTAAAGTGTATTTCCACTATTACAGTCAAATTTGAGAAACAAAACAATATATGTTTGTTATGTGTTCCCATTCAGACAGCAAAAACACTTCTACGTTGCACAATTTAAAATAGCAGGAAACTCAGGGGTTGATTTACTAAAGGAAAGTAGACTGTGCACTTTGCAAAGTGCAATTGCACTCGCAAGAGTAGTTGCTCCAGAGCTTAGTAAATGAGCAGAAGCCCTGCTGACTTCCATCATCCATTAATGTGCAAGGAAAAATGCATTTTTTTTTTTAATTTTCCTTGCACATGATTGGATATTCTTTGCAAATTGAAGCTTTACCTCATTTACCAAGCTCTGGAGAAACTGCACTTTGCAAAGTGCACAGCCTTTTGGCCTTTAGTAAATCAACCCTGTCCCCACAAACAAAAAGAAACACGCTGAGTTTTCCCTCAATATCATACAATGCAGAAGGCCAGCTTCTAGATCTTTAACCCTTTGTTAGGACAGACAGTGTTCAAACCTAGTTTACAACTGATAAAGAGATCTGCCAGCATAGTACCCATAAGGTAAAATATGGCAAACATTAATTTCCCAGCCCCCTGGGAAAATAATTAGTTATGCTATGTCAATGAGAATATGTACAAATATAAAGTATGTGTTGTGTTATCCGAAACTGGCTGCAAAACTGTAAATACACTGTATTACCAAAAGTATTGGGGCACATGAACTTTAATGGCATCCCAGTCTTAGTTTGTAGGGTTCAATATTGATTTGGCCCACGCCCGCCCTTTGCAGCTATAACCGCTTCAACTCTTCTGGAAAGGCTGTCCACAAGGTCTAGGAGTGTGTCTATGGGAATGTCATTCTTCCAGAAGCGCATTTGTGAGGCACTGATGTGGATGAGAAGGCCTGGCTCACAGTCTCCGCTCAAATTCATTCATAAGGTGTTCTAACGGGTCGAGGTGCAGGCCAGTCAAGTTCCTCCACACCAAACTCACTCATCAATGTTTTTATGGACCTTGCTTTGTGCACTGGTGCACAGTCATGTTGGAACAGGAAGGGACCATCCCCAAACTAGTCCCAAAAAGTTGGGAGCATGAAATTGTCCATAATGTCTTGGTAACGGTGATGCCATAAGAGTTCCCTGTTACTGGAACTAAGGGGCCAAGCCCAACCCCTGAAGAACAACCTCACACAATATTCCCCCCACCACAAAATGATTTTAGGGGAACCCATCCCATTTTTTTTTTAAATGCAAGCACCCTTACTCCTGAACCATACCAGGCCACATGTCCTCTATATGGTGGTGGTGGTGGGGGGGGGGGGGGTGCTTTGGAGTAGGGGGATCCCCTCCAAAGCACCTTGTTCCTATGTTGATGAGGACAAGGGCCTCTTCCCCACAACTCTGGCACGTTGGTTGTGGGGGTGCCAAGTTTGACTTATTGGAATCTGGAAGCCCCTTTAACAAGCCCACAGATCCCCCCCCACCATGTGAATGAGTATAGGGTACATTTGGGGTGCCATTAAGAAATTATGGCATTACAAACCTGTCCTGCATTTTGTGTGAACGGAGCATGCTGAGGGGCTAGATTTAAAGGAGCATTTTAAGAGTTCATATAGGTGTTAAGATCAAGTTAAGGGTTAGCTTAAAAATAAGCTTTGGGGTGGTTTTAAAAGTTATGTAAATAGAATGATCAATAACCTTTGTCTAGTGATACTATAAAAGGGTCCTGAGACAAAACAGTTCATTTATGCCTCTCTGTTGTTCCTCAGATTGACAGTGACTCAATGGAAAAAGCTGACCAGGAAAACCAAACTTTGGTGTCTGTCTTTTTGGTTGTTGGTTTATCAGAAGATAAAGAACCTCAGCTTTGTCTCTTTCTTGTCTTCCTCTGTATCTATCTCATCACAGTCATTGGTAACATACTCATCCTCTCTGTTATTTCCTCCAGCCAGCGACTACACACACCAATGTACTTCTTCTTAGCCAACCTGTCCATCATTGACATCATCTTTTCTTCTGTTACTGTTCCCAAACTTCTCTTTATTTTAGCCACTGCCCAGAAAACTATCTCCTTCTCTGACTGTGTCACCCAGCTCTCGTTCTTCCAATTCTTTGTGGTAGCTGAATGTTATCTTCTAGCAGTCATGGCTTATGACCGATATGTGGCTATCTGCTTCCCTCTCAACTACATGCTTATTATAAGCAAGGAAGTCCGCATCCGAATGGTCATTGCCTGTTGGGCCTGTGGCCTTGTCAACTCGCTGACTCAGGCCATCTCTATCTTACACCTTGACTTCTGTGGTCCCAATAAAGTGGACCACTTTTTCTGTGACGTCACTCCTCTCTTCAAATTGTCTTGTTCTGACACGCGGCTTGCGGAGGCTGTGTTTTTATTAGTGGTGGTTTTAGCAGGCATGGGGCCATTGACTTTTATTCTGGGGACCTACATTCGGATTATCGCAGCAGTTTCAAAAATTAGCACCAGTAAAGGACGTCTTAAAACCTTCTCCACTTGTGCCTCTCACTTCACAGTGGTGGTACTCTATTACGGTAGCGGCATCTTCAGCTACATCTGGCCATCCTCAACCTACGCCATGGACAAGGATGTCAAAGCGGTGGCTGTACTTTATACAATTATGACTCCCATGTTGAACCCTATTATTTACAGCTTGAGGAACAGGGAGGTAAACCAGGCCCTGAAGAAGGCTTTAAGGAACAAGAGAATAAAATAATGTGATGTTTTAAACAAAACAATGTGATGGCTTAAATATAAAACAGTGCAAAGAAAACTGATATTTTACTTTACTGAATCCAAGTCAGGGAAAGGTTAAATCTAGCATCTGTACCGTTATGCCTGGAATGTCAGGGGTGCGCATCTCTCTTTATCTTTCCCTCCTTTCTTCTTTCCCTTTCCTTCCTTATTTTTACAGGCTTTTCTTTCCTTTCCCTGCATCCTTTTTGAGTGACCAGTGAATTACATGATATATTGATGTACGTGAAATATTGTGGGGATTTTATCAGACTCAAATTACCACTTGCAATCCTGGCTTAGCCTACTCTCCCCCAATCATTTTACATCACATGCCGATATGGATATTAGCCACATGGTCACGTGGTTATGGTTCCCTCCTCTTCCTCCTCATGGAGTTTAAAGCAGTGACAGGGACCCATGAATGTGCCAACTTTTTTGTTATTGATTTTTGCTTGTAGATTATTATGTTATAGCACATAGAGCTAAGAAATATAAGGAGTACATTTATTGGAATATATCTTTCTGTCCATACCTCTAGTACCTTGAGATATCATTTTGTATACAGAAATACCTTATGTAAACAATCTTTTGTCTTGAAATTTGATACGTAAATTTTCAATATAAATGATTGGAAAAGAAAGGTTAAATCCAATTCATTGCAGTGGATTGTTTGCACTTTAATCCTAATCCTACAAAAACCACAATTCCTGACCCTTGGTGGCTTCACTGACTTCTCCACTGTATCTGTGGATCGAGTTCCGGTTGTCACCCAGGCTAGACTTCAAACATGTCTGCCTTTGTTCATCCCCAATACATGGGAGTTGGTGGAATTAGTAGTTTACAGAAGAAAGATAACTTTTTTTGCTATTAGTTCAGCTCACTGGAAAAGACAAGGATGTTGCATTTTTTGACAGGTATTGTCTGTACTTACTGATAATGTTTAGGCAAATAAACCCTGACTGCCCGGACAACGTCCAAAGAATGCAGTCGTCTCTCTTCCGCTGAAGGAGGCTGAGAGAAAAAAGAAGGCAAAATAATGTCCTGATTTAAATGAAAGGCTGACACCACTTTTGGCAAAAATGATGGAACAGGTCGTAACACAACCCTGTCGTGGTAAATGATCAAGTATGGTTCCCTGCACGAAACTCTGACACCATTCTAGCCCAGGTGATAGCCATCAGGAAGGCTAGCTTGTGTGACAGCAAGTCTAATGGAATTTCCTTAATAGGTTCAAATGGTTGTTTCTGTAACACAGACAGCACCACAGTTCAAGTCCCAAGGACACATGGGTGACCTAATGGGGGGAAGCAAGCAAGTTGCCCCTTGCATAAAGGTTTAGATCAGTGAATGGGAGGCTAAAGGCCTTTGGAAGAATACTGATGGGGCCGAAACTTGACCTCTGATTGTACTCAAAGCCAATTTGATTTCCACAGCTGACTCTAGAAAAGAGAGAATTCTCCCAATCACATATTTCCGAAGATGCTATTTTCTGGCTTCACACCAAGCAATATAAGTCTTCCAGACCTTATGATAAATCTTCCTAGTGACAGCTTTTCTAGCATCACTAGAGTAGACACCCCTGGTCCCGAGATGCCACGGTCCTTTAACACCCTGGCTTCAATAGCCATGCCCTCAAATTTAGAGACTGTAAATTGGGGTGGAATATAGGACCTTGAGACAGTAGATCGGGGCGACGTGGAAGCGTCCATGGCCCGTCTATGGTCAGTCTCACAATCTCCGGGAACCAGGGCCTTCTGGGGCAGGCTGGTGCCACCAGAATGATTGGAACCCCCTCTCTCCGAATCCTGTGCAACAAATGTGGAAGGAGAGGGATCAGAGGGAAAGCATAAACCAGGGAGTACTGGCTCCATGGAACTATCAGAGCATATTCTCTAATTGTCAGAGGATCTCTTGTCTGAGACACAAACTGCTGTAACTTGTTGATGAACCTGAATGCCAGTTGGTCGACCACTGGCCATCCTCAACGTTGGCAAATTTCACTTCTGGGTGTAGGAAACATTCCCCCTGGGCAGATCTGCTGGAGGCTGAGATAATCTGACTTCCAGTTCTCTACTCCGGGGATATGGACTGCTGATATAATTGGCACATGTTCCTCTGCCCAGGCTAGTATGTAGTTCACCTCCTTCAGAGCTGAACAACTCCTGGTACCACCTTGGTGGTTTATATAGGCCACTGTCATGGAATTGTCGGACTGAACCCTGATGGGGCAGTCCTGAAGCTCCACCCTTCCAGGACCGTAGGGCCAGACGTACTGCCTGTAATTCTAGGACGTTGATGAGCAGGGTCTGCTCTGTCCCTGACCATTTCCCCTGAGCTGTGAGCCCGTCTAGGGTCACTCCCCAGCCTGAGAGACTGGCAGCTGTAGTTAGTACTCTCCAAGTTGCTGGGAGAAAAGATTTTCCCTTTCACAGGTTCTGATCCTGCAACCACCAGTTTAGGCTTAAGCATGCCTGAGGAGATAAGCACATTGGATAATCCAGGGCTTTTCTTCCTCTGTTCCAAGCCAACAAGATGTTTTGTTGTAAGGGTCTTGAATAGAACTGGGCATAGGGCACTGCCTCGAAGGAGGATACCATCCTCCCTAGAAGACTCATACAATGCCCAATGGAGGGTTGTTTGGTGCCCCTTATCTGATGCACCTGATCCTTCAGGGCACAAATCCTTATGGGTGGCAAGAATACTCTTGCTTGGACCATTTTTAAGATCAGATCTAAGTACTTTAGACTTTGAGCTGGTCTCAAGGCTGACTTTTTGGTATTTATGATCCAGCCTAAGCTTTTCAAATACCGCACTGTATAAATTATGCTCTGTTTTAGAGCCTGTACTGAGTGATCTCTGAGCAGGAGGTCGTCCAGATACCCAAGCACCACGATCCCTTGGGCCCTTTAAAAGACCCAGTACTGGTGCTAGGACCTTTGTGAACACCCGGGGAGCTGTAGCAAGCCTGAAGGGTAGAGCCACAAACTGAAAATGACGTTCCTCTACTGCAAAACGTATGAACCTCTCATGAGGCTGAAAGATAGGTATGTGTAAATACGCGTCTTTTATATTGATGGAGGCTAGAAAGTCTCCCCTCTGGAGTGAGGTTACTAGTGAGTGGACAGGCTCCATCCAAAAGGACTGTATCAATAGATACTTGTTCGAGGACCTTAGGTCCAAAATGGACCTTGTTTCCCCATTTGGTTTCTGAACCGTAAACAGGTTTGAGTAAAACCCGTTCCCCTTTCGAATACAGGAACCTCTACGATCACTCCTTGATGCAGTAGATAATGTAGTGCCTGAAGCAATAAGTTTATTTTTGGAGGATCCGAGGGAACGCTGGATCTTAAAAACCCTCTGAGGGGGAACCACCTGCAACTCCAGCTTGTAACCGCAAGATAAAAATTGAGGTGACCCACTCGTCCTGAATTGTTGTTTTACAAATGTCCGCAAAGTTCAACAGCCTTCCCCCCCACCCGATGGAGTGGGGGCGTCCCCTCAAAAGGAGGGCTTAATGCTGGGTTTAGAAGAATTTTGGACCCAGGGCCTTTTCTGGCCCTGGTCTTGCGACTTGCCCGTGGTCCTAGCGCCCTGTTGGGGGCAGAACCGCCCTGATGCTGAGACAGTCCCTGGGTTTTTAAACAAGGGGCGCCTGGTGCTTTTCTTCACAGGAAGTAGAGAACTCTTCCCTCCAGAAATCTTTTGGATATATTTGTCCAACTGATCACCGAATAAACGTTCCCCATGAAATGGGAAACCTGCCAATAACTTTTTACAAGGAAGCTCGGCTGACCAGTTCTTAAGCCATAAAAATCTGCGCATATGTACAGACAAGAGAGCCAGACAAGAAACCTGCTGTATTGAATGTATTGAATCCTTTAAAGCATTAACAGCAAAACACAGCGCTCAAGGAAAATCTGTCTTACTTTCAGGCAGATCATCCTCCTTGTTAGGCCTATCAGGCCATTTGACCTGATCCTTTACAGACTGGCAAATACCAATTGCTGCAACACCTGGCTGAATAGCTGTACTGGCCAAAGAAAAGGAAGCTTTTAATAATAACTCCAATTTACTGTCAACAGGGTCTTTCAAGCCCTATGCGTTATCTACCGGACAAGTTAAGTTCTTGTTTAAGAAAGAGACTGTTGCATCTATGGCTGGCATGCTCCATTTTTTAATGAACTTTTCATCCATGGGATGTAAAAGCACTGCACCGAATCCTAAGCTTTAAGCTCTTCCCCATCCTCAACCCATTCCTGCTCCAGACTAGGAGACTCCGGGGAGGGGGACCTGTCACGCTTCCTGCCACCCTGCGGGATGGAGGCAATCATGCCAGCAATCCTGTGCTCTAACCCGGCTAGGGCTGATGACAGTTCATCCTTAGTGATAAAGGGTGAAACAGCAGCTTTGACAGTAGGCACAATACCAGATAGGCGCAGCGGCTCAGATTGCCTGGAAGGCTCTGGTCCTTCAGGGGATACAACTAGGTTCATCAGGAACTACTGACAACATAGGTGTGCCCTTCCCTGTGGTTTTAGTCCCACTCCTCTTTTTGGAAGACATTTAATAGCCACAAACAAAGAGTACTTGTGTGTAGTATTAAAACACCTCAGAAGGGAGACCCCCTATGCAACAATCCTGCTAAGCACTTTTAGCCTGCCAAGCAACACCTGGTGACTCACGTGACCCGGTGTAAGGAAAAATGAACCACTGCAAGTGTCTGTTCAGAGCCTGCTCTGTGTCCCACAGCTGCCTTCTGGAAGCACCACATCCTTGGCCTACACAGCTTAAATAAGCTGGGTGTGCGCTGGAACATTCTGTGCGTGCGTGCGCACACACGTGTGTGGTCCTGGCGAATGGGCGTGACTGTATTCGCACATGACGCAAATATTCGTGCGCCCAGATAAAGGCTACTACGCATGTGCAGCAAAGCCGCATGTGTCATGGCCACCAAACAAACTGATGAGCACAGCAACGCAATTGCGAACGCACGTGTGCCATGGTGAACCAAGTCGAAATGCCCTGCGCCCTCATACGCCATATGCCATCATACAGGTAAAAAACAGCCACACACAAGCAAGGTACACTTTGCAAACACCCACAGCTAGCCCAGAACTCCCCCTTATGGTAACCGCACACAGGTGTCTAGCTTTTAGCTAGCTTGACTGATTGTTACAATCACTGGGACACCCCACAATAATAAAATAAAGGGGTTTCAATTACCCATCCAGGCGCAGGGCCACTTAGAAACTAAGGGCCCAATCTTCACCCTTCACAGCGGGTTCTTGTCACTTGGACCTTCAAGGACTGGGCACCCTTTTCATGTTTAGCGTCCACTCCCTTGGACCTGTACAGCACCCTGCAGGAAATGTCTTAGCGCTGTAGTGTCCAGGATTTCCACTCCGCAGGGTCCAGCGCCCGGAGGCCACATTACAGGCAAAACCTTGCAGGATCTTGAGTCTTCTTTGTGAGGCTTGGGTACCATTTATCTAAGCATAAAAGCCTGTGTCAAATGGATCCAATCGGTCAATCCCTTGATTCATTTTGGAACCATTTGTGGGACTAGAGACCTGGAGCTCGGAGAGCTCAAACAAACTGTGCCATCCACCTTGCAGACACTGGTAAAAATTAAAGTACTTCCTGTATGGGAGGGGTTATATAGGGGATCACTTCCTTTCTGAAGACCTTTGGTCTACCAGTGTCCATTCACTTGATGATGAAGTATAACCCAGCAGGAAATGAATATTAGCCTGACTCTGTGTCCCATGATGTATGAAAAAGAAACAGTTGTCATTCTGGTTGTGTTGCAGTTGGTGACATTTCCCCTCATTTCTATCCTGGGGACAACCTTTTTACCAGACAAGGAGTGAATGAACCATCAAATGGCAGACTTGTATGGGAATGTAAAGCCTGTTTGAAGCAGACAAAAGCCTAGCAACACGGGTTGCAAAGAAGTGGAGATTGTTCATTCAATAAATGATGTGAATATTCACTTCAATGGACCAACCATTTGAAAATCAAACTCTACTTCTTTCATTTGCACATGATTGGGTATCCAAAGTGAACAGGAATTTGCTTTTCACACTGACGAATTATCACTCAACTTAGTATATCAGCTCAAAGGTCTCCTTTCTTCAGGGAAGAAGATAAGCTAAGTGGCTGAGAGAAAAGGTTGGATAATTAGAAGCGTGTTTTGACAACATCATGGCATCCAGGTTTAAGGTGAGCCAAGATGTGAAATGTCCATCATCCAATAAAATCTGAATTGCTGAAGCCTTTGCATGTTGGTGTACTTACCTGCTCTGTGCAATGGTTTTGCACAGAGCAGCCCGATCCTGGCTCCTGCTTGCTGTTATCAATCTGCCCTGTGAGGAGGGAGAGAGTGGAGAGAGCCAGTGCTCTCGTGCACAGAGAAGGATCGTGCTTGCGCTCAGGTAAGTAGGGTTAAGGGGGAATTCTGCAGCACAGCAGGTTTTTTACCTTAATGCATCCCCACATCCAATTTGCATGACAGGCAAGTGTGACCGGCTCTCCGTGAAGCCGGTTAACACATGGCCCGGGCGGCCGCAGTCCGGATTTCAGAAGGGTCCTGTGTGTGTTTGGGTCCGGTTCAGGTGCGAATTCAGGCAAAAATTTGGACCTAAAAAGCAAATAAAAACAGATGGTGCAGCGCTCAAATAAAAGCAATAATGAGAGTCCATGAGGAATTAAATCAATCCAAACAATCATGTGTGATGTGACTTCATGCTGACATCTCAGTGACTTTCAGTGATCCCTCCACCAATATGCAGGATGGCCTCTCACCTTATGGCTGGGACCCTTTAATTATAGAGGGTCAGAAATGCCTTCCCTTATTCTCCTTTCCAAAAGGAGGGTAATATTACGTTTTAAAACTTCAAAACTTTAAAACAGTCCCACCAAAGGACAGGCTTACAAAAAGCCAGGCTTTCCCAAAAGCCACTTAACAGGCATGGTCCGTCTCCTTTCTTTGGGAAAGCCTAAGGCCCTAATTGGCTTCAAAAAGGGTGGGCTTGGGGAGCAGTAGAGCCCATCCAGTTGTGTGACATTAGTGAAGTAATATTCGCTAATGTCTTCCTGTTTCTTCTTCTGGTCAATCAGGAAGCGAGTCCTATTTGGCCGGGAGGACAAGCGACCGCTGGGGACTCGGGAGGAGACGCAGGGGGGAAGCCACCGAAGCTGCAACCTGGATGGAGTAAGTGCAGGGCTGATGGGTGAGCAA
Source organism: Aquarana catesbeiana (assembly GCF_042186555.1). NCBI lineage: Eukaryota > Metazoa > Chordata > Amphibia > Anura > Ranidae > Aquarana > Aquarana catesbeiana. Next base: position 225,992,127 of record NC_133332.1, on the reverse strand, counting down.
AGCGGCGATCGAGCGACGGGAGGGGGAGTGGCGATCGGGGATGGGGGGTGGTTGGCTGGCTGGATGGGAGCTGTAGGCCACCCCTCCTCACCCAAGAAAATTAAGCACCAGCTGCCACTGTTCTGGATATAGTCAGTGAGGCCACGCTCCAGCAAGTGAGTGAGAACCTGTCATGACATTGAGCAAAGGAAGGAGAAGAAACACTAATAAGAAGCCTGTGTGCGATTTTATCACCCGCACCTACTCAAAACATAAAAAATTGATTTGGGTGTCAATGCTACAAGGTAACTACTAATTGTTTTATATTTAGTTGTTAGAAATAGTTACAGATTTTAAATACACTTTTACAATATAATTTGAAATTATATTATAGGCTTCACTGCCGGTTTCCCTTACAGACAATGGCAGCGGCAGCACCCGAGAGCCAATGGAAACATCATCTGAGGTGCCGGCATCGCTGGATTCCAGGACAGGTGTGTGTCCTAATATTAAAAGTCAGCAGCTACAGTATGTGTAGCTGCTGCCTTTTAATCTTTTTGCTGGGGGGGGGGGGGGGCTGAACTCCGCTTTAAAGAGACATTGTCACCTTAGCCATGTATGCCTAGTGATTGGGTGCCGGATCCAAGTTTCGGAGTGGGGAAGTTACATGCTACTCCATACCTGGAAATATCATATATGTTGGACAGCAGTGGAAGAGAAGGGAAAGTTAAAGGAAAGCTGGTAAGGTGAGTATGTGGAGGTCAGGGGTCCACCATAGAGACAATGTCACTTTGTCCCACATGGACATAGTTGCTATCTGTCCCAAATTTGCTGGGACAGTCCCACATCTAGGTGCTCTGTCCTGATTATGCAGTGCCCTGGGGTGTGTCCCGGAATCACAGCGTTACCCCTATTTGAGATACTGAGCATGTGCAGTAATTTACAAAGGTTTTTAACCGAGAGGATGGCATGTACGTTAAGTGTGGTCCATGAACAGGGCGACAGTGTCCCAGGGACTGGGCCAAATATGTTGGCAAGCAGGGCCAGATTAAGAGCATCATGGGCCTGGTGCTAAGGATTTTGATGGGCATTTTTATGGAAATAAATAAAATGAAAACGCTTTTTTTTTTTTGTTAAAATAAATGAAATATCTTTAACAAACCACTCGTTTACACTGTATGCGCAAGAGAACCCATGTGACTGAGCCCTTCATTTTTTTAATGATTTATTACATTTTTGAATTTTTTTTTCATTTATTATTATTTGTTGCAGTTTTTTTTATTACTTACATTTTTTTCACAATGCTTTTTTGGGGGAATGGAGCAGTGGAAGGTGTCAGTACTGCATACACGGGGGGGTCCAGAGCAGGAGGAATCTAATGGACAGTCTGGGGTGATGAGTGGGGGGGGGGGTGCAATTACAAGCACTGATCTCCCTCTAGAAGAGGTGGAGTGGCTCTCAGCTGCTTCATGGTGAGCCATAGAGGGAGACTGTCGTGGTGATGGTGCTTGTGATTGGCACCCCCGCAGCACCGATCACCCCCAGCTTTCAGATTCCCCCTGCTGCAGGAGGTGCAAGGAGTGTTTCATGCAGTGCAGTATCCAAATGGTCAGTCTGTCCCTGTTGGGCCTATATTAAGGTAGGGGCCTGGAGCTGCAGCTCCAATAGCCTCTGCGTTAATCCGGCCCCGTTGGCAAGTATGCATGGGCAAGGTGGCAGTGTCTCTTCAAATCTTTGGAAACACGCCAACTAGGTGGATTTCTCCCTTCAAAGTATTTTAACAAACAATCAAACTATAACAACTTTTAAAATGTTGTGGAAAGTTAAACTTCTCTTTTTTCTTTTTTTGGACCACTTTGCCAAATAACTCCCAAGATGCATGGAGTTTCTTTTTTCTTCACTGAAGTCTGGTTTGCAGAAAGTTTGCAAGTTCTGACGTCCTCTTGTGAGTAGGTGACATGGGATTTGCTCTGGAGGGTTTTAAGAATATTCATATGAGGAAGAATTGTAAAGAGGTTGCTGGAGGCTGGAGGAGATGCTGTGAGTATGACAGGGGAGACGCTGGGTGGGTGTTGGGCTTTCAGGGAGACAGAAATCACTTTCACTAACCAGGTCATTCAGAATAGACACCATTCATGGGGTAAAAATGACAATTGTTTTGGAAATTGTTATATGGTTATGCACCTTGTCTTTTTAATGTTAAATGATATACACAGGAATTCTTTAATAAACAGGCAATATATTAAAGTTTGGTTTACAAAGTCAATTTGGCCCACTTAAGTGACTCTTTGCGTCTAGGTAGAATAGTTTTTCAGCCTGTCATAGATATTGACAAGCTGCAGGCATCAGGGCTGGATGCTGCTGCGGTGGCTCCGGGTCCAGTAAACACCAGGAATCGATGCGCACAGGCTAAACCCCCCGCCCCCTCAAAGTGCATGCAGCTTTAGGGACAATAAAAAAAGGTTCATGTCATGTTAGTGCTAGGTTCAAATATGTTTATCAATTTTTATGCTATCCCATAAGGTGTCTATGCAAGGGTTTAAAGCCCAACTCTGGGCAAAAAAAATGTAATGGGGCTATGCCCGCACTGCATGGGTTGACTGCTCTTTTTTGTCTAGGGGAGAGGAGAAAGGAGATTTACTAACCTAATCCTCTGATATTCCCAGCACAAGACCGGTCCCGCACCCCTGCGCTCTATGGGTCTTGAATTGTGAACTGTTCCTGACATCATGAAGCCCAGAGCAGCCCAGAGCAGGCTTCATAGACCAGGAAAAAATCCAGTCCACCAGTTGACCGTAAAGGAACGCTGTTTTCCGGTGGAACAAAGGATCAATTGAGTATAAGCTTACTCCTCACCACTACAAAAAATGAGAAGTTGACCCATGCAGTGCGGGCACAGCCCCGCAGCAAGGGAAAACTTTTTTTTTGCCTGGTGTTAGCCCCCTTTCACACGATCGGACCGTTCAGGTCCGCCTGTCAGTTTTGACGGTGGACCTGAACGGGCGCTCCATGTTAGTCTATGGAGCGTCGGATGTCAGCGGAGACATGTCCGCTGACATCCGACCCGGTCCGATCCGCTAAAAGCAGGCGGATGGCTCTACGTCCAGGTCCGTCGCTGGCGGATCGGATCGGGTGAGATCGGATGAAAACGGACATGCTGTCCGTGCTGTCGCTGCTGTCCCTCCATAGGTGGCAGTGGCGCCTGGCAAGCCCCTCCCCACACAGTGAGCAGAGAGGAACCTGTCATCCGCCGGCTCAGCGGAGATTAACGGACTGATCTCCCGCTGAGCCGGCGGACCGAGGCGGGCTCCGTAGAAACGGAGTCTGCCTCATGTGAAAGGGGGCTAAGGCTTTAAACGTGGTTATCCATTCTGAGTTTTAGTTATGACATAAGGGGAGATAAGGAATATGTTTTATTTGATCACCTCTGCGGTTTTTATTTTTTGCGCTATAAACAAAAAAAGAGCAACAATTTTGAAAAAAAGCAATATTTTTTACTTTTTGCTATAATAAATATCCCTAAAAAATATATTAAAAAAATTAATTTCCTTCTCAGTTTAGGCCAGTATGTATTCTTCTACATATTTTTGGTAAAAAAAATCGCAATAAGCGTATATTGATTGGTTTGTGCAAAAGTTATAGCGTCTACAAAATAGGGGATAGATTTATGGCATTTTTATTATTTTTTTTATTAGTAATGCGGTGATCTGCAATTTTTATCATGACTGCGGCATTATGGCGGACACATCAGACAGTTTTGACACCATTTTGGGACCATTATCATTTATACATAATAAGCTATATAATTAACTAAAAAAAGCACCGATTACTGTGTAAATGACACAGGCAGGGAAGGGGTTAAACACTAGGGGGCGATCAAGGGGTTAAGTGTGTCCTAGGGAGGTGTTCTAACTGTGGGGGGGGGGTGGGCTTCCACTGACATGACAGCGATCACTGCTCCCGATCACAGGGAGCAGTAGATCCCTGTCATGTCACTAGGCAGAACGGGGAAATGCCTTGTTTACAAAGGCATCTCCCAGTTCTTCCGCTCCGTGACACGATCGCGGGCACCCGGCGGACATCGAGTCCGCGGGACCTTGGGCATGGTCTCTGAGTACAATGCGGCGATTTAAAGGGGACGTACCTGTACGCCCATTTGCCCAGCCGTGCTATTGTGCCAACGTACATCGTCGTGCGCTGGTCAGCTAGTGGTTAATTCATATTTAATAAAAATTATTTTTTATTCAGCACTGTCATCGAAGGGTTGATGTTCTTTATTATAGATTAAAGCTGAGGCTAGAGCAAAAAAATACCCTTTCACTGGGGCCCATTGCAATACATGGGTTAAATGCTCATTACGTCCAAAGGTGCAAAACTAAGGTGAAATATACCTTATTCCATGCTCCAGCAAGGGTTCCTCTGTCCGTGAGATCGGTCCATCCTCCTCTCTAAGTTGCTCACAGCTGGGGTCACACGCTCTCACCCCTTATTAAGACCCTTAATAAGAGGGTCTTAACAGGCTTGTATAACACAAGCTAGGAAACGTATACAGAAATCAATGCCAGGTTACTAGCCCTGCATTGTATGTGATGACCTCAACAAGCTGGAGGTTCAAGAAGAAGAGGCCAACGCTGAAACAAGGAATAAGGTAAGTAATAGACCCTCTTCTTTTACCTCTTGAAATAACAAGCATTTAACCCTTGCAGTGCAGGAGTCCCCACTGCAAGGGTATTTTTGTGTTCAGTCCAAAGTTCAGCTTTAAGATTATATGTGCATTTAACATATTGTTTGCATGTTATTCACCTGTAAAGATCGCCCATGTATAGACATTCAAAAGCCCTGAGACAGTTGCTGGGCGGCATCATCTTGGATGCACCAGCAGATTCAGAACTGTCACTCTAGTGACTCTCTATAATATTCCCTGCATTCCTTCTCCTGTGCTTGAACACAGCACTCCTATTTAAATATTGTCTAGATGTAAGCTACCTGAATAAAATCTGAAAAATCCTTACGGGATGAATAATTCAGATAAAATAAATAAATAAAAATAGTGATATGCAAATGTACACAAATGCTCCTGAGTCAATCATATTATCACGGTGTAAAATCAAGTCTGTGTATACAGTGCAATTCATCTACTGTAAGTGTGCAAACATCCTTCTGTGATAACCAATAACAACCACTACAGATCATAAAGTCCTGCAATTATATCTTTTTGTGGTAATCAAAAACAGTTCAGAATGTTATGGAAATGCCCAACTGTGGTAACCAATAGCACCCAAGGATCAAAGTACAAAATGCCAATATTCTCCCAAGTGTCAAAGATGTGAACTATAGGCTATGCTTTGGGATAGGCTGATCTTAATTCAAAAAAGGTCAGAAAATGCATTTCTCAATTTATTGTTAAAAAAAAAAAAACAGTCCTTGGCTTCTGGATATATCTCTCCTATCTACTCCTGAGGCCATTGGAGGTTGTTAGTACTATCTGACTGCATATCCATTTCTGCAACTTCAGATGGCTGTCCAAACACCATTTTATACCCCAAGTAAAAGGGAATAGAAGGTACAGTACAAAATATAATGTTGTGGCGCTTGTGAACTACAATGCACCTCCCTCTTCCATAGACAATTCTCAAATTAACCTAAAAATAAATTAAATTATTTCAAAATATATTCCTTTTTGTAAAACGAGAAACACTTAGGCCTACTACAATACACCCCCCTTCACATATATACAACAATATGCTTAATCAATACAGTACTTTTCTATGTAAAATAAATAAATAAATAAATTAATTAATTAAAAAGCTTCCTCCCAGGCATTTTCCCTTTTAAATAGTTCCTTCAGTGCAATATAGAAAAGTTCCCAATTCAGTTTTAAAAGTCTTTGTGTAATCACTCAAAATAAAGTGCCAAAAAAATAGTACTTTTCAAAAAAAAGTGCTTGAGAATTAGTACCATCTTCCACACTCTATTAAAGTGGTTGTAACCCTAAAAAAAAAGCTCCTGTTCCTTTAAAGCATGGATAACAGCATAGTGCTGTTGCAGTGTAATTAGTCCCTTTCTATGTTCTAAAATACCTGGTTGATCCTGCCTGTTCCTGTGTCCCCCTATGTGAACTGACCACGTTTATCATGGCTGCTGATTTATAATACCGTGGTCAGTTTACGTGCCTCTGTCAGCCCACAGTCTCTCCCTCTACCCCCCCCCCCCCCCCCTGGCTGTCAGCTCAGTCTAAGTATGAGAGCCTATCTGCTCCATACCCATCCCCTCTCCTCCTGTCTATATTACGCTGCAAAACATCCCCCGTTACTTGTATCCTCTCTGTTTTCTAAAGATCGAAAGTACTGTGTCCATTCTTTTTAAATTATAATCCTAAATACCTCCTTTCACGGCACCGCTCTTTGGTCACATGACCTCCCTCTGCTGGCTGGCTGACTTCAGAGGGGAATGTCAGGAAGGAGAGCGGAGGGGGATCACGTGACCGCAGAGCGGCAGTGTGAGAAGAGGTATTTAGGATTATAATTTAAAAAAAACAGACACAGTACTTTAGATCTTCAAAAACAGAGAGGATACAAGTAATGGGGGTATGTGACTTAACAACCACTTTAAGTGACCACACATGCTCCCCTCTTGAACACCTCACTCACCACATTTCCATGACCCCTTAGCTTAATAAGAGGGTCTTAACAGGCTTGTATAACACAAGCTAGGAAACGTATACAGAAATCACTGCCGCTTTTGTCATTTCCGGTCTGTGCAGCGCAGGATCTTTCAAAGGAGTCTGTATATGCTTCCTAGCTTTTTTTCATACAAGCCAGTTAACATTGTAAGTGTATTTTATTTGTTTTTAACACTCCTAAATATAGCGATATTATATTATTTGATGCTGCCTTCCCGGTTTCTTTAATATGACTGGTCCTGAGGAGGAACGGAGAGAGGTGGAAGTTTATTAATCCAGAGAGGGGACCCCCTGGCAAAAGGAGAATCCAATGGATGGAGGAAAAATATCTGAGTGCTTCCTAGCTTGTGTCATACAAGTCTGTTAACACTGAGACCCTCTTATTACCACTGATCAGGCCTTTTCTGGGACTTTTTGTTTACAGGTTTAAATTAGTATTTTTTGGTAGAAAATTACTTAGAACTCCCAAACATTATAAATATTGTGTAGCAGAGACCCTAGAGAATAAAATGGCAATTGATGCAATATTTTATGTCACACAGTATTTGCGCAGCGTTCTTTCAAATGCAATTTTTTTGGGGGAAAAAATACACTTTCGTGAATTTAAAAAAAGAAAAACACAAGTTACCCAAATTTTTTTGTATAATGTGAAAGATGATGTTATGGTGAGTAAATAGATATCTAACATGTCATGCTTTAAAATTGCGCATGCTCGTGAAATGGTGACAAACTACGGTACTTAAAAATCTCCATAGTCGATGCTTTAATAATGTTTACAGGTTACCTGTTTAGAGTTACAGAGGAGGTCTAGGGCTAGAATTATTGCTCTTGCACTAACAATTGTGGCGATACCCCACATGTGTGGTGTGAACACCGTTTACATATGCATTCGCTTCTGCACGCGAGCACGGAGGGATAGGGCACTTTTTTTTGTTTCTTATTTATTTTTCATTTTTACACTGTCCCTTTTTTCTTTATTTATTTTTTTATCATTTTTATTCCCATTACAAGGAATGTAAACAATCCTTGTAATAGATATAAGGATGACAGGTCCCCTTTTAGAGAGATCTGGGGTCAAAAAGACCCCAGATCTCTCATCTACCTTTAAAAGCAAAAGAAAAAAATGTTTCTTTGCATTTTGACTTAAAAAAAAAATTATTTGTTTTGGCCTGAAAACCAGACGTCAGAGGTCACTCCGGTCTTCCAAGGGCATGGAGATGAGTGTGGGCCAACTTGCCCTCCCTCGTCTTCCTGCCCAGCAAACGGCCGCATCAGATCGCTTCCGGGCTTTACCGATGGCTCCGGTAAGCCCGGAAATGATCAGGATGCGTCGGGAGGGGGGGCACCTCTCCTGCCGCCTCTAAAAGTAATCCCGCAATGAATGCGCCCACAGGACCACTTTTTTCAAATGCAGAATCGCCCATAGTAAGAAACAATACCGGAGTTATGGCAGCTAGCTGTTGCCATAACCCTGGTATTTAACGGTCAGCAAGTGGTAAGGGGTGGTAAGGGGTGATGGAAGTTTGGTGAGTGAGGTGTTCAAGGGGGGAGCACCCGTGGTCACTTAATAGATTTTTACAAGCTGCTGTCAGCGGGGATGGATGGGGCACCTGTGCCTTTCGTCCACAACTAAATGCTGGAGCCCCATGCACCACAGCTAAATTTTCAATGTGCCTTATACCTTTTCGGATATCTAATTCTAGTATATATTTTTACTGACCAGAAAGAGAGGTGAGTAACTATATACTTTACCTGATGGGGTTTATATCATCATTTCCTTTCAAGACTATCAGCCTGTTCCTCTTATTCAGTTTATCTGATAATTTAAATGATATGTAACCAGGTCCTTGGCTAAGAATGAGAGAAACAGCTGCTCTCTGTAGCTGCTGTCCTGCAGCGCTGAACTAGTTAACAGCTTTTTCAGCAAGAGGAGGGAGCTGCTGAGCAGGAAGAGTTTAGGCAGAAATGCACTGTGGGAACTGTAGTCCTGAGGATAGACTCCACTGTGTAATCAAGAGTTTTGAACTAAATTTCCCAGAGAGGAGATTACTGGGAGGAGAGGAAAGCGCTGCATTCTCCAGGACACAGCATTCTTTTTACCATGAGGGAGACCGGAGAGTGCACATTGCTGTCCAGTGTGCACCACCACTGCTGCTTGTCAGCGACCTGAGCGGGAAGTACTAAGTTTGGGAGTGCCGACAGCCAGAGTCACATAAGAGTGGACTGATTGCTGTGTGCGACCAGATGGTGAGCTGCAATATCACTGGGACTGGTGAGCTGCTACTGTGAGGATTTACTAACCACTGCTAGAGACTGACCATACAGCCATCTGCTAGCCTTAGTGCTGCCTGCAGGCTTGACTGGGACTATTCTCACGTGCACCAACAGTACAACTGGGCCCCAGCTCTAGCCAGCTTTATCGTACATCACGGGACACAGAGTCCCGTGTAGTAATGACTAATTGGGTTATACGCTACCTTTAGGTGATTGGACACTGGCAACCAATAGTAAGACGGTTCCTCCCATATAACCCCTCCTATACAGGAAGTACCTCAGTTTTTTCGCCAGTGTCTTGAAGGTGATGGTCATGGCTGTTGAAGCTCTTCAAATTCTTCAAATAATATCCCAGTGAGGATGTTATAATCGGATCCATTTGGATGGCATAAGAAAGCTAAAGTGGATGGTACCCGAGCCTCGGTTTCAAGAGCGAGGTTTTGCTTGTAATGTGTCTTATATGGCACTGGACCCTTGTTAAATTGGTATTCCTGGTCATAAGTTGCCCAAGGTAAATCAGAAGGGTGCTTTACAGGTCCATGGGTGTGGCCCCCAAAAAATGGGGGACCCGGTCCTTGAAGGTCCTCAGAGGCGCTACCCGCCGTGATGGGGGAAGATTGGGCCTGATAAACAGGCCCTGCTGCTTGGGATGGTGAGTACTCCCTTTGGGAATTTCTATATATTACTATTAGTTATATTCCCTCTGTTTCTGATGTGACCTTTTTTTGCCTGTGTCTGGGGATTACAGAGCGCCAGGTGCGCGGCTGTGTGCATGTTGGGTGCGCGTGCGCCGCTGCGGTGCACATCGCGGGTGCGCTGCATGCGTCTGGGCACGGTGGAGGCGCCGTGCGGCGTGCATATGCGCTCAGTCCAATGCAGGCTTTATAAGGAGCAGGTGCTCCTGGCATGTGCTGGGACAACGCAGAGCAATACTTGGGCACGTGAGTCTGGAGGTTTTTTGACACAGTTGCAATAGGTTTTACACTGGTCTCAGCTTGTGGGGAGTACCTTTTTCCACGTATGTAAGCAATGTCTTCCAGAAAACGTGGTACAGGGAGCAGGGCAAGCACAGGGGTAAGAGGACCTTCCTTGAAAACAGGAGACCAGCCCCATGCTGATGCAGCCTCAGTCTCCCCTGAAAGACCTGCGGCATCTGGCCTGGCTGAGCCATTGTATTTGTCAGGCATCGTGGCCACCACCAATATTCCTGCCTCGGCTTATGTTACTAAGCATGATTTGGCATTGGCATTAGCAGGCCTTGAAGGCAAGATAGCTGGCATGATTGCTGCTGTAACACAGGGAGGAAAGAAACGTAATAGATCTCCCTCTCCTGAGCCTGGGCCAAGTGCAGAATCACTAGAGCACCAGGACTCTTATAGCCAAATGGGTCCAGGTGATCTGGAACCAGAGTGGGCAGAGGATTTGGAGGAGGTGGCCATGAAAGACCGGGAAGAGGGAGAGGCTGATGAATCCTCAGCTGAGGACTCAGGTTCGGAAAAAACAATTTCAGCCTCCCATTCCCAGAAATTGTTTATCCAATCTCTGACTGAGATGGTACGTGTTGGGTTTAAGTCCTCCGGTTCAGGAGTCTGGACTCTCCTGCTCTACTTTGGGATCTTTGCGACCTTTGCGGTTTTCTATTTTGTATCCTATGGAGGAAAAGTTCAGGAAGAGATGGGGTACACCTTTGGTGGACGCCGCCATTTCTTCAGTGAATAAGAATTTAACCTGTCCAGTGGATAATGCCCAGGTATTTAAGGATCCGGCCGATAAAAAGCTAGAGTCCTTGTTTAAAGCCTCCTTTGCAGTGGCTGGTGCAGCAGTTCAACCAGCAGTTGCAGCCATTGGGATTTGTCAATCCCTAAAGGACCGTGTTAAAAGGTTAATAAAAAACCTGCCTTGTCAGGAGGAACCTTCCGAGGAGATGTCAGAGCTTCCTCATGCCTTATGTTTTGCAGTGGACGCATTGAAAGACTCAATTCAACAGATGTCTCGTTTTGCGTTACTGTCCGTACATATGCGCAGGGTTCTGTGGCTAAAGAACTGGTCTGCTGAGACGCCATGCAAGAGGCTACTTGCAGCCTTTCCATTTCATGGAGAACGCTTGTTTGGCGAAGATCTGGATAAATATATCCAAAAGATCTCTGGAGGAAAAAGTGCTCTCCTCCCTATTAAAAGGAGAGGTAAGCAACCCTCTTATAAGATTCCTAATGCTCCAGGTCCTAGTGCCTCTTCCCCCAAGCGGTATCAACGGCCTCAGCTGTCAGGGTTTAAAAAACCTCAGGGTCAGAGGAAGCCCTGGAACCAAAAGCCAGCCAAGTCCAACTCCAAGTCAACCTTATGAAGGGACACGGGTGGGGGGCAGGCTTCGGCTGTTTCTTGATGCATGGGAAGATCTGGTCCAAGACAGATAGGTTATTTCCACTATAACACGGGGTTACAGAATAGAGTTCCGGGAGATCCCTCCAAACCGTTTTCTGTACTTAAGGGTCCCGTCAGATCCAGAGAGAAAGAAATGCCTATTCCTAGCCTTGCAGCATCTGCTGAAGCAGGGGGTAATCGTCAAGGTTCCGCACAAAGAAAGATTCAGGGGGTTTTACTCAAACCTTTTTACCGTACTCTCAACTTTTTTGTAAACGTCCGATCCTTCTGTATGGAGTCGGTTCGTTCAGTAATAAAATCTCTGAGAAAGGAAGATTATTTCGCGTCCATAGATATCAAGGATGCATACCTTCATGTACCGATATTTGGTCCATATCAAAGGTTTCTGCGTTTTGCAGTAGAAGGCCGTCATTTTCAATTTGTGGCACTGCCATTCAGTCTAGCCATGGCCCCCAGGGTTTTCACAAAGATTCTGGCCCCGGTATTGGCGTTCCCAAGGTCCCAGAAGATCTCTGTGGTAGGTTATCTGGACGATCTTCTCTTGAGGGATTGCTCTTGCACCATCCTGATCCAAAACGTGTCAAAAACAGTGTGGATTTTGCAACGCCTGGGTTGGATTCTAAATATGGAAAAGTCATCCCTTTGCCCAACCCAGACCTTGGTGTATCTGGGTCTGGTCTTGGACACCACCCAAGAAAGGGTGTTTTTACCCCCCTTAAAAGTCGCTTCCATAGTGGAACTTGTCCAGAAGGTGAAAAAAGAACCAAGGCATTCTATTCGGCTATGCATGAGGTTGCTGGGCAAAATGGTGTCATCCTTCAACGCAATTCCATATGTACAGTTCCACTCCAGGGTGTTCCAGAACAGCATTCTGGGAGCCTGGGACAGGTCTGCTCGAACCTTAGATCATCCTATGGTTCTATCCCCACAGGTACAATGGAGTCTCTCTTGGTGGTTAAAAACCAGCAATTTGAGAAAAGGGAAATCTTTTCCACCGGCAGTCTGGAGGGCAGTAACTACAGACGCCAGTCGCCTGGGTTGGGGAGCAGTCCTGGAGGAGGCGTCTGTCCAGGGAATATGGTCCTAGGCAGAAAGGACTTTGCCCATCAATCTATTGGAGATTCGGGCAGCTCGTCTGGCTCTGCGTTTCTGGACGTCCAGGTTACGGGGTCTCCCTGTTCGAATCCAGTCCGACAACTCCACGGTGGTGGCATATATCAACCACGAGGGAGGTACCAGGAGTCGGGCAGCCCAAAGAGAGGTAAACTACATATTGACTTGGGCAGAAAAGCATGTGCTCTCTCGGCAGTATTTATACCGGGGCTGGACAATTGGCAGGCAGACTTTTAAAGTCGCCAGAAATTGTTGCCAGGGGAATGGTCCCTGCATCCCGATGTTTTTCTACAGATCTGTCAACACTGGGGGACCCCAGATGTGGATTTGCTGGCATCCAGATGAAATGCCAAACTGGACAGGTTTGTATCCAGGACCAAGGATCCGCTTGCTGTCGGGATAGACGCGTTAGTAGTTCCTTGGGATCAGTATTCTCTGATATATGCTTTCCCTCTGATCCAAATTCTGCTGCACTTACTACGCAGAATACAGGAGGAATGAAAGCCAGTGATCCTAGTGGCCCCAGCGTGGCCTCGGAGATCCTGGTACTCGGAGATTGTGAAATTGGCAGTGGGGGATCCCTTGGTCCTTCCGTGCCGTCCAGACCTGTTGTCTCAAGGACTCATATTCCATCCTTCTTTACGGTTGCAAAATTTGATGGCATGGATATTGAGACCAGAATATTGAAGGACCGTGGTATCATGGGTTCAGTCTTGTCTACTCTGATAAATGCTAGAAAGTCGGTTTCTAGAACTATCTATTATAGAGTCTGGAAGTCATACATTTCTTGGTGTGAGGAAAGGAAATGGAACCCTCGTAGGTATACGATTGGAAGAGTTCTGGCCTTTCTTCAAGCAGGAGTAGACTTGAAGCTGGCTTTAGGGACAATTAAAGGACAGACTTCGGCCTTATCGCTTTTTTTTCCAAAGACCAATTGCATCCCATTCTTTGGTACGTACCTTTGTTAAGGGATTAACGCACCTAAGGCCACCAATTAAGCCGCCTTTATGTCCCTGGGATCTAAATTTGGTCCTGTCGGCTTTACAGTGTCAACCGTTTGAACCTATTGGGCATATCCCGTTTGTCCTATTAACCAGGAAATTGGTGTTTTTGGTGGCTATAACTTCGGCTAGGAGGGTGTCAGAATTAGCTGCCCTTTCTTGCAAAGAACCTTTTTTGATTCTTCATCAGGACAGAGTGGTCATGCGCCCTCGTCCGGATTTTTTACCTAAAGTAGTTTCCAAATTTCATTTGAATCAGGACATCATTCTACCTTCCTTTTTTCCAAACCCTAAAACTAGGGAGGAAAAGTCACTTCACTCGCTTGATGTGGTGAGGGTGATCAAAGTTTATTTAAAGATGTCAGCTTCTTTTCGGAAAACTGACTGCCTTTTTGTCCTGCCAGAAGGTCCTAAAAAAGGACAGCCAGCAACAAGTTCAACTATATCCAGGTGGATTCGCCAGACTATTATCCAGGCGTATGGATTAAGGCGCAAGGTTCCACCTTCGGATTTAAAAGCACACTCCACTAGAGGGGTTAGTGCATCATGGGCAGTACGCCAACAGGTGTCTGTGGCTCAGGTTTGCAAAGCGGCCACTTGGTCTTCAGTTCATACGTTCACCAGGTTTTACCAGGTGGATGTTAGATCTCAGAAGGAGACTGTTTTTGGCCACAGCGTGTTGCAGGCAGCTTTATAAGTCTCTGGCCCGTTGGGCTTAGGGATATGGTGTCCCCCCCCCCCCCAGGTGCATCGCTTTAGGACATCCCAATTAGTCATTATTATGCTGCTCTGTGTCCCGTGATGTATGATAAAGAAAAATTGATTTTTAAATACAGCTTACCTTTAAAATCCTTTTCTTGAAGTACATCACGGGACACAGAGGTCCCTCCCCTCTTTTCTGGGATCGTCATTGCTTGCTACAAAACTGAGGTACTTCCTGTATAGGAGGGGTTATATGGGAGGAACCGTCTTACTATTGGTTGCCAGTGTCCAATCACCTAAAGGTAGTGTATAACCCAATTAGTCATTATTATGCTGCTCTGTGTCCCGTGATGTACTTCAAGAAAAGGATTTTACAGGTAAGCTGTATTTAAAAATCCATTTATTAACCACTTCAATACCAGGCACTTAGACACCTTCCCGCCCAGGCCAATTTTCACCTTTCAGTGCTGTCGCAATTTGAATGACAATTGCGCGGTCATGCTACACTGTACCCAAACAAATTTTTTATCATTTTGTTCCCACAAATAGAGCTTTCTTTTGGTGGTATTTGATCACCTCTGCAGTTTTTATTTTTTGCGCAACAAATAAAAAAAGAAACGTAAATTTCGAAAAAAAACAAGTTTTTCTTTGTTTCTGTTAAAATTTTTTGTAAATAAGTACGCTTTCTCCTTCAATGATGGGCACTGATACGGCGGCACTGATGGGCACTGATACGGCGGCACTGATGGGCACCAATGAGGTGGCACTGATGAGGTGGCACTAACGGGCACTGATGGGCACTGATAGGTGGCACTGATGGGCACTAATAGGTGGCACTGGTATGCGGCACTGATAGGTGGCACTGATGGGCACTCATAGGTGGCACCGATGGGGACTCATAGGCGGCACTGGGCACTCGTAGGTGGCACTGATGGGTACATATGGGTGGCACTGATGGGTACAGATGGGTGGCACTGATGGGCACTGATAAGTGGGCACAGATGGGCAATGACAGGTGGCACCGATGGGCAATGACAGGTGGCAGTGATAAAACATTACTGGGCAGATCTGGGCATTGCTGGGCAGATCAGTGACATAATGGTGCCAATCAGTGCCCATTTGTGGGCACTGATTGGCACAGATTGGGCACATGTGGATGGCCATGGGGTACATACCTGGCCATCCACGTTGCCCCTTCCCTGGTGGTCCTAGTGGCATCCCTGGTGGTCCAGTGTGGTGATCTGAGGGGGGGCTGCGCTGATAAACAATCAGCGCAGACCCCCTCTGCCAGGAGAGCCGCCGATCGTCTCTCCTCTACTCGCGTCTGTCAGACGCGAGTGAGGAAGAGCCGATCAACGGCTCTTCCCATTGACAGCGTGATCAGCCGTGATTGGACACGGCTGATCAGGTGGTAAAGAGCCTCCGCCGGAGGCTCTTTACCAAGATCGGTGGAGCGGTGTGTCAGGCTGACACACCGCTCCACCGATCGCCGCGATGCGCGCCCCTGGGGGTGCGCGGCGGCATGTTATCCTGCTGGACGTCATATGACGTCCAGTCAGGATAACAGAACCACTTCCCGGACGTCAATCCGCTATAGGGCGGGCGGGAAGTGGTTAAAGACTGCCCCATTACAGCTGCTACACAGAGACCTTTACCTATTGCTTATGATAAGACAAACCTCTCAGGAAACATTGCACCATAACCAATATATTGAGTTCATTTACCACTAAACTGTCTTGTGTCTTTTTCCTGGTGGTAATTCACAGCCAAGTTAAAGTGATACTAAACCGAGAAGAGTTAATTGTCATAATTCATTCACATAAATCATATATATATTTTGCCACTGTATTTTGTTTTGATTTTTTAAATCCTCTAAGTACCTTATTTCTGCAGCACTGTTGTGTGGTCACATGATATTTCCCTGTTCTTTGGTATTTGCAGGGAAAGATCAAGATTCTTTGGAGGGGCTTCTATAACTCTGCTGACGTGTGATCTCTACAGTGTGAGTCTGTGTTTGGACAGCCCTGATTGGTACTGTGCCAGGTCACATGACTAAAAAAAAAAAACTGTTTCAGAAGTGTAATTCAAATAAAATTATAAACATTAAATAACAGTTTTACAGCTGCCAATAAATCTTTATTGAACATCAAGTGTGTATTTTTTCTTAATATGGTGTAGACGGCGTCAGAGATGATTGACACTAGCTTTAATTTTGTGCACATGGCATCTGCATCCAAGGCTCTTTTTTTCACTTTACAGGTATTTGCAATTACATGTGATATATTTAATACTGATTTATATTAAAACAGCTTTTTTGAGTCTCTTAGTGAATGTAATCAATCAGCATACTATATCCCACCCCCATAGTGTTTAGCAGTAGGACAAGGAAGGAAGGAGGAAGGAAGGAGAGGAGTGTCATTTACCACTTGTGACTCTATAGGCATGTGGGATACACAGATAAGAAAAAGGAGGAAATGAACAGCTTGGAAAGGAACTGAAATTGACACTTGTCACGTCACCTGCTACTAGATGCAGCTTGTCACTTGCCACATTGCCTGCACCAGTTGCAGCTTGTCACTTGCTATGTCACCTGCCACAAAATGCAGCCTATCGCTTGTCACGTTAGCTGCTTTTAGATGTAGATGCAGCTTGCCACGTCACCTACCACCAGATGTGGTTTGTCACCTGCCACCTCGTCTGCCACCAGATGCAGATTGTCCTTTGCCATGTCACCTGCCACCAGATGCGAATTGTCACTTGTCACGTCACTTGCCACCAAATGTGAATTGTCACTTGTCACGTCGCCTGCCACCAGATGCGGATTGTCACTTGCCACGTCGCCTGCCACCAGATGTGGATTGTCACTTGCAATGTCGCCTGCCACCAGATATAGCTTGTCACTTGCCACGTCACCTGCCACAAAATGTGGATTGTCACTTGCCACATCGTCTGCCACCAGATGCAGATTGTCTTCTGTCATGTTTGCCTGCCACCAGATGCGAATTGTCACTTGTCACGTCACCTGCCACCAAATGCAAATTGTCACGTCGCCCGCCACCAGATGCGGATTGTCACTTGCCACATCGCCTGCCACCAGATGTGGATTGTCACTTGCAATGTCGCCTGCCACCAGATGTGGATTGTCACTTGCCAAGCTTCTCACTGTTGCCTGCCACCAAAAAATACCAGATACAGCTTGTCACTTTAAATGTAAAGGCAATTTGATGGCAGGCAACAGTGACAGCATAGAAAGAGGCTTCTGGCAGTCTCTCCCCAGCTTTTCTGCATCCGAGTGAGAGTGAGGGCAGACAGTGAGATATGATGTAATCTCTTGGCTCCCCGTGGCTGCACATAACAGAGAAGCCTTTGGCTGTGAGGGCGGAACTGCGCTGATGTGGGGCGGGCGGTGAAAAATGATGTAATCTCTATGCTTGCTTGCCCACTTGCCCGCTCGCCTTCTCCACATGTGACAGAGCAGCTTTCATGGCCCAGCTGCAGAGAGGGCGCAGCCTGGTACCGGCCTGCAGCCCAGTGCTTGGTGACACCCACTTTAACCCACATATATCCCTGTACCTGTGATCTTCCATTATTACTACGAAAAGCTGCTCCTGTCACAAGCACTCAGGTTCTGACTTTTCCTCCTGCCCTTTCCATCTGCCTGCTCCATTCATAGAAGCTGTACTGTCACTTCCCACAATGAAAAGCGCTCTATGATATACTCCCATTCCCATTTTAGCTTACTGACACTTACTTGTTTGAGAAAGCGATGTGCCTATCGCAAAACATGTCATAAGAGAATTTGTTCCTGCTGGCCACTTTAATAACCCTCAGTTCACACTCATAAGTTTTTTAGCATGATTTGCCGTTTGCAGAAATGCACTAGTCGATTTAACATGGTTTTCTATGGTACGCGTTCACATCTGTGCGTTTTTCAGCCGATGCATTTTTGGAAAGGGTCAGGGACAAATTGTGTTTTGCGTGTGTTTTGCATGTAATAGACTTCAATGGACCCGCACCAAAAATGCAACTGATGAGTCATCAGCTGCCAGCAAGGTTTCCCAAAGACAGCTGAATGTAAAAGCAAGAATTGCCAGCAATAAAAACGCTGTAAAAAACGCCAAAATCCCCCCCAAAATCCATACCAGGCCCTTTTGTGGGGGGTCAGGATCTGGGGGCCCTTGTTAAAGGGGGCTTTCAGATTCTGATAAGCCCTCTGCCCGCAGATCCCCACAACGACCGGCCAGGGTTGTGGGGAAGAGGCCCTTGTCCCACTCAACATGGGAATGAATTGCTTTGGGGTGGCGGAGGCAGAGCCCTCACTGCCGCAAAGCACCCCCCCATGTTAAGGTCATGTGGCCTGGTATGGTTCAGGAGGGGGGGTGCTTGCTGGTCCCCTCCCTTTCCTGACCCGACAGGCTGCATGCTCGGATAAGGGTCGGTATGGATTTTTTTTTTATGTAAATTTGGCATGGGGTTCCCCTCAAAGAGTCCCCACGCTGTTTTTTTTTATCTTTTTTTTATTGCCGGCAATTTTTTTGGCTGACCGCTGATGATTTATCAGTTGTTAAGGATACAGCGGCCGGCTTTCTGGCCGCTCCTTAACAACCAGCTATTCAGTTTGTTAAAGAGGGAAAAAAGCGCAAAATGCATTAAAACTGCATGCAAAAATGCAGGTTTAAGTATGCAAAACACATCGCAAAATGAGCCAGAAATGCGCATCAACCGCAGCCGCATAGATGTGAACCTAGGGTCCAGGAAGATTATTTTGCATCTACGTTTTCAGCATTCCTGTTGCTGACACAAGTGATGAAGTGAACAGAAAAGGGGATATCTACTATCAACTGCAGTAATAAAGTGTTTTCATAAAATGTAAAGTCTGCCACATGTCACAGAGTTTTTCTCTGCTTAACACAGCCAAAAGAACTCTATGGTTGCAGAAGAGGCCATGCCATGGAGGTGCTGATGTTTTTCTTGGGAGACACCGGAGGAAATGGAGGTACAGGAAACAGAAACGGGGTAAGAGAGCAGGTATAAGATTAAGACTGAAAGCTCGCCCATATAGACCTGTGTTGCCAAGTCTTTTTCTTAGTAATTGCCAATCTCTTTTAAACGAGATGGATGAACTCAGGCTGCAGTTTATTACACACAAATTAAATAGCTGTGTGACTGTCCTCACAGAGACCTGGCTGGATGGTTCTATACCTGATGAGGCCACTGAGCTGGCAGGCTGCTCTGTCTATCGAGCGGATAGGACTGTGGACTCTGGAAAGACTAAAGGAGGTGGTCTGTGTGTATATGTTAACAATAAATGGAGTACAACTATCAATATTGTCGGGACATACTGTTCACCTGATTTGGAATATCTTATGCTAAAACGTAGACCTTTTTTCATACCAAGAGAATTTACTAATGTTATAATTGTGGCCTCTGTACATACCTCCACAGGTTAATTCTAATCTGGCTCTGGAGGAATTATACCATGCTATTAACATTCAGCTGAATGCACATCCAGAGGGGGTTGTGATTGTGGCTGGCGATTTTAACCATGTGGAGCTAGAAACGGTTCTTCCTAAATTTTATAAGAATGTGCACTTTCCAACAAGGGAGAACAATATTTTAGATCAGGTATATACAAATGTTTCCAGTGCATATAAAGCTACTTTGTTGCCACATCTTGGTCTATCAGATCATACCTCTTTAATGATGATCCCTCTTGTTTGCAGAACAAAACCAGATATTAAAACCATACAGGTTTGGAGTGAGGAGTCAAATTCACTCCTGCAAGAGTGCTTTGAATTAACTGATTGGAATGTATTTGCACAGGATGCAGAGGAATATGCTTAATCTGTTTTAGCTTATATTCTCTTTTGTATGGAGATGTTCCTAGTTACAAAAACTATTAAGGTATTCCCAAACCAAAAACCTTGGTTGGATGGTAAAGTAAGGGCTCAGCTTAGAGCAAGGGATGTGGCCTTTAGATCGGGCGACCCTATGGTTTATAGGAAAACTCGGTATGAATTAAAGAAAGGCATTAAGGAGGTTAAGCGTAGATATAAACAGCGCATTGAATCTTATTTTGAAAATCAAAATTCTTGTAGCATGTGGGAGGGGATTAAAACAATGGTAGATTTTAAATCTAGGAATACACAGGTTTGTAAAGTGCTCCCTGACACCTTAAACCAATTTTTTGCTTGCTTTGAGGGCCAAAATATGAGATGTGAAACCCATAGTAAAGAACTAGTGGAGGACGACCATTTATTGGTATTAAAAATACATGAGGTCAGGTCAAATTTGAGGAAGATTGACATCAGAAAGGCAGCAGGACCAGATGGGGTGTCAGGCCATATACTGAGGGGATGTGCAGACCAGTTAGCAGGTGTTTTTACTGATATTTTTAATTTGTCATTAAAGCAGGCTGCAGTACCTTCTTGTTTTAAATCTACTACTTTTGTCCCAATACCTAAAAAAACTCAGCGGTATCATGCTTAAATGATTATCGCCCAGTTGCCCTAACTCCTATCATCATGAAATGTTTTGAGAGGCTCGTATTATCACGTCTTAAGGCAAGCATTCCTGTTGATCTGGATAAGTATCAGTTTGCCTATCGTGCAAATAGATGCACAGATGATGCAATTGCTATTGCATTGCATGCTGCCTTGACACATCTTGAGCACTTACACATATGTTAGGATGTTATTCAGTGATTTTAGCTCTGCATTTAATACAGTAGTTCCTGAAAAATTAGTGGAAAAGTTAAAAGCTTTGGGCCTATGTCCATTGCTACGGTCATGGATTATGGATTTTCTAACAAACCGGCCACAAATGGTGAGAATAGGAGATCAGATGTCTAACACTATTATTTTGAATACAGGGGTACCACAGGGATGTGTGTTAAGTCTGGCCTTGTTTACATTGTTCACGCACGGCTGTACTCCCATACATGCGTCTAACACTATAGTGAAGTTTGCTGATGACACCACTTTAGTGGGACTTATACAAGATAATGATGAGACAGCTTATAGGCAGGAAATTCAACATTTGGTTGAGTGGTGTAGAGAAAATGATTTAATACTCAATACGGCAAAAACTAAAGAAATAATAGTGGATTATAGGAGATCAAGAAAGATCAATCATTGCCCGGTTTATATAGGTGGTGAAGAGGTGGAAAGGGTGGACACTATTACATTTTTGGGAGTGCATATTACAAGGGAGTTGTCATGGTCTCAAAATACTTTTTTTTCTAGTGAAAAAAGCGCAGCAGAGACTGTTTTTCTTTTGGAGACTGAAGCAGGCTGGATTGCCCTTAAGGCTTCTGGTCAATTTCTATCATTGTACCATTGAGAGTATTCTTCTCCACTGCGCTGTAGTGTGGTATGCCAGCTGCAGGGTGAAGGATAAGAAGTGCCTGTCTCGTGTGGTGAAAGCAGCACAGCGGATCATAGGAACAGAGCTACCAAATTTGGACACAGCATATGCCAGCAGATTAAAAAAGCGGGCAAAAGCTATTAGTATTGATCCAACCCACCCAGGTTACAGTGTGTTTGTCCCATTGCCATCAGGGAAAAGATATAGAACACTTAAAACGCACACTAATCGCTTAAAGCATAGCTTTTTCCCTAGGGCCGTATTGTCCATAATCCCATCAGGTACAGTTTGAGGAATTTTATGTAGAATTTTAACATTCTTTTATTTATTTTTAAATAACATTTTATATTTTGATATATTTAAATAGATATATGGGCATGTGCTAGGAGTATGTATGTGTGGTTTTCTTGAGAAATGTTTTATTGCTGCTGTAAAGAGTATCCAGAAAAATTTTGTTGTATGTATACAATGACAATAAAGTCTATCTATCTATCTATCTATCTATCTATCTATCTATCTATCTATCTATCTATTACCACGATTTTGACAGGTCAAGTGACTGGGGCCACTTTGTGGCTTTTTTCTGGCACACACATTCATATTCATATTTCACTGTTGGCTTTGGAACATTGGGCACATTGCTGTGCCTAATAAATTTGATTTTATACTGCGATTCTGCTACTTTATAACTATATCCATTTGTTTTGGAATTTTTTTTTTTTTTTTTCTGAAATTCTACATTGTTTAGGTAGTCTCTATGATGGTAGAACTTAAATTAAATAAACATTTGAGTTTTACAAACATAACTTTTGAATTGTTATGTGGCTAGATTCTTTTATTTGCTGAGAAACAGCTTTAAAAATGCAATTTTCAATATCTGCACAAAAAAGTCACATTATTTTATTTAAAATTCATATTTTGTGGTTATATTAAATTACCTATTTACATTTTTGTTTGATATTTTTATTACAGTTATGTGGTTATTCAATGGAGTACTCTAAATGGGATAACCAAACTTCAGTGTCCACCTTTATGGTTGTTGGACTTTCTGAAACCATGGATCCACAGATACACCTCTTCTTCGTGTTCCTTGGCATCTACCTCGTCACTGTGGTTGGGAACATAGTGATCCTAAGTGTGATTTCCTCTGAAAAACAACTACACACGCCAATGTACTTCCTCTTAGCTAACCTCGCAATTGTTGACATTCTTTTGTCCTCTGCCACCGTCCCTAAACTTTTGTTTATTTTGGTAACAGCCCAGAGGTCCATCTCCTACACAGAATGTATTACCCAACTTTATTTCTTCCAATTTTTCATGGTAGTAGAGTGTTATATTCTAGCAGTCATGGCTTACGATCGGTATTTAGCAATTTGCTTTCCGCTCAACTACACCCTTATTATGAACACTGCAGTTCGGGTTCGAATGGTCTTTGCCTGCTGGATTAGTGGTTTTGTCAACTCAGTAGTCCAAGCAATCTCAATATCCCATCTTAAGTTCTGTAGATCCAACAAGGTGGATCACTTCTTCTGTGATGTCACCCCGCTGTTCAAGTTGTCCTGTTCCAACACGCAAGTTGGTGAGGCTCTCTTCATGATTGTGGTGGTTGTTGCAGGATTTGGTCCATTAATATTTATATTTTTGACCTATGGTCGAATCATTACTGCAATTACAAAGATTAGCACCAGTCAGGGAAGGTTTAAGACCTTCTCTACTTGTGCATCTCATTTTACAGTGGTAGCCTTGTATTATGGAAGTGGCACATTTAGCTACATCTGGCCATCCATCACTTTTGCCATTGACAAGGATGTTAAGGTGGTGGCTGTACTGTACACGATCATGACCCCAATGTTGAACCCAATAATTTATAGCTTGAGGAATAGGGAAGTGAAACAGGCTCTGAAAAATGCACTGAAAATCCACAGACTAAAATAACATAGATTTTTGTTTATTTAATTAAAAATATATTTAGAAAATTATAATGAAATTTATATAATTAGCCTTTTTATTATTTTTTCATAATCCTTTGTACTACACTCAAACTGTAAAAGAAAAGACCAGCACCGTGAGCCAGTCGGACATGCTGTATGCACCAGAGCTGCCAAGAGAAGATGACCTTCTGCCTCCCTTTTACCCAATTAGCAGGATTGAGGGGGTGTCTTTGACCAAACTGAGTGGCTGTTGTCATGGGGATCCAACAACTGGCTATGTACTTTGTCTATGCTGTCTTGGACCACATAACTGACGGTATACTGTTACATGTTTTTTGGCGGTTGAATGTTTTCCCATATACTGTATATATTTTAACTGTACATTTAAGGGCATGGCTGGAGCTCAACTTTAAAACCCCTTCCACACCAAGGGCGTTTTGCAGGTGCTATAGCGTTAAAAATAGCGACTGCAATCCACTCTCAATCAGCTGCTCCATTGTCCCCAGTGTGAAAGCCCGAGGGCTTTCACACTGGAGCGGTGCGCTGGCAGGACGTCAGGAAAAGACCTGCCAGCAGCTTCTTTGGATCGGTGAAGGAGCGGTGTGTTTACCGCTCCTCCACCGCTGCTCCCCATTGAAATCAATGGGGCAGCGCTGCAATACTGCCTGCGAAATGCCACTATTGCAGAGCATTGCGGGCGGTTTTAACCCTTTCTCGGCCGCTAGTGGGGTGTAAAAGCGCCCCGCTAGTGGCCGGAATGCATCGCAAATCCGACGGTAAAACGCCGCTAAAAATAGCGGCGTTTTACCGCCGACGCTATGGGCGGCTCGGTGTGAAAGCCGTCTAAATATGTTCAGGGTGGCAAAAAGCTAATACTTTTTAACAGTATTGTTAAGACCTTGGGCCTGAGATCATTTAGGAACACTAACCAACTGGAGTTTTGTTAATCTATGTGTTTGGATTTTATCCAGGGGCTTAGTTACACCCTACAATCCAGAATACATACTAAATGGATAATTGGCTTGCAATCATGTGAATAATTCAAAGGTCTTTTAAAAGAGTGGCCGTAAACAGCTCTATAATTATAAACAATGCTCTCAGTTTCAAGCAAGGCTTGTGATTATTCCCCTATTCCTGAGCTACTGGAGGTTATAAGACTGATTACATGGTAAAGGGCTGATGTGATTGGCTCTTTTCCTCCACGGGACACAGCAATCACAGACACTTCCCTATGGACGCCTCATGGGGAGTGCGGGAAGAGCATTATCGGGAGGACGTCCAGGGATGCCTTCCCAGAACTGGAGCCTGTTATTACTGTAGCCATATATCAGCTGTAGCACATTGAGTAAGTGGTTAATCACACAGGGGACCTATTCTCCTTTAGTTGGTCGCTTATCTAGGAAAAAGAATGACAAATTAGATGTGCTACATGTGCACCGCTGCCAGCCCCAAGTGATAACTGAAACGGGTCAAGGAGATAGTGTTATGTACTTGGTAGCGGCCGAACCAAACTTACACCTCCTGTCTTGTTTTGTCTCAAGAGGTTGATGACAGGGTAGGGCAGGACACAGAGTTACGTTGGCTCCTGTAATAAGTCCTGGCAGCAGAAGAACTTAATCTTGCAATGAAGTAGAAGGTTAGGAACACAAATGTGGTCACAGAGCTTGCAGAAGCAGGAGGCAGTTACGTGGTCAGACAGGCAGAACTTGGCAGGCAGCAAAAGCACAGATTCATAAGACGAGAGCGTAAACAGGAGCCAAGCTGAGGTCTGTTTTACATGGGCAACAGATGTGCCAAAAGGATAAGCAAGGTGTGGAGTCAAGAAGCAAGCCAAAGGTCAGGTACCAGAGGGATTGAGATTAGGCATAGTCAAAAGGCAAAACCGGGTACAGCACAGGAACAAGCAGGGTCTGTTCATGGGTCATATGAACTGATGACCTCTCAGCAATGATCCTGAGTCTTGCAGTGCATTAAACAGACCACTGGACGCCAAATTTTATTTAAAAGTGCATGCTCACGCTTATGAGCACATTAATGCTTGCACGCACAGTCCTAGTTCTGTTGACAATTGTTTGTACAGTATCACTCAGTATACAAGTCAGTATAGAACAGAATGTCAGAGCATTAAAAAAAACATTGAAAAATTAAATCAATATTAATTTTTCCATGGGAATTATTTTGAGTAGAAGAAATGAGAAAGTTTCTTTACTGTGAAACCAGTAAAAGTGTGAAACAGTCTTTCAAAGGAGCAGCGTCTAGTAGCCTCAGTAATTTTGTTTTACAAAGGTTCTTTCTAAAGGCACAGTCCACAGTCTAAATTCCAACTTTAAAAATAAAAACTCTTGCTGAGATGTTCCCTGAATATTTTATGCTGCTTATCATATTTTTCTTCTTCTGGAAGACCATATTTGACAGATTGGATTGTTCCCTGTGTTATGTCAGATTGTCATGTATTTTTGACTGTATAATTACGAATCTTGCTGGAATGGATGTCTACAAGCACACAGAAAAATAGGATTTTTATAACATCTTACTTGTAAAATCCTTTCCTTGCAGTACATCACGGATACAGAGCCATAGTAGTAACTATATGGGTTATATAGGCCACCTTTAGGTGATGGACACTGGCACACCCTAGACAGGAAGTTTACTCCCTATATAACCCCTCTCCTTACCGGAAGTACCTCAGTTTTTGTAGCAAAGCAATACACGTGTATACCAGGAAGAGGGGGGGACCTCTGTGTCCCGTGATGTACTCCAAGAAAAGGATTTTACAGGTAGGCTGTTCTAAAAATCCTATTTTCTTTAAACTACATCACGGGACACAGAGCCATAGTAGTAACTATATGGGATGTCCCAGAACAATGCTATCTGAGGGGAGGGAGACACAAACAAAAGTAGGGTGCCATCAGACCTGAGGACCTATACTGCTGCCTACAGCACACTGCGCCCAAAGGCGATATCCTCCTGTCTTTTTACATCCACCTGATAGAATCCGGTGAATGTATGGACTGAAGACAAAGTTTCAGCCTTGCAGATTTGAGCCATGGAGGCTTGGTGATGCACTGCCCACTAAGCACTAACAGCCCTGGTGGAGTGCGCTTTGATTTGAAAAGGTGGAACCTTCCCTTTCAAACCGTAAGCTAGAACAATTACTTGCCGAATCCACTTAGAAATAGTAGATTTTGATGCTGCCTGTCCTTTTCTAGGACCTTCAGGCAACATAAACAAAACATTTGTTTTTCGAATCTGAGCAGTCGCAAGTGCTCTCACTACATCAAGGGCATGTAGCAACTTTTCTTCCATAGAACAGGGTTCTGGAAAAAATGAAGGCAGAACAATATCCTGGTTTAGATGAAAACCTGACACCACCTTTGGCAGAAAGCTATGATGAGGATGCAATACCACCTTATCCTTGTGAATAATTAATTATGGCTCTTTACAAGAAAGAGCAGCCAACTCTAATAGCCTTCTTGCAGAAGATATGGCAACCAGAAAAACTAACTTCCTTGTCAAAAGGATCAAGGGAGTACGCCATATTGGCTCAAAAGGTTGTTTTTGTAAAGCCGACAAAACTAAATTCAGGTCCCAAAGTTTTAAGGGTGACCTAACCGGTGGATTAAGCCGTGTTACCCCCTGTATGAAATTACAGACCACAGAATGCGAAGCAAGTAGTCGTTGGAACAATACCGATAAGGCCGAGACCTGGCCTTTGATGGTACTCAAGGCCAGCTTCATCTCTAATGCTATTTGCAGAAAGGCAAGGATTCTACCTATAACATATTTTCTAGGATGCCAACCCCTGGATTCACACGAGGAAACATATGCCCTCCAGACTCTATAATAAATGACTCTGGAAGCTGGCTTCCTTGCATTAATCAAGGTAGATATCACTGATCCCGAAATCCCACGATTCTTCAGAATGTGGGTTTCAATAACCAAACCGTCAAATTTAGCATTTGTAAGGTAGGATGGAATACTGGTCCCTGCGAGAGTAGGTCTGGACGTGGTGGTAGGGTCCATGGGTCCCCTAATGCCATCCTTACGATCTCTGCATACCAAGACCTTCTGGACCACGCTGGGGCCACAAGAACCACCGACTTCCTTTCCTGCTTGATCCTGCGAAGAAGATGAGGTAGCATCAGAATAGGAGGGAATGCATAAATCAGTGAGAACTGATCCCACGGGGTCACTAAGACGTCCGTTTCGCACGCGAACGGATCCCTTTTTCTTGACACAGCCTGAAAGGCTGGCATTTGTTGTTCCAGGTAACTGGCATGAAGGATTTCCTCTTCTACAGATTCTTGGATATCCTCCACCAACTGAGGCTCTGGCGCACCTTTGGCGACAGACACATTGGAGAATCTAGCGCTTGGACCTTCTTGTTCCAAGCAGATAGAATACTGTTTTGCAACAGTCTCGATGAAACTGAGCATAGGGAACAGCTTCGAATGAAGCCACCATCTTTCCCATCAACCTCATGCAAAGGCAAATAGAAGGATCCTTCTTTGCCCTGACCACCTGAACCAGCTGCTTTATGGAGCTGATCTTTGCCTGGGGTAAAAACACCCTTTTCTGGGCTGTATTTATGATCAGACCCAAGTACTCTAGTCTTCTTAATGGTTTTAAAGAAGATTTCTCTAGGTTGAGGATCCAACCTAGGTATTCCAGGTAGTTGAGTGTGGTGACCATGCTTTGGTTTAAGCGGGCTACTGACCGGTCTATCAAGAGCAGGTCGTCTAGGTATGCTATAATTGTTATACCTTGAGCCTTTAATTTGGCCAGAAGAGGGGCAAGGACTTTTGTAAACCCCCGAGGTGCAGTAGCTAGACCGAAAGGCAGAGCTACAAACTGAAAATGGAGTTTTCCTACCTCGAAACATAGATATTTCTGGTGATTGGGAAAAATAGGCACATGCAGGTATGCATCCTTGATGTCGATTGACGCCAGAAGTTCTCCTCCTTGTACGATGGAGACAACTGATCGGATTGATAAAATGCAAAAAGAGCGGATATTCAGGAATTGGGTTAGATCTTTGAGATCTAGAATGGGTCTGATATCACCATTTGGTTTTGGAACCGTGAAAAGGTTTGAATAAAAGCCCAACCCCTGCTCTTCCATGGGGACCACCATAATCACTTTTTGAGACAAAATTCGATCTAATGCTTGAAAGAGAGACTTCTTTTTCTCTGGATCTTTGGGGACGTTTGACCTGAGGAAATGAGGAGACAGGAACTCTCGGGAACTCTAGTTTGTAACCTAGAGCTATTGTGGAGACCACCCATCTGTCTCAAAACTCTTCCTGCCAGACCCTTGAGAACTGCAGAAGTCTTCCCCCCACTCGAGCGAGCAGGGGCACCCCTTCATAAGGAGGCTTTAGTATTCTGTCTTGTAGGTTTTCTGCCCCAGGACTTCTTTTGTCCCTGGGGTTGACCCTGAGGTTTACCTCTTGAACCTGACAGCGGAGGCCGTTGCGACTGCCTGGAGGCAGATGCCCCTGGCCCTGAAGAAGGGGTCTGTTAAATGAGGGACGTTTACACCTTTTCTTAACTGGCAAAAGGGTACTTTTTCCACTTGATATTTTTTGGATATATTTGTCCAAATCATCCTCCAAACAGCCTTTCACCGCGGAAAGGAAAACCAGCCAGGAGTTTTTTGCACGGCGCATCGGCTGACCAAGTTTTCAACCATAAGATTCTACGCATATGCACCAACCCAAGCGTAGGGCAAGAAGTCTGAAGAATAGAATCTCTCATCGCGTCAATTGCAAAACACAAAGCCCCTGGCAACTTGGCTAAATCCTGGGCCTGCTGATCAGGGATAACCTTGAGCACCTGTCTCAACTGATCCCTCAAGGATTGACATACCCCAATTGCCGCCACTGCAGATTGAACCACTGAACCTGCCAAAGAAAAAATGTTTTTTAACAGGAATTCCAATCTCTTATCGGTTGGGGATCCCTAAGCATTTGAGCGTTGTCAACCGGACATGTCAAACTTTTATTCACAGAGGATATAGCAGCGTCAATTGCTGGTATACCCCACTTTTTAGTAAACTTTTCCTCCATAGGATAAAGTGTTGAGAACTTTTTAGAAGGAAAAAGAAAATGCTTATCTGGGTGATCCCACTCAGAATACATAAGCTGTTCCAGCAGTGAATGGACAGGAAAAGCACACAAAGCTTGAGGAGGCTTTAGTAAAGCCAAACAAGAAGTGGGCTTTTCAGCTGACTCAGTTAAGGGTAGCTTAAATGTGGAGCGGACCATTTCAGTAAGAGATTGCACCAGCAATTTCTCAGATTGTGAAGCTGAAGAAGGTTCTTCCACACTTAATCCCTCGGAAGAGGAGTCATCAGCCTCTTCATGATCCCCTGAGGGGGATTCATCTTCTCCCTCCCACTGTTCCTCTGTTTGAGGGTCCTGGGTGGTAGAAGGGGGCTTATCGCATTTTCTCCCACTCTGGGAAGATGTGATTAAAGCCGTTAACCTTTCTTCAAATCCCACCGAGGCTAAGGAGAAAACTTCCTCAGTAATATAGACAGGGGCTGCAATGTTGGAAACAGTTGCAACACTTAACAAACCTGATGGCTCACTCTGACCAGCCCCCCAGTTCTTTCAGGGGAGGATGGTGTAGCAGAGGTAAGACAAAGGTCCCCAGAGCTTGAGGGAGACACCTTTGGGCCCTTTTTGGGGTGTTTGCACCTCCCCTTCTGCCAAACATAGTCCTAAGCACAAATGCAGAGGTACTGCCAGAAAAAATGCACCCACTGCTGACCAAATAGTCCAGCAACTGCCGCTGCTATTAATGCTCAGCCTGATGCTAAGTAAACGTGCCTTGGGAATGCCTGTGTCACCACTCTCACATGCCCCCGTCGGCTCTGTGTCCCTCCGTTAGCTAAATGCAGTCTGCAAATGGTGCACTTATAGCTTACACAGTCCTGCATTGTGGACGCTGAGGCACGTCAACGCCACACTAAGCCAAGCCCCCTCTCCTCCTCCGTCTACCCACTGCGCCGCGCCCCCCCCCCCCCCGCTCTTTTCAAAAAAGACTGTTTTCCCGCATGTGCAGGCCTCTGATCCGACTGGATCAGCTTGTAGGGGGGTGGTAGAGAGGAGGAGAGCTGCTGGAGGAAGGAGAACCACCGCTATGGCAGTGGAAGAGGGAGCAGAGCAGCATACCGCTGATCGTTCTGAACGCTCTCTGCCTCCTCGAGAGGGGAGAGAGACTCCTGTCCAGGTGGGGGATGTCTTTGAAAGAAAACCCCCCTCCAACATCTTACCAGAGGCTTGGGACTGGAGGAAGCCTGCAGATTCTGCTGACACATCTGAAAAGCATGGAACAGGTACGAACTCTTGATAGCCCCCGGTGGCGACTTTAGGCATGACAACATTTACTTAAAGGAGAAATCCCATAAGAACTTAAAAATTCCTTAGGAATCTCCACTTACCTTATCCTGCCGCAGACCCAATTTTCACCCCTCATGGTGGGCTCCGTTAAAAAACCTTCAGGGACCGGGATCCCTTTTTATAGGGGGTTCCACTCCCTTGGACCCATATAGCACCCTGCCAGGAAGCTTTTTGGCTGAAAAAACCAAAGCACTGGATCCCAGGGTCCAGCTCTCAAAAAGAGAAGCATTACAGGCTAATTCCCGTTTCCATGAGGCCCGGGTACCATTCAATTTGGACTAAAAGGACACTTTGAATGGAGACGGCTGCATAGCTTGCCTCAGCAAAGATTACTCTAGCGGAGCTCAGCACAGAACATCTTTACTCGTGACCAACACCTTAGACACTGGCAAAAAAACTGAGGTACTCCTGGTAAGGGGAGGGGTTATATAGGGAGTAAACTTCCTGTCTAGGGTGTGCCAGTCTCCATCACCTAAAGGTGGCCTATATAACCCATATAGTTACTACTATGGCTCTGTGTCCCGTGATGTACGATAAAGAAATGATTTTGCCTGTTATGGTGAACTAATCTCCTAAATAAAACATGTTAAATATAAAAAAAAAGCCCGTCAGTAGTTCGATTGGCAGAGTTGCCCAAAGTGGTTATTCAAAGACAGTGGCGGCTGGTGAAGTTTTACGATGGGGGGCGCCAGACCCCACCCTTCCTTTTTGATCCCTCCCACTTGCTGAAAATGGGCGTGGGTTCAGCGGGAATAGTGGCGTGGATCTAAGGGGGTGTGATTAGCGTCTGAGATGAACGAGGGATGGAGGGAGACAGAGGGAGAGAGGGAGGGACAGCAGGCCCAGATTCTACACAACAATAGAAATATGTGTATTCTAGAAAGTTTAACAGTCAACAGATAAAGATACTCCAAACACCTGGTGTTAGCACTTCAATCATCCCGGCACCATAGTTGTTATGGTGTCAGGACAATTGAGGGCACATTATTTCTAATATTACATTGCAATACAAAATTAAATAATTCAACTCACCATAATCCAGAATAAGTGGGAGCCCTAAGTGTGTCACCTGCCACGTCGCCTGCCACCAGATGCCATCATGTGTCCCCAGCGGAGTCCGTCCTTACATCAGGTGCCCCCAGCGGAGTCCGGACTTACATCAGGTGCCCCCAGCAGAATTCGTCCTTACATCAGGTGCCCCCAGCAGAGTCCCTGCTTACATCAGGTGCCCCCAGCAGAGTCCCTCCTTACATTAGGTGCCCCCAACGGAGTCCCTCCTTACATCAGGTGCTCCCAGCGGAGTCCCTCCTTACATCAGGTGCTCCCAGCGGAGTCCCTCCTTACATCAGGTGCCCCAACGGAGTCCCTCCTTACATCAGGTGCCCCCAGCAGAGTCCCTCCTTACATCTGTGTCCCCATCAGCAGAGTCCCTCCTTACATAAGTGTCCCCAGCGGAGCCCCTCCTTACATCTGTGTCCCCATCAGCGGAGTCCCTCCTTACATCTGTATCCCCATCAGCGGAGCCCCTCCTTACATCTGTGTCCCCATCAGTGGAGCCCCACCTTACATCTGTGTCCCCATCAGCGGAGCCCCTCCTTACATCTGTGTCCCCATCAGCGGAGCCCCTCCTTACATCTGTGTCCCCAGTGGAGCCCCTCCTTACATCAGGTGCCCCCAGCGGAGTCTGTCCTTACATCAGGTGCCCCCAGCGGAGTCCGTCCTACATCAGGTGCACCCAGCGGAGTCTGTCCTTGCATCAGGTTCCCCCAGCAGAATCCGTCCTTACATCAGCTGCCCCCAGCAGAGTCCCTCCTTACATCAGGTGACCCCAGCAGAGTCCGTCCTTACATTAGGTGCCCCCAGCAGAGTCCCTCCTTACATCAGGTGCCCCAGCAGAGTGCCTCCTTACATAAGGTGCCCCCAGCAGAGTCCCTCCTTACATCAGGTGCCCCCAGCAGAGTCCCTCCTTACATCAGGTGCCCCCAACGGAGTCCCTCCTTACATCAGGTGCTCCCAGCGGAGTCCCTCCTTACATCAGGTGCCCCCCGCAGAGTCCCTCCTTACATCAGGTGCCCCCAGCAGAGTCCCTCCTTACATCAGGTGCCCCAACGGAGTCCCTCCTTACATCAGGTGCCCCCAGCAGAGTCCCTCCTTACATCAGGTGCCCCCAGCAGAGTCTATCCTTACATCAGTATCCACAGCAGAGTCCCTCCTTACATCTGTGTCCCCATTAGACCCCACCCTTCCTTTTTGACCCCTCCCACTTGGTGAAAATGGGCGTGGGTTCAGCGGAAATAGTGGCGTGGATCTAAGGGGGTGTGATTAGCGTCTGAGATGAACGAGGGATGGAGGGAGACAGAGGGAGAGAGGGAGGGACAGCAGGCCCAGATTCTACACAACAATAGAAATATGTGTATTCTAGAAAGTTTAACAGTCAGCAGATAAAGATACTCCAAACACCTGGTGTTAGCACTTCAATCATCCCGGCACCATAGTTGTTATGGTGTCAGGACAATTGAGGGCACATTATTTCTAATATTACATTGCAATACAAATTAAATAATTCAACTCACCATAATGCAGAATAAGTGCGAGCCCTAAGTGTGTCACCTGCCACGTCGCCTGCCACCAGATGCCATCATGTGTCCCCAGCGGAGTCCGTCCTTACATCAGGTGCCCCCAGCGGAGTCCGGACTTACATCAGGTGCCCCCAGCAGAATCCGTCCTTACATCAGGTGCCCCCAGCAGAGTCCCTGCTTACATCAGGTGACCCCAGCAGAGTCCGTCCTTACATTAGGTGCCCCCAACAGAGTCCCTCCTTACATCAGGTGCCCCCAGCAGAGTCCCTCCTTACATCAGGTGCCCCCAACGGAGTCCCTCCTTACATCAGGTGCTCCCAGCGGAGTCCCTCCTTACACCAGGTGCTCCCAGCGGAGTCCCTCCTTACATCAGGTGCCCCCAGCAGAGTCCCTCCTTACATCAGGTGCCCCAACTGAGTCCCTCCTTACATCAGGTGCCCCCAGCAGAGTCCCTCCTTACATCTGTGTCCCCATCAGCAGAGTCCCTCCTTACATCTGTGTCCCCATCAGCAGAGTCCCTCCTTACATCTGTGTCCCCATCAGCGGAGCCCCTCCTTACATCTGTGTCCCCATCAGCGGAGTCCCTCCTTACATCTGTGTCCCCATCAGCGGAGCCCCTCCTTACATCTGTGTCCCCATCAGTGGAGCCCCTCCTTACATCTGTGTCCCCATCAGCAGAGCCCCTCCTTACATCTGTGTCCCCAGTGGAGCCCCTCCTTACATCAGTGTCCCCAGCGGAGTCTGTGATTACATCAGGTGCCCTCAGCGGAGTCCGTCTTTACATCAGGTGCCCCCAGCGGAGTCCGTCCTTGCATCAGGTGCCCCCAGCAGAATCCGTCCTTACATCAGGTGCCCCCAGCAGAGTTCCTCCTTACATCAGGTGACCCCAGCAGAGTCCGTCCTTACATTAGGTGCCCCCAGCAGAATCCGTCCTTACATCAGGTGCCCCCAGCAGAGTCCCTCCTTACATCAGGTGCCCTCAGCAGAGTCCCTCCTTACATCAGGTGCCCCCAGCAGAGTCCCTGCTTACATCAGGTGACCCCAGCAGAGTCCGTCCTTACATTAGGTGCCCCCAACAGAGTCCCTCCTTACATCAGGTGCTCCCAGCGGAGTCCCTCCTTACATCAGGTGCACCCAGCAAAGTCCCTCCTTACATCAGGTGCACCCAGCAGAGTCCCTCCTTACATCAGGTGCCACCAACGAAGTCCCTTCTTACATCAGGTGCCCCAACAGAGTCCCTCCTTACATCAGGTGCTCCCAGCGGAGTCCCTCCTTACATCAGGTGCTCCCAGCGGAGTCCCTCCTTACATTATGTGCTCCCAGCGGAGTCCCTCCTTACATCAGGTGCCCCCAGCAAAGTCCCTCCTACATCAGGTGCCCCCAGCGGAGTCCGTCCTTACATCAGGTGCCCCCAGCGGAGTCCATCCTTGCATCAGTTGCCCCCAGCAGAATCCGTCCTTACATCAGGTGCCCCCAGCGGAGTCCGTCCTTGCATCAGGTGCCCCAAGCGGAGTCCGTCCTTGCATCAGGTGCCCCCAGCAGAATCCGTCCTTACATCAGGTGACCCCAGCAGAGTCTGTCCTTACATTAGGTGCCCCCAGCAAAGTCCCTCCTTACATCAGGTGCCCCCAGCAGAGTCCCTCCTTACATCAGGTGCCCCCAGTAGAGTCCCTCCTTACATCAGGTGCCCCCAGCAGAGTCCCTCCTTACATTAGGTGCCCCCAACGGAGTCCCTCCTTACATCAGGTGCTCCCAGCGGAGTCCCTCCTTACATCAGGTGCCCCCAGCAGAGTCCCTCCTTACATTAGGTGCCCCCAGCAGAGATCCTCCTTACATCAGGTGCCCCCAATGGAGTCCCTCCTTACATCAGGTGCTCCCAGCGGAGTCCCTCCTTACATCAGGTGCTCCCAGCGGAGTCCCTCCTTACATCAGGTGCCCCCAGCAGAGTCTATCCTTACAACAGTATCCCCAGCAGAGTCCCTCCTTACATCTGTGTCCCCATCAGCAGAGCCCCTCCTTACATAAGTGTCCCCAGCGGAGCCCCTCCTTACATCTTTGTCCCCATCAGCGGAGTCCCTCCTTACATCTGTGTCCCCATCAGCGGAGCCTCTCCTTACATCTGTGTCCCTATCAGCGGAGCCCCTCCTTACATCTGTGTCCCTATCAGCGGAGCCCCTCCTTACATCTGTGTCCCCATCAGCGGAGCCCCTCACATCTGTGTCCCCATCAGTGGAACCTCTCCTTACATCTGTGTCCCCAGCGGAGCCCCTCCTTACATCTGTGTCCCCAGCGGAGTCCCTCCTTACATCTGTGTCCCCAGTGGAGTCCTTCCTTACATCTGTGTCCCCATCAGCAGAGCAGAGTCCTCCTTACATCTGTGTCCCCGGCAGCACAGCCCTCCTTCATGCCGCATCTGTCTCTCCCCTTCAGCTGCAGCTAGCTCCTGTCTTTCTCTGTGTGTTCAGTGGAGAGGGGAGGGGCCTCCCCTCTCCACTGAACACAAGGGGATTATACTACAGGCGCCGGCAGGTGATGCTTGGCGCGATGGATTGCTCCAGAAAGCAGCTCCAAACCCCGCCAATGAAGCACCTCGTCTGCAATCTCATGATTGCATAGACGTGGCGCTTCCCATAGTGCACTTAACACAGTGCACTTAAGGACTTTTTTTTTTTTAAGGGCCATGTTTAAAAATGTATTTTTTTTTTTTACTGCCGGGGGGGGGGGGGGGGGGGTTTGGATGACAGTGGAATTGTGTCTTTAGGGATAATCCCCATGATTTTTTCTTCAATTTTTACCTGGTGATCATGTAAATAACACACTTCCTGTCCTTGGGTGAGAACGCTCACAGAACTGAAATCTCAAACAATGTTATCAGCTTTCTCAGTTATCTTCTGTACAAAGCAACAGCCCTTCTATAATATTTTCCTAAGCGCGGACTTCTAATTTAGTATCTCTATGTAATAGAGACCAGAAGAGGAGGAGGTGTTCTTAGTCTAAATCAGGAGAGCAGCCTGGGGTGACAGCACTGCTCTCCCAAAGATACAGTGCAGTAAGTTAGCATTGTCATCCAAAATCTGTGTTATTTGCATGATAACCAATTGTAAAATCGAGGAAAAACTCTGAAAAATAAGAAAACAAATGCAGCTGCAATATGTTACAATTTTGTGTTTGCCTTTATATATACTTAAATCATTTAGAATACTCTTTAGGATTATGTAAAAACAACATGACTAAAAATAAAACAAATCCCCAAAGTAGATATCTGCCACATTAACAAGACACAAGGGGGAAGAAAAAACATTTAAAAGAGAATGCTACGGTACCAATAATGTACCACTAACTCACTTCTCGGACTTATGCCAAATGTTATATTGTGGAGCAGCTCCATAAATATCATAGTTTATTATCTCTCTCTTAGAAAATAACTTTGTGATTGTGTTGCAAACATTTTATGTTCTTTTTTTAAAGGTAAGTGACCTCTCCAGTATGAGCCTCTGTTGGCCTTTAAAACATCACTTCCCTCAAAAAATGTGGATGCTGCAGGGTTGAACTGACTTCCTAAAAATCTCACAACTTTGCTATTAGACATCCCTTTTGAATTACGTGAAAAACAAAGCTCAATTTATGTTTAAAATTTGCATACATGAGTGTGTGTGTGTGTGTATATATATATATATTTATTATGCACTATATTACCAAAAGTATTGGGACACCTGCCTACATGCACATGAACTTTAATGGTATCCCAGTCTTATGCTGGCCATACACTATATGAAAAATCGGCCGAACACATTTTCGAAAAACGAACGTTCGACCGTGACCGCAAACGTTCGTGCCATCATGTACTGGCCGATAAATCGTTCAGTGGACATAAATAAATAATTTTTTGTTCGTTTTTTTACATATACCTAGTGCAGACAGTTTGGACGGGAAACACATTAACCTTGCAATTTATCGTACGTTCGGCAGAAATTTTCCAAATTTGCCGTTCGTTTTTTTTTCCACAAAAACGTCACAAACGATTATCGATTTGTGCCCATTAACTTGCCAAAAAACGAACGAAGTGTCTATATGAACGATTTTTCGGCCGATTTTTCGTATAGTGTATGGCCAGCATTAGTCTGTAGGGTTCAATACTGAGTTGGCCCACCCTTTGCAGCTATAACAACTCCAACTCTTCTGGGAAAACTGTCCACAAGGTTTAGGAGTGTGTCTATGGGAATGTCTGACCATTCTTCCAGAAGCGCATTTGTGAGGTTAGGCACTTGTGTTGGACGAGAAGGCCTGGCTTGCAGTCTCCGCTCTCATTCATTCCAAATGTGTTCTATTGGGTTGACTGTCCAGTCAAGTTCCTCTGCCCCAAACTCATACATATATGTCTCTATGGACCTTGCTTTGTGCACTGGTGCGCAATCATGTTGGAACAGGATGGGAGCATCCTCAAACTGTTCCCACAGCATGAAATTGTCCAAAATGTCTTGGTGTGCTGACGCCTTAAGAGTTCACTTGGAACTAAGGGGCCAAACCCAAGCCCTGAAAAACAACCCCACACCATAATCCCCCTCCACCAAATGATTTGGACCAGTGCACAAACAAGATCCATAAAGACATGAATGAGAGTTTGGGGTGGAGGAACTTGACTGGCCTGCACAGAGTCCTGATCTCAACCCGATAGAACACCTTTGGGGTGAATTCGAGCAGAGACTGCAAGCCAGGCCTTCTTGTCCAACATCAGTGCCTGACCTCACAAATGCACTTCTGGAAGAATGGTCAAACATTCCCATAGACACACTCCTAAACCTTGTGGACAGCCTTCCCAGAAGGGTTGAAGCTGTTATAGCTGCAAAGGGTGGGCCAATACAATACTGAACCCTACGGACTAAAGCCTGATTCACACCTATGCATTTTTAGTGCTTTTTGCATTTTGCAGATTTGCACTACAGAACGTGTTCCATAGGAAACTATGTAGAATGGACTGCTGTGCAAATCTGCAAAATGCAAAAAGCACTGAAAATGCATAGGTGTGAATCAGGCCTTAGATTCGGATGCCATTAAGATTCAAGTGCGCGTAAAGGCAGGTGTCTCAATACTTTTGACAATATAGAGTGTGTATGTGTATATATATATATATATATATATATATATATACATCTATATATATACACATATATATATATATATATATATATATATATATATATATATATATATATATATATATATATATATATATATATATATACATATACATATATATATATATGGGCTACACAGCTTATTTTGCACTTTCATGTTTGCATCTCAGTTTTTTAACTTCAACCTGCTCCTGAAAATGCCTTACTACTTATCACAGATGTCTGCTTAAACCTTGAGATCCATCAGCTGCCGTGGGTTTCTTTCTTTTCTTTTGAATTGCAATATAAAAGTACAACTTCCCTTTAAAGCATTAAATAAATCAAAAAATGACCCTTCAGTTTAAATTTGGCCTTTCTGTAGTTTTACAAGCCTGCATGAATGGATTCCTGATATATAAAATATACAGCAACAATACCACTATTAAAAAGAAAGGAAAAACATTACCTTTTTATCTTTAAAAAGCAGTTGTAATCCAGTGACTATGCCTAAAGCCAAATACACACAATGAAAATATCAGACAAATTCTTTTTTTTAATTTTTTTTGCATGCTAGTCTCCTTATCGAAAATAAAGAGGTTACAAAATGTACAAAAATTCTCGTACGACAGAATACAACTTCAGAAGTGATGTAATGTTTTGTATTGTATTGTATTCTTTCGTTTCCGTGCAGGCGTGGTCTTGCTCTTCCGATTTCTTTTTCAGACTAATACTATACTGATTAAACGAAAATCGTACTACAAAAAATTTCCTGTTTGTCCCTTCGGATAATTTCAGATGAACTGCCATGATCAGCTCTCAAAAGCTGTAACGAACGATCAGATTATCATACGATCACTTTGAAAGCAGTATTTTTCGTCTGCTTTTCTGATCATGTGTACTAGGCATATGGCTAGAGCCAGTTATGGATTGCAGGAAAAAAATAGCTTGATTCGCCCATAAACACAGTCAGTGTTGATCAGGGAATTCCTCCTGCGGAGCTATTGTGTTCTCCTGGTGTGGGAGGGGGGGTGCAGGGAGCCGCTACGCCCAGGAGAACACACACTGATTATTGCTAGCAGCTATAGTCGCTTCCAATAGTCGCATTACAGATCTGATGGGTTGTACCCAGCTTGGGTAAAATCAGCCTGCCCATACATGCTTTAAATTTCGGCTGGTCCCTGCTGAACCACACAAGATTTGAACTATGTATGGCTGGCTTAAGATGATGGCATCAGTCTTATGCAGGCAGGGGGAAGAATTTTCTCAGTCTCCCCTCTCCCAGTGATCACTCAGACCGTACATTGTAACACACGGGGAGGAATTATTCTGTGTGAGACATTTAGAAACACAGCCTAGAACTGCACATGCACCAGGATTACATCATCTCAGTCCAAGATTTAAGGTACCCCATTGTCTAGGGCTGACATAAAATGCATTGTTTGAGAAGGAAATCTGAGCTCCTACAAGCTTTTGTGCCTAACCACTGGGTAGTGAACCCTCCTATTACATTTAACTACCAACAGTTAGACACATTTCTTCATAGTTTTCTGCAGTGGCCAACCATTTAATTTGTCTTTGGGGCTGCTGCACAAAACAAAATAAAAA
Source organism: Aquarana catesbeiana (assembly GCF_042186555.1). Taxonomy (NCBI): domain Eukaryota; kingdom Metazoa; phylum Chordata; class Amphibia; order Anura; family Ranidae; genus Aquarana; species Aquarana catesbeiana. The sequence goes on along the minus strand of NC_133332.1, from coordinate 225,951,995 downwards.
AGAATTCCCGCTGCCAAAGTGCATGTGACCCACTCAATCTGAGAGGTCAGTGATTGGGTGAATTGGTTGACCGCTAGCTGGGGAGAAAAGGAGAGAAAGTACTTTTTTAGTTCACTTCACAAGCACTTTTACCGTATGTAAAAGAAATAATTTGATGCATGGTAGATACTTGATTCTTTTGTACATTCATTCACTGAAATTTATTTGATCTATTTGTATAGCTTGCACTATTGTGTACTTTGTGTCATTGTATGTGTTTTGAGACTGTACCTATGGATTAAATAGCTTTTTGTTTTCGTGAAATCCAGCACTGTGTACCTTAAACCAGTGGTCTCCAAACTGCGGCCCTGGGGCCGAATCTGGTCCTTATGGTATTATTTCATTCACAGATACCAACAATAGGGCACAATTCCCCCCCACTGACACCAATGAGGGTGCACAATTCCTCCCAATGACACCAACGATGGGACACAATTCCTACCACTGACACCAATGATAGGACACAATTCCTTCCACTGACACCAACGATGGGGCATTATTTCTTCGTAATCATGTCGGGACCTTTTCTACTCCCACTGGCCACAGTCAGGCCCCCCTAAAGTTCAAAGGACAGTAAACTGGCCCTTTGTTTAGAAAGTCTGGAGACCCCTGCCTTAAACGATACTATTGTGAACATAAGACACTTAGCACTTTTTGGATTTGACACTTAGTATGCACACATTTAATTCTTTGAATTCTGTGTCATGCATTCACTATGCCCTCTGAGTATGCATTGCTGTGCCCTACAGCCTCCTGAGGGGAGGAGTTTCAGGGTGAGGAGTCAGTACAGGAATCACTGCTTGCAAGCCTTAAGGTACCATGGGATATATAGTGCTTAGAAATGTAAAGAAAACAGCAGGGGAGAAACTGCAAAGCATGCAGGGAATCCAGGAAGTTGTGGAAAGGGACGGCCAGCAGACAAGTATTACTCACAACATGAAAGGGGATTTTAAAAGAGAAGTATGGCTTTTGAAAAAAATAAAGATTTATATTCACCTAGGTGGGTGCAGCATTGATCCAAGGCTGTATCTGTCCCTCATTGGCTCTCCAGTAAGAACTGAGTGATCAAACTTTGCTGATCGCTCAGTTCTCCCCTTTGCTCTGGGCAGAGAGCCGTGACTGTCAGTCACCGCTGTCTGTTCTGCCACTCTAGTGCTGGGCTGTAGAGGGGGTGGGAGTGGCTGGCTCAGCCTCTCAGCGGCTAGCTGAGAGGCTGAGCCAGGTGCTGGTCTGGGCTATTGGGTGTATGGTCAGGATCTTTTCAGAGCCTAGATCAACTGTGTGATGTCAGCCAACCGTGGGCTTTAGCCCACTGTCGGCTGAAAATGGGTCACAGGAGTGCAGAACGAACGTACTCCTGTGATCCCCAGAAGTATAGCCAAAATAGCTTTGACTATACTTACATTGGATTGTCAAAAATAACTATTGTTTGCATTGCTATTGCAATGCTGATGTTATATTATGAATATGTTTATGCTGTGACTATAGATCTCCTTCAAGAAGAAGAGCTGACTTATACACCAATAGCTATTCAAGGGAGTAGGCTTGTCCTTGACTTCACTTCACAAAATGTTATATCTGCATATCTGAGCACTCTGTATCTTTGGGGTCCTGATTAACTTAGGAGCACATTGCAAGGTTGAATTCAGCTCCACAAGGGTCTGCTTTTTACTAAATTTGCAGATTTGCTTTTTTTCCTATTTTAAGAGAATACAAAAGATATAACAATTGATATGGTTCCTTCACTGTATGAGATCACACAGAATTTGTGTTAAACCAGAAATAGTAAGATAAAAGGACATTGTTTGGGGTGACCCCCAAGCCTTTCTCCAAGATATAAAGATATTAAAAAAGCAAAGGGGGGGGGTACTGAATTATACATTAATATGGAATGCCCCAGGCTTTCTGTGAACTATGGGGCATAGCCCCATAAGGATTGGTAAGGCAAAGTACTTACATGTTATGCTTCCAATCTTAAAGCTAATCTGTAGGCCTCAACAGTTTAGAGATACGCCTGGCATATCCTGTATGCAATTGTAGAAGAGGGCCTGTACCTCAAGGGGAGTAAAACCGCACCACTTATCACCCAAGAGTAAACTTTCTTCCCAAATTAGCCGTATCATCTCTGAAGTGAAAAGAAGAAGAGAAGAAGCCAGGAACCAGTTGTAGTAAAGATGGAGAAGGAATAAAGAAGAGAGGGAGGGGGTAGAAAGGGGGGGGGGAATATATAAGGTAAGACCTCGCACTCTGAATCCCACCGGACTGGTACCGTCTTAATCAGGCATAGACCTAGGATCCCCAGTCAGGTACCTGATCCACGGTTACCACACTTTCTCTAACACCTTCATTCTATCGTTCAAGATCACTGATATATGCTCATTAATCATAAGCCAGGAAAGTTTACACTTGAGCTGATCGAATGGCAAGGCCGCCGACTTCCAGAACTTGGCAATAGTCATTTTTGCTGATATGAATATAAAGGCGATAAGTCGCCTCTGAGATTTCGGGGCTGTCTCCACCTTGCAGCCCAGTAAAGCTTGTCTCTGAGATTTGGCGAGGATTTACTTTTTTTTTAAATATAAAATTATATATATATATATATATATATATATATATATATATATATATATATATATATATATATATAAAGGTTTATCCTAAATTTCTTTCTACACTCCGATGTGTTTTATGATACCATCACATAAAGAGAACTCTGAAGAAAATATTCAGACACGAAAAACAAATGACTGGCCCAGCAAATGCATGGTGATAGGATAGTTCCATTAATGAAGAGCAAGGAGCACTTCCTGGGTGATCAGAAATTTTGGAATGTGATAATCAGCATATCAGAAACTTGTATATGATAAATGTTCATCCCATGCACTGCACAATAGCCACAGGTGGTGCATTCCTTATATATGAGAAAATCCTTTAATAAAATAAAATTATGCAAGCATGTCTGGTTACTAAGCTTTTTTGTCCATTGGTTTAGTGAACAGCCAAAGTTCCTTAATGTGGTTGTAAACCTCAGACATGAAATATTAACAAAGCATATAGTATGTACTGATTTCAATTAAGAGCACTAAGTGTCACTTTTGTCTGCTGCTTCGTTCCTCTGCTATCAGCACAAATCACTTCTGACAAGTTAAAGGGTAACCTATAAAAGCTTACCTGGTCGCTACTGTCTGACCTGTGTGCATTTCTTCTACCTAAACAAGAGCTGTTGTGTGGCTAAAGCACTTCCATTTAGAGAAGAAACTGGCCCAGGAGACTTCCGCCTGCAGGGAGCACATGTGCACTGCCGGCAGGGGCGCTTCTGCTTTCGCTTGTGCTGTGAATATTCCATATTCCATATATTCGGTAATACAAAGCAGATCTCAGGTCTGACAGGGGGAAGGGATGGATTCTGTGTTCCTGCAAAACAGGGACTAGAATCTATCTCTTCCCTTAGTGAAAGCAGCACTTACAGTACACAAAAACACTGGCTAGGCACATAGTTAACCCTTTGATCACCCTAGATGTTTAACCCCCTTCCAGTCTAGTGTACAGTGACCACTGTATTAGTGTCATTGGTTCCCACAAAGTGTCAAATATGTCAGTTAGTGTCCAATTGTCCACCGCAATATCGCAGTCCTGCTATACGTCGCTGATGGCCGCCATTACTAGTATAAAAAAATGTAAAAACTAAATTTCATAAATATATTCCATAGTTTCTGGACGCTATAACGTCCGCATAAACCAATCAATATGCGCTTATTGGGATTGTTTACGAAGAACATGTGGCAGAATACATATTGGCCTAAATTTATTGTAGCAATAACTCTTGGTGGAGCTGCTGGTTTAAGCGGGCTGTTACCTTCACTCTCGATATCTCTGTTTCACCGGCACCGGGTCTAGGGTTCCGTTGAGTTTACCTCTGGACGATATAGGCACCAACACTTGAATAGGTTTTTCAATGCTTTAATGAACCAGGTAACAAAGGAAATAGCAGGAAAGAGGCAAGAGGAAAGCTGCAGGGAAGCTCAAATACCTTTCTTTAGGATTCTGTAGAATGACCTTTAGAATTAAATACTGTAATTGGATGCGATCCCCTTGTGGGACACGATCTTTGCCCACCTGGATAGGCCTCTCTCACTTGCCTAGCAGCCAGTACCTAGCACGAACAAAAGTCTCTTCCACAGACTTACTTGGAATAAAACCCGTACGATCCTCTGCCACAGGATGTATTGGTTTGCGGTGAATGTCAGACACAGTACTTGAACCTTTACGCCAACCCGGCAGTACTATGCAGTAAGATTATTTCAGGATACGTCCTCCAACCGAGTCTGGGGCGACCCACGCGCCGCAGCGACGCGACCTCCGGAACGGAGGGCCGTGAGGTGGTACTCTAACGCATATCTGTCGGCCAGGAGGGCCAGCAGGTGGCTGAATACGAACCCCTAAACATGGCGTCTGTCCCATAAATACCCTCTCCCAGAATGCAACTTGGAGGACCACCTCCACTGAGTTGTCTCCAGGACAGAGGAGCACCCATACGCTTTGACACGTTGCTCTTCCAACACCAGCCAATGGTAAGAGCGACACCCACCGGCACAATGTGGAACCAAACGCAACTCAGCCAAGCTGGAACAGAGGCAAATCTAACTTCCTCTAACAAGCAACCCACTAAATTTACCTATCAGATGGTAGATCAAAAATCTACCAGCGCTATATAATGAAGACATTTTTTATTTTTTATTTTTTATTTATTGAATGTATGCTATATCAGAAAGTAAAAAATATTGTTTTTTTTTTTTTTAAATTGTCAATCTTTTTTTGTTTATAACGCAAAAATTAAAAAACGCAGAGGTGATCAAATACCACCAAAAGAAAGCTCTATGTGAGGAAAAAAAAAGGACATCAATTTTATTTTGGTACAGTGTTGCAAGACCGTGCAATTGTCAGTTAAATTAACGCAGTATGGCCTGGTCATGAAGGGGGGTAAATCTTCTGGAGGTCAACTGGTTAATGGTGCCACAATACTAGACTGTATGAATATACTTTTGTTATGAAACACTAAGCAGCCCTTTAGGCTACACATTCTATTGCTACACGTTTTAATATTGAAAAGGTAATACATAACAAAAGTAAAATAAAAAAAAATCCCCTAAAAGACCATTGTGTAGCAGAGGTGGGAGCATGGGGGGTTGAATAAATAGTATTCTGAAAACAAATTTGTGGAAGTGGAAGTTCTAATGAATGAGGAATAGCTATATGCTTTCAAGTTAGTAATAGTGATTTGCATGCACTAAGAATGGATTATTGGTAATGTCAAATACACAATACATTTTTTGGTATTTTCAGCTGTGAATTTCCAATGAACAGAATCAATGAGTCTAGGGTCACAGAGTTTTTCCTCCTGGGCCTGTCCCATAGTCAAGACCAGAAAATGCCATTATTTGCTCTTTTCTTCCTAATGTATCTAGTAACACTCTTGGGTAATGCTCTCATAGTAGCTGTGATTGTCAGTAGCCAGGAGCTGCACAACCCGATGTATTTCTTTTTAGGAAATCTTTCTTTTGTTGACATTTGTTTTAGCTCAGTAACGGCTCCTCTTATGTTGAACAATCTTTTCTGGGATCGGAAATCCATTTCCTTTGAAGGATGTATAAGCCAGTTATTCTTTCTGTTTTGTACAGCGAGCATGGAGTGTTTTGTCCTGGCAATTATGGCTTATGACCGTCTGGTGGCCATCAACAACCCTCTACGCTACTTATCCATCATGCACAGGACAATGTGTTTGGCTCTGATAGTCTTTTCGTGGACATTTACATCTTTACATTCTCTGTTACATATCTCTATTGTTTCTTCAATGAAGTTTTGTGGTCCAAACAAAATCCATGAGTATTTTTGTGACCTTCCTCCCTTGCTGGCCCTCTCCTGCTCTGACACATCACAGTATGACCTTTTGGTGTTCACCGAAGGCTCATTTGTAACCATGAGTCCCTTTGTGTTTGTAGTTATCTCTTATGCTCGGATTCTCAATGCCATCTTGAAAATTCAGTCTTCCATAGGAAAGTACCAAGCATTCTCCACATGTTCCTCCCACCTCACTTCTGTTGGACTTTTCTTTGGAACCATCTTCTTTACCTATTTCCGTCCATCTTCCTCAGATTCATTGGAGGAAAATAGATCAGTAACAGTGGTGTACTCAGTTCTTACTCCTCTACTCAATCCTTTTATATATAGTTTGAGGAACCAGCAAATTAAGGTTGCTGTGAATAAGATCTATCATCGGATGTTAAGGACAGATGTGAAAGATATATGTAAAAAAAAAATCCTATAGTTACAGTATGCACTACAAATGAGGTTTGGGTTCTTCACTACCATGGTTTCAGGGGAATCTTGCAGGTTCTAGATTTGCAGTCAATCTGAATTTATGTGCAGATTTGCCCAGGAAAATATTTGAAAACCATAATACGCTGCATGACCTTAGACTTTGCCCAGCAGGATTAGAAGAGCCATGGGGAGGGGCATAGAGTAGCCATAGTGTCAGTTTTTTTGGAAGCAAGCTGATGAATTAAACAAGGAGAGATAAAGGTCAGTTTAAAAACTGTACTTCTGATTGCTAGCTTTTTGGGTAATCAATCCCTTTGCTGGTTATTTTGCTAATTATTGGGGAATTTTTTGCCTTTCATTTTATTTTGATAATTTTGTGTGTTATTTTTTAGTTTTAGTTGTTTTAGGTTAAACTGTGTTTGTCTGTTATATATATATATATATATATATATATATACTGTAAATATTTTATTATATCTTTTCGTGTGGTAACGACCCCAAACACACCTCAAAGACGACCAATGCCTTGCTAAAGAAGCTGAGGGTAAAGATGATGGACTGGCCAAGCATGTCTCCAGACCTAAACCCTATTGAGCATCTGTGGGGCATCCTCAAATGGAAGGTGGAGGAGCGCAAGGTCTCTAACATCCACCAGCCCCGTGATGTCATCATGGAGCAGTGGAAGAGGACTCCAGTGGCAACCTGTGAAGCTCTGGTGATCTCCATTCCCAAGAGGGATAAGGCAGTGCTGGAAAATAATGGTGACCTGACTTTTGTTCACAGCACATTGTTGCATAGTTTAAAAAAAAAGTGCAAAAACAGTGTATACCCAAACCTGCCATTCTGTTCTATTCCCCATAGATAAATTACAACTAAGGTATAATTTATAAAAATGATACCACCTGCCCTCTTTTCCTCTCCTCTTTCCCTCTTTTCATTTTCTCACTTCTTCTACATTTACTCTGGTCTGGTAATACTAGGATATCCGGCCCTAGGGCAACCTACTGCACAACTTGATACCAGTCCAGAATCCCAAATACCCTGTTGAATGTGTTTGATTTTGTGTTCATTCTTTTTGTTTTATTTGACTGATATTATGTGTAATTGTATTGTCCTCCTGCCTGGGCAAACCCGTGCCTGTTGGTACTTGAAAATTATATAAAAATCATTGCAGAGAAAAAACTGATAAAATCCCTGCGCTTGGTGTACCAAAGCAAAATCAAAACAGCAGCACACCAATATCCTGCATACCAGCCTATAAACAGATGGTCTACATTTCTCTTCATTCCCCTCTGTGTCTGCTTCATCCAGGGCAGGCATATTTGGATCTGACAGAAGTAGAGAAATGAAAGCAGAAGAAGCGTAGGGTTGGCGAGGCTTGGTACGTGATGTGATCCTGCATGCCTGTGGGACTCGTGGCAGTGCTGTTTCTCTGTTCATTGCCGGCCTTTCATCTACGTGGGAGTCTTTTTTTTTTTTAATAAATATAATCTTGTTTTGAAAATACTATGTGATTTGCCCTTCTGTTCCTTTTACACTATGTGTAAGTTTGATGTGGAGTGCTGCAGAACCAGGGAATAGGAAGATATTATAGCTGTGTGACAGGCAGGCGCATTAGATCTTCGTTCTCTGAGATCAAAATACCTAGTAAGGAGCTTCTGAACACTGGTGGGACACTATACTCCTTTCACAAGAGTATTTCACATGATCTGATTACATGATTAAAGGCTGGTACACATGTTCAGAAAATCGGAAGTAAAATTTAATCCGATGAACGATCTGCCGATTTTCTGATTGTTAGTATGGTGCTTTCGACAGGCAATTACAAATTTTCGGACGTCAAAAACTGTGAACACAAGGTCCGATTTTCGTTCAATTAGTACAGTTTTCAGGCCCCAAAAAATTGTAAGAGCAAGACTACGCATGCTCAGAAACGAAGGAACACATACAAAACTATTCAACACATTACATCACTTCTGACGTTGAATTCTGTCGTACGAGAATTTTCGTTTGGTGAGTAACCTCTTCACTTTTGATATCGGACTAGCAGCATAAAAAAAACGGACGAAAATTCGTCCGATAATCTAATTGTGTGTACCCAGCTTTACTCTTCAATGGGGACTCACTTTTTATTTTTTTGGAATTTTTTTTTGCAGATTTTTTTATTTGCAGACATTGTTTATATGCACAGCATTCATTCATGGATATGATATTCTGTTATGTGATATCTGCATGATTTCTTCTGTCACCTTGGATGTTTGCAATGATTTATTTGATTTAAAGTGCACCTATTTTTATTTAACTGTCAGGCATACACCAGTTAGGCCTTTTATTCCTAATTAAAACAGTCTTGTTGTTGGCCAATTTTAACATGCTTTATCCCCTACAGTATCTTAATTCTTGTAGTAAAAACACAGCCTGCAATCTCTCTAGTAAATTTTGGCCTAGCCTTGCTCACTAAATTGTCCACTGATGCCCAGTTTTACAGTAGCCTATCATCTGCAGTCTCTTAATTCTTGTTAAAAAAAAAAAAAAAAAGCACCTGCCTGTACTCTTTGTCGCTAGTACATTTTGTCTTATTACCACCTTTGAAATTGTCCCGTTACTAGCTAGTTTTGCACTGCTGTAGTATCTGGGGTCTCTAAATTCCTAAAGAGAACTTGATTTTGCATCAACGAGAACAGATACAGATGCCAAATAAAAGCCTTTTGTTTCTAAATATGTGCTGCTAATGTACATTGTCACTGAGACTGTCCATGAAAATCATACTATTCTGTAACACCATGCACAGCTTTAAGGCAACCCCCAATCATGTTCTTTAAAGTATTTGTGTATTTTCAATGTTGCCCTCAAAGCAGCATGAGGACCTTCTCCCTCCTAAATTATATATATATACAGTATACTGTATATATTTTTCTTTTTCTCCATCGGTTCAATTTCCCTATGGCAGTGGCCAGCTTCCCACTTCTTTTGCCTAATAAGTCTTAAAAAATAACCAGAATTTAATGAGGTTCACACCCATAGAATTCAATATGCTTCACCTTTGAAGTTCAAGTTTGCCGGCTTTCAAACAGGATTCATATCTTTTGTTTTATCCTGAGTTACATCACCAATCTCGTCTCCAAATATCACCCAAACCTTCCTCTCTGCTCTTTCCAAGATCTCCGGCTCTCTAGCTCCCTTTGCTCATCTTCAGAACTTCTCCAGAGCCTCTCCCATCCTCTGGAACTCACTACCCCAATCTGTCCGGCTATCTCCTACTCTGTCTACTTTTGGGTGAACCCTGAAACCTCATCTCTTCAGCGAGGCCTATCCTGCCTTCAGCTAACAACCGAATCTTCTACTTCTCCCATCATTTCACCCCTCACAGTTAATACCTTTTGTTTCACCAGGCCCTCCCTATTGGATTGTAAGCTCGCAGGTGCAGGGCACTCCTAACCCTCTTGGATTGACGCTGTATTGTCTCCCTTTATATTGTAAAGCACTGCACAAATTGTTGCCGCTATATAAATCCTGTATAATAATAATTTCAGAGTCCAGGAGAAACTCTCCCTTCATCAGGGCTTTAGTCAAAATAAGAACTTTAAATTAACTCAAAATAGGGCTTTCCTGTAAGAATGTATGTAGGGAAGCGAATTGCTAGACTAGGAGAGTTACTAGCCAGCAGCATCTGTGTAAACAGCCAAGCTAAAATAAGATAGGGTTGTTGGGCAATGAGGTGTCTTTAGGTAGTGTGTTACCAGTGGCGGCCCGTCCCTAGAGGGCGTACGGGTGCCGCCTCCCCTATCCATGCGTCCAGCCCCCTGATATACATATTAGGGCACCAGACTATGGATTCCATTGCGGGGTGGGTGTTTTTTTTTAAGCACCTCATTAGAGCTAGTGGCTCTAATAGGCTTCAAAAAAGCATGGGCTCATAGCGCAGAGATTTGCACGAGCCCACCCAATTGTGTGATGACAGCGAATGAATTTTCCCTATTTTCACACAAAAGTTCCTCCCCGCCAATCAGGAGGCAGTTTGTGAGACCTGATTCCTGATTGGCCAAAGCGTCAGGTGATCCTATTGGATGCCTAGCACTTAGTCGGAAGAGAGAGGAAACACACTGCGGAGGAAGCCGCTGTAAGAGCGGACATTGGAGTCGCTGCCTGCACCCCGCCGCCCACAAGGACCGCATTGGAGGACACCACAGCCAGCCACATAGATTGGGTAAGTGTCGGCCCAACGGTCGCCCGGGGGGTGGTAGTGCCACACTGCTGGGTGGTGGTAGTAGTGCCACACCCTTGGCTGCCTGGGGGGTGGTTGTTTGCCACCCCCCCAAAAGAAAAACCCACCAGCTGCCACTGTGTGTTACCATGGTGGTACACCATATTTGTGGCCCAGTCTCAGTTATATCCAGTGACAAAAATACTTCCTGAAAAGGGATTTGAAAATATTGGTATTTAGTTACTTTGACCCAATGTATCAAGAATACCTTACATCTGTACAACACACCTTTCATTCCAACTGGCCCTTGAAAAGCAGGTTATTATAATTGAAGATTTTCAAAGTCTACTAATCAAGTTAATTAAAATAAAAGAAGAACTCAAGCAACACTGCTATCCCAACTGAGTGGGTATCTGGTGCAGGATCAACTCACATGAGGATAGTTTAGGAAAATATCTGGTTGTCTATGGGCAGCCTCAAGTGTTGCATAAAATCTCTGAGCTGCACAGAGGTCTAATACCGTATTTATCGGCGTATAACATGCACCGGCGTATAACACGCACCCTAAGTTTAGGAGGGAATTTTAAGGAAAAAAACTTTTAGGAGGGAAGTTTAAGAAAAAAAAAAACTTACATTTAAATGCCCATCAATGCAGCCTTATCAGTGTCCATCTGCAGCCTTGTCAGTGTCATTGCAACCTTGTCATTGCAGCTTTGTCAGTGTAGCCTTGCCCCAGTGCAGCCTTGCCCCAGTGTCCACTGCAGCCTTGTCATTGCAGCCTTGTCCCAGTGTCCATTGCAGCCTTGTCAGTACAGCCTTGCCCCAATGTCCATTGCAGCCTTGTCAGTGCAGCCTTGCCCCAGTGTCCATTGCAGCCTTGTCAGTGCAGCCTTGCCCCAGAGTCCATTGCAGCCTTGTCATTGCAGCTTTGGATGGATTTAAAATTGTCGCCGCCGTGATCGCGGGGACTGGGCGGAGCGGAGTGAGCGCCGCCGAGATCGCAGGGACTGGGTGTAGCCGAGATACACATAGCCGAGTGTACTCGGCTCCACTCACAGTCACGCCCGGACTGGGCGTGACTGTGAGCGGAGCCGAGAAGAGCCGAGTACACTCGGCTATGTGTATCTCTGCGGCGATCGCTCCGTTCACAATCAGCGGAGATCAACGGGGATCGGTGTATAACACGCACCAACAATTTTCCCCTGATTTTAAGGGGAAAAAAGTGCGTGTTATACACCGATAAATACGGTATATTGAATGCACATCAATTTAATTAAACAGATGAGTGAACAACTCGTTATTCGGTTGCAGAAGAATGCTTAAAAAAGTTTGTTCTTTGGCGTGTTGATATTTTTCTAAAAGTACCACATAGAAATAGTCATCTATATTTATAGGTAATACATACCAGGAAGATTTTTTTGAGAAACAGAAAGTATTTTTGTCTCTGCAGCAAAATTAACCAATTTATAAGTTTTTTTTGCCCTCCATTCAACCGGGTCAACAAGGGTCTACAATCTGTTTTCGTTCAAATAGATTCTTCTAGAGTCTTTGTCTTAGCCTGGCCACCAATGGAATAATGACATTCTGAAACTATCATAGAGCACTAGTACTTTATAAAAAAAAAAAAAAAGTTACATCAAGCAAAAAAGTTTTGGTACGTATGCAATGTCCCACGCTCATCTCTTCCTACAGTGAAACAGCTGCGACACACTTCAGGGTTCTCAAAAAATGAATAAAACAATACATACAAAACACCATGTTAGAAAGTTTTCTTTAAACTAATATCTAATATTCATCAATTAACAAATATTAACAAATTAATGAATGGCTAATTCCCCGTACACACGATCGGAAATGCCACCAGCAAAACTCTGATGAGAGCTTTTGGTCAGAAAATGTGACCGTGTGTATGCTCCATCGGACTTTTGCTGGCGGAATTCCAGCCAGCAAAAGATTGAGAGCAGGTTCTCTATTTTCCAGTTGGAAAAAGTTCCTATCCGAAAATGCGTTCGTCTGTATGCAATTCGGACGCGCAAAAAATCACGCATGCTCGGAAACAATTCGACGCATGCTCGGAAACATTGAACTTCATTTTCTTGGCTCGTCGTAGTGTTGTACATCACCGCGTTCTTGACGGTCGAAAGTTCAGAGAACTTTTGTGTGACCGTGTGTATGCAAGGCAAACTTGAGCGGAATTCCGTCGGAAAAACCATCCAAGTTTTTTCTGATGGAATTTCTGATCGTGTGTATGGGGCATTAGATCTTACAGAATAATTGAGTTGATATAAAATATCCTTTAGTTATGGAAAAACTGAAATTATATAAGATTTTTATACTTGTGAAAGTATATGCTGTTATAAGCTCATAAGCATTTCTTGGGAGAGCTCACATATGGCAATAATTAGTTGGTTCCTTTCACCTTCCGGCATCTGTGAGAAGGAAGGATTCACATACTTTCACATGTAAAAGTTCAATATGTAAGTTAAGAATATAATTTCTTTATACTACAATATTTTTTGATTAGGATATTTTTATTAACATTGGATTTTAAATGAATATAATATACATACTGATATATGTAGTATTTGAATTTAGAAGTTAAGGGAAACTTATGTTGTATAAGTTAAAAGGTTTTACATATAGCTCCTCTTGGCCCACTCCTCAGGAATGTCAACTCCCACCATCACGTGAGGAGGAAAGCCCGCAATTTTCTGTAGGACTACAAGAAAATCTCAGAGATACTTTAAACCAGCCCTTTTAAAGATAAATTGGGGGTCTTTTTAAGAGTAAAAAGCTAGTAACAGAGGACAGAAAGGCAGATTTGGCTGCAGACACACTCCACGAAACATTGAATACAGCTTCACAGACACATATCTGATTCAATCTTCATCTTAAAGTGGAGTTCCACCCAAAAAAAACACATTCATGGCTCTTGACGTCACTTCCCTCGGTGCAGGAAGGGAGATCAGCTCTGCCCCCTCCCTCTTGTCAATCATCTGGGACACATCACAGGTCCCAGATGATTGTGTGGCCAATCACGGCGTTTGAGCGAAGGGGGAGATGAGCGGGGCTTCGGTCCCCCACATCACTGGACCCTGGGACAGGTAAGTGTCCAATTATTAAAAGTCAGCAGCTGCAGTATTTGTAGCTGCTGACTTTTAACTTTTTTTTAAGCGGAACTCCGCTTTAAGAAGGTAATATATTATTGATAAGTTTACACTGTACATTTTGATATTGTTCTTGCTATTTAATTATTAAATCAATGTTTGAGTTTTCACACGAGAACTGAACGGACTTTCTTGGAACTTTCCTCATCAATATGAATTATTGAAATATCGATATTAATACTGTAAAAACTGTATTTAACACACCACAAGTAATGAAAAGCAAATCACAAAAGGCAGGCATAGGGCATGTCTGTTACACTGCAAAATGAGAGAACCATTGATCCTTTTAGGCACAAAAACTTTAAAAGTTGTATATTTTTATACAAACCCATTGTTGTTTTGGTGCCTAAAATGTCCATGGTTCTCTCATTTTGCATGGTTTTAAATTATTAGGATGTGGCACTTTATTATCGGTCTATACATTCACAGTACCACCCTGTGAGGATGTTTTCATGTCTGTTACAGTAACAAGACACGGGAGAAGAGGGCAGAAAACAGTTAAAATAAAATAAAAAAATTAAAAAAAAGAGAGAACACTACCTGTGGCTTCCAACACAAGGGCCACCCATCCGGCTTGCCTCTAATGACACACAGTGGGCCGCTCTGGGACCCAGTTCGCTACCCTTGCATATTAGTGTCCCCTTCTTACCCCTATTGCCCATACTCAATAACACACTTTTTCCTGTCTGAATAAATCAGGGTTCTTTGTCCGGTGGACTACATATGGCAACCATTTTCTGGCCTCTCACAATTTTCCTCCTTGGGCCCTACTCCAAGAATGCCATGATGCAACTAGCTTAGAGCACTTTCATTTCTTACAAATGAGACATAAGATAAAGACCTTCTGGACGCTACACAATTTCCATTACACTAAAACATCCTTTGAACATATTTGCCTGCACTTCCCAGGGTTGCCCAAATTTATATACATATTATACTATACACTGAATAACAGGGGCTCCCCCTCCTCTGTATATGTAGCAAATTAGGAACAGGACCTTGCGAGCACCATGGACACAGAAGACAGGAGAGGAACTTGGATAAGCATAGCCAAAAGTTCAATAATACTCCAATCTTGGAAACTACTTATGAGGGTTCTGTTTCGGTGGTATTAGGTGCCTGCCCTGATTGTCTGAACCAACCCAAATTATAATGATAAATGTTTCAGGGGATGCAGCCTATGTGGAGACACAGTCCATATACGGTGGTCCTGTCCTAAACTTACGACATTCTGGTCCAGAACTTTCTGACTGCTCCAAACCCTATTTCATTTAATTGTCTCCAAAGATGTAAGGAACGACCCTCAAGCACCAACCAATCCCAGGTTTTTTTTCATACCAACATAAACTAGCAACATACTAGGGAGAGGACTTTACAGCTTGAATTAGGGTTTCCCTGAGAAAAACATGGGTGCGCTTGCTACCAGCAGCACCCTCAATAATGGTATCAAGAGTAGATCTGAAGATACATCCCTTGCACACCATAGATGCTATTTAGACACAGGTTCCTGCATTCCAGCACTTTAGTCAAAGTATTATCCTACACATGTGTACTGACCTGAAACCTATGTTGGGGATAATCTAGGAAGACTTCCACAAACCTTAACAACTAAAGTTTAAATCCACATCAATTTGCTGTAGATGCTCTCTAAAGCAGCCCATACATGATCCCCCCCCCCCCCCCCCCCTTCAACCAGCGGGTTGAAGGAGAAAAAAAAAACGTAATTTTTCACATCGAGTGTGTGGATGGGGAAATCATCCAAACGGAGGTATTGTATTCTGAAGGTCGTCATAATACACTGATCAGCATTGCAGGCTATAGCCAGCGGTGCCGATTGTGTGGAAATTTTACAACAGGCTGGATTGGTAGATGGAATTCTGTACAACCAGCCTACCCATACATCAATAGAAATTTGTCAATTTCAGCAGTGATTCGATTCATGTATGACTGGCTTAAATGTGGGATCAACTGCAGCAGGACCAACATCCCTGTCAAGGAATTTTGACCAATAAGCCATGGTCTGCGAAGTCCTCCTGAGCCAGTCCAGCACAGTCAAGATCACTGGAATGCCCTCCTTTTTCGATCATGTGGAGTGGGAAAAAGAATCTGGTGGGGTGGAAATGCATAGATCAGGTCGAACTGACCCCATGGCATCACTAGAGCTTCCACTACTAGGGCCCAGGTATCCCTGCACCTGGCAACATACCTGTTCAATTTGTTGTTAAATCTGAATGCCAACAGGTCCACATCCAGCGGACCCCATCTGTGGCAAAGGGCTAGAAGTGGACGGACAGTCCATTCTCCCAGATCCAGATGCCGATTACAGATAAAGTCCACCAAATCACCCCAAGTTTCAAAATTTTGACTGAAGTCAAGCTTCCTCCAACGACCATGTTTCTTGAACTAACAAAGTCAAGAATGCTCTCTAGCCCAGCAGACTGGCATTCATCATGAGACTTTCCTCCTCCAACTGTGGAGGAAATGGCTTCCCTAACTGGGCTAAGCTGGGTTGGAAATACAACACACTAGGACCCACCTGGCCTTAAAGGTCACTCCCCTTCATTACCTCTTATTAGTGACCACCAGTTCATAGGAGGAGTCCTTTCAGTTCTCCCATAAAGAGAAGTTTGTCTCCCTTGGTTGAGACACAGGATCTTTCATTTTATTACTAATGTAGGACCCACTGATAATGAGGTACTTTGACGTAGTAAGTGGGCTTAGCACAGTGGTGTATTTAGGTTTTGTGCTGCCCTAGGCCTGACTAAATGCGTGCAACCCCTAATTTAAATATGACCTACCCCTTCCTGTCAAGGCCACACCTCTTCCTGTTTAAGATCCACCCTGTCTTCTGTAAACCACACCCCTTCAGTGTCTTATAATCAGTGAAGCTTAAGAGTGCTGCCTCATCAGTGCAGTCCATCAGTACAGCCTCATCAGTGGCCATCAGTGCAGCTTATCAGTGCCGCCTCATTAATGGGTATCAGTGCCAAGCCCAATGGTGCAGCTTATCAGTGGCCATCAGTGCAGCTTGATAGTGCTGCCTCATCAGTTTCATAATATCACAGTTTATTAGTGTATATGAATCATATATTATCGCACGGAGTACTTCGCAGTTCATGAATTTTCACTAAATGTGGACTGTTTAAAGCGGAGTTCCACCCAAACATGGAAGCTCTGCTTCCTCCCCCCTCTGGTGCCACATTTAGCACCTTTCAGGGGGGAGAAGGGACCAGGTATCTGTATTTGACAGGTACCTTTCCCCACTTCCGGGAGACGGCGCCATCCCTTGGAAGTTCAGCCCTCCTCCTTCCTCCACCGCCAGGCCATTCAGAAAGCGCAGCTTGTTTTGCACATGTGCAGTAGGGAACCGGCTGTGAAGCTTCACTGCTGGTTTCCCTTAACATGAATGGTGGCGGCAGCACCCAAGAGCTGATCCAAAAATCGGCTGGGGTGCCGACGTCGCTGGATCCCGGGATACGCAAGTGCCTAATATTAAAAGTCAGCAGCTACAGTATTTGATGGGGGGGGGGGGCTGGACCTCCTCTTTAATTAGTCTGCACTGAGTTCAACATGCACGGAGCACTTTGCACATGCAGAAATCAATGCAAACTCATTAAACAGTCCTCATTCAGTGAAAGTTCATGTACTGCTAAGTTTGAATTGATTTCAGTATGTGCAAAGTGCTCCATGCATGCTGAAATCAATACAAACTTTGCAGTACATGAACCTTCCCTGAATGAAGACTGTTTAATGAGTTTGCAGCACAGATCACTTTATTGCAACAAGATCTGTATATTAATTTCCAAATTGAGCACCTTATATGTGATTGGCTGCTTGGCACACATTACAAAAGTTTTGCAGTCAGGAGCCGTGGGGATTTGTTGCCACAAGGAGCTGGTGAGAGGAACCGGGGAGCACCGAGTATATGTATGACTGCATTGAGGTGGGGGAAGTAATGTATGACTGTATGGAGGGGGGGGGGTAGTGTATGGGAGAGCCTCAAATATATAGGGGGGGTAGTGTATGGGAGATCCTCAGAAATATGGAGGGGGAGGTAATGTTTGACTGTATGGAGTAATGTATGGAGGGGGGGAGGTAAGGTATGACTGCATGGAGGGGGAGGGGTTGTTAAATGGGAGAGACTCAAATATATCATGGGGGGTAATGTATGCCTGCATGGGGGGGGGGGGTTAGTGTATGAGAGAGCCTCAAATATATAGGGGGGAGGTAATGTATGACTGCATGGGGGGGGGGGGGAGTAATGTATGACTGCAAGAAGGGGGGCAGTGTATATGAGAGCTTCAAATGTGTGTGTGTGTGTGAGAATGTATGGGGGAACACTGACTACTTGGAGAGCATTCTATGTATGGGGGGGGGGGGGGGGTGTCCATTTACCCGATCAGAGGGGTATCTTGAGAGCTTTGTACAGCTTGCAGTGAGGCGAGCCGTCTCTGGATCTCATCCGAAGATTTATTTTAGCTTCGTGGAGGATCCCAGCGCTGGGATCCTCCACAATTCTGGGCCATCCCAGCCCTCCTTGGTATAATTAGGGAGATGATGATAGTGAGATCCTCCTCGACAGACCCCGCCTGGGGAGACAATACAGTGTAGAAAGCTGCACAAAGGAGGGTAGGCAGAGCATAAGGCTCCGCCTTCGCCAGTAAGATTGCGTGCAGCTGGTCTGGCCCCCCCCTTGGCCAAGCACTGCATACTGCCCATAATATATTTACAAATGCAGCGCTATAGCAAGCTGGCCGCTGTATTCGTGCGGAGGCAGCCTAGGCTAAGAAACAGCACTAGATTACAATGCTTGCAGGGCAGCATATACATTTCTAGGTTCCAATGAGTAAGGACATTAACCACTTGACCTCCTGAAAGGTTGACACGCGCCCCCCCCCCCCCCCCCCCTTTCATGACCAGGCCATTTTTTGCGATGCAGCAACTGACAATTGACTGACAATTGAGTGGTCATTCAAAACTGTACCCAAATAAAATTGATGTCCGCCCCCCTACAAATAGAGCTTTCTTTTGTTGGTATTTGATCACTTTATTTTTTTTGTTTATAGGGCAAAAAATTAATGCAAACAAAACAGACAATTCAGAAACAAAAAAAAAAAAAAAAACAAAAACAAAAAAATCTAATTTCTTCATAAATTTAGACCAATATGTATTCTGCTACATATTATTGGTAAGAAAAAAAATCCCAATAAGCGAATGTTGATTGGTTTAATGAAAGGTGTTTTAATGATATGAAATTCCCAGTGTGCCACATCCCATAGAAACAGGAAAAAGAAGAAGACCCCTAGGAGTGGGACTTTTAGGGCACTACAAAAAGAAATCAATAATGTATAAAAAAAAATTATTAAAGAAAATACACATAATTTATTGAAAAGTATGTCAGACAAAAATACTGATTATATACAACTGTAGATACAATATCCTGTACCCGACATGTTTCAGAGCTGAATGTCCGTTCTTGCATCAGGGGTTAACAGGATGTATATAATCTATAAAGTTCAAATACAGTCAACAGTGAGTTTAAACATTTCCCTAGTCACATACAAATATGAGAGAGACATATATGTTCAATAACTCACATCTGGTTCAGTTGTAGATGCGTGAGAAAATCCACGTTCGCAAAAAAAACACTGTCACATGAGGTCTCCATCGACTGTCCGCTTTACGATAAGTATTTGCAATAGAAATGCCTCTTTATGAAAAAGCAGTAGTTTCTGGAAATATGTGGGATCATGAAAAAATTAGGGGACTCTGCCCAACCTAAACCAAAAATTTCAGAAATGGGTCTGGGCGAGTCTTGACCCTTTTCTCAAATTTTTGGTTTAGGTTGGGCAGAGTTCTCTCATTTTTTCACGATCACACACACATTTCCAGAAACAACTGTTTTTTCATAATGAGGCATTTTTATTGCAAATACTTATAGTAAAGCGGACAGTTGATGGAGACCTCATGTGACACTGTTTTTAATGTGAACATGGATTTTCTCATCCATATACAACTGAACCAAGTGTGAGTTATTGAACATATATGTCTCTCACATTTGTATGCGACTAGAGAAATGTTTAAACTCATTGTTGACTGTATTTGAACTTGATAGATCATATACATCCTGTTAACCCCTGATGAAAGAATGGACATTCAGCTCTGAAACACGTCGAGTACAGGATACTGTATCTACAGTTGTATATATTATTCTTTTCTAGTCTTCATGACCATGTTCAGTATTTTTGTCTATGACCTACTTTTCAATAAATTATATATTTAAAAAAAAATGTTTTATACATTATTGATTTCTTTTTTTAGTGCCCTAAAAGTCCCACTTCTAGGGAACTTCTTTTTCCTGTTGATTGGTTTAATGTGAACATTACAGTGTCTACAAACTATGGGATATATGACATTTTTATTTATTTTATACTAGTAATAGCAGCGATCAGTGACTTATAGCGGGACTGCGATATTGCGGTGGACAGTCGGACACCTAACTGACACTTTGTGGGAACCAGTGACACTAATATAGTGATCAGCGCTAAAGAATATGCACCGTCGCTTTACTAATGACACTGGATGGGAAAGGGTTAACAACATGGGCAATCAAATGGTTAACTGTGTGCCTAGCCAGTGTTTTTGTGTACTGTATATGCTGCTTTTAACGAAGGGAAGAGATGGCTTTTAGTCCCTGCTTTGCAAGGACACAGAATCCATCACTTTCCCCCTGTCAGAACGGTGATCTGCCTTGTTTACATAGGCAGATCCCCATTATTTGTGGCTTACCAATGATTGGCAGGTGCTGAAGGACTTTGACTTCTGGTGCCCGCAGATCAGCTTCTTCTATGAATTATCACAGCAGAAGAGGCCCGCCGGTGGCGTGCATGCACCCCCTGCAGGTGTAAGTGCAGAATCACGTATATATCAGGGGTCGATCAATTATCGGTGCGACCGATATTCACTTTTTTTTGAAGCTACGGTGTTGGTCACAAACGTACCGATATTGCTTCAAGGGGTTGTACCGGGGTGATGCCAGCAGCTCGGCTGTTATAACAAGCAGCCCCCTTTCCCCCTCCCACCGCTCAGCCCGGGTCTCCCGTCCCACCCAGATCGGCTTTGTTCGTGTCTTGGATGTCATGACATCACTTCCGGATTACTGGCATCCTAAATATGCCAGTTTTAAAAAATAGAAAGTATTCAAAAATACAGATTGAGACGTTTTGAATACTTTCAAGTGCAGAGGAGGGGTTTGGGGTCTTATAGACCCCAGATTCCTCCATAAAGAGGACCTGTCACAGGGGATGTTTACATTCCTTGTGACAGAAATAAAAGTGATAAAAAAACTGAAAAAAAATTGAAAAAAGGACAGCGTAAAAATAAAAAAAGTTTAAATCTACAGAATATTGGCACTCGATATTGGCTATCGACCTAAAGGCAGCAAAAATTGGTATCGGCCCTGCAAAAAACAATATCGGTCACCCCCTGGTATATATACACCCATGATTCTGCTATTGGGTGGACGGCACGTGCCTAAATACCCGGAGCAGATGGCATTCCTCATACTTACTCTTTCCATGCAGTTAGACGCAGACAAAATAAATGGAAACAAAGTATTGTCTATACTGCCTGTGATAATGGCTCTCACATCACAGGAAAATCAAATGCAATAGGTAAAATCACCAACACTCCTCAATAATTGCCATTGAACTTGTATTTCAATGTGTCTAAATCAGGGGTAGGCAACCTTTTGAGCACAGTGTGCTGAAAAATGTTTTCAAAGAAATTGAGCGTGCCGATTTTATATCAAAAAAGTGTCAACTTCATACTCTCATTAACGTAAAGGATTTTTTATAAAGTAAATGCTGTAAACTACTTCAGTAATAGTGAGAAATTAACATCCTGCACTCTCATGCCTTAGATCAGCTCCAATTCCTGCCACTCCACATCACTGTCCCCCCAGCACATCTGCACCACCACTGTAACCCCCTGTACATCTGCCCCACCACTGTTCCACCCTGCTCTTCTGACGCACCACTGTAACTTCCTGCATATCTACCCCACCACTGTACCACCCTACTCTTCCGTCCCACCACTGTAACCCCCCTGCTTATCTGCCCCACCAATGTTTCCCCTTTCTCATCTGCCCCACCATCGTACCTCCCCTGCACATCTGCTCCACTGCCGTACCCCCATGCTCTTCTGTCTTACCACTGAACCATCTTCTCATCTGTCCCAACACTGAACTTATCTCTGCCTTTCTGTCCCACCGCTGAACCCACTTCTCATCCCTCACACCACTGTACCTCTTTGCACATCTGTCCCACCAATACACCTCCTTTCACATCTGCCCCACTGTTCTACCCCCTGCTTTCTTGTCCCACCACTGAACTCCCTTCTCATCTGCCCCAACACTGTACCCCCCTGCTCTTCTGTCCCACTGCTAAACTTCCTTGTCATCTCTTCCGCCACTGTACCTCCCTGCACATCTGCTCCACCGCTCTACCCTCTTCTCATCTATGATATGCGTGATATGCAGAGAGATGAAAGGAAGCAGAGATGAGACACATCTACCTGTCCTGGCACACTTATCCTGCTGATCCACCTCTCACATCCAGCCCACGTGCTTGTATGTGATGGTGGGCGGAGCTAGCAGGCATGTGATTAGCTTTAGCAGTGGCCAATGACAGTCCTCCTCCTCCTGGAAACAGGGACGCCCCCCCTAGCAGAACTGCACCCAATCTCTTCCCCATCACAAAAGCTGACAATCGCAGCTACAGCAAAGTTAGAGAACCAATGTTTCCCATCTTTTACAATGTGTGGGGGCACAGTCCCTCCCCCTCAGTGCAGGTGCGGCGTGGGGAATTCTGAAATTGGAATGCACTAGTGTCTCACTGACACTTCTCTGCACTGCTCTGGGGAGGGAGTCGAGTGCCAGCAAAAGAGGCTTTGTGTGCCGCTTGCGGCACCAGTTCCGGGGGTTGCCCATCCCTGCTCTAAAAGCTACAAAGCAAAGACAGTAGTCAACTATAGAGCATAATTATACAAAGTGTATTTCAATGTATCAACACCAAGATGGCAATATGAATCAATGCTGTTCCTCTGACACAAAGACATGGCAACTGGATGGTTTAATATCTGCAAAAGCAGCTTTACAGAAAAGCACTGAGAATAACTTCATCTCTGATAAATAGGAACATTAGGTACAAACCAGACAACATTGTGCATTATTGCAAATATAAAGAACATTCTTTATTTAAAAAGCAGCAACTTTCTAAACAAGAGCTATAAGGAGACAAACAACTTTTAGGATATGCTTGGGCACAACAGTGTAGGAGGAAAGGAAGGAAGACCAAAGTAGATTAGATTTTTTTTTTTTTTTTTTACTTGTGTCTTAATTGCAATGGTAATTAAAAAAAAAAAAAAAACAAAGCAAACTATTAATATCATTCATTGTAAAGAATTTTGTAGAACGTTCATTTCTTTTCGCCTGCGGCCCAGCCTCAGTGACTTCCAGTGTAGAAAACAAAGAAAAAAAAATCATTTCCAAAATGACATTTGAAAAGAATGGTATTATGGAACTCTGCCCCTATGTACTAAGAATAGGCACTATAATCCCATTCTAACACTTTAAGAGCAGATTATAATACTTGAAATGTGGCAAAGTCCAGTAATTATAAAATTTGCTTGTATTTCCAGGCAAGCAGCACAGCTCAAATACACACATACACTATATTGTCAAAAGTATTGCAACACCTGCCTTTACACACACATGAACTTTAATGGCATCCTAGTTTTAGTCCATAGGGTTCAATATTGCCTTGGCCCACCCTTTGCAGCTATAACAGCTTCAACTCATCTGAGAAGGCTGTCCACGGGAATGTTTGACCATTGTTCCAGAAGCACATTTGTGAGGTCAGGCACTGATGTGGACGAGAAGGTCTGACTCACAGTCTCTGCTCTAATTCATCCCAAAGGTGTTCTATCGGGTTAAAGTGACTAAGGCTTCATCTTTTTTTTTTTTTTTTTTTAAATAATAAACATGTCATACTTACCTCCACTGTGCAGCTCGTTTTGCAAGGAGTGGCCCGATCCTCGACTTCTGGGGTCCCCTCGGCAGCTCCTCCTCTTATCAGATAACCCCCTAGGAGAAGCGCTCTCCCTAGGGGTTACATTGCAGGTGTGCTCCCGAGTCCAGCATTTGCATCCATAGAAATGAATGCCGGACTCGGCCCCGCCCCCTGGCACCCGTGTCATTGGATTTGATTGACAGCAGGAGCCAATGGCTGCGCTGCTATCAATCTATCCAATCAAGAGCCGGGACCCCGTGCAGAGAAGGAGAGCGCGCCTCCGCCGAGTGAATGAAGGGGCTCAGGTAAGTAAAACAGGGGGCTGCTCCCTGCCAGAAGTTTTGACACAAGGGTTTACAACCCCTTTAAGGTCAGGACTCTGTGCAGGCCAGTCAAGTTCCTCCACCCCAAACTCTCTCGTCCACACTATATTGCCAAAAGTATTGGTCCACACCTCCAAATTATTTGGTGGAGGGGGATTATGGTGTGGGGATGTTTTTCAGGGATTGGGCTTGGCCCTTTAGTTCCAGTGAAGGGAACTCTTAAGACGTCAGCATACCAAGACATTTTGGACAATTTCATTTTCCTAACTTTGTGGGAACAGTTTGGGGATGACCCCTTGCTGTTCCAACAAGACTACGCACCAGTGCACAAAGCAAAGTCCATAAAAACATGGATGAGCGAGTTTGGGGTGGAGGAACTTGACTGGCCCGCACAGATTTCCGACCTCAACCCGATAGGACACCTCTGGCATGAATTAGAGCGGAGACTGAGAGCCAGGCCTTCTCGTTCAACATCAGTGCCTGACCAGCCTTCCCAGAGGACTTGAATCTGGTATAGGTGCAAAGGATGGGCCAACTCAATATTGAACGCTATGGACTAAGACTGGGATGCCATTAAATTTGATGTGTGTAAAGGCAGGCGTCCCAATACTTTTGCAATATAGTGTATGTGAACTGCTTTACTCGCCAAAAGCTTCAGAAATTTAAGAACCTTTTAATCCAGGCTCCCCTGCTAGACAGTAAAGACAGGACCCAAGACCCTTCAGCTCACTTAAGGAATACAGCATGATTACGGATCACCCCCTGCCTCTGCTGGCTGGACAATGAAGGAACAGGAGCGAATTGATAAGGGAATTGCTTTACTTTCCCATTGCGTTAGCATGTTCATTGTCAGACAACATGGTGCACAGCAGTAGAGCTCCGATTGACTCAGTGTGCTTTTGTAAAGTTATTGTAAAACATTTAACGGAAACCTACCATGAGAGAAACATGGAGGCTGCCAATGCCTTCTTTATAATTCTAGTTGCCTGGCTCTCAAGCTGATTTTTTTTTTTTTTTTTTTTTTTAATACTTAGAATCACTGACACAGAGGAAGCAAGCAAATATGACTTTCCTGATCTGTGTATGTGTTTCAGGTCACCAAAATCAGAAAGCACTGAAGACAGCAGGCCAGCATAACAGCCAAACACCTAGAAGGGGGGCTGCAATGGATTGACTGCATTTCTCTCAGTAAAAGGTTTATTTAATGAACACATAACTGGCATAAATAGTGTTTTACATCTGCCTGGTATTCAACTTTAAAAACTGTATATATTGTAAATCTTGCTTATATATATATATATATGTCAGTACAGGCTCTAGAGGTATCCAGTATAAGCCTGAAAAAAAACTTGCCTATAAAATCTCAAACCTAGAAATTCCCTGCTATGCCTTTGAAATTCAACCTGGACCTTAGCTATGAATTTTAATACAAAACAAAAAGTTTTCCTGTGCAAAGTGTAGGCTTGGTTCACACAGGTATGATGTGAAGAGCAATGGGTACAGCAAATGCTTACAAAGCAGTTCACACATTTTCAGCAAGTCATTAGAGTAGCCATCAGCTCCTGTCATGGGGAGTTTAATACAGATGCTAATGGGAGTGTTGACTGTAGCTTTAAGGACTTGTGTTCATAGCACAAAGGCTCGACAGCATGCGTTTATGCACCCAGGAGTGACTAGTGTTACTTGCAGCCACTGCCAGCCGCATTCAATAAATATGACCGTGATACAATAAATCAGCGCTATCAAAATAATAAAATACTACAAAATTTAAATGAATCTAAAATTAAATGAATCTAAAATTAAATGAATCTATAAAAGCTGCTCACTATAACACTTCAGTGATTAACCCACCTCATATATTCATATATTAAATGTAAGATTTATTATATGCACATTTAAGTGCAACTTAAATCTGTCATAAAAATACATTCAGCAACAATGTGCAAAAGTGCAATACAATACGAAACTCTCAAATAGGTAAATTAAACATAAAGTGCAAATAAGTCCATTGTAAACACAATCTCCAAAAGTCCAATATTTCTGTTCAATACAGAATGATACACCCGAGTGTCTTCAAAATAAATTCATGCTTTGGTGCCCATCCTTCACCAGGTGAATAACCTGCTCACCTTAATTTCAAAATCAAACAGCACAAGATATATGATACTCCAGGCTCAAGTATGTAGGGACCCGCTCCTCAATCCTCCTTCCTGCACTCCAAAAGACAGTTTCCTCCAACTCCACCACAACAGCTCACAAATCACAGCAGGATTATGGAAGATACAAAAGCACAGACATAGTGTACTTCCACTAAAACATGTTTATTCCTACAAAAACATACACTTACTAAAATGCAGATAGTTAAAAATGTTCAGTGGTCAAACGCCAGCTCAGCTCCCAGGCAAGAGAACAATGTGACGTCAGGGGCTCGGCTCCTCCCTATACACATTGCGCCCTTGTCATTGGGCTTCTTCAGTAGGTTTTTGGAATACACTTGGGTGTATTAGTCTGTATTATATTAAACAGAAATATTGGACTTTTGGAGATTGTGTTTACAATGGACTTATTTGCACTTTGTTTAATTAACCATTTGAGTTTCACATTGTATTGCACATTTATGCTGAATGTATTTTTATGACAGATTTAAGTTGCCCTTCACCATACTTAATATAAAATTCAATAAAAGGCTTGCAGACACATGGTCTGTACAGATCTTCTCACAAAAACTGAAGTATTTATATCTGTATAGGGCCGGATGTAAATGCTCAGATGTGTGGGAAAATCCATACCACCATTCTAGACAATTTTTAACAGGCTTCTGGTGGCTGCACAGAATACCTGTCACTCCTGAGCACATAAACACATTGTGTGGGCATCGGTGTCTCATGTGAATAAACCCTAAAGGCAGTTTGTAGCGAGATTTCGCACTGGTTAAAGTTGGAAAAAGGTCACCTAGAGCTGCTATAAGGTTAACGATTCAGCCATTAAGAGGTGTTCAGCAACCTTAGAAATAAGCTGCCCAAAGCACTTTAATTGCTTATTGTAGACTGCTCTTCAGGCCAAGGTACCTAGATTTTTAAGTTTATATCTATAATAATAAAAAAAAAAAAAAAAAATTCATAGTTGGTGTTTGTTAAACACCAGTAAATGCCACTACCCTTTGTAGTGGGATTTACTGAGCATTTTGGCTCCAATGGAGAGAACACAGCAGAAGCCGCTTGCCTTCTGACTGTCAAGGAAAAAGTATCAAGTGTGAGGGAGGAGGTTAAGTATTCATTGGAGAGATCAGATCAAAGAAACAACTATGGCAAAAAATGGTGATCTGATAACTGTATACAGTTAATGCGTGACCCTAATGATAAAATTCATATTGATTTACATTTTTTATAACACATGCCCATATTTCAAAAATTCTCTACATTTGCAGACTAAGCTAAACAGAAAAACTAACAGTAACAGGGCTGGGACAAATTAGAAGGCTGGCCATAGACAAGTCGAAAACTGAACGTTTTGTCGAACGAAAAACAAAAATGGTGCATGTGATTGTGCCATCGTTTGTTTTTATAAAAACAAATCCAGCATGTTGGATCAGACACTTTATATTGTGGCATGAAAATCACGTTCCCAGTTGGAACACTAATGATGCAAAAGACGAATAACCTGATGATCGACAAGAATTTTTGTTTTATTTTTGACTCTATTTTTAATCTATATGGGCAGCTGAACACTGAGAGGGGTGTGTAAAACAGTTTACACATTTTAGAGAGCAATAATTCAAATGTTCATGCACCCCTAGTAACATTTTATATTGTTCCATAACAGCATGTGAAACTTAAAAAAATTAACATACTGAGATTTATAATTACTGGAATTACCCAGTTACCAGAAGAGAAAAGTTTTAAAAATGAACTGTCCTTTAGCCTTTTCGTATTGTTATATTTGCTATTTTGGACTTTAGAATCCTTTTTAATACATTTGTATGCATTTCAGATAACTTGCCTAATACGATCAGGTCTTCTTGTATGGCTTTTCAAAATTTAATAAAAACATTGAACTACAAAAAAACGAAATTTTCCTTCAAGTTTTACATGTTTGGGTATGTGTTTGGGTTTAAAGGAGAAGTACAGCCAAAGCTCGTTTGGCTGTACTTCTGTGTATCAAAGGAATGCAGTTTGCTGAAGCCCGCTGTCGGCTGAGGTCACAGAGCCGGTCCAGGCTGGGGCAATATCCACAATAAAGTCAGGATCTACCCACAACCCCGGACTGGCATCTGGCTCAGCTGCTGGGAGTCTGAGCCAGCCGCTCCTGTCCCCTCCACATCCCAGAGCTCCAGCGGCAGAGAGGCGGTGAGAAACGAGTGATCAGTCGTCTTTGATCGCTCGGTTCTCAGTCTTAGAGCCGGAGGGGGACAGATGCATCCACCTATGCAAGTATGATTTTGGAAAAAAAAAAAAAAAATTTTAATGGTTAGCCTGAGGGTTAGGAATGAGTCATCTAGGGTTCCTGGGCTCAGCGATGTGAGCATCAGGAACTATTTTCTGGTTTGAATAGGTGATTACAAGTTAATACCTACTATGAACTAAATACTACATTCTACTTAGTCATGTTGGGCATTATTCAGACCTCTTTAATGTCCCTCTGAAAACCAAGGGCTGTGTAAGTAGCAACATCTATCGTATATCCATAACACCTCCCAAGCCAATATAAATCTCAGCAACACTGATGTCAAATAAGGGATCGGACCTCACACATCCCTCAGCTTTCTCATGGACAGTATGGAACTGAAGAATGCCCCTAATAAAAAAAAGAGGTTATCCCCTTTCCTGGAAAACGTCTTTAAAAAGAAACTAAAGTGCATGAGTTTTTGTGACGTTTACCTAAAAGTAACATTTTGATGTGGCTTTTTCATTTTTGCTGTTCTATATTTTCATGACTAATTCACACAAAGATTTGCAGATTCTTCCTATGTAATGGTTATGCATGAATCAGAGCAGCATGTTTAGAACAAATGGCAAGATCACAGGAAAAGCCACCCATTAGTCTCTATTTCAGTCTGATTAGACTGATAGACCAGTACGGAGTGAGGGAGGAACAGTACAGCACAATCACTGCGTAGCAGTGCAGGGACGCAAACCCTGCACATGTAATCAGCAAATATGACTGCTTCAATAGAATGTAAACTATAAATATAAAAGGGTTTTTAAAACATTAGAACACACCAATAAGATCATTTACATTCATGAATAAAAAAAAATAAAATGACCCGAATCCCTTTAATATACACTGTGAACTGCACAAAAAACCCTCCAAAAAAAAAACAAAACAAAAAAACAAAACAAACATACAGTCACGGGTTAGGAGGAGCAATGTTTACTGTTCTCCCAAGGCCTCTCCGAAAATCTGAACATTTTCCAGGCAATATAGTGGATATTCTAGAGCCTGTGCACAACTAATAGTTTCAATACTATGCCTTAAAATAAGCCAGGGATGGACAAATTAATACAGAATTCAGGAGCCAGTTAGTCCAATCTAGGAATCTAAAAACATATTTCAACTGGCAAAAACACAAAAACAAAAAAACAGGCCATGAGCTGTGACTTAGAAGCTTAATGGCTACCTGACTCCTGGGATATGTCCAGCCCTGAGTTAAGTGTTTTGTCCACGCATTTCTGCAGTAGGTCTCCAAACACTGGATAAGCCAGCCCTGCAGCCAAACGCATATTAAAACCTCAATTTTTACAAACATGGCTTTTATTTGGTCCACGGTACGGAACTGGGATGAATGAGGCAACAATTCTTTGCCAGGTTGGTGATGCCTAGTTATGGACTGACCATTTGTTAAAACAATTCTTACATTCAGCTTGGATTCCAGATTATACAGAATTTTCCATCAGTAAACCCATGCTACCTATTGGACAACCATAAGGTCCATCACTGGCTCATCTTTGGCTAACGTATCATCTACCTATGCATACAGCTTATTCCAGCAGGGTAGTACAGTGTGGTTTAATGTGGTGGTAAGGGGGTAAATGATCCACAATGCTGAACCACTGCTAATTATTACACAGTTTCATCTTAGGTGAAGGTCTCAGATGCTTTCTTGTAACCTTCTAAACATACAATCCAAAACACTTCACTTATGAATATCTCACAAGCAATTCTTTTGTCCCTGAGCTCCAGCTCATCCATCACCTTCTCTGTTCAGCGGACAAACCCTGAAGGCCAGGGGTTTTGGCTGCAATCTGGACAACTTTCTTCATATACTAGTACTTGGCAGTTTGGAGAACGAGGCCCTTGTCTGGGAAGGCCTGCGCAAGGACGATAAGCTTCAAGGTCACAGATTAGCTCCACCACATCATCAACGGTGGTAAGCCGGCTTGGGTGAGTTTCGTAGAGTTCGTGGAGGGAAGGTACAGTGTAATCTCTGACAACAATGTGGAAGTAAAGTCCTGGCTGAATGTGAACAACTGTCTCTGCCATGGTGGAGGCTTTTGACCTTTGCACCAACTGCAAGGTGGGGCCTATGTCAGACAGGACCTCCCAGTGGGCTGGCAAAGGGATTTCATTCAGCTCCGCCAATAATTCATGCAGAACTGGATCCAGGCCGATTTTGGTGTTTAAGGTACCCAAGCTGAAGATCTGCGTAATCTGCAAAACATATTCAAAAAGTGAAATTAAAATTGAGGGGGTCAAGGAAAGCCATTAAACAAGGGACGTATAATAGTTTTAAATATATTTTTTCTGTTCATTATGGTCAGGTCTACAAAACAGAGCATATAAAGGAGGATTGCAGTACTTCCCTTGTTTTTACAAAACTGGGACTGACGACGAGATTACAGCAAAGGGGAAATTCCCCTTAGGACAACCAACTGTGGAAAGCTTTGAGAAAGTAAACTTGCAAGCCCTATGTTAACAGTGACAGAGCAGAACCCTCTATGGATACCTGAAAATTTAAAGCATGTTAAAATTCTTACCTAAAGTGGTTGTAACCCTAAGGATAATTAAAAAATGCTCCAGTTTAAAGCATGATTAATACTACAGTGGTTTGGATCTGGTAAGAAGACATTTTTGCCTGACCTGTCTAAGCACTGGGTGTTCGCACTGAAGTTAAGGACTTTGCACAATATCATGATCTGGACTTTGGCGTTTCATATATTAGATAATTTATTTGATGAGGTAATATAGGTTTGATTTACATCCCCTCAGGGTCCCCCCAGTAACAAAAATGAGCTCCAGAAGACAGCAGCAGAGAAATGATGTTCTGGATAATGAGATCATCAGACTTGTTTAGCCCTGATCATCTGTGAATCCTCCGGAGTGGTGTTGGCAGCAGCTTGTGGCTTGGATGTTTCTTTCCTTGGAGGCTTATTATTGCTTAGCTCTGGTGAGTTTAACCCCCTGAGGGAAGTGTGTTCTCACAAGGTGGAATTGGACTGACCGGTGGAAGGTGCACACTGAGACTCTGTTTTAAGATCACCTATGAACACTTTCTGAACCACTTTTTAAACTCCTCACTAATCCTAAAGGACTTTCGTGTGAAGTTGGCCACATGCATGTGTATTTCAGCTCAACATTAGCGCTGTTTTTAGTGTGATATTATAGTCTAATTTATTGATTATTTTATACCACTATTTATTATATTCTATAGTTATCTATATTCTGTTGGAATATGGGAAAAGAACAATTCTTTTGTGCGGATTCAAAGAAACATATGCAAACAAAGTGTTTAGGGGGGAAAGCTTGGGAATTTAAGCTTGTAACTGTGAACTACTATTTTGCAGACCTATTTATCTGTTGCAATCTTCTCCTGTCAAACTTCCAGGAAGGCTTGCAAACTTTCCCCCCAGCCCAAAGGGTGGTGGCGTCCCTTGATTTTGAGGAAGGCTTCTCCATGGCTTTGGAGGACTTGGGAGTCAGGGCCCGGGCTAAGAGCTTGAGGCTGGCAAAAAGAATGCTCTTTGAAAGTAGAAAGAGCATCAGGTTTTGCATTGTAGGCTTCAACTTCTTTAAAGCAGTAACAAGGTACTCTTACCCACAGTTTGTTTGTGATTGTAATCATCCAATGCCAGACCAAAACATATGCTCCTTCTGAAAGGGTCAAGGTTAGACATGCTTTTTACAGGGTAACTCTGCTGACCAACATGTTAGCCATAAGATCCTGCACATGTGTACAAACAAGACCCCCAGTCAAAAAAGTTGCTGAATGCATTACTGAGGCACCTTGTTCCCCTCAGTATTCACACAACCAGGATGTCTCTCTCGTTATGCAACCTGAAGGCAAAACCTGAAGGCCAAACCTTCAGGTTTTGGCACACTCCTACAACC
Source organism: Aquarana catesbeiana (assembly GCF_042186555.1). NCBI lineage: Eukaryota > Metazoa > Chordata > Amphibia > Anura > Ranidae > Aquarana > Aquarana catesbeiana. The sequence continues at coordinate 225,919,549 of NC_133332.1, read as the reverse complement.
TGCACGGTTGCGCTGTGAAACATGACAACAGGTGCAAGGAGAGGAACCTCCGCCCGCGCGGAGTGCAGATGCTGGAACAAGTTACATATTCCACCCTTAAACAGGTGGAACATGTAACATGTTCCAAAGGTGAACTTATCCTTTAAATACTGGGATTTTGTCTGCTGGGACCTTCAGTGACTTGTTGAGATAGGAAATCCACTGAAGGCATACTCCATTTATGAATGAACTCACTTTCCATAGGGTATTGCTAAGCAAACCTTTTTGACAGAATGAACACCATGTCAAGGTAAGCCCAGTCCACATACAAAACATCCTTTAAATAAGAATGAACAAGAAAGGATTGAGGATGTTGTAGGGGAGGCCATGATCCAAATCCAGTAACCTTTGGAGTAGAGGACTTGGGAAACAGTAGCTTTAAATTGGTAAGGACCACTTCTGCAAGAAAACTCACAAAGGCCTTTTGGGTCTGAGATAGCCTGACCCTGGAATTCCTCCAAAGTAGATTCTTCAGATGAGGATTCTTCCATGTATGAAATTCTTCTGCCACAATATTTTCAGCCTCCACTGGTACCTCCTCCATAAGGAGGGAGAAAGTGAGAGGAGACACTTCCGCTTGCAATCAACCTCTTCAGGACATTAAATAGTTAAGGGTTTGTTCCGTGCCGATTGTTAATTATACTATGGAAAGAGCTGTTACCTCCACCATGACACCTACCTAGGTAGGGTCTGCGTGAAAAAAAGAATGTTCTAGTGGGTGTGACACTGCTGTTATAAGTGCGTTCTTATTTAAGTGCTATTGCTTCTATTTACATGATGTGCGATTGAAAAACCTATGTGACTTCTATGGGTGTGTATAAAATGAATTCCTTCCAAACAAAGTGATAAGTGCAGATGCTACTCAACAATCCTTAAAATAAACATATATAAATCATATATCAAGCATAAGAGCTGTGTATATGAAAACAATCCTTTCAATAAAGTGGCAGGTGCGATAACTAATCAACAATCTTCAAATATATAAACCATATATCATGGCTAACAGTTAAATCCAAAGTGCAATGAAGTGACAAATTGTGAAAAAGTCCTAAAGTTGATAAACAATCCGTCTGGAAATAAAGATCATCCTTCAAAAGCAAAGTGACAGGTGCCTTATTTTCTCAGTGCTTTCTAGAAAATATATATTAAGGTACAAATGCTTCACTCCCTGCGCGCCTATGTTAATGCACTCACCAGAGGGCTCTTGCCACTAGTTGGTATTGCACCTTCACAGCCACACACTGCTGTATATTGGAACACAGACCTCGCATGCTATTGTTCTTTATCGGCCCCTTCACCTCGATAGTACACAGTATATGCAAAGAGAAATAACACTCCGTAGTGCAATACCATTTTAACTCCTTTTATTTTATGAAAGACATATGGATATGCACTTACATTTTGTTTAAAATTGGTTAGCAGTAAGAAACGGTAAGTCCGTAATTCCCATGGGTTCCACGAACCAAACAGGAAATGACACAATGACGCCATGGCGGAGCCATAGCGCCACTTCCTGTTTGGTCAGTGGAACACATGGGAATTACGGACTTCCTGTTTCTTACTGCCAACCAATTTAAACAAAATGTAAGTGCATATCGATATGTCTATCATAAAATAAAAGGAGTTAAAATGGTATTGCACTACGGAGTGTTATTTCTCTTTGCATATACTGTCTACTATCGAGGTGAAGGGGCCGATAAAGAACAATAGCATGCGAGGTCTGTGTTCCAATATACAGCAGTGTGTGGCTGTGAAGGTGCAATACCAACTAGTGGGAAGAGCCCTCTGGTGAGTGCATTAACATAGGAGAGCAGGGAGTGAAGCACTTGCACCTTAATAGTTTCCAGAAAGCAAGGAGAAAATAAGGCACCAGTCACTTTGCTTTTGAAGGATTATTTATCAACTTTAGGACTTGAATACGATAATAGGACTTTTTCACAATTTGTCACTTTATTGCACCTTGGATTTAACTTTTATTCCTAATATATTTATTTGAAGATTGTTGATTATCACACCTGCCACTTTATTGAAAGGATTGTTTTCATACACACATCTCTTATGCTTGATATACGATTTATATATGTTTATTTTAAAGACTGTTGAGTAGCATCTGCACTTGTCACTTCATTTGGAAGGAATTATTTTATACACACCCATAGAGGTCACATAGGTTTTTCAATCGCACATCATGTAAATATAAGAAATAGCACATAAATTAGAAAGCGCTTATAACAGAACAGCGCCACACCCACTAGAACCTTGTTTATTTCTCTTCAGGACACGGCCAGCCAGTTTACAATAGGACTCTTGCCGTTAAAGAGCGGTCCAAGTAGGTCAAGAGGGTATTGCACAAAAATGCACCAGTGCGCTGGTTACCCTAGGAATCAGTCTGCTTTCTTTTCGCCAGTGCCCCACCTTCCATAGTAGGATAACTGATGTTGGGTTTCTGTTATATGGACTTGCTGCACCCTGTAGTCCGATTGTGCTGTTTCTCTGCCACCACATGTATATCAAGATGGTCGCTGCCATATGCAGAGCAAGATATCCTATATCTTGGGATGTACAACAAAGAAATTCAGACTGATGAAATGGTGAAAACTAAAATTTATAATGGTGGATGAAAAGCTAACCAGTATTCTTTTAGACAAACATGCTTCAGAGGGACTGATTTTGAACAAAGATCCTTTCATTTCTCCCTTTTACTCTTCTAACCCTAGCTGATCCTCTTAACCTCCACCTAATATTTTTTTAACAAAATGTGCATAATTGCAGAAGGCAATTATATCTATTTTCACATATCTAAAAGATACACATATATACAATATATTACTAACAGTTCTGCAGCTTTTTATAAATTAATGCAAAAATGTATATTTTATTTTGATTAACTCTTTTGATGGTTAGAGATAGCATTAGCACTGGTGCTAAAAATGTAAGTGTATGATTATTTTTATTATAACACAATTGAATTTGCCAACTAACCACTGGAGTGCTCTCATCAGCTGCCTCTACATCATCCGTCTCTACAATAAACTCTTCTGCTTTCACCGGGCAGTGAAGATCCTGTAACAGTTGCGAAGAAGCACATTATTAGCAAGAGAAGATTTAAAGCTGCACGTTCTGTACTAAATACATAAAAAAATACAGACTACCAGGGGCTGTTCTTGTATTTCCTGATCGACTATGTTACTCTCTTTGCACTCCTGTTTTATTTGTTTGGTCTCCACTTTGCCAATGATCCAGGCACCACCATCCTGCAACAAGAATATTTGTTAAGAAAACACTATCTAATCCCAACAGGGTGCAAACCTGGGGGTGTTTTGTGGCCATGTTACAGATGTGTATATTCACTACTGGTCTGCGACAAGGGAGCTACAAAAACTCTCTTCTTTGAAACCAGCCAATAAATGCCAACTGATGGACTTGCAGTTTATTAAAAAAAAAAAACACAAATACAAGATCTCGGAAATGAAAAATCAGATCTCGACACACTTAGCATGGTTCTGCAGACCTGCCAGATTTTCATCTTAAAGGGGTTGTAAAGGTACAAGGTTTTTTTATCTTAATGCATTCTATGCATTATGATAAAAAGCTTTCTGTGTGCAGTTGCCCACCTCACACTAACCTGAGGTCCCTCTCTGTCCACGAATGTCTCAGCTGTCTGAGATTCTCCCTCCTGGTTGCCTGAGACATAGCAGTGGCGCCATTGGCTGCTGTCAATCAAAGTCAGCTAGCCAATCAGGGGAGAGAGGGGGTGGGGCTCCGTGTCTGAATGGGCACAAGGAGCTGCGACTCGGCTCGAGTGCCCCCATAGCAAGTTGCTTGCTGTGGGGGCACTGAACAGAAGGTACGGGCCAGGAGCACAGAAGAGGGACCCAAGTAGAGGAGGATCGGGGCTGCTCTGTGAAAATCCACTGCTACAGAGCAGGCAAGTAAAACATGTTTGTAATTTTTATAGGAAAAAAAACGAGACTTTACAATCACTTTAAAGAGGACCTGAATTCTGAAAGCTGTGCTCAAAAAAGGCAGAGGACAAGTCACATGTTTTGCCTGTGGGCTTCCTACAACTGATGCTGTCCCTACTGCTGACTTACCATGCCTTGTTCTGCACTGTGTATTTGTGTAGGGGTGGCTATTTTGCTTGCACACGCCTTAATTTGCTTTATAATTATTTCCTCTGCCTACATTTCTAAACATCTTTAAACCTCCTGCACATTTTCTGCTTAAACTGATAAAAAGGGTCCGTTTGCAGTATAAACACTCTTTTGGGACCCTTCCAGCACAGTCTAGACAAACTAGTAAACAGTGAAGCTAGTTTCTGATGTCAGACAGCACAATTTTCTTGCACGGAAAATTATGGGAACCCTAGGGGTAAGGATAAGGCATGCCAAGTTTTCTCTAAGCTGAAAACCAAACATAGAGCATGGACTTGGGCTTTTCATCATTACTTTAAAATAGGAAAAAAAAAAAAGAAAAAACACAACAATCTCAATCTAAACTTCGCTTCAGCCTGCTTGATGAATCTCCACTCCAATTCAAACTCCCAAAATCAGTTATCAAGCTTACTTGTGCCTTTGAGAAATGCAGCGAGTATGCTTGGGAAAACCGTTCCTGCCCAGAAAGTAAGAAAATGATGATCCCAAAGAAAAAACAGAGCTCTGAAGATGACAGCAAGTAGGATATGCTCGCTGTGTAATTTTTCAGGCTTCATTTTCAGTTCTGCCCGACATGTACCTTTATCCGCTTCAATACTGGGCATTTTCACTCCCTTCCTGCATAGGCCAATTTTAAGAGCTGTCGCATTTTGAAATGCGTGGTCATGCAATGCTGTACCCAAACAAAATTTTTATAATTTATTTTACACAGATAGTGCTTTCTTTTAGTGGTATTTAATTATCACTGGGTTTTTTATCATTTGGTAAAAAAAAAAAAAAAAAAAGTGAAAAAAGACAGAAAATTCTGAATAAAAACGTTTCTCTTAGTTTCTGTTATAAAAGTTTGTAAATTAGTACATTTTCTCCTTCACTGATGTGCACTCATGAGGCTGCACTGAAAAGGCAGGACTGACGGGGATCACTGATGGGCACTGTTGGGGCTGCACTGAAAGGCAGAACTGACGGGGATCATTGATGGGCACTGTTGAGGCTGCACTGATAATGCACTGTGAGAAAATGCCACTGATTGGCTCTCCTCACCTCACACGCCGTCAGTATGAGGAGAGGAATGCCTATAACCAGCATTTCCTTGTTCATATGTGATCAGCTGGGATTGGACACAGCTGATCACAAGGGTAAAGAGCCTCGTTATTGGCTCTTTACCGAGATCGGTGATGCGGTGTGTCCCAGGGACACAGCGCTCCGCCGATTACCGCGCAAATGCGGCGAGAGTGGGACAACGTCATCTCAGAACAAGAGAGCCACCTTGCGCCCGTCGTTTTACCATATGACGGGCAATAGGTGGGTACATTTGTGTGATACTTACCTCGGTTGATGTGTATTTTCCATTTCTGTAATCCAGCCGTTCCAACTTAATAATTGGCAACCTGGGTGTGAGCATCAATTGCGGCTTTTGCTGCTAGAGAATGACAGCAAAATTATAAATTAATGTAAGGAAACAATGAGAAAGAACTGCAGAGCTCAGATCTTGCGAGCATTAAACTAACCAATGTCTCCATCTTCTCATCATCAGCCGCCAACTTCTCTCTCTGGAGTCGCTCGAGGATCACAGGATGATTGCTAGACTTGAGATTCACAGGGATATTTTTTTCCTATAACACAAATCATGGAGGGTTTAAGCAAACTGCAAGCAGAGCTTTTACACAGCCAAAACTTAAACATACAAAGAGGAAACCCCAAACCACAGCTGGCAAAAGAACTGAAAGCGTGTGGCATGGAATGGTCAGCCATGAGGAATGCTGGGAAGAATATCACATCCTAGCGATGGGATTAGTCCATGTCTTTAGCCAAAAAAAAATAATAAAAAGTACTGTATATCTTTACGTGCCATCTCTTGCTGTAATTACCAAGCTCCTTCAGTTGACCATAAGGCTGCCTATCCGATAGACTTGATAGGTAGGTAGCCAAACGTCACACTCATATGGCAGGCTAACACTGCTAATTGTAACACAGCAGCTTAGTTGTAGGCCTACAAAGGGAAGAGCTATTACTGAACTAAAGAAAATAAACTTTCCAACAGACTATCAAAAAATGATTTGTTTTTTTAGATGGGAACAGAAAACAAAAAAGTTTGTGGGTTGACATACACTGTAAGAGAAATGCATACAGGTACTATTTTGGACAATACATTGCATCACAACACACATTGCATTAAGATCTGTCTACTCTGCTACGCTATATATTGGGTGCTTGTTTTTAAATGCATATGTACTTCGGGGTGGAAGTATGACTGTATACACACACATACAGTGGATATAAAAAGTCTACACACCCGTTAAAATGTCAGGTTTCTGTGGTGTAAAAAAAATGAGACAAAGATAAATCATTTTATAACGCTTTCCACCTTTAGCCTAGGTTCACACTGACTGCGGAAATGAAATCGTGTGAGTTCAGCTGAACTCGCACAATTTCATTTCCGCATGTCAGTCCCGACTTCAGGGGCAATTTCACAGACATTTGTGTGGGTTTCTGCACAGATGTCAATGGAAATCGGCAAAAGCAGTAAAGGGACTACTTTTGGAAATCGGTGCGGCGGCGCACCATTTGGGACGCTCCAATTGCCACCGATTTGGCATGTCAAATCGCATGCCAAATCGCATCATTGTGAACCAGGGCTTAATGTGACCTATAAACTGTACAACTCAGTTGAACAAAAAACTGAAATCTTTTAGGTGGAGGGAAGCAAAACTAAAAAATGGTTGCATAAGTGTGCACACCCTTAAATTAATACTTTGTTAAAGCACCTTTTGATTTTATTACAGCGCTCAGTCTTTTTGGCTATGAGTCTATCAGCATGGCACATCTTGACTTGGCAATATTTGCTCACTCTTCTTTGCAAAAGCACTCCAAATCTGTCAGATTGCAAGGGCATCTCCTGTACACAGCCTCTTCAGATCACCCCACAGGTTTTCAATCTGATTCAGGTCTGGGCTCTGGCTGGGCCATTCCAAAACTTTAATCTTCTTCTGGTGAAGCCATTCCTTTGTTGATTTGAATGTATGCTTTGGGTCGTTGTCATGCTGAAAGATGAAGTTCCTCTTCATGTATAACTTTCTAGCAGAAGCCTGAAGGCTCTGTGCCAATATTGACTGGTATTTGGAACTGTTCATAATTCCCTCTACCATGACTAAGGTCCCTGTTCCAACTGTAAAAACAGCCCCAAACCATGATGCTGCCACCACCATGCTTCACGGTGGGTATGGTGTTCTTCTGGCGATGTGCAGTGTTGTTTTTGCGCCAGACATATCTTTTGGAATTATGGCCAAAAAAGTTCAACCTTGGTTTCATCAGACCATAACACATTTCACACATGCTTTTGAGAGACGTCAGATGTGTTTTTGCTAAATTTAGCTGGGCTTGGATGTTTTTTCTTCGTAAGAAAAGACTTCCGTCTTGCCACTCTACCCCATAGTACAGACATATGAAGAATACGGGAGATTTTTGTCACATGTACCACACAGCCAGTACTTGCTAGATATTCCTGCAGCTCCTTTAATGTTGCAGTAGACCTCTTGGCAGCCTCCCTGACCAGTTTTCTTCTTGTCTTCTTATCAATTTTGGAGGGACGTCCAGTTCTTGGTAATGTCACTGTTGTGCCATATTTTCTCCACATGATGATGAGTGTCTTCACTGTGTTCCATGGTATATCTAATGTCTTGGAAATTCTTTTGTACCTTTCTCCTGACTGATACCTTTTAACAATGACATCCCTCTGATGCTTTGGAAGTTCTCTGTGGATCATGGCTTTTGCTGTAGAATGCAACTAAGAAAATGTCAGTAAAGACCTACTAGAACAGCTGAACTTTATTTGGGGTTAATCAGAGGCACTTTATATGATGGCAGGTGTGTACTGACTTCTATTTACATGAGTTTGAATGTGATTTCTTAATTCTGAACACAGCTACATCCCGAGCTATAAGAGGGTGTGCACACTTATTCAACCACATTATTTTATTTTTACTTCTTCCTCTTAAAAGATTTCAGCTTGTTGTTCAATTGGGTTGTACAGCTTATAGGTCACATTATAGGTGGAAAAAGTTCTGAAATGATTTATCTTTGTCTCTTTTTTACATCACAAAAACCTGACATTTTAACAGGGTTGTGTAGATTTTTTATATCCACTGTGTATGTGTATATATAATCACACACATGTACGTGCGTGTATATACACACACACACAAACACTTTGTATATTTAGTTACCATGTGTTAAACTGAGTTAACTCACATGACCACAATTGCAAAGGCGTGAATCTAGCCTTACCACTACACTCAGTAGGCTTTTCACAAAATTTCTAAATGAACTTCAATTGCATAATTCTATAATTCTGTGCTATGCAACCTTCTCTCATGCTTAGGAAGGCGTTTCTTCTACATAGAACAGTGTGGTTTGTGTATCTGCAGGCTAATCCTGGTAAAGAGATTTAAAAACTCAATACATGTTAACACCAAAAAAATAAGCCAGTCAGCTAGGTGATGCTCTGGTCCACATACTCCCATAAAAACCTACCTTCCTGTCCTTAATGGCTGTCAACAGGGAGGTGTGAGGTGCAGTCTAGAGCAAAATCATGCCACCTTAGGTTTTATATTAAAGCGTTCTGGAGCTTTCACAAAGTAAGCTTGACTGGGTTTACTTTGCCAGTAAGAGGACGGCACAGGTTTCTCTATTAGGAACTTACTTGGAAACCTTAAAGTGGTTGCAAAGGTACAAACTTTTTAACCTTCATGCTATGGGGCGGGGTGATGCCGCAGATGTGTGTGAATAAACACAGAACCGCGGCTTGGGAGTGCGCCTGCTGGGTGCCCCCACAGCAAGCTGCTTGCTATCGGGACACCTGGCAGGACCCAGGTGCGCCGGCATGGGACCTGAGAAGAGCATGATTCGGGCTGCTCTGTGTAGTTTTTTTTTTGTTTTTTGTTTTTTTAAGTATAACATGTTAGGACAGCCTGGAGCAAAAACTAAAAACAATGATGGAATCTACAGCCACTTATCAGGCAGACTGTGCCCACTTACGAAATTTAAATGCAAATCAATTATGTTTGACTAGCATGCACCTTTAAAGGCAGACTCCTATTCAACCTTGAACACGCTTAAAAAAAATCTAACATTTAAAATCAATCAATGGTAAGAGACCTTGTGTGAGTATTAGTGCTGTTTGATTAGGCTGTTATTTAACACAATAATGTTTTCAAGCATGTTTCCAAATTCTGAGAAAACTTAATCTACGATGCAGCTGTGAACTAGCAGCATGAAGCAGCACTGTACACTACCATAATCTCAGTTAAGAGACCATACTGTCTACGGTAGATGCAGCTCTCAGATCAATGATCAAACAATCAGCATGGTTCCTGATCATGTGATCATCACGACGGCCAATCATGGTGATCTCAAGCAGGATGGAGGGTTTAATTACAAGCACACCTCTCTTGTAGATGGTACCGTGCCACACTATTTGCAAGAAAAAAAATAAAAATACAATGTACAATTAAAGAGTTTAAAAAAATAAATAAATAAAAACTTTTTTTTATCAAACTTATTTGAAAAAAAAAACAACAAAATGCACTTTTAAATTTTTGTTAGGCTTTGACAAAAAAAAAGCACATCTATTAAAAAGGGTACCAGATAAAAGCCTTATATTTTCTTAAAGAAAAAAAAAAGAAAAAAAAAAAAAAAAAAAAAAAAAGGTATACAGTACTGTTAAATTTGGTCTGGACATCTAGGCTTTAATGACCTCTGGTCACGAAAGGGTTAAGCAACAAAACCCACCGCGGCAAACCGCAGACACTGGCGCCAGCGACACTTCTGCCGCTTAAGGTTACGGCCACCGAATTTGGGCTTGTCCTGGCAGAAGTCACAATCGCCACAGTCCTGTTTCCTTTGGCAGGCCTCACACGTGCCACATTTTCGGTTCTTGCGACGACCTACCTTCTGCAGTAGAACATAGCAGGAGGGACAGTATTGATTAGGTGCTCTAAAGCTTTGTCAGGCAGTTATTAACATGGAACTTAATGCATAATGCTAAATGCGCAAAAAAGCAGGATGCCATCAAATCTGCAAGGTGAAATGGGTTTGGGGGAAGGAACAAACATGTAAAGTGGATTCCGGCAAGCAAGCTCTGCAAATAGGATTATATGCATGGAAAGTTTTGGCAAGCAGGGTAAAGTACAAGACAGGCTGTTAGAGATGGGGAAAGGGAAAAGGTGCAAGCAACCAAAATCAGCATCGAACTATTTACCCAAAACTGATACATGAAGTTTTAGTTAAAGGATAAGCTCACCTTTGGGAACAAGTTCCACTAGTTTTTAGGGTAGAACATGTAACATGTTCCCAATGCTGCAGCCACTGTGCAAACATTGATTCTTCCTGTCAGATTGTATCTACTTGCCCGTACGGGATGTAGATCTACAGGCTCCAAAAAATAGAAATAAAAGCACATTTTTTTACCTGCAAATGTACATTTATTATTTTTTTCTCAAAAGTGAACTTATCCTTTAAGTGGAACTGAGTTTAAGCCCAACTCCAGCTATTTGATACTGCATTTAGTCCTATACCTGGAGCTGTGCTTTAAATACTAGGCTAAAGAGCATCACTTTCAGCAAGCATTTAGAGAGCTATATTTTTCTCAATAGCCTCAAATTGAATCTGTTGCAGGATCACTTAAAAACCTGCACTGCCCCACCACTCCAGTCGCTCACTTTTTTTCAGTGCAGTGCAATCCACTGCCTCTCATCAAGTGGCTGGCAATAGAACTTTATGAGATATCTGTGTGACATTTCAATATTGTTAGTTTAAAAACATAAAAAAATAAAAAAAAGGAAACAGTGTGATCTGCTGAGCTCAGCGCATCAGGACTTTGGTGATCTCAGATGGATTCCACCGCAAACCAGCCCTGAGGAAACAGGCCCAACAAAAGTTGCTCAGAAAAAACAAAATTACTAACAGGTTCCTGCAGGGAATTTCTGAAGACCAATATACTAGCAAAAATAATTCTGCTTAAAGCATCTATGGCCAAAAGATAGTCCCAGGGAAATCTGCTAAACCTTTTACCTTGCTTAGGCATACTTCAACAGGTGCTTCCTTCCTTCCTTAACCACTTGCAGACCAGCTGCCGGAGTTTTACTGCGGCAGAATGGTACGGCTGGGCGACACGACATTATGCTACGTCGCTTCACCCTGTGACCACTAGCCCGCTGCTTGCCCCCTGAGCCGATGCGAGTGCCCGGCGGACGCGATGACCGCCGGGCTCCCGCACTCGCTCGTGACACACCGAGAGCCGGGATCTGTGTGTAAACACACAGTTTCCGGTTCTCTGAGAGGAGAAGAGACTGATCGTCTGAACAACAATCTGTCATCTCCCCTGGACAGTCCCATCACCCCTTCAGTTAGGACACAGTGATAGAACAATTAGCCCCTTGATCACCCCTAGTGTTAACCCCTTCCCTGCCAGTGACATTTTTACAGTAATCAGTGCATTTTTATAGCACTGATTTCTGTATAAATGCCAATAGTCCCAAAAACGTGTCAAAAAAGTGTCCTATGTGTCCACCATAATGTCGAAGTCCTGATAAAAATCGCAGATCGCCGCTATTACTAGAAAAAAAAAAAAAAAAAAAAAAAAAAAGCTATAAATCTATCCCCTATTTTGTAGACGCTATAACTTTTGTGCAAACCAATCAATGTATGCTTATTGCGATTTTTATTACCAAAAATATGTAGAATACATATCAGCCTAAACTGAGGAAAAAATTAGCTTTTTAAAAAAAAATAAATAAATAAAAAATGGGGATATTATAGCAAAGAGTACAAGATAGTGTTTTTTTCAAAACTGACGCTCTTTTTTTGTTTATAGCGCAAAAAATAAAAAACCGCAGAGATTATCAAACACCACCAAAAGAAAGCTCTATTTGTGGGAAAAAAAGAAGTCAATTTTGTTTGGATGCAGTGCCGCACGACCGCGCACTTGTCAGTTAAAGTGACGCTGTGCCAAATCGAAAAAAATAGCCTGGTCATTCAGCAGCCAAATCTTCCGGGGCTGAAGTGGTTAAAATGAAACTACACCCAAATCAGTCACATTCAAGGCCTGGCGTGAATAAGAATTGTCACAGTTGCTTGTGTCCTCATCTGAACTGTTTGAGCCACCAAATGGCTGGTGCCATAACTGACCATATGAGCAACATCATGGCAACTGCAGAACAAACAGACGAAGATGACAGCTTTCTTAGCTATAAGGCCTCATGCACACTGGACGTTAAAATAACATTCTAAAAATGCCAGTAACTTTGCAGTGAGTTTTTTAAGGTTTTTGCAATAGAGTTTTTTTTATCATTTCCCGCGTTTTTTTTTTTTTCAATGGATTAAAAACGTCCAAAAAGTGGTGAGCCATGTTTTTGAGTGTTTATCGGTGTTAATCAGCGTTTTTTACAGCTGCAAACAGCTAAAAAAGAAAAAAAAAAAACTCTCAGAACCCACTCGTTTTGGGGTTTTTTGAAGCCAAAAAACGCCCCAGCCAAAAACTGCTGGTAACAGCCTATGTGTGCATGGGCACATAGGATAACATGATGGGGAGTTTATTGACTGTAGAGAAAAACGTCTGAAGCCAAAAACAGCTGCTGTAAAAACGTCTAAAAAGTGTTTACTTCTGCTGTAAGATTCTTGTAGAAATTAATAGCTACTGCCATCCTGACTGCAGTTCCAAACCAAGCAAAGCTTTACACAAAGTCTTGTGTAATGTTCCCAATGCTATCAGCAGGATCTTTACACATGGCATGTCATCCACTGGATGCGTAAAACACCTATTTAGACAAGAGATTGCTGCATTTACCAAAAGGCATGCTCACTATTTAGTGACTATCTCCATAGGGAATGGTTGAGAAAACTTCCTTAGGTGGAACAATAATGTTGTCTCCATTCTACCCAGCAACAGTGCAAGTTAACAAAAATTAACAAAAAAAACAGATGATTGCAGCCAGCACTGACATGCATTCCTGCATCAACAAATATAATATTCCTATAAGAGTGCAGTGCAATTAAAATTCAAAAAAGAAGAAAAAAAAAAAAAAAACACTGAAGAATGATAGTCTGTCCGTTTTTTAAGTTTTTTTTTCTATTTTGAACTTTGATTGTGCTGGATTCTTTTACGAATATTGCTTTATCAGGGCACTTGCAACTCGCATATATCCCCTCCTTAGGAAAAGGGTGTAAAGGGAACACGTGGGAGTCTTACGGCAGCCACCATGATCCCTGCAGTCCATGCTGTGCGCATGTTTACACTGAACTCGCTGTTAGACGGGCAGGAGCCAGACAGCTCATGAGAGCCTATATGTTGAGCAGAAGTATGCCTGCACAGTAAAAGTGCATCACAGGTGGCCACAGAGAAAAGAAAATATACTATGAAAAGGTAGTTTCATAGTCACACAAGTACTAGAAAAAGCTACCCGGGTGCTCACCATTCCCTGCTGCAGGATCCACCTTTTAGAGTTTAAAGTGTTACGAAACCCAGGACCCTGCATTCACTATATCTGGTCTCCTACAGTACACAGAACATGGAAATGCAATTATTTTATTAAATGTGAACTGCTAAATACAAGTAAATAAAAGTATATAGCAGTCTTGTGACTTCTATCAGTGCCTGGTTAAAGCTTGTAGGAGTTTTTACACTGCACCGGCTGTCCAATCAGGATCCAGGACCCCGGACCCTCTCTGTCTGGACAGTTTTCATTGGCCCTGTGCTGATCACATGCACTCTCCCAAGAAAAACTTTCTAGCAATATACACACCAAACTGGGCATGTGCATCCTGACTGCATTTACTCCGTCATCCGGACCCGTTTTAGAGTCAGTGGAAGAAGAGGAGGCTCTGTGCATACAGGATCAAACAGCCTTTTTATACAATGCAGAGGATTACCCCTTAGGTTGCACAGATTTTACTGCTGTGGGTTTAGTAACACTAAGGATCCAACCTTCACCCATCACAGCGGGCAATGTCTCAGGGTGTCTATTCCCGTTTATTGGGTCCACTGCCTTGTGACCATCACCTAGTGGAAAGTAGATACTTACTGTATGAGAGGGGTTATAGAGGGAAGGCCTTGCTGTCTTTTTTTTGCCAGTGCTCAATCACCTGTATGTGGCAAATAACCCATCAAGTGAGGATTAAAAGAGAAGTGTGGGTTTTCAAAAGAACATTTATATTCAACTAGGTGGATGCAGCATTGGTCCAATGCGGTATCCATGTTCTGCCACTCCCAAGACAGAGAACTCAGTGATCAAAGGGCGCTAATCACTCGGTGCTTGGTCTTCAGTGAGCAGTCACTGCTGTGTGCTCTGCCCCTCCAGCACTTACTGGAGCGTCAAGCTGTGCAGGGAGCAGCTGGCTCCGGCTCCCAGTGGCGTGCTGATAGGCTGAGCCAGTTGCCAATTAGGCATCTGGGCGAATCCCAACATTGTCTGGATCCCTGCAGAGCCTGGACTGGCTCTGTGACAACCAACAGCAGACTTTAGTCTGGGTCACATGAGTGCAGAACTAAGAGCTTTGGCCATAGTTCTCATATAACCATTTGCCGACCGGCGCAGCTGCGCAAAACAATGGATGGGTACGTTGTTCCCCTTAAGACCCACAGCACGGCGGGGGTCCCGATGCATGTGGCAAACACACAAATCCCTGTTCTGTCAGGGGACAGGAGACATATCGTTTGTTCCTAGTAAGTAGGAACAGCGATATGTCTCCTCCCCCAGTGAGTCCTATCCCCACACAGTTAGAAACACTAGCTAGGGAACACATTTAACCCCTTGATCGCCCCCTAGTGTAAACCCCTTCCCTATCAGTGACATTTACGCAGTAATCAGTGCATTTTTATAGCTCTAATCGCTGTATAAATGTCAATGGTCCCAAAAAAGTGTCAAGTGTCCAATCTCTTCGCCGCAATGTCGCAGTACTGCTAAAAATTGAAGATCACTGCCATTACTAGTAAAAAATAAATAAAAATGCCATAAATCTTTCCCATAGTTTGTAGACTTTTGCGCAAACCAATCCATATACGCTTATTGCGATTCTTTTTACCAAAAATATATAGAATATACATTGCCCTAAAACTGATGAAGAAATTTGTTTTTTTAAAAACATTTTTGAGAATATTATAGCAAAAAGTAAGAAAATGTTTTTTTTCAAAATTGTTGCTCTTTTTTTGTTTACAACGCAAAAAATAAAAAAACGCAAAGGTCATCAAATAACACCAAAAGAAAGTTCCATTTGTGGGGAAAAAGGGACGCAAATTTAATTTGGGTACAGCGTCGCACGACCGCGCAATTGGCAGTTAAAGGGACGCAGTGCCAAATTGTAAAAAGTGCTCTGGTCAGGAAGGGAGAAGATCTTTCTGGGCTGAAGCAGTTAATCATGCGGCACTCTGTCCCATGATGTAAGAAAAATATTAGTAAGCTGCAATATTTAAAACTTTTGTTTTTGAGCTTCTAAAATTCTGCTAAAAGTTTATTTATGGGCATTAAAAAGCTTCTTTAAGCTTCCTAAATGCTTGCTGTATAGGATTTTCTTTAGTCTACTGTTTATAAGCTAATGCATTTCGCTTCCTTCCAGAAAATGTATTAGTATTTTTTCATGAACAAGTATTACTTGTCCATGAAAAGCATAGGTTAGCACAACAAGTGAGAATCGGAGGTGAATAAAAATGCAGACTTTAGAATGCTTGCAATCCAATACTTAGCAAGTGCCTAAAAAATGAAGACATTTAAAAGGAAGTTTTAACAAGGAAAGAACCCATCTAGCATGCAGGGGAGGACAGAAAGCATGCAAGTCAAGCACACAGAAAGGCTCTACAAGTGGAAATAGATTTTCTGTAAGCAAATGCAACTATGGCAACATACAGGGCAAGATTCTGAAGTTAACCAATAGAGTAAACATGGAAGCAGCAGAACATGGACAGAGAGGCTTTGTAATAGGGTAAGCATACTGGAAGCTCAGAAACTACGAGCTGAATGACATAACAAAGAGTAGGAAAGAGTAAAGTTATTACACAGCCCTACAAAAAGAATAGGATATCATTTTCTGTTACAGGATACAAACAACCCAAAAACTACAACTAGAATAACAAGCCAATGACAACATCAACAGGATAGGCCAGAGAACAGCCAAGGTCTCCAACAAGAGTCTGTCAAACATCACGCAACTGACCTTCGGTTTCTTCTTTTCAGTTTTTCCCTTCACCTTTTTATGATAGGCCTTTTTCTAAGAGTAGGAAAAGAGAAAAGGCAAAGATTGCACAAGCCACAGTGAAAGAGACACTGTCACCTTGCCCTTGTAGATCAGAAAGCCTTTGTAATGTCCCCCTGCCCCAGCTTACTCCCCTTAGCAGAGCTCCCTCACAGCTCCCCTAAGCACACTGACATGTGGTGAGAGGTCTTGTACTCCCACATAACCTGAAGCAATAAGTATTGTTGCTGGCAAGTGGGAGTAGGGCAAAATATAAGTGGTGCAGGTGGACCCTTTACAAAGGCGCAGTCTCTTAGCCCAAGATGACAGTACCTTTAAAGCATAACTCCACTTTTGGTGAGAAAAAAACATTCCCCTCTAGGTGATCTATGCACATAGCAAGGATTATACCAAACTTTGTTGCAGATTCCTACCTTTTGTTATTCTGACGAAATCCCTGTGTTTGTATCCATGTGGGAAAGTGAATTCAATGGGAGGGGTTTCATAATTCTTAATTAGCTGCAGCACCTGCAGGGCACTAATAAGGAAAGCTACTGAGCCTGCATCCCTTAGACGTGATTTCATATTAGGAGTATCTCGCTGAAATTACATTTTTGTTGCAAGGGATGCCTGAAATCTGACGTGTATCTTAGTGTAGACTTCTGGGAAAATAAGTGAGCCAATTACACAAACAGTAAATGATGTTTCTGGGGGGTGTTCTGTACATATTCTGTGTGCAGAACGCCTCCAGATAGCTATATTGTCTTGCATTTTTAGAAAATTACAGAGCTGCAGATTGAAAAGGAAAGGTAATTTTTAATACAATTTAATTACATTATGACTTGTGGCAATTGCATACGCTGTATTATTTTTTTCTTTATGTACAATTTTTTTCCCCCATGAAAGTGGAGTTACCCTTTAAGCTAGCTCGACATGGACTGAGAGATCCACAAATACACTACCCAAGCATGCAGTTTAGCAGAGAAACCGAGCGGGGCTATCCAACCCCAACCTTGAGGGCCACCATCCTTCCAACTGTAAAATGCACTTGTAATCAATAGCAATGAAATAAATGTAGTTTTCCATTTTCGTCTACAAGTGACCCCCACCAATCATCTATTTGCTAAATTCTCCAAACTTTCTGGAGAATTTAGGAGGAATAGTACTTTTTCTTTTAATGAACATTTCATATGTTAACATAAAAAATGATGTTTTTAAAGCTTAATAAGCCCACTGACTGAAAGCGGAACTTCACCCAAAAGGGCAAGTTCTGCTTGTTTGGAACCTCCCCCCACTCCACTGCAGCATTTGTCACTTTTTTGGGGGGAGCTGGTACTTGAATTTGACAGGTACCCACTCCTACTTCCGGTCAGTTGCGCCAAGGTGATCTAAACCGGAAGTTCATCCCCCCGACCCCCCTCCTTCTCCTGCAGTCCTCTGGGTCTCATCACAGGTCCCGGAAGACTAAAGGACCATTCACAAGGCGCAGCATGGCCTGCACATACGCAGTAGGAAACCAGCTGTGAAGCCGCATGGCTTCATTGCCCATTTCCCTTACTTGAGATGCCAGGACTTGCTCCCGAAGCCGATTGAAGAATCAGCTTGGGTCAGGACATAGTTGGATCCCTGGACAGGTAAGCGTTCTTACATTAAAAGTCAGCAGCTACAGTATATGTAGCACCTGACTTAGTTCTTTTGGGGGAGCCTAAAGCTCCTCTTTAATGGTTTCTCAAAACATGCCCATTTCAAGGCATGCCTGTGGCAAGAACCGTTACAGTTGCTATTGTGCTTATGTTAGTTTTCAATTGAACTTTCAAGTCTTCAAATGGCTGGTGTCATAGCTGATCTTGTGTACAGGCAACTGCAGAGCTAACTGAAGGCAAATACAGGAGTTTCCTCAGCTATAAAGGATAAGCTGGTTTGGGTCAATTTTTAAAGTTTCATACTAGAATCAAACATTTCACAGGGCTTCTTCCACTACCTCGCACTGGTGACTGGAGGTTGCTTTAAAGAGAACTTGTTCTATCCTGCAGGGGAAAAAACAGGTTCACTTTAAAGTCAAGTATTTACAGCAGTTATACAGCCACTGCCGAGGCTGCAACATCCCGAGGTGTAATGACTGGGTGAATCAACAACCCACAACAGTTCTGGTGGCTAGTGACTTAATGTGGATGTAAAACCACTCTCATCCTTTCTAAACTACTGCCAGAGTGGTTATATATAAGGATATACGTGCCTCCTTCATGTATCCTTACCTGTCTCACCTGTCTGTTATGAGACCTGAAAAACTGCAGATTCTGTGGGTGGGTCTGTTGTCTGGAGCTCGGTGGGTGGAGTCGTGATGTCAGTAGACTCCCCGCCCACCTCTTCACTCCCCTTGTCAACATGCATTTTGTCCTGTGTATTTCTTACACTGAACGTCTGCTGGTCTGGTGGATTATGCCCCATGATCAAGAACATCCAGTCAAAACCCAGAAAAAGTCACCACATGACTTCAGCATGCCCAATCATGCTGAGGTGTGGAGCAGCCAATCCTGGGAGAGCTGGAGAAGAAAGGAGGAGGGGATCTGAAGTTCACAGAAAGTCTCTCTCAGGCTCCTGTATGAGATATGTAAATCACCTGTCACTCACAGCAAGGGAATAGAACTGCCTCCCATTTCTCTGTGTGTCAGTTTTTATCTCACTGAAAAAAAGGTAAGGACTGCTCAGAGTTAAATTAACTCTTCGTGGCAAGACTGGGCACAGATGACATGAAATCCTATACTGTACAAAGTGCAAGCTTTAATCGGGTTTACATCCACTTGAAGAAACAATGCTGAATGATAAAAATGCTGTCCAAAAATATGCAAGTTCTAAAGTAAGCTGGCAACTACACTACCCATAACAGAGTAATTTAAATCGTCTCGCTTCAACAGTTTCTTTTACCAAGTGACAAGTCTAATATGATTACATAAAACAGCAGAGTGGTCTTCATACTGTTTATTTTTTTCCTTTGTAAGACTGTTTCAGATGGTAAGGAGCCAACACATTAGGTTAGATTTTTAAAACTGTACATACAACTATATAAATATATTTATGATAAAAAAAAAGAACATGGCAAAGCAACTTCTGTAGTACATAAGTCATAGATGATATGCATTTTATTAAATAAAGGCGCACCCAAAGCTGCATGACCTTTTATCCAAAAGATGATTTAGGAGCTATTACATATCTGGTGATCGCGTCCTCGCACCCACCATTCCCGGGAAGCAGATTTTAAAGGCCAAAATTGAAAGCTGCTGTTCACATTAAATTCATTGTGCTATGCTAAATACCACCTGAACCATTTGACTCATCTACTTTCAGCCCTGGACTCCTAGGGTGTATGGCATGCATCAGGAACATGCACAGAGCCAATTCTGACACCTTTGTACAAGAGAAGTTTGGCTTTGAAAAAAATAAATACAGCTCCTGTTTCACAAATGTTTTATATGGTTGAACTCAGGGGACTGACCAACTACTGAATGGGATTTAAACTTTTGAGATCAAAAGGAAAATCCCTTTCTGAAACATGGCGTTCATTAGACAAAATTAAGTCCAAAAACCTTGGGGGGGGCGTTTCCGGATGTAAAGGAGAGCGAACGTCTCGGTGACAGCTCCAGCTATCCTGCCAAAGAATTCTGCCGAATCCTCCTTCCCTCTGTGCTATCCTGCTAAGTAAGCTCTTGCCGCCAGGTCGGGGATCACCCCCCCGATCCATCTAAAGGATGCTCCACCAAAAAGCAGCCACCTCCTAAGTCTCAGAGCCCCGCTGTGGGGATACGTGCGGCGGTCATCTTGCCATTGTCTCCAGGAGCCAGGCGGGCAGTGGCAGTGAGGACAAATCTGCAGCTGCTGCTAGATAGGGATACTGACAGGGAGAAATCGCCACAGACTCTGCGGCTGCAGAGCATTCGGGGGGGGACGACGACACACGACTCCTCCACAACAGCCATCCTCGCCACCATAGAGGCCAGCAAGACCACCCTCATGGGCCGGATAGACTCACTGGCCATTGAGTGTGGTCTCATCAGGCAAGAACTGGACAAATTCAGGGGCCGGGTTTCTGCTGCAGAGTCTCGCATCTCTGAGATTGAAGAAGCCGAAACGTTCTTTAAGGATATCCTTAAAACTGACGCAAGTGTCCTCAGCATATATAGTGGAGTGTGCCCACAGAGTCCCGATGGGCGCCAGACTGCAGGGGTCACCACCTAGACTTTTTTTTAGTAAGCTTCCTCAATTATCAGGACCTCATCCTCGCTGAAGCAAGAAAACAACCTCAGCTCAGGTATGAAAATACCACTCTACACTTCTTTCCTGATTTTTCCCTTGAGCTCCAGAGACACCGCTATTCTTTTGTGGAGGTGAAAAAGCGGTTACATGAGAAGTGCTGGAATGCTATATCCTAGCAAGCTGCGTGTGGAGCATCGGGGATTTGTGAAATTCTTTGAATCTCCATCGGATGCCTCAGAGCGGTTGGATACCCTAGTCTGACACTGCTGTGTCCCTGCTCGGCCCAGGCCCTATACCTTCTTTGTTAGCTGGTTGGGGGGGGGAGTTGACTGACTCCTTGGAAGGCACTACAGGCCTGTCCGGCCTTTCTATACTCCCCATTGAGATCAATTTTCCTCTTTGCCTTTTTTTGCATACCCTTTTTGTTACTGCTTACATATTGATCCTGTCAGACCATTACGTGGGGTCTGGAGTTTTTTGGGAGTTCTTTTGTGGAATGAAACTTTGAAACTTGGAATTCCTCCCCCACCTTCCCTCTGTGGAGTGCATGCAGTAGTTTTGAAGTTTTTGGGATTTAAGTCCTCCAGCGTGTGTTTTTGTGCATCAAGTTCGTTATGCTGGCGAGACAGGGAAAGTCAATGACTCTGTTGGGTTTTTTATAAGCTGAAGTTAATTTTTGTGTTTTTCTGCATCTTTTTTTATATACTACATGACGGTAATGTATTTGTGCTTTTTACATTATTAAAGTTCTCCCTATGTACAGGGGAGAGGTTCTCTCAGGAATGCAGGTTTTTTTAACGGTTCTTTATGTTACTGGTGTACGTTTATGTTTCAGTATTGTAAATGGCAATGTATGGCTCTGGGCTTCCTTTCTGGTACTGGGCTCCCATCTAGTGGTTATTTTTGCGGTCATGACTTTGAGTATTGGTGTCCTTTCCTGGAATCTCAGGGGACTCAAGTCCAAATTTAAACGGGCTCTGGTGTTAAAGTATCTACAGTCCCATCGCCTTCAAATTGTATTTTTACAGGAGACCCACTTGATGGGAAATAAGATACTTGCTATACGCCATCCCTGGATCCAATGAGCCATACATGCCACATTCTCTTCTTACACAAGTCTCTTCCTTGCTCTATTGAAATAGCACTCACAGACCCTGGGGGTCGCTATGTGGTGGTGATTATTGCGATTTATTCACATTGCTTAGCGTTGGTAAATATCTACACTCCTCCTCCATTCTCCAGTGTCATTTTATATGAAATATTGGAAAATCTAGCACCTCATTCACCATTTAGGTTATTGATTGCGAGTGACTAATATCCTGTATTATCATCTTGATACTTCTAACCTGCAACGAGCACCCAATCATGACTTATTTCACTGGGCTGAGGTTGCTGGACTCACTGAAAATTGGAGGTGGAAACATCCTATGGAATGGTGTTACTCTTATTTGTCCTCAGTTTTCAGAATAGATATGGCCTTTGCCAATGAGGCCCTGTTACCCATGGTGTCTGAAGCTACATATCTTCCTAGGGGCGTATCAGACCATACCCCATTGCAGATTACCCTACAGATTGGAGGCCATTGGTCTAGGGGGTCCTGGTGATTATCTCCTGGCTGGGTGGGGGAGTCCAAGGTGGGGGAGCTTTTAAAACCACACCTAGAATCATTCTGGCAAATTAATGAAGGATCAGTTATGGGCCAGATAGAATGGGATGCTTTTTAGGCCACTACTGGGGGATGTACATATCGGCCATTAAAGCAAGGGCAGAACATAATCACATGATGGCAACCCTGCAAGACAGAGAACAGGAATGTGCGAAAGCGAATGCTGATACACCTTCCCCAGATACCTTGGCAAATTTACAAAATGCCTGGAGGGCAGTGCACCGCCATTATAAGGGCATTGCACATTGCGACAGAGTGCTGATCAGATTTTTGAGCAAAGGGACAAAAATGGTAAGTTGCTTGCATTATTGACAGCTGAGGCTAAACCCCTGACAGCGATCCCATGTATTTCCTCCCAATCCAAAGAGCTGTTCACCAACAGAGGATATCCTACAGACGTTTGTATTATAGGGATCTCTACTCACCCATAGCCCCTTACAACAATTTAGGATCCGATGGTTCTTTTAGACCCCTTAAAATCTACCTGTTGTGTCAGAGGAGATTAGATAGACTTTGGATGCCCCCTTTAAGGAGGAGGTGACAATTGCTATAGGTTATTTTCCTAATGGAAATGCACCAGGTCCAGATGGACTACCGATCGAGCGGTATAAACAATATGCCAAGGTTCTTTCACCGAGATTCCTTTGATTATAAAATGATTGTTTTAAGAATGGCTCCCTTCCTTCTTTTACGAGACACATATAGTGTTGCTGGCCAAACCTGATAAAGACCCCCTTCAGTGTTCATCCTACAGACCTATAGCCCTACTTAATATGAATTTCAAAATACTTACTAAATTGTTAGCCAACAGACTCATTCCTGTCCTAGAGCACTTGATCTCCCCTGACCAGATTGGCTTCATGTCAAAAAAAGCCACTGACATTAACCTGCACAGGACCGGATATTTCCAGTGGAGGTGTTCTAGTCTTTTTGGACCTTGAAAAAGGCTTTATTCGGTAGACTGCAATACATGACCCGATTGTTGGAAGCGAATAGGTTTGGCAGTTCAGACAGTGGATCAGTATTTTATATCATAACCCAACTGCGGTCATTAAACTAAACAGCTTGCTCTCTGAATTCTTTTTGATGGGTAGGGGTACCCGGCAAGGTTGCCCTATGTCTCCTGGGCACTTTGCCCTGTTCATTGAACTCCTGACTGTGGCTCTGCGAGCCTCTCCAGAAGTACAGGGTATCCAGGTCGGCAGTCTGATAGAAAAGACGACTTTGTACGCGGATGACAGTATTATTTTTGCATGACTCTGATACATCCCCGTCCATTTTGAATACCTTTGCTGTTTTTTCCGGTCTGAATGTAAACTAGAATAAATCCCAGTTTCTTCCACTTAAGACTCCTTCTCCTTCTTGCAGGGTTCCAGCCAACTGCCCCTTACAACAAGTAGGTAAGGTTAAATACCTGGGCATCTATATCTCTAGTTCAGTCTCTGACTTCATTACCTTGAATGTCACTCCGTTAATGCAGACGCTAAAACGTAGATTGCAAGCTTGGCAGAATATCCCCCTAACGCTCATTGAGAAAGTTAATTTGCTAAAGATGAATTTCTGCCCCTCTTCCTGTATAGATTTCGTTATTCACCTGTGTGGATACCAAAATAAATCTTTAGGACCATAGATAGTTTGGTGTCTGCATTCTTGTAGAAGGGGCGAAACCCTAGGATCAAACTGCAGGTGCTCCAGCAACCCTGGAAGCAAGGGGGGGTTGGCGGTACCAAATTTTTTTCATTACTTCCTGGCTGGGCAATTAGTTTTCACCCAAAGGTGGTTAACCCTCCCGGACGATGATGCAGCAGTCGCTTTGGAAGCTGCTCTAGAAGGCTCTTATTAGGCACTGATGCATCTTTTGCTCAGGGGCAGTAGTGCCCCATACCCTATCACTACATCTATGCGGGCAACTGTTAGAGCATGGGTGGCAGCTGGTAAAGCAGAATTAATGGACTGTTCGGTAATTTCTCCCCACACTTCATTATGGAAAAATCCTCAGCTTTCGCACTTCTATAAAGTACCCTGACCCTGTTATATGGACCGAATTTGGTATTAAAAAGGTGGGGGATATGGTTAGGAATGGCAAACTTTTGCAATCTGAGGAGTTGAAATCTAAATTTAACCTAATTCTCACCTGTTTTGTTATCTCACCTGTTGCGTCATGCATAAAACTCAATTTAGTACTGCACCAATCATGCTGAAAGAAAGCGATATGGAATCTATGCTTAGGGACGATCAGTTAGACAAGGCTTTGTCCAATATTTATAAGCAGCTGTTTGTGGATATCAGCAGGATCCTTATGCCTTGCAGAGCGGCTTGGGAGAGGGTGTTCCCTCAGGAGGACAGGGATGACTAGGACGATCTTTGGGAAATTCATTTCTCCAGATTGGTTTCGGCTAGAGACCATCTCATCCACTATGAATTACTGCATCAAATATACCTTACTCCAGCCAGACTGGCTAGAATCCCCCCCTCCCCCCCCGGTCATCCTGCTGCTGGTGGTGCACCTCACCCAGGGCGGATTTTATGCATATTTTTTGGAACTGTACGGCTGTACAGAAGTTTTGGGTGGAGGTTACTGAATGTATAGAGAAGTAACTACTATGTTAGACCCACTGTTAAAAGTGTGTCTCCTGGGACTAGTCGATGTTCTGGCCTCTAAAAGAGAGTAACACTGAGTCTACTATGCTAGAAAGACGATAAATCTCTCTTGGAAAAAACCTTCACCTCCTGCTGCTCCGGCCTGGAAGTCACTTATTAATAAAGCCCTTCCTTTCTACAAAGCCACAAACACTAGTAGGGGAATGCCAAAAAAATGTGATAAAGTGTAGGGGGGAGGGAGGGGGGCGAATAGTGTTTCTACAGTGTCTGACTGAGTTGGTATATTCTAAACGACTTCTAATAGTGTCAATACTGTTTAGGGGTGAAGTTTGATATTGACATTTTGAGTCTTTGTATAGTGCTTTCTTTAAACTAGGAATTATATCTAGTGTCTGTTTATTCCTATAGACCAGTAGATGGTTATAAGAACTGGGAGTCCATAAAGACATGTTATAACACGTTAAGCTTGTTCATAAGATGTAATGGACTTGCTGTTCTTACAGTTCTATATTTGCCTTTGAGCTATACTATTGGCCTAGTGCTGAGGTCATGTTAGTACTGTGTTGCCTGGCAGTAAGGCTATTTTTTTTAACGTGTATGTGTTTTCCGTTTCTGTATTATTACGAAAACTTTAATAAAAAGAATCCCCCCCCCAAAAAAAAGTCCAAGAACCTTGATCAGTGGCCTTCAAAGATTAGAGTTGAACAGCAGACAAATTATATTATATACACACACACACAGACATATATATACACACACCCAAGCTATACAGCTGGTCTATATGATCACAATTTTACTAGTAAAAGGATATTCACTGGAGAAATCAGACAATACACAGACGTTTTACTAACCTTCTGCTTAGCCGGAAGACTGCTCCCATCTCGTTCTGACATCAATCTCCATTTCTAAAACAGAGATAAGAATGTTGGAGGTGAGATGTTAGTCAAATTACCAAACTAGAGATAGGATTTGTACAAGGGCACCAAGACAGACACATTCCCAAAGAAACAAAATCTTATTCAAAATCTCAGTACTGAAAGTAACTGTAGGAAAATGCATTTCTATGTTATAGGTTTTTAGCTGTGAATAGAATGGAGAAAGTTTAGGTAATCTGTCAGATTTTTCCGCTATCCGGGGCTGCATTTAGAGGTTTCCCCTCACTTCCTGGGGACCACCCTTTTACCAGATAGGAAAAAAAGGAAATGCTCCATGGCTAAAATGGCAAATGATCACTTCTGATGCTTTGC
This sequence comes from Aquarana catesbeiana, assembly GCF_042186555.1. Classification (NCBI taxonomy): domain Eukaryota; kingdom Metazoa; phylum Chordata; class Amphibia; order Anura; family Ranidae; genus Aquarana; species Aquarana catesbeiana. Next base: position 225,893,372 of record NC_133332.1, on the reverse strand, counting down.
AACAGCACCTTTAGGCGGGAATTCACTCCCCTCCTTTTCTACTTTTGGAACTCAATTTTTTGTGGGCGAGTGGGCACACAGCTTTGACAGGTAACTGTTACATACTTCCGCTGGAATCACCCAAGCGATTTCACTGAAAGTTCACTCCCCTCCCTGCCGCAACCTTCTACGATACATCAAAGGTCCCAGGGGGCTGCGGGACCATTCATGCAGTGCAGCTTCACAGCCAGCTTCCCACACTTACCATGGCGGTGCCAGGAACCCAAAGACTGGTGAAGAATGGGCCCAGGTTAGTACAGCGCTGGATCCCTGGACAGGAAAATGTTTTATTATTAAAAGTCAACAGTTACAATATTTGTAGCTGCTGACTTAATTTTTTTAAAAGTGAATGGAGAACAGCTTTAGAGTAGAATTCCAGGACATACGCAACTAATATGATAGTGATATTAAAGTCTTTTTTTTTTTAACAACATTTTATACTTACTTGCTCTGTGAAACAGTTTTACGCAGAGCAGGCCAAACCCTCCTCTTCTGGGGTCACCCGCCAGTGCTTCTGGTTCCTCCTGCCTTCAAATATCTCCCCTAAAAAGCCGCCTGCTGGGGGATGTACTCATGCGGGCTTGCTGCCGAGCTGCACTGTGTGCGCGTCTATTGGCACACACACTGATCCCTCATCACTGGATTTAACTGAAAGTAGTGAGAGCCAATGGCATTGCCCCTCTTGGGCAATCGCTGGACCGAGATCGGGCTCAGGTATTTTAGGGGGCTTTTAGGGGGCTGCACCTAAAAGATTTTTTTACCTTAAAGCAGAGAGTGCATTAAGGTAAAAAAAAAAAAACAAAACATAATGACGACATGAAAGAAGTTTGTTTGAAATCTTTGAGAATGTATTAAAAAAAACACCACATGTACATAAGTATTCACAGCCTTTGCCACGACACTCAATATTGAGCTTAGGTGCATCCTGTTTCCACTGATCATCCTTGAGATGTTTCTAAGGCCGGGTTCACACTAGTGCGACACGACAGCCGTCCTACTTTGGATCCGACTTTGCCCTGCGACTTGAAGCTGACATACGTCCGACTTTCAATGAACGGGGATCCGACTTGGATCCCCGCCAATACCAGGCACTTTGGTATGAATCTTGAGCAGGAACTCCACGCCAAATTTTAAATAAAAAACCGGCATGGGCTCCCCCTCCAAGAGCATACCACCCCAAAAATCCATACCAGACCCGGTTCCGAGCACGCAGCCCGGCCGGTCAGAAAAGGGGTGGGGACAAGTGAGCACCCCCCCCCCGTACCAGGTCGCATGCCTTTAACATGGGGGGGGGGGGGTGCTTTGGGGCAGGGTGGCTTTGAGGTGGAGGGGGCCACAGGGCGCTCCCCGTCCCAAAGCACCCCCCCATGTTGAGGGCATGCGGCCTGGTACGGTTCAGGAGGGGGGGGGGGGGCGCTCGCTCGTCCCCACCCCTTTTCCTGACCGGCCGGGCTGCGTGCTCGGATAAGGGTCTGGTATGAATTTGGGGGGGAACCCCGCACCGTTTTTGCGGCGTCGGGGGTTCCCCTTAAAATCCATACCAGACCCAAGGGCCTGGTATGTTCTTGGAGGGGGAACCCATGCCGGTTTTTTATTTAAAATTTGGCGCCGAGTTCCCCCTCAAGATCATCTGAGCACAAGTCGCATGCCAAAGTCGCATCACGCAAGACGGCGATCTGACTTTGATCCGATTTCAATGATAGTCAATGGGCTGAAGTAGGATCAAAGTCGGACCAAAGCAGTACAGGGAATATTTTCAAAGTCGGACCGACTTGTGTCGGACCGGTTAGGACAGCTCCCATAGGGAAACATTGATTTTCACACGTCATGCAACATGAGCTCTCAATGTTGGAGCGTTTGTCGCACTAGTGTGAACCCGGCCTAAAACTTGACTGGAGTCCACCTGTTATAAATTCCGTTGATTGGACAAGGCACAAACACCTGTCTATATAAGGTCCCACCAGTTAACAGTGCATGTCAGAGCAAAAACCAAGCCATGAAGTCCAAGGAATTGTCTGTAGACATCCGAGACAGGATTGTATTGAGGCCCAGATCTGGGGAAGGGTACCGAAAAATTTCTGCATCATTTAAAGTCCCAATGAGCACAGTGGCCTCCATCATCTGTAAATGAAAGAAGTTTGGAACCACCAGGACTCTTCCTAGAGCGAGCACACCCGGCCAAACTGAGCGGTCGGGGTAGAGGGGCCTTAGGGAGGTTTTGAGAAACAAAATTCTCTGGTCTGATGAAACACAGATTGAACTCTTTGGCCTGAATGGCATACGTCATGTCTAGAGGAAACCTGACATCACTCATCTGGCCAATACCATCCCTACAATGAAGCATGGTGGTGGCAGCATCATGCTGTGGGGATGTTTTTCAACGGCAGAAACTGGGAGACTAGTCAGGATCGAGGGAAGATGAATGTAGCAATGTACAGAGACATCCTTGATGAAAACCTGCTCCAGAGCGCTCTGGGCCTCAGACTGCGGCAAAGGTTCATCTTCCAACAGGACCCTAAGCACACAGCCAAGATACAAAGAAGTGGCTATGGGACAACTCTGTGAATGTCCTTAAATGGCCCAGCCAGATTCCAGAAATGAACCAGAGTGAACATCTTTGGGAAGATCTGAAAATGGCCGTGCACGACGCTCCCCATCCAACCTGATGGCGTTTGAGAGGTCATGCAAAGAAGAAAAGGGGAAACTGCCCAAAAATAGGTGTGCTAAGCTTGTAGCATCATACTTAAAAGGACTTGAGGCTGTAATTGGTGCCAAAGGTGCTTCAACAAGGCATTGAGCAAAGACTGTGAATACTTATGTACATGATATTTTTTCGTTTTCTATTTTTAATAAATTTTCGAAGATTTCAAACTTCTTTCACGTCATTATGGGGTATGGTTTGTAGTATTTTTAGGAAAAGAATTAATTTAATCCATTTTGGAATAAGGCACACAACAAAATGTGGAAAAAGTGAAGCGGTGTTAAAACTTTCCAGATGCACTGTACTTTAAATAAGTCCCCCCCCCCCCCCCCCCCCTTACACCTATGCTGAGTAACCTGTTAAGAAAGATCTATATACATTCCCATTTTCAGGACGGTCATGTAATTTGGCTACCCTCTGTTAACTGGAAACAGCTGCAGGGGAAAGGAGGGAGCGCAGATACCCTTGTCTTGGGGAGAGGAGGGAACGATATTTCTGAGTAAGCTGGAAATCATGCCAGTATAATCATAGCTCCCTATTTTAACAATCTTAAGTGGCATTGATAGGCGGTTGGGAAGTTGCATAAATGTAACCCAACTGCTTATTTTGAAGGTCTTTGTGAAAGAGCCCTATCAGCTTACAAGTATCTGCCACTTGTTAAAATTTGAAGACTGGAAGGCTGCCAAGTCCTTGCCATCAGAGAAAATAAACTGAGATGAGCTGTGATATCAGTGTCCCTGATGTGAAGAAACATTTCCTTACAATTCATACAGCTACAGAGGTGAATGGGAGTTTGTCCAGAATATGTAAAATGCTTTAATATGCATAACCCGTGCACAGGTTTACTTTGTGTATTCTTTAAAATGTGTGCTGAAATTATTGTCCATTTTTAAAAACTGCTGTCTTTAAATAATATTATCCCTAGCAAATAGATTTTTTAAAATTATGGGTGATGCTTATACCCTCTAAAAGGCCAAGTCCACCTTTAAAAATAAATAAATATATATATGTGCACATATTTTTGCAGGGAAAAAAAAAAGGTACATTATTATTTATTTGCATAGGAGTCGCTAAAGCATTGCACCTGCAATCGGTAGATAGTAGAGTTACGCTTTAAACCTCCTATGTCATTTAAAAACACTTAATTTCTTTATGGGATGTTAACCATAAGCTGTTGTAGCAGTGCTAAAGATTGAATTGCATTTTTGCTAAATTTCTCATAAAATTTCATGTTGCTCTGCTGTTGTTGTTTTTTTCTACTACTCTGTAAAGACAGCCAACTGGCCTGCAACCCACACGAATGCAAGTTAGAACATACAAGTGCGAATAGCTGTGTGACTCACCACCATAGTGCTACGCCACGATCATTAAATTGTCACGTATACAGTCTCACAATTCCTGCTTGATATCCTTGTATCTTCCTTTTATCCTTCATTCAATGACCTTACATTGCTGTTTAGATATGTTACTATATTTTGCTAATGCGAGGCATAATTGGTTTATTGCAGTCCTAATTAACCCCTTCATGGCCGAGGGTAAAACAAGCCTTAACTGGGCTTTCATAGGGTAGTAAATGGTAACAGATATATCCTGTTTTTTTTTTATCAAAGGAAAGCTGGCCCAAAATAATAAAAGAATTTTAGTTTTTATAATTTAGCTGTATATTTCTTGCCAATACAATAACTTACCAATAAAGAACTGAAAATAAATTCTCCTGCAGCGATACCACATAGGTAGATGTTATTTGTTGTTTGTACCCAAAGTAGGGCCCAGAACCAATGGTGTGCATTTTGCTTTTTTTATCCTACCTAAAACACATACACCGACACAAATTTTAAAAATGCATTTTTTTAAAAAATCCTAATATACTGGCCCAGACCTTTGACCCTTACCTTGAACTCCAACACTAACCTAGATCAAACCTTGATCTGGATATTTTTTCTCTCTTTATCTCCATTCAGAGAAGAAAAAACCCAGGAGCGGCTAAGCAGTGAGTGATCACTATGACAGCCAATCAGAGGCTATCACAGCGATATCAGGTTATTGGGAACCGGGACTCCTGGTTCCCAATCATTAGTAGGAGACCAACATCTCTCGGCTCCCAGCACAAACACAACACATATGTGGTGCCCAGGTTTAAAGCCTACCTCCTGGATGCTGCATATATGTTACCATGTCCATAACCTAAAACACAATGGATTTAAAAGAGAGACTGTGAAATGGTATATAAGGACTCCTGGACTTGTCTGGCCCCCTACTTTCTGTATTTTGATCCAAGGGATCAACAAAAGCTTTAACTTGATTTCTGTCATGGTGAAGGAAAACTCCCTCCATACAAAAAACAAAAACAAAAACACAGACACACAAGGATCTAAGCCTTCCTCACTGTACCAAACGTATTTAAATAAATTACTGTCCTACCCATTTAATCATCCAAACCACTTCAAGTCCTAAGATACTTACTGTTTTTAGTTTCTTTGTAGCAAAATCTTTAATTACTTCTGTTTTGGTCCCTGATTTCTGCAAACACAAAACAATAAGAAGAGTCAACAGCAATATTTTCTAGATAAGTTATGTGTAAGGAGACCTTAAAAGGTATGAAATAAAAAAACAAAAAGGCATGAGCACATAAGAAGCATTTGTTATCTTACTTTCAGTGCTAATTTACAGCACTAACGACAGACTTCAGTTGAACAGACAGCGGTACACACAGAGCGAAATTTGTCTGATTCCTGCTGAACCAGCTGATTTTTGGTCCCGTGTATACCAGCCTTAAGACAAGAATGTTTACTATTTTCTCCTTAGGTGTTTTTTTTCTTTAATTTCTGTAATGCAGCATTTTGACGGAACTTGGGGAGGTGGGAGTAGACCCAGGTGGTAGGCTCTGTTTTAAAATGTTAATTTTCCAGCACTTCAGGTTCAGTAAAATCTACTAGAGAATAAATAATAAAAAAAAATTGCTGTTACTTCCGGCCCCGCCTTCTGCCAGTTTTAAACAGAGCCAATATGTGTCAAACTGTGAACACTGTAGGCATTGTCCAGAGAAAACCAGCATTGAAAGGCTGAGGTATGCAAAAGATGGTGAGAGGTGTGTGGTGTGGCATCCAATTTCAAAATGCACCTATCCCACTTATAATTGTCCAGGCTACTACAGTACCTTGATTTGAGTTTATTCAATAAAAGCAAGCATTTGACAGTTGATCCAGAGGAGGCCTAAAACCTCCAATAAAGCATGATCAAATTTGCTTCAGCAGGGGGACAACCCCCGCCCCGCCCCCCAAAAAAAAAAAAAAAAAAAAAACACCCTTCCTGATTCCCCAAGCGGCAATAGGATATCACCTAGATCATAAAATATATACACATACATACACACACATATATACATACACACACACACACACACACATATACACACACATACATACACAAATGTATGCCCTCAGTTTTACACTGACCTTTTTGTGGCATCTGCGTTTCACACACTTCCTGCTGATGTCCAGATCTGGGTTTTGTTGCCTCTTTAAACACACAGAACAAGCCTCACAGTCCTCTGTTGCAGTACAGCCCTGACAAACTCCACAGTCACCTGGCTGTGCAAGAAGAATATAATGAAAACAATTACTGTTTGCAACATACAAATTACACTAAAGCTGTAAAGAAATGCTGTTAAACAGAAGGATAAGTGGAGTTACTCTATTCAAATAACTGCTGAAACTCTTGTGTTAAAACAACAGCAATGAAAGATACAAATTAATGTTGCACAAGAAAAAGAAAAACAGGAAATGAGGAGAGCTGCATTGTTAACCATGAAGGCTCTTGTCAAGACTCGACTAATACCTATTTCAAGAGATAACCTAGATAAAACATAAATCTTCAGCAGGGTGGGAAACTTTGTTCATTTTCTGGGAATGCTCAGCACCAAAGTGGTGCAGGAACAGGTTGCTCTTAAGCTGGTCACACAAAAGTTGCTGCGATGGTACCTTGTGGATAGCCTTCAGACAGCGCCTTTTCACGCACTTCCAGGAGCTTCCGAATTCAGGGTTGTGGGTACGGAGGAGACATATCGAACAATAACCACAGTTCTCAGTCAAACTGCATGCAGCACAATTACCACAGCCGGTGCTCTGAAGTTAGGAAGGAGATATTAACAGGATTTCCCACCTGTATAATTCACCAATTTCACACACTACAAAACATTCTATGATAGAGAAACTCCTGTTTAACTAAGAAATTATACCAAAAAAAAAAAAAAGTGTGTTCTCCTGGAGGGGGAAGTGGGCTGCGTGGGGTGCTGTCCCTGCTGGGAGAACACAGTCATTATTACTAGCTGCTAGAGCCACTGGCAATAATCACATGTAAAAATCTGACATGCTGGTTGTACCCAAATTGAATCGATGAATCGACTTGGGTACAATCAGCCTGCCCAGAGATGGTGCAAATATTGTCTGGTCCCTGCTGAACCGGCCAAGATTCTAACTATCTAAGGCCGGCTTAAGTAGGAGAGGCTTAATTACCATCAGCTGAGCAATGCAAGCTTCTTGTGTGCAGCGACTGATGTGAAGGTACAGTATGTAAATAGCTGAGTTGGCCTGTGATAAATAAATCTTAGACCGGTAATAGGAAAAAGCATGGCATCCGTTTAGGAGTGACAAAGTCTTATAAAAAGTGTTTCAGAAAAAAACAAATCTACTTTTATGCAACCCCTTTGGAAAAAATAACAAGAATCCAAAACAAGTGAAAAATTTGATTTTCTGACACCAGACACTTTTAAAACGTTGTTCAAGGTACCAACAAGAAGGCTGTATAAGGGGACAGAGGCCTAAAGACCAAAAACAAAAATGTGAGGAGATTACAGGCTGCAGAATGTCTAGGGCACAGGAGACCTATGTAGGAAATAAAACGCAGTCCTAGCACAAGGCCTGGGTAGCCGATGGCAGTAGCAATCCCTATACTGCTATCCTCAAAATTTAAAGTGTCAGCACAAGTTGCTGGCCATTTGAGAGCCGGGTTTATGATGGCTTTATAAAAGCTAAGCCAGTCTCTTAGTGCTGAAATCGTAAAAAAACAAAAAAAAAAAAAAAAAGGACTCTGGCTGCAGCTAGAAATTACAAAAAATTCTTTTGAATTGTTAAACAAAAATATTAACAATAATATTATAGTTCAGTGATCATTTTATATGATATATTATTTTTCTTTTTTAAAAGACAATAATATGGGTCAGCACTATTGATCCACTGTGAAAACATATCATTATACTGCTCTTAATTAGGAAACTCAATATCCTATAGAATAGAACTATTGATTCATCCTCAAAACTGGTTGTAAAAGCAAAGTTTGGACAAAGTCAACGTTACATGCATGGCCGATTGCCAATTTGAAGTTCTATGTATTTTACAACCTTAAAAGAGAAGTTCAGGAATCTCAAAAAAATTAATTAAAAAAATCATACTAACCTAGATGGTTGCAGCACTAATTCCAGCTGCAGTTGTCCCCTGCTGCCTCTCTAGACCGAGAACTGAGCGATCAAACGTCACTGACCGCTCAGCTCTCAGTCTTCAGCCTGATGATTCACAAGTTCTCTGCCCCTCCAGCGCTCACTGGAGTGCTGAGCTGTGGAGGGGCAGAAGCGGCACATTGCAAGGCTAAGCCAGCTGCCGGTCAAGGCATCTGGGCGAATACCAACCATATAGTCCAGATCTTTTCGGAGCCTGGACCAGGTCTGTGATGTCAGTTGAAAACGGGTCACAAGAGTGCAGAACTAAAAGCACTCCTGTGACCCACAGAAGTATAGCCCAAAAAAAGCTTTGGCTATACTTCTCTTTTAACAAGCATCAAAGCAATGGATTGAACAGGTGCAGTGATCCTTTGCTTCCAGAGTAAAGGGTGCCCATTTAGGATCAAGGCTTATTCACATCTGAGGTGCCCAGAAGGAAGAGGCCAATCCTACTGGGAACAGAGTAAGGTGCAAGCCAAGAGGTCCCAGAGGAGGGTTAAACTATAGTTTTTAAAAGGAGCTCCAGCCAAAATTGTTATTCAACAATTTACCAAGTAAAGGATATCATGTAGATAAACCACTTTGGATCTTTTAGACAGTCTAGTCAATTGCAAAAGAAGTAAAAATTGAAAAGATCCTCTCTGAATCTACTAAAAAAAACATGTCAACACCATCTGAATGAATGTACTATGATCAGACTAAGCTAGGGATCCCCAAACTATGGCCCTCCAGCCGTTTGTGGAACTACACGTCTCATGAGGCATTGTAAAACTCTGACATTCACAGACATGACTAGGCATGATGGGAGTGTAGTTCCTGAACAACTGGAGGGCCATAGTTTGGAGACCTCTAAGTGAACTACACAAGGAATGGCTTTGCAGTTAGGCTGGTTGACTGCCAACACCACAGTGGGACCAGAGATGGACCTGGGGCCCCAAATACCTTTAGCGCATATATTTCAATAAAAAGAGGCTCACCTTCAGCAGCTTCTGTTCCCTGTTGAAAGCTCTTCGATTAGCTAAGAATAAAGATGGAAAAACAGTTATCTCACAGGATTACATTGCAATTGTAAGGATGTAATGTGACTGCGTAGACTTGATCTGGAGAGCCATATTTTAGCTCTCCATAGGTTCAGGATTAAAATTATCAAAATAAATGTAGTTGTTGGTCTGGGTTAACACAGTGCTCCACAAATATCAATCAAGGGGTTCACATCCCAATAAGAGGATTGCAAACCTCAATTTACTTATTTTATCTTCATCATATCCTTTATTTCTATAAAAAAAATGTTTTGGCTGGAGCTTTAAAAGATACATAGGGAGAAAAATGGGAATACTGCAAATATATTATAGTCTCAGAGACAAAAGGGACACAGAGAAGACAGCTGATTGTGAAAGCGCTGAAGAGAAATGAGGTTACATGTAACCTGTTCATTTTGTGTCCATTTCTTCTATTTCAGCTAATGTAAAGGAAAAAAAAAAAAAAAAACTTGAAAAAGATTTTGGACTTTTGCTCTCTGTAACAGTCTCCCTCTATGTACTCTGACCATCTCTCTGGAGAGAGAATAGTGAAAAGCTACAGCAGACATTAAACCAACAGAGGGCATATGGTTTAAAACCAAAAAATTATTTCAGAAGCGTGTGCACAGTAGTGATCACCCAGATAAACTGTATTTATAGTCTTTGTATTAGATAAAAGAATCTATTCTAAATCATATTCTACAGCTTTAATATATACAATACACAATAAATACTATTATAAATAATTATATATATATATATATATATATATATATATATATATATATATAAAATTTCAAAGGCAATAATCAGTGAAATACTGTAACAACATTATTCTGATGATGTAGATATATAAATGATTACATAAACTGTTTTATTACTTTTTAGAATACAACATCCCCATTAATTTAAATAATATACACCATGAGATTATGATACCACCACATGAACCCGGTTCTTCCAAGTCCTGAAGAAGTGGACGAGACCCGAGAATAAACACTGACGTAGGAGACACCCGTAAGTATAAAATATATCGAACTGAAATATGCATTTGTAATTTGTATATAAAAACAAGGGATGATAGATCTATGTGGAATACACTGTTGTTGTGTATAAGGAATTATGGTGGACCTTTAGGTTTTATTGGCTTTGAAATAAATCATATATGATATGGTGTTTATTGTTGCATTTTGTATTTACTGAAGTCTTAGGATATAAATTGTAACAGATGTTGAGCTGCATTTGACAGCCCCTTGTCTAATACAAATATAAAAAATGAAATAAAAAGGAGCTTCTGGACCTTGGTGTATGTGTTTATATGTATATGAATATATACAGTATATACAGTGTGCAAGTTATAAGTGCCTAAATCTTTTCACTGAATTAGGAAGAAGTGCCAATAACTGACAATTCCATGACACCACAATCTGCAGCTGTTCATCGAGGTAGCATTAGTGAAAATTTTCAGATGTTTTTAGAAAAACTTTGCAGTGGTAGACCACAGTAGTAACTGATTAAAGTTGAGCTGTTGTGATTTTCCACACTTCAATGCAATGCAGACTGCTGACATCTGCCATTCTACTGAAATAATCTGAATAATCCACTGCAGCCTATTACCTAATCAGTGCACTAAAGAAAGGATGGCTGATGAGTAGAAAGAAGTTTCCGGTAGAGAAATTCAAGACCTTGCACCTGTAATAAGGACCTAGTCTTCTAGAAGGAGGAGTTTACACTATTATATCTGGTAATGGAAATACAATCCCTTTCTTTGTGTGGAGGCTCTCCATACACTGCCTAGCAGATAAAGGCATATGAAAGAGGAACTGAAGTTCCGCTATAAGAAACAGCAAGCAGGCAGGCTTTTATTGCAGAAGAGACATGCAGTGTCTCTTTAGCAAATAATATGTCCCTAACTGCCTGCTCGCTGTCTTCCCAAGCTCTGTAAACTTGTGCAGCTCAGCTTACAGCGCACAGCCTGTTTCTGAATGTTGGGATGACGGTATCCTGCGCACGCACAAAAGGGATCTCTTCCCCCGCCAGCCAATAAAGAGTCCCGAAGACCTGCACTCAGAAGATGCCAGAGCAGGACCGTTAGACAGGCGAGTATTAAAGTGGTAGCAAACACAGCATGGTCACTTGTACCTACAGGTAGGCTTATAATAAAGCTTACCTGTAGGTACAATCAATACAGTCACTGGCCCATGCGCACTACGCTATGCATTGAGGACACACTGAATGTGTCGTCAATCCAGAGCACTGTGCCGTGGCCATGACTCCCATGCACATGGGTGGGAGTGACGTCATAGCGGGTCGGTCAAGCGGTCGGAGCCCGCAAACCCATAAGAAATATTGGATGAACATGGAAGACCCGCCAGGGGTGACAGTGTGCTGCTGGAGGGATCTCCTTTACAGCTAAGTCTCTCATAATGTGCAAGTATGAGGCGCAAACTAGCATATTACATCATTAACTTACAGGAGAACTTTATTTTATTTTTTTAAAGACTTTACTCCTACTTTAAGCTTTTAGTTCTGCTTTAAATTTGGGTATTCAGTTTCTCACAAGAAATTTTAAAAAGGTGAGTGGTGTGCAGTCTATGTTCCATCAAAATGGGTGAAAAGAAAACCGAAGGCATCATGCATACAAAATGGGAATTTTTTTTCTTCTGCTGCAAGTTTAAAGAAAGGGAGAATCGCAGAAGTTACAGAAAAAAAATCTCCACCATCAGAGAATACTGCTCTTATTCTGTTTAAAATGACTTCTTACCACGACAGTTACCACAGTACCAAATATTACGCTTCGACCGACCGAACTCGACCCCAGTAAACCAAACTTTACAACCGCTGCAGCACCTAGAAGAGAAGTGCGTTTAAGAATTCTTACACTTGTCAATCTATGTGATTTGACAGCAACATTACGCAAGTGATATGCTGATGGCCATTCAGCAAAAACAGCTATTCAATGTAGATCACAGAGTTTATTCTGTTTACCTTGGATTAGAAGTATAAAATGTAAAATGAATGACCAACCAGGGTCTAGCTGCTAGCATATAAAGTGACAAAGAATCTTTCATAAAATCTAGCAGCTTTCCGCTCTTGTCCCTCAGACCTGGATCCATTGTTAAAAAAAGGAGTTCTTCATTTTTAGAGTAATGGAGGGTTGAAAGTTTTTTGTTGCCATCTGTGTTCCATTGCAGAAATTTTCCTTCACTTCCTGTCCTAAGTGAGGGCATCCTGGGGTGTCACCAGAACTAATGCCCCCCATTAGGAGGATTTCCCCTCAATTCCTGTTCTGATGTCAACCCAAAATGTGTGATATTTTTTTCCTTTCACTTTCAATGATAATGATAAACAGGACAAATAGAGAGGGTGACTCTCCTTAATGGGGATACAGACAGCAATAAAAACTGACAGGTGATCTAATCCATCTCCACTCTATCCAAAGCTAAAAAAAAAAAAAAAAAAAAGGTTTTGCCTTCAGTGACACTTTGGGGTTCATTTACTGAAACTGGAGAGTGCAAAATCTGGTGCAGCTCTGCATGAAAAGCAATCAGCTTCCAATTTTTTTTTGCCAAAGCTTAATTGAAGAAGCTGAAGTTAGAAGTGGATTGGCTCCCACGCACAGCTGTACCAGATTTTGCACACTCCAGTTTTAGTAAATCAACCCCTTTAAAAGCGGCGTTTCACCCAAAAGTGGACCTTGCGCTTATCCGATTCTGTAGCTACGGACTTAATTATTAGAGCGGCGAACAAAACTCTGCTTTAAGTCTTACAGAAAGCTTAGTTGATTTTGTGCGCATTAAGCCCCATGGTAAATGGGGCCTGGGGGGGTAGATTTGACCAAACTTCACCCCCACAATATTTCCTCCCAAATTTTTGATAGCCAAGTTACACTGAACTGTACTGCACATTCACAGATCAAAAGAGAAAGAAAGAGCTTTATACTCTACTGTTACACATTTTACAGTGTATTTATTATTTCTATCTATATCATGATACATTGTTTTCTTAATGCAGCCAATCTTGCAGACCCCTAATTCACTTATAAAAGAGAATACAGCCTTACTAGTGTACAACCTCCCTCTTAAAATACAGGGCACTTAACAACTTAACTGTGAGTGTTGCTGGAACTACACAACACGCTGTTCTGCCTTTTCACAGCTTTTTATTTTTTTTTTTAAAGAGGATGTATACCCTCACATATATCCAGTGAAGTGAATAGCCTCAGATGATACACAGAGATTAAATAAATCCTCCTCCTCCAAGTTTTACTTGTTTATCTGCAGTCTTCTCTTTTGTACACCCCTTCAAAAGTGCTGGTTTTAGGTAAAATCCTTTAGCATTTTTCAGTATCACAGAGGAGGGGTGAAGAGCTGTCAGAGACACGGTGTGAGAGCTGACTGGAGGAAAGGAACACACCTCCACACGCACAGCAGAACTGTGTTCTGAATACACAAGCTGAGCTCTCTCCCCGACACATTTCTTCTCATGTGTCGGAAAACTTCTCAGAAGTGATTCATGCTAACACAGGACGGAAGGGAGCACCAAAGAGAAAAAACACTTAGCCCCCGTTCACATTGACTGCAGCTTTGAAATTGTGCGATTTCAAAGCCGCATCACAGTGCGACTTTGAAGACATCTGTGCGGCTTTATGCAGATCTATTCAAGTCGCACCTAAAGTCGCCAAAAGTAGTGCATGTACTACTTTTTCAAAATGATGTGGCACACCAGCTTGAACAGAGCGATTGCTGGCAATAGGCTGCAACTCGTTAAGCAATTTGACCTATCAATGTGAACTTTGGATCGAGAAAAGTAAACACTACAGATATATGCGCTTTCCTCAGATTTGATGACTGAGGTTTACAACCACTTTAAAACTGAAAAAGCTTTATTGAGCATAAACAACTTGTTACCAGGAATATTTTACAGTAATAACAATGTTCCAGAGCGAGAACAGCAATCTAAGACATTGAACACAATGTCTGTGGACTGTGACCAATACAAAGCCATCAGTAATTCAGTACAGGGTTAAGACATCCTGATACAGAGATCAAGTGCCCATAGCTAGTTCCAGCATACAGCTGGAAAAAACCCATTGGGATTACAAAATTCTGTCCACAATAAGGCCTCATTCACACGAGGCGGACTCCGCTTCCAAGGAGTCCGCCGGCTCAGCGGGAGATCTCTCCGTTGAGCTCCGCTGAGCCGGCGGATGACAGGTCCCTATCTGCTCACTGAGCGAGGAGGGGCTTGTCAGGCGCCGCTGCTGTCTATGGAGGGATCGGATGAAAATGGACAGAATGTTCGTTTTCATCAGATCTCACCTGATCCGATAGCAACGGATCCGGACGTAGGGCCATCCGTCTGCTTTCAGCGGATCGGAACGGGTCGGATGTCAGCGGACACGTCTCATAGGCTAACATGGAGCACCCGTTTAGGTCCGCTGTCAAAACTGACAGGCGGACCTGAACGGTCCGATCGTGTGAAAGGGGCCTAAGATCTATATGTCAAAGACCCATTACACCCTGACAAATTTATTACAGCCTCTCCAATTTCCTGGGATACCCTCTATGCTTTTCACAGTTCTTCATTATATTAAGGCTAATTAAAGAATGAAGATGTGGTACAAGAATTTAGCCAGCAGAGTAGCCATTGGTAAAACACACTGTTTATGTTTTACTGTACTCTAGCTTCACAGACGTTAAAATGCAATAAATTTAACCATCTGCTGTGGCCGTTATGATGAGTTCCCACCATCCCTGCTGTGTTTTTAATTTATTTTCTATTGTAGAGAACATAACATGAGGAGATGGGATGCACAAAGGTGACTTGGAACACCCCAAATTACCACCCAAGACATAAAAAGCCGAGTAAAACCAATAAAAAATTACTAAATTTTTTACACCACGTAGTCTCATTTCACACTGATACAGTAACACTTTTGCTGTATGATGCTGCCTCTACCTTGGTCATGCAACAGACAAACCTGAAAAGTTTCTTCCCACTCAAGCAAGCAACTTACGCGGTCACTGACTTTACTTCCTTCCCATTTTGCTGGTGTTCTTTAGAAGATGGAAAAGGAAAGGACAAACGTTTCTCAGACTGGACTGGAGATGTTGGGGTCATCGGAGAGGTTGATACCACCGGAGATGTTGGCGTTGCCTTCTTCTTCTTTTTCTTAATCTTCTTTCTCTAAATAACAGAAATGTCATTAGCGGACAGACTAATAGTAACCCCTTCTACTCCCCAGAAGATACATCACCTACCTTCTCCAGTGGAATCAGGGTTCCTTGCTTGAAATTAAAGCATGACAGGTCCACAGATTCTCCTAAGAATTTGGACAGCTCAGGCTTGCTGCGAAAGCGCTGACCAGTGGGACTACCAAACAAGAAGCGCAATATAAGTAATGTCAGAAATTTTACATAACTGGAATAGAAAAAGTTAACAACTCACAAGCACTATCTACTGTATATAAAGTCAGTCTAATGCTGGTCATATGTAGAACAAAACAACTACTCAATGGCTTTTTCCACTATAAAAATAATGTATCTTTCAGGATATAGACTGTGCTACATGAATGGTTCAACCAAGCAAGTTGTTTGTCATCTATGATTACTAGCTTCTCCTGTGTACCTCTAAGTCCATAAAAAAAGATTTTATTAGATAAAAAAAAAAAAAAAAATTAATAATAATTATTAATATATATATATATATATATATATATATATATATATATATATATATATATATATATTATAATTTGACTTGCCTCTAAATCCCATATCTTGGAGTACAGTACAGGACACAGGCAGCTTTTTTTTTTACACATATATTTACATAGTCTGATTGAAAAAAGACAAGTTCATCCAGTTCAACCAATAGAAGGGGGTAAAAATATAACAATACAATTCTACAACCCTATATATTTAAATCCTATACCCACAGTTCATCCAGAGGAAGGCTAAAACCCTCAATAAAGCATGATCCAATTTGCTCCAGCTGGGGAAAAAAAAAATCCTTCCTGATCCCCCGAGAGGCAAATGGATGTTCCCTGGATCAACTTTACCTATAAATATTAGTTTCCAGTTATATTATGGGTATCTAGGAAAGATCCAGGCCTTTCTCAAAACAATCTTCACCTTTGGTTTTAGGTGCCATGGTGTAGGAATAAGCTGCATGTGCCCTGTACTGTACGATTTTTTATTACAGGTACTTATATAGCGCCGTCAATTTATGCAGCGCTTTACATATTATCTATTACACATTCACATCAGTCCCAGCCTTCAAGAAGCTTACAATCTAACATCGCTAACTCACATTCACACATACACATAGAAGGGCCAATTTAGATAGCAGCCATATAACCCTCCAGCATGTCTTTGGCGTGTGGGAAGAAACCCACGCAGGCACAGGGAGAACATGAAAACTCTGTACAGCTAGTCATTTAGGATAGTTATTTCTTTGTTGTCTATTGAGAACCACAGAAGAGGTAGTAATCATAGACAACATGGCAACTGCCTACAAATGAGTTGTCTATGGTTACTACCCCTAAAAGCGGTTCTCCAGCCTTTTTTTTTTTTTTTTATTTAAAAGTCAGCAGCTACAAATACTGTAGCTGCTGACTTTTAATAAAAGAACACTTACCTGTCCAGGGGTCCTGTGCTGTGCTCATCCAAACTGCGTCTTTATCAGTCTTCAGGTCTCAGCGCCTGCATGTTTACTGTGGGCAGCCGGCTGTGACTCCTTGCGGCTTCATAGTTGTCTGCCCACTGCACATGTGCGAGATGCACTGTACTTTATGAATGGTCTCACAGGGACCTGTGACATGGGGGGGGGGGGGGGGGGGCGGAGTTTGTAAACTTTAGGTGGATTGCCAAGGCGATCTGACTGGAAGTGGGAGCAAGTATCGGTCACAATCAGGTACCCCCCCCCCTCTCCAAAAAGGGCCAACAACAGAATAGAAGGGGGATATAGGAGGGTATACAGCGAAACTTCACCTTTAGGGTGAAGTTCTGCTTTACGTCGCTCAACAGACAATAAAGAAATTATAAATTTGATGGGCTCCAGCTTTTAAATTGTTAGAGACACACAAACAGGTTTAAAAGAAACCTATTATGAGAATTACATGGAAGCTACAATTACCAACCACATGAAAATGTCAGTAGCCTGGCTACCTCAAATGGCGATCCATAAAATGAGGGGTAATAACCACCACTCAAGGTGATCATTGTGGCATTTGAAAACACACTTTTAGTAAGTTCAGCTGGCAGGAACTGTTCAAAGACAACCATAGAACAACAAAGTACATGCATGGGGGCAGCCATATTTGCTCATTACATATGCAGGACTGTGTTTGTAGGAGAGGAGCACAGCGATTGAAAACAATGCACGCTCTAGGGCTCTTATAGTAGATGCATTAGGATCGCTAAACACAGCATCTCACATCCACAGTGATACTGGAGAAAGTAGCAAAAATCTGTGTACTAAAGACAACTGTGAATTTATTGAGCAGCTTGTATATAAATCTAAGTCACATGAAAATTATAAACTTTATAAGTTCAAAATTCATACAAAAAAAATAATAATATGCCACAGTTCTCCTATTTGAACTGTAATGTCGATTTAGTTGAAATAAACTGTGCATCAGCAAATGTAACGTAACACAAAATAATCAATAGCTGGTTCAGCCAGGCATAAACCAAGCGGATTATCTGTCATTTAGAGGTGCCTTCAGTTCACCTCTACACCTACCTTTGATAATAAGTGTCTGAGTGTCCGCACGACTGTCCAGATTTACGGACGGCCGTCCTCCGTTTCCAGCCCGGGCCCAGCAGTGGCCAGTCCTCCCAGCCCTCAGACATGGTGAGCGGGGCTCCGTGGAACTGCAATAACAAGGGGACAGGATGATAAATGGGCCTCGGAGCCTGCGGCAGCTGCAGCCATAGGGGAGACACTCACATTGGAGACACACATGGATGCTCACAGCTTCAACCCAGGGCCAGAGTCTCTGACTCACTGAATTCCAGCCCACAGTAAAGGCTGTGGGAGGAAGTGAAGCAGACAGGAACACCCTGCAGTGCGCTGGAAGCCAGGAACAAATTGTAATGACATCCTATGCACAAGAAGGCCATCGGTTAACTGCCTCCTTCCTCCCCCCCCCTCCCGCCCCCCCAGTCCATGCAGCCTGGACCAGTGCACTTCATTATACAATCCGCTTCACTAGGATAAGCCTTTTTAAAGGGTCAGCACATCCAAGCTGATAGTTCTGATTCTGGGTGATGCTGGAGATTTAAAAGTGAACCTGACATTACAAGATACAGTCTATTAACATTACGATACAACAGAAAAAAAAAAAACCACAAAAAGACAGTTAATAAAAACATTTCTTTGAAACCGCATTTGCATTACACAATATGCCAAAATAATGACATTAAAATGTTGAAATGCACAACTCAGGCAGAAAAGTCTGATCAATATACATGGTCAAATAAAAGCTGAAAGCCGTTTTCAGAGGGGGCGGCATCTGCTCATTCGTTTTACAGCATATTTGTGCTTTGCAATGTCCGTATATACTTTACCATTCAGGAGTCTTATTTTTAAATTGTAAACTATGTCAATGCAGTTTTGCTCCATTTGGGAAAAAAATAAAAAATAAATCAGGACATGGGACTTACAATCAACACAACGTGTGGCTTGTGCTGCTGTTTTACCTAAAATCTTCTGTCCCCCAATTTCCCCTTCTGTAATCTTCTGGTGCTGCTGGGGTTAATAAAGATGAGGGACCCGTCATATGCACTCATCAAAAGTGCCAACTATGACTGCCCCTCTCCTCCATTCATAGAAGCTGTTTTATTACTCCTATGAATGAAATATGCTCTATGAATGGAGGAGGTGGAACTGTCATTAATCTGCACATCCTCCATCCAAAAATCGCTTTTCATTCATAGAAGCCATTGTATAGAAAGAAAGGAGGAGGGGGTGTTAATAGCAGGCATAATATCTCTCTCTCTCTGTATATATATATATATATATATATATATATATATATATATATATATATATATATATATATAATATCTCTATCTATCAAGTCCCTCAGCCCTATTCACTCTCTGCAGGGGTTGTGGGGGGGAATCGGAGGATAGAAGATTTTACCTAACGCAGCACTAGGGACACGTCACTTGACTGTAGTAATGTCACTTGTGCTGTCCCCGCTGTCAGAACACAATGTCCTGGTGGGGGGGGGAGGGGGATTCCACCCACCTTGTTAGTGTAAATGGAGGAATCTATTTTTTTCCCCCCCTTCAGCCTGTGCTGCTTCTGTAGAAAAGACATGCCAGAAAAACATCTTTTGATCAGTACCCGATCAAGGCTCGCATCCAGGATGGATAAAAATGAATAACATTTTTTTCTTTTTTTTTTTTTTTTTAATCCAAAAAAAATCTGATTTTTTTTAAATTTAAATCTGATTTTATTTAAAATCCTTTTTTCAAATTTATTTTAATAAAATGCTTTTGGAGTAAAAATCTATCTAAAGATAGTTTTCTATTTAAGATACATTAATAATTTAGTTTATTCAGCATGAAATGGAGCTTAGTTATGTAGCATGAGGCTGTATATTCTGCAATATTTACATTTTTGGTAAACTCATTCAATGAAGCCAAGCTCTACAAGCTGAGATAACATGCACTGCATTGATGCATTCACACAATTTCACAGTAACCATGAGATAAAACAAAGTTCAGGAATGATCCTTTATCCCATTGTACAAATCTATGTACACTACAAACTGTATGATTGAATCGGTTCTGATATCACAGTTTTACTAACCTGACAGGTTATTATTATTATAATAAATAAGTAACCTTCATTTTGTTTGCAAATTATAGAGTCTACCTACCAGAAAGAATAAGTCCTTACATTTAAAGAGTACCTGTCATTATAGATCCATCATGGCAGCACCTGTTAGCGGGCATCCACTCACCTGCTGCTGCCACGTCCCTCACCTTGTTGTGTCACTGCCGCATCACCAGCCGTCCCATTAAAATAAATGTGACTGTCAGTAAGCCAACAGCGGGTCAGACGAGCAGCTGCGGATCAGATATGACAGCTGCTCTTAAAAAAATTATGATTTAAATAAAGCCTCTTTACTAGCGATTTAAATTGCGATTTAAAAGCCTCTTGATTTAAATCAAATCCACCGTGCTCGCATCCAATTGCTGCAAACGCTAACCGGTGTGTTCTGGTAAAGGGGGGGGGGGGTCCCCCTGTCAGAACACAATTGGTCAGCAGGGAGATTGCTGTACTAACATTGCATAGTTAGTACAGGGAGCTCCTCATAGTGTGTACCAGGCATTAGTTAGCCTGGTCGTAAAAGGCTGTTGAAAAACACTATGGAGTCTGGAAACGCAGAGACTTCTAAGACAGCCTATTATAAACAGTCAAAAAACAGTCCATGTGCATTAATGGTTTAAAGCAAATTTACAACCTAGTCTGTCTTTTTTTTTTTTCTTTTTTTATTGTCAACTACTAGAATCAAAATCCGTTCATATTCCATAACTGCCACACTGATGGAGACAAGATCCTAAACAACGACTACACAGACATATGAGAATATAACCATCAGTTAGATAACAAACACACCTATTTTACAGGGTGCAGAAGGCAGATGGGATAGTGTGTGATGTGTGTCTATAAAATCGTGATTTATGTATACAATTTATAAAAGTAAAAATGTTACATTAGTAAATTTACTTAACACAAGATGCTAACACACCAGGATAAGGATACCTTTTTTCAAAAAAGTGACAGCCATTTATAGTGGAGTCCAATTAGATAAATGAGGCCCCGTTCACACGGGGCAGATCCATCCAAGTGGAAACTCGGCTATCTGTATATGGGCGGCGCTCGGCTCCGCTCAGTCACGCCCATCCCGGGCGGGACTACGAGAGGAGCCGAAAGTGGCCAAGAGCCGCCGAGAAGAGCCGAGGCTCTGTGTGTCTCGGCGGCACTATTTTCAAACTGCAGTGACACTGGCAAGTCACTGCAGTTTAACTACAGCCTGGGCAAGGCTGCAAATGGACACTTACAAAGTTGCAAATGGACAATAACAAAACAGGAGATGGGCACTGACAAGGCTGCAAGGCTGCAAATGGACACTGATAAGGCTGCAAATGACTGCAGGGCTGCAAATGACACCAAGGCTGCAAATGACACTGGACAAGCATGCAGATGGACACTGATAAGGCTGCATTGATGGGCATTTAAATGTAAGTTACTTTCCCTAAAATTTCCTCCTAAACTTGGGGTGCGTGTTATACGCCGGCGCATGTTATACGCCGATAAATACGGTAGTTTGTTTGGACCAAGCCGAATTAATTATTTACGTCACTAATACATGCAGTGGCTGTTAGCACCGTATAAAATGAATGTAGCCTCAGCTACATAAAATATACAGCTCTGTGCTCTGGCAGCTGGATGAGAACTTCCTGTCCTGCTCCCGGAAGAAAATCAAGTCAGGCTAAGCGCTACTCAACCATAAGATGCTTTGTATTCTACGAATGAATACAAAGCTTCCTCTGATTGGCTGAAACAAGCTGATGACATCAAACTCTGCTTCAGCCAATCAGAGAAAGCTTTGTATTCATTCATAGAATAAAAAGCTGCCTATGAATGGGGATGCATGGATATAACCACCGTCAAAAATTATTAACCACAAATGGGGTTTTAGCATTTTGCCTAAATTAAATAAAAAAAAAAAAAAAAAAGGAGAAGGTTTTGATAATGGCAGGCTGCATCCCATGGACTTCAATGTAAAATCGTGCCCCACTGACTTCAATGCAAAGAAACACCAGTGACAATAAATTTGATTTTTTAATTTTTTTTTAAACTGTCCATTTCAGTTTTCGGCACCGGAATTTTCATTTCAGTGCACCAATAGTTTATAGAGTGCAGAGAGTCAAGTACTTGTGAAGTAAATAGTTCATCTGGAACAGCTTGCTCCAAACAAACTATTTAAAGTTAAAGGGTAACTCCACTTTCACGGGGAAAAAAAATAGCAATTAAAAAAACAATAATATAGCATATACAATTGCGACACAAGTCATACTGTAATTGAAAGTTATTAAAGGGGTTGTAAACCCTTGTGTTATTTCATAGGATGCATTAAGGTGAAAAAACTTCTGACACTGACCACCCACACAGAAGCGCTCTTCCTCTCTGCCCGTTGTCTCAGCTCTTGATTGGATAGATTGATAGCAGTGCAGCCATTGGCTCCCGCTGCTGTCAATCAAAACCAATGACGCGGGTCCCAGGGGGAGGGGCGGAGTACTGCATTCTGTGTGGGTGTCCGCCTTGGGAGAGCCTTCTCCAACATGGACAGTCGATGCGGGGAGGAGTTACCAGCGCCGCTGGGGGACCTCAGAAGTCGAGGATCTGGGCCACTCTGTGCAAAAATGAACTGCACAGTGGAGGAAAGTATGACATGTTTGTTATTTTTAATTTTTTAAAAAGGAGGGTTTACAACCCCCTTTAAAAATTACCTTTCCTTTTAAAGCTACACCTGTTTTTTCTGAAAATGCAATGCAATATGGCTACCTAGAGGTGTTCTGTACACAGAAAGTGTACTGACCACTTCCCAGAAATATCATTTCCTGCTTGTGTGATTGGCTCACTGATTTTCCCAGAAGTCTTCACTAAGATACAAGTCAGATTTTTGGCATGCCCTGCAACAAAAATGTAATTTTTGGTAATGTACTCCCAATAGGAAATCCAGTCTTAAGGAATGCAGGCCCTGCAATTTTCTTAATTAGAGCCCTACAGGTGCTACAACTGGTTTATATTTATGAAACCACTTCCATTAGACTCAATCAGCACAGAAACACAGGGGGTTTCTTTAGAATAACAAAATGTAAGAATCTACAACAAAGTTTGATAAAAATCCTTGCAAAGTAGTATACATAGATTACCCAGAAGGGAATGTTTTTTTTTCCTTCCACAAAAGTGGAGTTACACTTTAAATGAAACCTGGAGATGTGCTGAAGGGAAACGGCTGTGAAGCCACGAGGCTTCACTGCTGATTTCCCTTAGCTGAAACGGTGGCAGCAGCACCCAAAAGACGATTGAAAAATTGGCGCGGATGAAGACACCACTGGATTTGTGGACAGGTAAGTGTCCTAATATTAAAAGTCAGCAACTACAGTATTTGCAGCTGCTCACTTTTATTTTTTTTCTACAGAGCCTGGAGCTCCTCTTTAATGAATGTTGTTGGAAGGTAAGTCAAAATTCAATTTTGTTTTTTAACATTTGATTTTCGAATGTATGGAATCTCCTGAACCAAAACTACTCTCTCTAAAGCCTTGTACACACAATCAGATTTTCTGCAGACAAAGCTTTAGACTTTTGTCCAAAGGACGTGTGCCGTGAACTTGTCTTGCATACAAACGGTACACAATTATCTGCCGACAAACCCGAATGTAGTGACGTACTAGATGTACTACGAGCTGATAAAGAGGAAGTTCAATTGTCAGATGCCACCCTTTGGGCTCCATCTGCTAATTTCGTGTTAGTAGAAGTTTGCCGAAGTGTTGATTCACACTTTTAATTTCGTGCTTTTCACTTCGTTCGTCCACCAGCCACGTTGCAGAATCGGAGGAGATAACGTGTTATTTATTATTGGCCTTGGAGTTATTGCTTTGACCCAAGTCCAGTCACATGAGGAGGAGGATTTCTTGGACCATTGCTGATCCCCTATATTAAGAAGCAGGACACATGCATGAGGCTTTTATTTTTTGGTTGAATAATGATTTGATTATATTTTCTATATTTTTGGATGCATAGAATGAACTTTTTGGTTAAGTTCTATTGGCAGATAGCTTGTCTAATTTTATTTGTTTTATTTTTTTAATGCACAATAAAGAAATAGTGGAGAATAATACTTGGCTTTGTGTTTTACTTCAAATGACAGTTTGGGAGTAGGCAGTTACATTTAAAAATATACAATGTAAAAATGTAAAATGTCAATGTAAAATTGACAAGGGACACCAACATAGTTGTATCTTTGATCTTAAAAACTATGGGATAATGGTGTTGTGGTAACTTGCCCAAATAAAAAAAAAAAAAAAGACATAATATTATTCTTGATATCACTAGAAAATAAAAGCCTTTTAAAATACGTTTGTAATAACTCCATCAGTATCACCAGCAAAGCAGCTTCATTATTATCCCATTAAAGAAGAGAATTGTGCGCTGCATGTGGATATTTCATAATTTGCCACGACACAAATGTTAATTCTCCATTACGAACTAGGGGTGCAAGGGATCAAAAAACTCACGGATCAGATCGATCCTCGGATCAGAGTTACGGATCGGATCATTTTCGGATCAGCAAAAAAAAAAAAAAAAAAAGACAAATCTTGTTAAACCCACGGAGTTTTAGATCTAACAGTTATTTTCAACGCAAAACAGAGCTTATATGCATAAATACAGTATTTGTAGATCGGACGAACTGTTTAGATGTTAAATTTTAAAAGCAGCAGCAAACTTGCTGACCTTACATGGTTGCTAATGTGACAGAACACCTCTGATTTTCACATGTAAACGTTACATGTGAAAATCAGAGGTGTTCTGTCACATTAGCAACCATGTAAGGTCAGCAGGTTTGCTGCTGCTTTTAAAATTTAACATCTAAACAGTTCGTCCGATCTACAAATACTGTATTTATGCATATAAGCTCCGTTGTGTGTTGAAAATAGCTGTTAAATCAAAAACTCCGGTGGGTGTAACAAGATGTCCGCTTGCCCCCTTCTCACTCTTTCATTACAGTACTGTGCAGGAGTGTGGGGTGTAGCAAGATGGCGGCCACTTCCTGACGAGACAGCGGCTGCCGCCGGGTGTACCAAGATGGCCGCCGCTCCGGAGCTAGGCCGAAGTCGCTGCCTTCCCTATGGCCAAGGCCGCAAATCGCTCCGTGGATCGCGGGTGTGCCGATCCGCGGAGGTTCACCCATGCGGATAACGGATCAATGACAATCCATTGCACCCCTATTACGAATGCTAGTTTACAAGACCGACCGCTTCTGGCATGTTCTTGCTTCCAAGCATGCATGTTTGTACTTCAGACTTTCATCTGACTGACTTATATACACACGCTCGGAAAATCCGACAACAGACATTTGTCTGCGTAAAATTTATAAGCCTGCTATCCAGCATTTGCCTGCGGAAAATACCACAACAATTGTCCGATGGATCGTACAAAGGGTCTGATTTTAGGCCAACAGTCTGGCATTGCACAATTCCCGTCAGAAAATCCGATCGTGTGTACGAGGCTTTCAGGAGGCATGTTTGAAAAAAAATTTCCATCTTGCTCCTTCAATTCTTTTCATCACTACAGTCAAACGATCGGCAATTTGCCCATAATAACTATTAGAAAATCAAATGAATGTTATGAAAACTAAAACTTTCAAACAAAATTCTACCACGTATGGCCAGCTTTAGGCTAACAAAGTGAAAAATTGGAGCCTTGTTCAGTATCATTTCTTAAACTACACAAGGTCAGCGGACGAGTCAGGGGGCCCTTGAGGCCAATGAACTCCCACTCTGAGCTGGCTGATACAGATCACCATCCTGGTACAGACTAACCTTCAAGGTGTATCAAAGCACCATTTCCTCCCCCACCTCTCATCACTGTTAGGAGCTGAAGGGAATCAGGGGAGAGGTCATGATTAACAAAGGCCTATAATTCCAAAGATGACTCCTTTTGTTCAATTTCCCTCCCAGAGACACCAGATGCGTTCTGTAAGGGTATAAGCTGCGGGATGATAGTGATGCATTTTCTGAAGCACCAAGCTGTAATGCCTTTGTTGTTGTGTTTGAGCATGCGTGACGATTGTCCCATGGGTCACTTTTTACCTATTCTTACAAGAAAACCGTTAACCTTCCCATTATACAAGGAAACCTAATACAATGTATGGTTTCACTGGTATAGGGCCCACATCTGCTACATAATATAGACTCTAGTCCTATGCAAATATTGTCAAACTGGGATTTTTGTATCATGTAAGGATATATCAGAAAGGTTCTAAAATATGTCTTTGCTGGCGCTTGGTTTGAAATATCCTATACCTGCTTACAGTGGGTGGAAAAAAAAATACATCCTCTGAAATCTTTATTAGGACTGAAAGGAGCCTACAGACTCCATGGAATGTCCAAGTATTCTGGCCATTTACCATCAGATCAAATAATGTTTCTAGGTGAACAGGACTTCTGAACAGCAGTGGATATCCCTATCCCAAGGCTTCTTTAGGTAAGAAGTGGATTGGTCATGGATGCTTTCCCGATGATGACTACTGCTTCCCATCAAGAGGCCAATGCCAATGATGTTCATTGGAAAAAGCATGCACATTCTTATGATGCAAATATACACACTCGTAGAAAGATTAGCAGTCTAAGGTTTTCATTGCAATAAGATGGTTACCTGGCCAATCACCAAGCCCAAACACTGTTACATTGGGCAAAGAGTAGGATATTAGCCCCTGCGTAAGCACGAGTCCAAAACCAACCAAGAATTTATGCACGGCTCTTTCTTGCAAGGCTCTGGAGTCAGAAAATGGTGGGAAATAAGAGAAATAGTTGGGAATATCCCCTGAATAAACAAAAGGCTCACTCTAAATCCTTGATGACCAACCTGCGGCTTTGTGTGGCCCTCGGGGTCCCTGCAGACACCAATCTGTGTTTCCCTATTGCCCTGTAAGACCCCTTTCACACAAGCAGACTGATTGGGTACACCTGTCAGTTTTTCAGGCGGACCCAATCGGACCCTCTATTGTCCTCTATGGAGTAGCAGATGTAAACAGACTTGTTAGTTTTCACACCCGCTGACATCCCATCCGATCCACTAAAAACAGAATAGCAGATCGGATCAGATAGCAGGAAGGTGTAAACAGACGGCTGTGTCTGTGCCCACTCTGTAAAAGTGGAGCGGACCAGCCATTCGCCTGCTAAGCGGGGATCAGCAGACAGATTCCCCGCTGAGCTGGCGGAGTCCGCCCCGTGTGAAAGGGGCCTTAAAGTAGTGATTTCTAGCAGCCTCATGTAATATTGTTCCAGTTCATGATAGTCTCTTGTAGCATGTCCTCAGTCTCAGACCATCTCTTGCCTCATGTCTGCCATCTATGACTAAAAATGGGCTCAGGCATGTCTCCATGTGCCCGTCAGGAAGCTTACACTGCGCAACGCTAATCACAGACAGTGACACATTTCCCGATCTGTGCAGCCACGGAGGTGCGAACACACCTGAGTCCATCCTTATCTCTGACCATCTCCTGTTTTACAGTATTGTCCACAGTCTCAGACTATATCCCGATGTGTGTCTGTTGTCTTTGATAAAGGACTATTCACTGTTAAGCACTGCCCCCTAATTATGTCAGGGGCCCCACTTGAGCCCCCCCCATTTTAAGAAAGTTGACCACCATTGCTCAAAATTATTAGTGCCCATTAATTTAAATACTGTGACCATGTTTGATAGTACAGTAAACTGTGATTTATAAAAATTAAAAGGTGAAAAACAGCATTGTCGACAAGCAGGGGTGACAAACGGAATTTCATTGTGGGCCACATCAGCATTATCACTGCCCTCAAAGTGCTGGTTGTATCTTTAGGATTATATAAATTTACCCAGGGTTTTTATTTTTAGAGAATAGGTGCAAGAACTCACTCAACCACTCCCCCCTGTCGAACCGCATAGAAAGGTGGATGTGGCCAAATTGCAACAGTGAGAGAATCTTAAAAGGGTAATAAATACCAGGGAGTGTGTTGAGTGTGGAGTTCAGGGGTGTGCTATGTACAGAGTGCAGAGTTCAGAAATGCGTTACATAAAGAGTGCAGGGTTTAGGGGTGCCCTATGCACAGAATGAGGAGTTCAGTGGCGTGTTGTGTACAGACTGCAGGGTTGAGGAGTGTGCTACATACAGGGGTTTAGGGTCATGCTTTGCACAGTGTGCAGGATTCAGGTCTCTTTCACAGGCTGTTCGGATCTCATTTCCACCCCTCCCTAGCTCTGACCTCTGCATCGCTCTCCCCATCTCCCACCTCTGCACATATATTACTCTACAGCCCTCATCTCTCTCCCTCACCAAAAGCTTCCTCGCATATCACCTACCCAGCCTTGTTCTAGTACCTCCCTGGGGTGTAGGTGGTTCTGCCCCTCTCATTTGCAACAAGATTATTGGTCGGCATCTGTGCACCCAGGCACAGATGGGGATCAGAGTGCAGCTTACCACATTATGCCCCATCCCACACAGCTCCCACATTTCCCTTGTCCCCGCCATGAGTGCAGGGCAGGCAGGGATCTGTGAGAGCCACCAAGAGGAAAGCTGTCCTCACCAGAAGGTTTCTGTTTTTACAGGTGATAGTGGCGAAGGGTGACAGCCAGAGGTGGCAAAACTCCTTTCTGTACCATTAAGACGGAGAAAAAGTCCTGTGTGTGAGGGTAACATGAAATTGCCCGGTGGGCCAGATTCGGTCGACGGGCCTTGTGTTTGACACATGTGGTCTAGAGTAATGAATTCATACAATAGCCATATATCTGGTGTACTGAAAAAAAAAAAAAAAAAAAACATGAACTATTCTCATATAAAAGAAAAATGCACACCAAGGTTACACTCTTGGATGAAACATAAGTACACTGCAGAGCATAAAGGGACTGACATTCATTACAACAGAGGCTCATAAGGAACACAAAACCAAAGGATCTGAATAGGATTGTTCTTCAATGGTGACTAATTCTCTTTAGCCTCTTTAGTCACATGCATCAAGAGCAATGCCTGACAGGCTGGCACCACACCGTAAAGTGCTGCACAACAAACTACCCAGAATTCGGGAGGCAAAATAAAACTATTTCAGAACACATCGATTCAGCATGTGACTAGGACAAAGTGGCTGGCTTTTACTTCCAGAAAAGATTGCCATTGTTCACTCCTCCATTTGCAAATGCTAAATTCCCTGGCTTCAGTGCCAAGTCACTGACACAGAACAGGTCAGCAAATTCCCACTTCACTGGCTGCGTACTTGCTCTAGGTTTGAGCCAAATTTATATAAAGGTGTATAGATGTCAATGAAAATTCTGGTTATTTTTACCTTGTACATAAACAGTATATAAAACAGCACCAGCTCCTATACTGTAACAAGGAAGACAATGTATCTCACACACTCATTAGGCCGGCCATAGACAGAGCGATTTTCTTTCCTGCAACCAGCCATCCCTGCCGGGAGAACAGTGATTACTGCTAGTGGCTATAACAGCCGCTAGAAATAATCGCATGTAAAATCCAACAGGCTGGTTCTAGCCCATACATGGTTCGAATCTCAGCAGGTCTCTGCTGAACTGACCGAGATTCGAACCACCTATGGCAAAAAGCTCCTCTGTGCAGCAACCCCCCCAAATGCTTACCTGAGCCTGATCTTCCTCCATCGATGTTCAAGAGAGCCTCAGCTCTTCGGGGACGCTCTCCTCCTCAATGGCTAAGACAGCAACAGGAGCCACTGGCTCATGCTACTGTCAATCACAGCCAGTGAACCAATAAGGGGAGAGAGGGGGGGTGGGGTGTGTGTAAATATTAACTCAAAGCCATGGCTCGTGAACAAGCCTGCTTGGGTGCCTCCATTGCAAGCCGCTTGCTCTGGAGTCACTGGGCAGGAGGGAGGGGCCAAGAGCACTGGCGACGGACCCTAGGAGAGGAGGAAAACCACTGCACAGAGCAGGTAAGTATGACAAAAAACAAACAAACTTTAATATCACTTTAAAGCGTCTGTTAACCCAAAAAAAAAGTAAATTCTGGTCCCTTAAAGCAGATTACACAGCACAGCGCTTGTGCTATGTAATCTGCCCCCCCTCTAAAAACTGTAAAAAAAAAAAAAAACACAACAACCCTAAACCTACCACTTCCTGTATGCCCACTCTAAACAGACCACGATACCCAGGGCAGCTCCGCCCTGATCACTGTTGTCAAAGTGCATCTCTCTGTGATAGGCTGCCTGCTCTCTGCTCTCCTCTCTCCCCCCTCACCCCCTCCTTCCTCCCTGTTAGCGCCCTCTGTCTCCGGCCCTGCCCCTATTATTTTAATATTAAAATATAAATTTTGTCACTGCCAGCCTCTCTATTAGAGGCTGGCATAGCACACGGTATATGTTTTATTTAAAAACGAGCGCTGTAAATACTGAATATCAGCAGTCTTCAGCCCGGTCACGTGACTTGTGGCCCCTTTCTAGCTCCGATGGGTGTCTCCTGCGGAGGAGACGAGCGGCCATGTGATCTCCCTCTGATGTCAGAGGGAGATCACGGCCCCTCCCACAGAAGACACCTACCAGAGCTGGAAAGCGGCCGCGAGTGATGAGAGCGGCCTGAAGACAGCTGATATTCAGCATTTACACTGCTCATTTTTAAATACAACATACACAGTGTGCTATGCCAGGCTCTAATAGAGGGGCTGGCATAGACATATATATGCCTTAACAAACACTTTAACTTTCCCTATACTTTTAGTAGTACACATACAGCATATGACCCTACACCAGCTTATATACACTGGGAAAAAAAAAAAAAAAACAGATTATACATTTACATTATAAGACAAATAAAGATCCTTGCCCTAGCTTTATCTACTGATCTGAATATAATACATAACCAAGCACTTCACCAATCAGGTATACAGTATATGTATGACACATACCAATCTTTACCTACTTGGTGTACAATGTATGACACACAAAATTATTATATATATATATTTTTTTTTTTTTTTTCGTCCACAGAGTACAAAACAAAAAAATCTTTCCCTGGACAATGTACAGTATTTATATGACAAACAGACCTTTGCTCATTGAGAGTAGAGTATATGACACAGCCACATTGTCGCCCATGTCAATATGACAACTAGATCCCCACACATTGTGAGTACAGTTACAACCAGATGAACCAAAAATGGCCATCTGATCTTCCCCAACAAGTCTGGAGTCCCCAGTACTAAAATAAATACACACTACCTGAAGGAAAACCTGGCTTGTGGACTACCATGGACTCAAAATTCACTAATTATATAACAGAGGGGATGGCATGCTTATACTATAGATATGATAGCAGGAGAGGAGGATCATGGAGTGGACAGAGATGACAGGCGGGGGGGGGGGATGACGACAAAGGGAGCAGAGAGCTGGGCTGCGGATGACGGAGGCACGTAAACTGACCACGGTGTCAGGGCTCAGCAGCCATGATATGCTGTGGTCAGTTTATAGGGGGGGGGTATAGTCAGGCAGGATCAGCCAGGTATTTCTCGTGTTACAGGGGCCCAAATTACACAGCACAGGCACTGTGATATACAAAAAGCTTTAAGGGTACAGGATCCATTTTTTTTTTTTTTTTAGGTTAACAAGCACTTTAAACCTGGCAGCATCAATAGACAGTGCCTACCTAGTACAAAACTATATCCCATCCAATCCCTAGTGGGGAGCAATTTAGTATGGTAGGGATGCACCAATGCCAGTTTAAGACCGAGTACCAATACTTTTTCTCAGGTACTTGCCGATACCAATCACTGATACCTATTTTAATCTCATGTGACAGTTTCTTTAGGGCTTGTTCACGCCGTACCTGCATGGAAACTGATGAGAAAACCTTACAGATTTCCCTTGCAGAGAAATCAGTTTCACATCAGTTTTCATAGCCTGTTCACATATATGCAGGCCGGCCGCAGTGTGAGTTGAAAAAAAGAGTCCTGTGCGATTTCATTCCAGTTCAGGTGCAATTTCTGATCTCACACACTACAATTCCCATTTAATTTGCACCTAAACTGCTGAACAAAATAACACTGGACTGGGTTTTGAAATCACACTGCATACCACCCCACACATATGTGAACTGTTTATGAAGTAACTAGTTTTAAGATCAGAGCATTTGTGCAACTAAGTACTCGAGCAAATGCTTAGTATCGGAACCGATACCAGTATCGCTGCAATGCTAGGGTATAGTGATAAATACGTTTGGCTATTAAGATACAAAAGAACAAGAAAAAAAAAAAAAAGCAGCACCAAAATATACAGCACAATAGTTGGTAAAAGGAATCAGCCAAAACATATCGTCAAAAATCAGGGTATTTGTGTTTTGGCAATAGAAAAAAAAAAAAAAAAAAAAGGTGCCAATAATGGCATGGTGTGTCCTTATTGACTTCAATGCAAAACCAAGTCCCATTGACTTCAATGCAAAAATGCCAGCCACTACCTTATTAAAAATGTTTTAAAAAAAAACAAACAAAAACTGCCCATTTTGGTTTTCAGCCAAGTGGATCCTGAACTTTCGATTTCGGCACCGGAATTTATTTCAGTGCACCACTAGTTGGGAATATAAAATATATAGATCTATATTGACTGTAGGCAACCATCACAGTTATACAACATCCAAAGATCAATGAATCAAAGATACAATGCATGACATATCTAGACCTGCGCCCACTGGGCGTATAATGCACAACACATCTAGGACTTTCAGCTATTGTGAGTACAAGGCATGATATCTAGACCTTTTGCGATTGAGAGTACAAGATATGACACATCTAGACTTTCAGCCATTGGGAGTACAATGCATGACACATTTAGACCTTCTGCGATTGAGAGTACAATATATGACACATCTAGACCTTCACCCATTGGGGAGTACAGTATAGGACACAACTAGACCTTCGCCCATTGGAAGTACAGTATAGGACACAACTAGACCTTCGCCCATTGGAAGTACAGTATAGGACACAACTAGAACTTCGCCCATTGGGAGTACAGTCTAGGACACATCTAGACCTTCGCCCATTGGGAGTACAGTCTAGGACACATCTAGACCTTCGCCCATTGGGAGTACAGTCTAGGACAACTAGACCGTCGCCCATTGGGAGTACAGTCTAGGACAACTAGACCGTCGCCCATTGGAAGTACAGTATAGGACACATCTAGACCTTCGCCCATTGGAAGTACAGTATAGGACAACTAGACCGTCGCCCATTGGGAGTACTGTATAGAACACATCTAGACCTTCGCCCATTGGGAGTACTGTATAGACACATCTAGAACTTCACCCATTGGAAGTACAGTATAGAACACATCTAGACCTTCGCCCATTGGGAGTACTGTATAGACACATCTAGAACTTCACCCATTGGAAGTACAGTATATAACAAATCCTCAGCATGTTGATGTACAGTGTATAACACGTATAGATGTTTCATAAACAGATCTTCAGTAGATGCAAATGAGCTCACCCATCATGATCTTGCCCCTTTGGGGTAGACAATAAGTTCGCTCTCACACATCTGTAATGAATGTTTCACACACAGATGATCAGCATCTCTGATATAAAGTAGAACTGAGGGTAAAACCTTTTTTGGATACAGTAAGGAATGATTAATACTGTCAGTTTTTTTGCCACCTGTCCCTCATTGGGGAAATTTTCCTTCACTTTTTGTTGTATCGCTAAAACTGGAAGTGAGAGGACATCTATACAAAGTGAGGGAAACCCTGGATGTTCCCAGAATTATTGTCCCCTCTGGAAGATTTCCCCTCTATTCCTGTTCTGGTGACAACTAAAAATTTGAGATTTTCTTTCACTCTCAGTGATAACTGCAAACAGGACAAAAAGAAAGGAGGTGGACGTGGTGAGCACCGTATCAGGGACGCGGTGAGTAATGCACTATGGGAAGAAATTAAGTTCAGCTTTTTATGTTACTTTAAAGGTTCTACTTGTATACACATGCATAGCCTCACCCAGTGTACAGGAGAGATATATATATATATATAGCTCCTCCTCTTTCTCCTCCCAAGGAGGTGCAGTGTACAGGACACAGCAGCAGCCCCTGTACAGTAAACAGGAAGCCTTGTATGTTCATACACAATGTACACCTGATTCCCCCGGTTCTATACACAGTAGAGACACACGCCTCCCGCGGACCCCTGCCAGTCTAGAACACTAAGGGCCCCGGGGCCTCCCCGTTCTCTACCTACCTCTCTTACTCGGTGTGGGCAATCAGCAGACAGCAGGCGGGAGACAGGCAGGAAACGGAAACTGGGTCCCTTCCTCTTCCGCTCCAGCGGAAAACACCCCCCCCCCCCCCACGCGCCCCGCCACTACCTGGAACGAGGCTCGGAACGCAAGCGCGGTTTGCTATTGGTTCCCTTGGTATGGGCGGAAATGGTGACAGGCGGAAAAAAGAGGAGGGGTCGGGCTTCTCAAGGGGATAAAAATAAAGGGGCGGGACTGTTCCGGTGTTCTGCCATATAGTGTCCTCGTATCAGATAGTGTCCGCCTCGTACTGCGCAGGCGCAGCGCCTGCGCAGTACGGAGGAGCAGGAGATGCCGAAAATGCCCGAAGTTGATCAGCTGACCATCAGCTGTACACGGCGCTCGGGCACCTGTTAGCGATGGCAGTGTAAGAGGGCCCCTCGCGGGCTCGCTTTGCTCGCCACGCTTCGGGCACGGCCTCGCTGCGCTCGGCAAATATTTATTCTAACTCTATGTCCACTTGGATAGTAGGGAATGATCCTGGACATAGGGTAAGAATAAATGCGCAGGCGCCGTGTACAGCTGACGATCAGCTGTTGAACTTCGGAGACTTTCGGAGTCTCTTTTGTCCTCCGTACTGCGCCTGCGCAGTACAGGGAGGACACTATATGATAGGGGACTGAATTCGATAAGACACCGGCTGATGAATAAGGGAGGATGGGGCTGTTTCGAAAAATAAACAAGGGGCGGGGTTGGTCTCCCGCCATGCGGGTGATGTACACAGAAAGAGAAAAAGAGTAGAGAAGGAGGCAGGACAAGTTTTGACATAGTAAGTGCAATAATAGCACCCAGCATTGGTATCAGTGGATGCAAAAATGATACACAGCATTGGTATCAGTGGAAGCAAAAATTACACACAGCATTGGTATCACTGGATGCAGTAATAACACACAGCATTGAGCATTGGTATCAGTGGAGGCAAAAATAACCCCCAGCATTGGTATCAGTGGAGGCAAAAATAACCCCCAGCATTGGTATCAGTGGAGGCAAAAATAACCCCCAGCATTGGTATCAGTGGAGGCAAAAATAACCCCCAGCATTGGTATCAGTGAACAAAATACTAACCCCCAGCATTGGTATCAGTGGAAGCAAAAATAACCCCCAGCATTGGTATCAGTGGACGCAAAAATAACACCCAGCATTGGTATCAGTGAACAAAATACTAACCCCCAGCATTGGTATCAGTGGAAGCAAAAATAACCCCCAGCATTGGTATCAGTGGACGCAAAAATAACACCCAGCATTGGTAT
The DNA here is from genome assembly GCF_042186555.1 of Aquarana catesbeiana. NCBI lineage: Eukaryota > Metazoa > Chordata > Amphibia > Anura > Ranidae > Aquarana > Aquarana catesbeiana. The sequence goes on along the minus strand of NC_133332.1, from coordinate 225,857,780 downwards.
CAGTGGACACAATACTAACCCCCAGCATTGGTATTAGTGGACGCAAAAATAACACCCAGCATTGATATCAGTGGGCACAAAAATAACCCCCAGCATTGGTATCAGTGGACACAATACTAACCCCCAGCATTGGTATCAGTGGACGCAAAAATAAACCCCAGCATTGATATCAGTGGGTGCAAAAAAAACCTCTGCATTGATATCAGTGGGCGCAATATTATCTTTCAACATCGGTGTCAGTGGATGCAATTATAACCCCCCCCCAGCATTGGTGCCAGTATTATTGACTTTGTGTCAGTATTATTGACTTGGTGGTCAGTGGCAGTGAAGGTTAACAGCTTTTACCCTCCCCCCCTGTTTCATTGGTGGTTATGGCAGTTCAATGTAACCCCGACCAGGTAGTCAGTGGCAGTGAAAGTTAACCCCTATCCCCCTCCCCACCTGCACTGGTGGCCATAGAGAAATTTAACCTCCCCACCCCCTCTGCATTGGCGGTCAAGGCTGTGAAAGTTAAAACTCTTAACTTGTATCTCTATGGTAATATTCAGCTCTGACATAGCTCTGGTAATCAGTTTCTCTATTGTGGCGTGTAACACTTACCAACGCATTTCGTCCCCTGAGGAAGTCACATGTCTTGGTAAGAAAACACATCAGAGCAGAGCTTTTGAATGACGTCATCAAGTTGTATGGAACCCGGAAGTGAAGTACCTAACAGCCAAATACATTGTGAGGCTGTAATAAGTGGTGTGTTCATGGACATCGGAATGAACAGTGAAGTAAGGAGGCCTGCTTGGGGAGAGAGGATTGCATTTAAAGAGGAGACCAGACACCTCTTATAGTGAGAAAGGCAAAAATGAGCTGAAATATAAAAGGATCCCATTTAAAGGGAACCAAGCCATTTATGAGGTTACATTTCATGTATGGGTCATAAATATAAGGTGAAAGCACAACTGGTGGAGGGTGTCTGCACTGGAGAAATGTGTGCACTGCATTTGAAGCATTGAAGATTGTATGAGAGGCTGCGTATTGCATATGGACACGTTATCTTGAAAGATTATAATTTTGGCACAAATGGCGTGATGTCGTGTTACAAGGATAATAGCGCTACACTTTTATTTTGGATTTGAAAGTTTTGACACATTTATGAGATATGGTATATGTGTTGGCAGCTGAAATTGGTTGAGTGGCAATTTTGACTTGCACGTTTTTTTAAATAGCAGAGCAAAGGAGTGTTTCAGTAATTTTTTTCACTGTGGGTGAAGTGTCACGCACACACGCCTGAATCTCTTTCCTACAATTTAGCAATACTGCTGCTGCTCTTGTTTGCAAATGACACGCAGACCGACCCTGGGTTCAACTCTGCTGCCTGCCTGCAGTGACCTTATTACCTTCAGCCTCCTGAGCCACTCCTGCTACCAGCAGTTGGGTTTTCAAGAATTCAAGAGCACATTATCTATGTCGTCATGTACCCTTTGTAAAAGCAGTTCTGTATCATATGTTAAAATCTTCTTGCGTTTGGCAGCTTTTAAGGTTCCAACCATGGCTTCAAATAAATTGGCACACTGGTCATCATGAAATAATACACCAAACTTTACTTTCAGTTTTCCATCTGGGTCTCTTGTGCCAAGACCTTGTACCCTGAGCCATGTTACCCCCACTCCATGGTTCAGCATGTTGGGTCCTAAAAACATGGGAAGTAGTCCCAATATCCTTTTGTGCCTCCATTTTACAATCCACCAGTGGTTTCCGGTGCTGCCTGCAGTGGACCCTCTAAAGAGCCAAACTTATACATAATTACAAACTGTAATTTTGCCCTCTGCCTGAGTCTATGCAAGCCTCAGAATCTTCCTTACCTCCACTGAGCATTACTTTTCTGGTGCACTTACAGTTCCCAATGTATGCTTCTAAACAGCTAGCTGCCCTGTACCTGTTTGAGAAGGACTGTTAAAAAGTGGGCTGCCCCCCCCCCTGTGGATCCGGCAATATCCCATCCTAACAAAGCTTTAACTATCCCTGTGGGGGATGCACCTGTTTTTAAGGATGTCATTTGACAAGTGGTTTGAGATATTTTTCTAAAATTTTGTTCTCTCTTGCAGACCCTGCCTTGCAATTTTCCTTGCCTGTGACTCTAGTCTGCCAAATTCTAGTTGACTGGGCTTAGTCCATCATATTGGATCTGGTTAATGTGCAAGCTGATCCCTTACTTGTAGAGCACTTAGAGCTCTTGCTTGTAGCCTTGAATTACTGTATGGATGGGTTAGAAGTTTCCAGGCATGTTTTTTATATGCGTCTTCTGCTATGAACATGAGGAGGACTCTTTGGTTAAAGTGTTGGGCTGCAGAACCAGCTTGCAAAAAGTGCCCGTTTCACTTGCATTTTGGGGGATAGCATCTCTTCAGAGTTTCCCTCGACACCCTCAGCAAGAAGTCAACAGGAGCAAGAGACCCCATCTTTTACAGGCTCAGTATGGGGAAGGGTGACCCTGTCTTAGAGGCCAAAATACTTCTTTTTCAAAGCCAAGTCCACGTCTCCCAAACCCTCAGACAAATCTTGTTCAGCATGAAGCGTAGCCCCCACATTCCAAACTGGGGAGATGTCTGTTAGCCTTTGAGGAGATATGGGAAACCAGCATCTCAGATGCTTGGGTGAGAGAGGTGTTTCCAGGGGCTACAAGCTAGAATCCTGCTCCAAGCCCCTTTGATTATTGTCTTCCAACCTACCTGTATTGTTACACAGATTAGGAGATCTCCATGCTGCACTATCAGGTCTTCTGGGGCAAGGAATCATCATCCCAGTCTCAGTGGCAGAATGGTTCTACTCCAATCTATTCAGGTATCCCAGGCCTAAAGGCAGCGACTACCCCATAATGGTTCACAACCTGAACTGTGGTCAACTCGGATAAAAACTCCTGTAAAAGAAAAGAACTGGGGCAAGCAGAGGTTCTAAGGATGGTGTCTTGGTAAAAAGAAGACTAGAGTCACCCTAGGTAGAAAAGGTCCTAAGCCTTAACTCACCTGATCCCATAAGGATCAAAGGAACAAAAATTCCATATCTAGAAACCGTCAGGGCAGACATTCACATTGCCAAGATGATAACTTATCAAAAAGAACCTTAAGACTGGGATCACACTTATGGGAATTGGATGCGGGTTTCCCCACATCCAATTTGCATGACAGGAGATTGTGACCGGCTCTCTAGAGAACCGGTTTGCATATCTCCAGGGTGGCTGTGGAGTGGATTGCAAAGGGGTCCTGTGCGTCTTTGGCTCTGTTTCAGGTCTGAATTCAGGCAAACATTCGGGCCTGATTCGTCCCTGAAATGGAGAACAGGGATGCACCAGACCCCTGCTACGAGGCACATCCGGCATAAGTGTGAACCCAGCCTCAAGGAGTGTAACGGTGGTTACTGAGCCTACCTAGAGAAAAAGGGTAGGTAGGGGATGTTTGGTAAAGTTTTGGAAGCCCTGCAAACCTGATAGAGGTGAGTGGACATGACTGGAACACAAGGTTACTTCCAAATCCCAAATCAAGACCTAAACTACTTTTTTTACCACAGCAAGACCTCCTGTTTCTCCCCAGTGGTAGAGGCACACTACTGTGTCCATATCAGGTGACCTCTTTAAGGATGATCTCACAAAGTAGGAGCCACCTGTTCCTGGGACTCCAGAATGCAGACTAGAAGACAAAGGTTTTCCAAAAACAGGACTTTCCAGAAGATGGGAAGAGAAATCTTCACCAACCCCAGAAGACTGATCAACCAGGTCAGGAACTACATGTTCATCAGGGGTAGACAGTTTAGTCTGCTGAGAAACCTGATTCACAACAGCAGGGGAAGGGTCATTTAAGAGAATGAGGTAAAAGAGGTGCCTCAGAGAGGATAGCCCCTCAACATGATACTCCTGCCATACCTGAGAGACAGGCAACTCTCTGACTAAAACAAAACATTTTAAGAGTCCCTTGCCACAAAACTATTCTGGTTATACAGTATCTGTCTGCAAGCGATTAAAATGATCCAGCACTGCTTTCTGAAGATACAAGATCCAGTATAATCTTGGTTACATTTGGACCATCAGTAAGATGTTAGCCCGCAAAAACTGTTCTCTGGCCCTCTACCTACAACCTTAATGCACCTCCTTGTAAGGCCACGCAGCGATGGGCCAATAGAAGACACATAAAATGAGAGGGGAAGGGGCCAGAGCCAGCAACAATAGGAGGTAGTGCTTTTTTTGCATTCTATAGGTCAGACTAGATGTAAAGAAACTAGAGGTGCTTGCTATATTGTGCAAGTGTCACTATGCTAAATTTTTAATGCTCATCGATTTTTCTTTTAGCTACATTGTGGAAACCCCCTTCACACGGAGAGCAAGGGTCAGACTCCTCCTATACCTACACACCTCCACTCCCAAAAAGCTAGCCAAGCAGGCATGTATAGTGCGGCCAGGGTCATAACGAGTGGGGCAGAGCGCCCTGGTGGCTGCCATCTTCAAAACCCTGTAAGACTGAAACAGTGCAACCTCTTTGGGGAATGATGGTCATTGCTATGCAGTGGGCAAAACACAGGTTACCTCTGGCTGTTGCAGGCAGGAGCAATAGAGCTTGATGGCTAAGGATCAGACATTTGGACATCAGTAGGCCATAGCAGAAAGGGCCTTTGTGTGACAGCCTTACTGGCGAGACTACAGGTAACAGCAGAATCTCCTTGACAGCAGAGATTCCTTGTGGGTCTACAGGTCAAAGCATTACAGAGGCCACACACTCACCTTTCCTTGTGGGGGCAGTGGATCACTGGTATTTTTGGAGTGAGCAATCTCCTAAGGTAACCAGTGCACTAGTTCTTCCTGGTACAATGCCTTCTCAGCTGACTAGGACCGCTGTGTCTACCAAAGGTCCAGATTTACATGTTTGCAAGTCATGGTCTCCCTGATGGCCAAGAGGAAGGGGATGTAGGGTGTGAGAAGTCCCATATGCTTTATTTCAGGTAGGGAGGAGCCTCCATGCATTGTATCCCCAAAGGCTCATTTTGTGAACACAAAAATATTTTACTCTTCTGCAAGTTCTTGATCATCCTCTGTCTCAAGGAGTGATCATTCTGGTCCCAGGGGACATAAAGGTTCTGCGGTATCTACTCAGACCTTTGACACATTTTGAAATCAAATGGGAATGTTTGTTCCATCGTGGATCTCAGGAGACTTAACAAGTGCTAACATTTGGGTGAAATCAGTGCTGTCCGTGGTGACCTCTCTCCAGCAGGCAGGTAGTTCTTGACATCTGAACATCAAAGATGCTTACCTGCATGTTTCCGATCCTTTTGCCTCTAAAAGGTTCTGCGTTTTGAGCTGGGGGACTGCCATTAAAAATTATAGCTCTGACGTTTGGCTTATCCTCAATTCCCTTTGTATTCACCAAAGTTTTAATTACTGAATGCCAGAGTATCCCTGTTGTGGATATCTGGAAGATTTACTTCTAAGGGAGCAATCCGCTTCTCTGCTGGGTATCAATGTGTTTCACACAGTGCAAACTCTGGAGAGGTTCAGGATGGTCCAGAATTTACAGAAATCAGCCTTAGCCCCAACCCCGAGATTAGGATATTTAGGTCTGACCCTGCATATCATCAAGGAGAGAGTGATTCTCTTTCTGGACATATGTCATGCTCTGAGGGCTCAGGTAGCTTTACTCAAGACTATACTTAATCACTCAATTTGCTCTTGAATGGGTTCTGGGAAGGATGGTAGCCTCTACTGAGGTAGTACCTTTGTCCAGCTTTAATGCAGTCTTTGGATTCCCTGATGTGGTTAAATACCAGCACAAGACTGCCTCAGGACTGGTGGATCTCCTCATGGATGCTGGGGATGGGAAAATCTTTAATCCTTATATTCTGGAGGGTCCTGACAATGGATAACAGCATTATGGGCTGCGGTGCAACTCTGCACAATTTCTCTGCCCATCAACATCCGGGGTTTGTGGGCCTTTCACCTTGCCCTACTGCATCGATCAGCCCTGCTGAAGGGCCTTCTTGTAAGGGTCCACTCAATGTTATGGTGGTGGCATATATATTTGGTCAATGAGTCACCAGAAGTTGAGCGTCTCAAGGGAAGCGGATACATCCTACATTGGGTGGAACTCCATGTTCCCACACCATCTGCCATTTCCCAGGGCAGTGGGGTTTTCACCCAGAGGTCTTCAAGGAACTCGGTCAATGGTGAGCTTCCCTGGATGTGGATGTCATGACATCCAGGTTCCGTGCTCAGCTCAATGGGTTTGTCTCTGGGCCCAGGGATCTTTAAAGTGGTTGTATAGGCTCATGGTTTTTTACCTTCATGCTCTAACCTATTTTGGATTAGCTGGTTGGAGCCTTTTGGCTTGTTGCCCTTCCCTCCTATTCAGTGCTTTGGGACATCCCCATTTCTAATGAATATAAAACCCTCTGTTTCCCATGATGTACTTACCGCATTTCTGGTTTACCTGCAAAACCCTTTTCTTGGGAGTACAACACGAGACACAGAAGTCCCACCCCTTTTCCTTGTGGTTCATGGTTTGCTACAAAAACTGAAGCCTTGCCTAACAGGGAGGCCAAAAATATTGGCACCCCTGCAGTTCTGTCACCAGTTCGCCCAGAAAATTGTTGCAATTACAAATGTTTAGGCATTCTCATGTTTGTTTCTTTTGTTTGTAGTGGTATGACACAAAAAAGTGGAGAAACAAAAAGCCAAATCTGATACATTCCATGCAAAACTCCAAAAATGGACTAGACAAAATTATTGGCACCTTTAATTTAATATTTGGTAGCACACCCCTTGTAAAAAATAACTGAAATCAATCACTTCCTGTAACCATCAATGAGACTCTTACACCTCTCTACTGTAATCTTGGACCACTCTTCTTTCGCCAACTGCTCCAGGTCTCTCAGATTGGAAGGGTTCCTTTTCCCAACTGCTGTTTTGAGATCTCTCCACAGGTGCTCTATGGGATTTAGATCTGGACTCATTGCTGGCCCGTTCAGTACTCTCCAGCGCTTTGCTTTAACCATTGAATAACTCCAACCACCATACCAATGACGCTTATGTTTCCAAGTGGGCAACAGACCTCCGGTGCACCAGGGATAAAGCAGACTGGTTGCAAATTTGGGCCACAATAGCTTCCTTCTCTATTAATGTCAATATGGTCAAGTCTGCATTCAAGATTGTTACCAGATGGTCCCATCACATGTAGCCCATCTTCAGCCTTCCCAATACTGGTCTGTGCTTTCGTGGCTGCGCAACACCGAGTGAGGTCTTACATACCTGGTGGACATTTCCTACGATCACATGGTTTTGGACCAAGGTCTTGAAGCTTATACATTCTTTGTTCGCCCTTTCCCCAAAGACCGTAGTATGTCTTATTACACCTTAACTACACCCACTTCCTGCCTAAGCCAATTTTCAGCTTTCAGCGCTGTTTAAATGACAATTGCGCGGTTATGCTACACTGTACCCAAACAGAATTTTTATCATTTTGTTCCCACAAATAGAGCTTTCTTTTGGTGATATTTGATCACCTCTGCGTTTTTTATTTTTTGCTAAACAAATAAAAAAAGACCTAAAATTTTGAAAAAAAAAAAAAAAGTTTTTCTTTTGTTTCTGTTATAAAATTTTATGAACAAGTTTTCTCCTTCACTGATGTGCACTGATGAGGCAGCACTAATATGCAGCACTGATGGACACTCATGGGTGGAACTGATAGGCGGCACTGATGGGCACTTAGAGATGACATTGATAGGCATCACTGATGGCACTGGCAGGCATTGGGGATGGGCACTGATTGGCATTTCCCTGGTGGTCTAGGGTGACATACCTGGTGGTCCAGTGTGGTGGTAATCCCTGGTGGTCCTGGGTGGACTGCGCTGATAAACAATCAGCACAGACACCCCCCCCCCCCATCAGGAGAGCAGCCGATCGGCTCTCCTCTACCTGCGTCTGTCAGACGCGAGTGAGGAAAAGCCAATCAACGGCTCTTCCTGTTTACATCTTGATAAGCCATGATTGGACACGGCTGATCACGTAGTAAAGAGCCTCCGTCAGGGGCTCTTTACCAAGATCGGTGTAGTGGTGTGCCAGGCTGACACACCACACCACTGCGCAAGAGCAGTCATTCTGGAGGGCCGTACACCCTGAACGAGAGCTACGCTGCCCAGCCGTCATTTGACGGCCGGGAAGTGGTTAAACTCCCCCGACTTTACTAAAACCCAATTTAAATTGGTGACTTACATTTTGTTAATAGCAAAACAAACTATCACCAAAGCATGGAAGAAACAATGTTTCCTTTCAGGAAGTTCGTCAGCGGATCGATGGGTTCTTTGTTTTGCGTGTTCAGCAGGATACTGGTCAGTTTCTCGTTAACAAACTCTACCGGATTTGGACCCTGTGAATACAATACTGTATGCTCGTCCATCACTGTCCATGAAGAGCTATATTTCATTATAATAGCCCAGCTTTGGGATCCTGGTCTTGGGCATTCCTGACGCTCACTCCACCTCTCTTTCTTTATCATTCTATTGTTGTAGATCACGCGTTTTGTTCAGACTTGATGTTTTGATCTGCTTATTGTTTCACGGCCTGCAACAAAGTTACCTGGCTCATTGATACCTACTCTAACTTGCAGGCTACAAGTTTTGTTTATTAAAGTGGAAGTAAACTTCCATCATTAACTTATACCTATAGGTAAACCTATAATAAGGCTAACCTATAAGTAGTGTAAATATCTCCTAAACGGGCATCAATTAGTAGATATTTACTATACATGCAGCCAGTGGCATCACTGGCGCATGTGCTCTGAAGGAACAGCCATCTGTGCCATTCCTCCAGAGCACTGTGCCGTGAACGGCGTCATCACGGCTCCAGCCAGTCACAGAGCCGGAGTTTGCAAACCCGGAAGCAAGACAGGTAAAAGATGGAGGCGCCTGCAGCTCTGACATCCCGGCACTGGAAGAACTTCATTTTAAAGGTTTGTTTAACATAATGTGCTAGTATGCGATGCAAAAAATAAAAAATAAAAAAAAAACATCCAGCGGTTTACCCACTTGCTGACCGGCCGCAGTACATATACTGCGGCAGGTCGGCTCTATTGCCCGAAATGACGTACCTGTACGTCATTTCGTGCAATAGCCAACGGGGGCGCGCTGTGTTTGGCTAGAGGGGGAGCCAATAAGTGGGTCCGGCTGATGTGATGTCCGCCAGCCACCCGCAATCGCTCCCCAGAGAGACAGGACAGTGGTCTGCCGATATAAACAAGGCAGATTGCCGTCCTGTCAGGTATGAACAGAGAGATCTTGTGTTCCTGCTAAGCAGGAACACGGATCTCTGTTCATACAGTCAGTCCACCCCCCACACAGTAGGAAAGCATCCCCTAGAGACACACTTAACCCTTTGATCGCCCCTGGTGTTCCCTGCTAGTGTCATTAGTACAGTAACAGTGCATATTTTTAGCACTGATCACTATAATAATTTCACTGGCTCCCAAAAAAGTGTCAGTCAGGTGTCCGAATTGTCCACCACAATGTCGCAGTCCCGCTAAAAATCGCTGATCGCCACCATACTATTAAAAAATAAAGAAATCAAAAAAATTCCATAAAAATATCCCATCGTTTGTAGACGCTATAACTTTTGTGCAAACCAATCAATATAGGCTTATTGAGATTTTTTTTTAACAAAAATATCTCAGGGGGGATTTTGTCCCACTCCTCTTTGCAGACCCTCTCCAAGTCATTACAGTGGATGTAAACCCAATTCATGAAATTTGAGCTGGGCACATATATCTGCAGTGTTTTCTTATCTCTCTTCAAAGCTCTAAGTCCCATGGCTTTCTCCTGCTCCTCTGTTATCGGCCTAATCATTTCTGACAAGTTCTTTGTCAACTGTGATAAAATCAGGCTGAATTTTGTTTCAGGGTGGCTACTATAAATAGATTATCAGAGAGCTGGTTTATTCACAGCACATCTCTGGAAGTCAACACTCACAGTTGAATCAGGAAGAGAAAATTCCATTTTCAAAGCCCTGGCTGAGGGAAGGACGATCTCACCCAAGATTTGACGGTACATGGCTCCGTCCACCATCCCTTTGATGCAGTGAAGTTGTCCTGTCCTCTTAGCAGAAAAACACCCCCAAAGCATAATGTTTCCACCACCATGTTTGACTGTGGGGATGGTGTTCTTGGGTCCCAGGCAGCATTCCTTCTCCTCCAAACACGGCGAGTTGAGTTGATGCCAAAGAGCTTGATTTTGGTCTCATCTGACGACAACACTTTCACCCAGTTCTCCTCTGAATCATTCTGATGTTCATTAGCAAACTTCAGACAGGCCTGTACATGTGCTTTCTTGAGCAGTGGGACCTTGGGGGCACTGCAGGATTTCAGTCCTTCACGGTGTAATGTGTTACCAAATTGTTTTCTTGTTGACTATGGTCCCAGCTGCCTTGAGAACATTGACAACATTCTCCCATGTAGTTCTGGGCTGATTCCTCACCATTCTCATTATCATTGAAACTCCACGAGGTGAGATTGTGCATGGAGCCCCAGACTGAGGAAGAGTGACAGTTATTTTGTGTTTCTTCGATTTGCAAATAATCGCACAAACTGTCATCACCCTCTCACCAAGCTGGTTGGCGATGGTCTTGTAGCCCAGTTCATCCTTGTGTAGATCTACAATCTTGTCCCTGACATCCTTTGGGCTTGGCCATGGTGGAGGGATTGGAATCTGATTGATTGCTTCTGTGGACAGGTGTCTTTTATACAGGTAACAAGCTGAGATTAGAGCACTCCCTTTAAGAGAGTGCTCCTAATCTCAGCTCCTTACCTGTATAGGGGGAAATGCCTTGATAGGGGATCAAATACTTATTTCACTCATTAAAATGCAAATCAATTTATTATTTTTTGAAATGCGTTTTTCTGGATATTTTTGTTGTTCTGTCTCCCACTGTTAGAATAAACCTTCCATTAAAATTATAGACTGAGCATTTCTTTCTCAGTGGGCAAACATACAAAATCAGCAGGGGATCAAATACTTTTTTCCCTCACTGTATACACAAGTTTTTACTACCCAATTTTGTTGTGCTGTATGGCTACGTAATGCAATTCCATATTACTGTCATTCCCTCTGCCTGCTTTTTAGATTAACAGAAATCATCACACTAACCATAGCCATCCCGAGCTCTCTCCTGTAGATACTAATATAATAAGGCCGATTTCAGTTTTTAGCGGACATGGGACATCGGGAAATACAGATTTCAGTTTTCTTGGCTAAATTATAAAAAAAAAAAAAAAAAAAAAAAAAAAAGCTTTCATGGTTTTTAAAAAGGAATAAATGAGCGAATACATATTTGCATGGAGTGGTCTATTAAAAAAAATACCAGATTCATTTTCCATAAAATACAAGACACATTAATGTGGAAAACTGTAGTTGAAAATCTCTCAGCTAGTATATTCTAATAAAGAGCCAACTGGAACACCCATGAAATTATTCTCGGCAGACCACAAAAACAATCCTCTGTGCACTTCGACACAGTCTATGAGAATGAAAGATTCTGTTTAAAAATGGCTGATAAAAGACTGAAGTTCCATCATGTACATAAACGATGTGAGGTAAAACATAAGAAAAATTCAGGACAAACTGCAGTCTCTTTAAACACCAGCTCAGCACAATTTTTTTATAAAAGTTTAAAGAAATATTCGTTTTTAATACAAAGCCCTCTCTCCCTTTGTGGAGGTAAGATAGGGAAGCTTCTCAGCCTCAGCGTTCAGTGTGAGTGCGCAGGTCCGTGGTCACAGGGTCGTGCTGAATTGTTTGGTGTAACATGAGAGCCAAGAGTCCGGCTCGGTTGGTCATGGCCATTCGGACGTTGCGCTCTTGTTCAAAGAGTTCATCCAGTTTGTACCACTGAAATGACACAATAAAAAGAATGTTCAGTGTAAGAAGGTCTGGTCCAGTAGTAGGGGATTTTTTTCATACTTTAAAATTAAAAGTTATTAAAGTGGAATTAGAGGCAAAATATTTTTTACACATTGTATAAAGTGAGAGAGGGTTAGAACCTTTGTCCAGTTTCTGTTGATATCCTTTGTGCCTGTTGAAGACAAATCCTCTCACAATCTCTGTGGTCATTTAGAATGGTAAACGGGTTCTTTAGGTAACATGAGGAACCTGTCACATCTAATGATCCCAATGCAGCACTGTCTGACTCTAGGAAAGATATTTCACTGTGCATAAAAATACATGCTAGGGTTGCACCGATATTTTTTTCAAGTACTCTCTGATATTGACTACTAACTCTTTTTTTTTTTAAATGTCATGTGACAGTGGCACTAATATGCAGCACTGATGAGGCGTGGACTATGTCAGTAGTTTTCTTATTACAATTATATATATATATATATATTAAAAAAAAAAAAAAAAAAAGGAAAAAAGTGTGAGAATCAATTAATGTGGAATTACTGCCAACACCCTAAATGACATCATGAAAAGAACATGCATCAAGTGCATTGAGAGATGCCCCCTTGGACTTTGATGTCAGAAGTAAAGTATAAACAATCGAAGTATATATAAAAAAGCACAAGAGTGCCAACTTTATTTAATACAAAAATAATACAAAATATATAGATGTAATAACACACATAGAAATAGCGATTTTAAAATGTATTGCAGTGGTAAATCAATGAATAAATATAAACAAGAGGTAGTTAGTACATATTCACCCAAGTTGGTGGTCAAGAAAATTACTGGCCGAACCAAAAAAGGAGTTAACCAGCTAAAGTCTTAACACGTATAAACCCGACATGTTTTGGGAATTATTTGTGCAATGGTGTGCATATTTCTTCTTCAGGGGTAATTATAGACTGGTAATTATGTTCTTTTCTGCAACATAAATGTAAGTAGATAATAGTATTTGCATGACAACATTCAATAAATATTGATAATGTCAGTAGCCTTATAAAAATAGTGGCAAATAGCATAACCAAAGGTACTTACAAATCAAAGATTCACTGCAGGTGTAGTAAAAAAAGATACTGGACAATACAGGAGAATTTTACATGCTGGCTGCCCATATCACCACACTAGCATGATAGATTGATTGGAGCGTGCACTCAAAGCCCAATAATCTGAACGTGTTCACAAAGGGCACCTGACAATCGCCACAGCGGCGCTGAATGCATTGTGGAGACAATGGCAGGGAAAAAAGGGGGATGAGTCCCTTACATAGCAGAGGTGCAAATATGCACACAATAAGTTAGTAAACAAAAAAAGGAGTATAGATAGCTGATCCAAAGTTGATTTCAGCAATATTAGAAGTTAAAAAGTTTACCTTCAGGGAGTAGTAGCATGGATGATGCAGACACCAGGTCAGCAGCTGGCATACTGACAAGGCTGTGTGAGCGTCAGTAATTATCTGATCAGCTGTGTCTGACATCAGCCAATAGGAGCTGTGTCTGCCATCTCGCTAAGTCAGCTGTAAGAAACAGCTGACTGCGAGGTCCGGACGCCCTTCAGACGTGGTGGTGCGTGGCGTAGACACGCCTCTCGGGGCATGATGACGTCACGCATCCCCGCGTCACCGGGAGTGTCTACGTAAAGACAGGGGCGGATGAGGATGTGGCAGAGAGCCATCTAGTGGGAGGACAAGAGATCAGCCAGGATGTTTACAGTTAAATCACAAGAATTACATAATGGCGATGACTGCAATAATGCATAACATAGTAAAAGTGATAAAGAAAACAAGAAAAAGGGAAAAGGAAAACGGATGGAATGGTGGTGGAAGAAAAATTAGATGGATAGAGTTACAATATGGGTAAAGGCAAGAGGAAATGGGAGAAAAATCTAAAGGAATAAAATAAAAATAAGAATAATGATGACAAAGGGTCCTACATATTAAGCTCACAGACCGAAGAGGTAAATCCTGGGAGAAATGATCTAACGTTGACTGCTTCGTTTAACCCAGGCGGTTGAGTAGCCTGTAAAATGAAAATCCATCTGGATTCACACTGGAGGAGGCGCTTATTAAAGTCACCTCCTCTAGGACGAAAGTGCACCCGATCTAATGCCAAGAAAAATACCTTGGGAAGTGATTTTGGGTGCACCATGGCCATGTGCTTGCCAATGACTACATCTGCATCACGTTTACGAATTGTTACAGTGTGTTGGTAGATTCTTTTCCAGAATTCTTTAATTGTCTTCCCGGCTCACAAGTGGGAAGGTACACCATGCCGGGAGTAGTGTAATTAACATAATGTCTTGAGTAGAACCGTTGGGTAGGTCGATGTTCGTTCTTCTGTCCATGTATTGACAGTAGGGGAAACCCCCACAGGAGAGAAAGTCCTAACATTTTACATGTGTCACCCCTGTTAGGTTGGTATTCACTAGTGACTACCCTGTCACCCACAGATGGAGCTCTTCTGAAGGTGACAGCTGGTGTATTTGGGACAAACTGGGACAGTGATGGGTCCATAGTCAAAAGGTGCCAGTATCTACTTAGGATTATCCTAAACTGCTTGTGTTGCACTGAATATGTGGTAATGAGCCTACTTGTATCATCTCTTTTTGCACATTAAGTAGCTTGCGGCGAGGTAAAATGATCATTTTTTTATAAGCCCTTTTTAAGCATGTATTAGAGTAACCTCTTTCGAGGAGCCTTTTTCTAAGAATGTCTGCTTCTTTTTTGAAGATAGTGTCATTTGAGCAGTTTTCGGCGAACCCTAAGGTACTGGCTATAGGGTATGGACATAAGAAGAGGTTTGGGATGGAAACTAGTTCCGTGAAGCAGCGAGTTCCCTGCTGTGGGTTTGCGATATAGTTGACTTGATAGGCTTCCATCAGACTTCCATCAGAGATGTACTCATTAAAAAACAGTCTGATGGAAGCCTATCAAGTCAACTATATCGCAAACCCACAGCAGGGAACTCGCTGCTTCACGCAACAAATTTCCATCCCAAACCTCTTCTTATGTCCATACCCTATAGCCAGTACCTTAGGGTTTGCCGAAACTGCTCAAATGACACTATCTTTAAAAAAGAAGCAAACATTCTTAGAAAAAGGCTCCTCGAAAGAGGTTACTCTAATACATGTTTAAAAAAGGCTTATAAAAAAAACGACCATTTTATCTTGCAGCGAGCTACTTAATGTACAAAAAGAACCGTCTAGGGATGATACAAGTAGGCTCATTACCACATATTCAGTGCAACACAAGCAGTTTAGGATAATCCTAAGTAGATACTGGCACCTTTTGACTATGGACCCATCACTGTCCCAGTTTGTCCCAAATACACCAGCTGTCACCTTCAGAAGAGCTCCATCTGTGGGTGACAGGGTAGTCACTAGTGAATACCAACCTAACAGGGGTGACACATGTAAAATGTTAGGTACTTTCTCTCCTGTGGGGGTTTCCCCTACTGTCAATACATGGACAGAAGAACGAACATCGACCTACCCAACGGCTCTACTCAAGACATTATGTTAATTACACTACTTCCGGCGTGGTGTACCTTCCCACTTGTGAGCCGGGAAGACAATTAACGAATTCTGGAAAATAATCTACCAACACACTGTAACAATTCGTAAACGTGATGCAGATGTAGTCATTGGCAAGCACATGGCCATGGTGCACCCAAAATCACTTCCCAAGGTATTTTTCTTGGCATTAGATCGGGTGCACTTTCGTCCTAGAGGAGGTGACTTTAATAAGCACCTCCTCCAGTGTGAATCCAGATGGATTTTCATTTTACAGGCTACTCAACCGCCTGGGTTAATCGAAGCAGTCAACTTTAGATCATTTCTCCCAGGATTTACCTCTTGGGTCTGTGAGCTTAATATGTAGGACCCTTTGTCATCATTATTCTTATTTTTATTTTATTCCTTTAGATTTTTCTCCCATTTCCTCTTGCCTTTACCCATATTGTAACTCTATCCATCTAATTTTTCTTCCACCACCATTCCATCCGTTTTCCTTTTCCCTTTTTCTTGTTTTCTTTATCACTTTTACTATGTGATGCATTATGTGTAATTCTTGTGATGTAACTGTAAACATCCTGGCTTGTCCTCCCACTAGATGGCTCTCTGCCACATCCTCATCCGCCCCGTCTTTACGTAGACACCCGGCGGGTAAGCTCCACCAGTGTAGGCTGGCTGGATGACGCTATGCTCCATCTCCATGCTGGGAGGAGCTATTGCGCTCCCCTCACTGTCCCCAGTGTCATGAGTTGGGAATTCCTTCCCGCCAGTGACGTGGGGATGCATGACGTCATCACGCCCCAAATGGCGTGGCTACACCGCGCACCTCCGCGTCTGAAGGGCGCCCGGACCTCGGTTTCTTACAGCTGACTTAGTGAGATGGCAGACGCAGCTCCTATTGGCTGATGTCAGACACAGCTGATCGGATAATTACTGATGCTCACACAGCCTTGTCAGTATGCCGGCTGCTGACCTGGTGTCTGCATCATCCATGCTACTACTCCCTGAAGGTAAACTTTTTAACTTCTAATATTGCTGAAATCAACTGGATCAGCTATCTATACTCCTTTGTTTACTAACTTATTGTGTGCATATTTGCACCTCTGCTATGTAAGGGACTCATCCTCTTTTTTCCCCTGCCATTGTCTTCACAGTGCATTCAGCGCTGCTGTGGCGATTGTCAGGTGCTCTTTGTGAACACGTTCAGATTATTGGGCTTTGAATGCATGCTCCAATCTATCGTGCTAGTGTGGGGATATGTGCAGCCAGCATGTAAAATTCTCCTGTATTGTCCAGTATCTTTTTTTACTACACCTGCAGTGAATCTGTGATTTGTAAGTACCTTTGGTTATGCCATTTGCCACTATTTTCATAAGGCTACTGACATTATCAATGTTTATTGGTTGTTGTCATACAAATACTATTATATACTTACATTTATGTTACAGAAAATAACATAATTACCCAGTCTATAATTACCCCTGAAGAAGGAATATGCACACCATTGCACAAATAATTTCCAAAACATGTCGGGTTTATACATGTTAAGACTTTAGCTGGCTAACTCCTTTTTTGGTTCGGCCAGTAATTTCTTGACCACCAACTTGGGTGTATATGCACTAACTACCTCTTGTTTATATTTATTCATTTATGTACCACTGCAATACATTTTAAAATCACTATATCTATGTGTGTTATTACATCTATATATTTTGTATTATTTTTGTATTAAATAAAGTTGGCACTCTTGTGCTTTTTTATATATACTTCGATTGTTTATACTTTACTTCTGCCATCAAAGTCCAAGGGGGCATCTCTCAATGCACTTGATGCATGTTCTTTTCACAAACATAGATATTTTTTTATATTTATTTTTATAATTTTTTTTTTTTGGGTCTTTGAGTTTCATCTCCATACATAAATAAGCATCGTAAACACAGGAAGAGGGACCGGAGGAGGACACAGAGGGGGACCGGAGGAGGACACAGAGGGGGACCGGAGGAGGACACAGAGGGGGACCGGAGGAGGACACAGAGGGGGACAAAGAGGGGAGCCGGAGGATGACAGGGGGGGACCGGAGGAGCCCACAGAGGAAGGCACAGAGGGGAGCCAGAGGAGGAAACAGGGGATTCTCACAAAACGATCGGTGCGGCCGCTGGGAATTTATAATCACCCATCTCCCTGTGTGGCATTCGATAAAGCAGCTGAAAGCCACAGAGGGGCTTCCTTCCAGGTTGGCAGACTCAAGCTGCGTGAGTGGCCGGAGCCACAATGACATCACTTCTGCGGGAGCCGCCGATTACGGCACAGAACTCTGAAGGAACAGCACGGGTATGCCGTTCCTTTAGAGCATATTCGCTGGTGACATCACCAGCTGCAACTACAGTAAATATCTCCTAAACGGTGCACGTTTAGTTGATATTGACAGTACTTATAGGTAATCCTTATTATAGTCTTACCTATAGGTAAAAATCATGCTTGGGAGTTTACTCCCACTTTAAAGTGGAGTTCCACCCAAAAGTGGAACTTCCACTCATCAGGTTCCTCCCCCCCTCCGGTGACACAGTTGGCACCTTTCAGGGGGGAGGAGGGTACAGATACCTGTATATTACAGGTATCTGTACCCACTTCCGGCGTAGATAGCCGCAGAATCTGCGGTTATTTACGCCACTTCCTGCTCCCTCCCCGCTGCCTGCTGGGAAACACACGGGTCCCAGAGGCAGCAGGGAGCATTCGTATTGCGCGGCGCGACTCGCGCATGCGCAGTAGGGAACCGGGAAGTGAAGCCGCACGGCTTCACTTCCTGATTCCCTTACCAAAGATGGAGGCGGCAGCACCCGAGGACGGAGAGACGCTTCGGCCTCGGGTGCCGACATCGCGGGCGCCCTGGACAGGTAAGTGTCCATGTTTTAAAAGTCAGCAGCTGCAGTATTTGTAGCTGCTGACTTTTAAAAAAAATTTTTTCGGCGGCGCTCCGCTTTAAGCTCAGTGTTTAGAGGCAGAAAAAAAACCTTCTGTTTTGCATTTTTGAGAGCAGTTTTCTAGCAGAAAAAAAAAAAAAAAAAAAAACGCTTAACGTGCCTAAACCCTAGTACAAAAAAAAAAAACGCTCAAAATTAGCATTGTTCTGCAAAGAGCACTGCCGTTTTTTAAGCCAGTGCGTATGGACCCTTAGGGGGAAGGTTAGCAATGACAGCCTCCATATTTTCTTTATTTCTTCCCAGATCTCTTTTATAACTAAAATGTTGGAGAAATGCATTGAAGAAATAAAAAAATAAAAAATTCCTCCTTCAAAAAAAAATGATTTTGCCTAGTGGTGATGTAAACATCTTCACTTTATACATAAGTCTTTTGGTGTCCAAACTCCTATAGGCAGAGCCTGCTAGCCCAGAGGCATGTTCTGTCCCTGCATCATTGTGGAGAACGAGTAAGTACAGATAGGCATACATGGTTTCCAGACTTCGTTGGTTATCTATCCTTTACAAACCCTCCTTTAGAAGTAGGGGTTAATGAACACACTGGAACACTTACAAAACATGTACTCAATGCAGCCAGGGTTTTAAGAAGTGATAGATAAGGTTTTGATGTTGAGGCTCCATTCACACATGAGCGTATCGATTAACTTGCATTTTTTTTAAGCTTTTTTGCAGCTTTTTTTTTTTAAAAGCATTTTAGAAGTGTATTGCAAGTGTTTTACAGCTTCAGGTGTTTTTGTTTAGCCAATAGAAAGCACAAGGGGAGGAGTCAGGCGTTTCTTTTTGAAGTCTATTGGGCCAAAATCACTTGTAATCTGCCAAAAAGAAGCTCAAGCACTTTTCTGAGCAATAGGCATTTTGCTTCAGGCGACAGAACGCTCAGATGTGAACAGAGGTCATTGACATGAATGGGATTTGGCTTGGTAAGCATTTTAGAGCTACAAGCTTCAAGCAAAAAAATTGCTTAAGTGTGAACAGTGCCTTATTGCTCATGTAAGTGAAGCCTAACAGAAAGAAAGGCATTTAAAAGGAGAAGTACAGCCAAAGCTTGTTTGGCTGTACTTCTCCTATGGATCACAGGAGTGCAGTTAGTTTTGTACTCCTGGAACTCATTTTCAGCAGAGAGTGGGCTGAAGTCTGCTCTCTGCTGACATCACAGAGTTGGTCCAGGCTCACCGTCATCACGACCATGTAAGTCGAAATCCGCCAGATCCATGAACCGACACCCAGCTCAGCCTCTCAGCGAGCCACTGAGAGCCTGATCCGGCCGCTCCCCACCCCCTCCACAGCTCAGCACTCCAATGAGCGAGTAGGGACAGAGCAGAGAGAAGCAACTGAGTCAGCAGCTTTCTGCACGGTGAGCTGTGAGAACAGAGAGATCGGCGGTGTTCGATTGCTCGGTTCTCAATGTAGAGGCGCCGGGGGACAGATGCAGCATCTGACCCATGCTGCATCCAACTAGGTAAGTATGAATCAAAAAAAAAAAAAAAAAAATACCCATACTTCTCTTTTAACATACTGCAAATCAGAGGGTACGTACCACACGGACGCGTTCTAAATCCACCTCAGCACGGCGCAGTTTCTCCCAGCAGTAGTGCCTGTTACATTTCCTCTTTGGAATCCTGCAGAAATCACCTGTCAACTCAAATACATCTTTCGTCATGGGACAGCCACACACTTCGTCTGCTGGCACCTGATAACAGAACACAGAAAGCAGTTGTGACTTCCCTGGGTATTGAAGTCAGCATCATAGTGAACAAATCTGAGTCTGCAGGTTTAAAAACAATATATTCCTTTTCATTAAACCTTATATTGCAATCTTTTTTTTTTTTTTTACTACAGCATCTTTGTTTAATAAACCCTGAAAAACGTGTACCCACGGTGCAAGGTTCACAGAGAAAGTACAGCAAAAGATATGTGCCTGCAAGACGTCTCTGACTGAAACTTTATACAGCCCCATCTAAACACAGTAAGGAGGAAAAGGGGAGGAGTCGTTGCTCTGATGTATTCAGTTCTGTAAGTCCATTTCAGCTTGAGCCGCTTAGTTCTGTAAACAACAGACTTTTCAAAAATCAAATATGGGGAGCATAGAAAAAGGAACCTAAAATAAATTATTGAATCCAACGGTATCACAATACTGTGCTTCTGCGTTTGCTTTAGGCCACTTTCACACAGGCTCCTCCGTTGGACAGAATCAGTTTGCTCAGCAGAGGAACGCTCCGCTGATCCCCAATGAGCAGGCGGATGACAGAACAGTCTCCGCTCACTTGGCGGAGCTGAGACAGACACAGTCCCACTCTCCTCTATGTCCATTTTTATCCGATCCACCAGACGGATAAAAAAATAGGACCACCATCCACCTGGACATGTTACCACTGACATTCGCCACTCCATAGAGGTGAATTGAGGGTCCGATCAGGTCCTCCTGAAAAACTGATAGGCGGACCTGATTGGACAGCCCGTGTGAAAGGACCCTTACTCTTTTTCACCTCTTTTTAGACATACTTCCCATACTACAAGCCAAGTCCTTAGAACCGTCATAGCAGATAACAGTGCCTTCAAAGCCTATTATTTACCCAAACTAACAGACAACCCCCCCCCCCTCTAATAATCTGTCAGCTCCTATGCTGATGAAGTCTCCTGAAGTCTAACTCAACCCTTCTATTCCTTGAAGCTGAACACTGCATCATCTGGCCTCTATTTAAAAGTTCAGTTGCCATGGTTCTGCATGTGATCAGCTAAGACACCGGCCATCTGAGGACTGAAAAGTTCAAATGAGAACGGACATAATCACACTGGCAATAGTAACAGTTTTCAACAGAGGCATACCTTGATTGCAACGGTTTTGGAATATAGTTAAAGCAGTTCCTTGAAATAATAGAGTACTATAATAGATACTCTTTAGAAATCAATTTTGTATTAGTGGGACAAGTGGTGAAACATACAACAGATTTATATACGTGACAGCAGGGTTTATTTTTTGTCAGAAAACAGGTTCAGGTACACACATTACCTCCGCCAACCCAAGCTCATTGTCATGTTCAAGAAACCAGTGGTGAGAGGATTTGAGCTTTATGACATGGTACATTATCCTGGTGGAAGGAGCCATCAGAAGATGTGTACACTGTAGTCATAAAGGGATGGACATGGTCAGCAACAATACTCAGGTAGGCCATGGTTTTTAAACGATGCTCAATTGGTACTAAGGGGCCAAAATGTGCCAAGAAAATATCCCCCACACCATAACACCACCACCAGCCTGAACCATTGATACAAGGCAGGATGGATCCATCCTTTCATGTTGTTCACTCCAAATTCTGACCCCATCATCTGAATGTCGCAGCTAAAATCGAGACTCATCAGACCAGGGAACGTTTTTCCAGTCTTCTATTGTCCAATTTTGGTGAGCCTGTGCAAATTGTAGCCTCAGTTTCCTGTTCTTAGCTGACAGGAGTGGCACCTGGTGTGGTCTTCTGCTGCTGTAGCTCATCTGCTTCAAGGTTCGATGTGTTGTGCATTCAGAGATGGTATTCTGCATACCTTGGTTGTACTGAGTGGTTACTTGAGTTACTGTTGCCTTTCTATCATCTTGAACCAATCTGCCCATTCTCCTCTGACCTCAACAAGGTATTTTCATCCATACAACTGCTGCTCACTGGATATTTTCTCTTTTTCCCAGACCATTTTTTGTAAACCCTAGAGATGGTTGTGTGTGAAAATCCCAGTAGATCAGCAGTTTTTGAAATACTCAGACCAGCCCGTTTGGAACCAACAACCATGCCACGTTCAAAGTCACTTAAATGACTTTCTTACCCATTCTGATGCTCGCTTTGAACTTCAGCAATTCATCTTCACCACGTCTAGATGCCTAAATGCATTGAGTTGCTGCCATGTGATTGGCCGATTAGCAATTTATGTTACCAAGCAATTGAACAGGTGTACCTAATAAAGTGGCCGGTGAGTGTATATCAGTGACAAATGACAAGTCACTGAGGACAGGGCAGAGTCGGATGTGTTGTAACTCTGTTCCTTCATGTTCTGGCTGAAATAAAACCTTACATGTCGATAAGGTGTATATAAAAATATCACTCTGACAGAGCTGTTGCAAACTTCTCTCCTGCGAATACATTGAGTTTTACAGGCAGAGAAGCTATTTGGGAGAGTAATAGAAACATATAAAATTTCAGTTCCAAAGGAAATTTTGTTGCAGAATTGACTCAAAGATGCAACACAATAATTACATGTGTGATGCAATCAGCAATTTAATCCATACAAGAGGTCTTATTTACTTCCACTTCGCTTGTCACTAATATTATGGTATTTTTTTATGAATCTGTCACAACAATAGCACCAAACAAAATTCTACAAACAATACCCCATAATGACAACGTGAAAGAAGTTTGTTTGAAATCTTTGCAAATTTATAAAAAAAAATAAAAATCACATGTACATACGTATTCACAGCCTTTGCTCAATACTTTGTTGAAGCACCTTTGCCACCAATTACAGCCTCAAGTCTTTTTGAGTATGATGCTACAGACTTGACACACCTATTTTTGGACAGTTTCTCCCATTCTTCTTTGCAGGACCTCTCAAGCTCCATCAGGTTGGATGTGGAGCGTCAGTACACAGCCATTTTCAGATATATCCTGAGATGTTCAATCAGGGTTCAAGGCTGGGCCACTCAAGGACATTCACAGAGTTGTCCGATAGCCATTCCTTTGTTATCTTGGCTGTCTGCTTAGGGTAATTGTTCTGTTGGAAGATGAACCTTCAACATAGTCTGAGGTCCAGAGCGCTCTGGAGCAGGTTTTCATCAAGGATGTCTCTGTACATTGCTGCATTCATCTTTCCCTCAATCCTGACTAGTTTCCAAGTTCCTGCCACTGAAAAACATCCCCACAGCATGGTGCTGCCACCAACATGCTTCACTGTAGGGATGGTATTGGCCAGGTGATCAGCGGTGCCTGGTTTCTTCCAGACATGACGCTTGCCGTTCAGTCCAAAGAGTTCAAACCTTGTTTCATCAGACCAGAGAATTTTGTTTCTCATGGTCTGAAAGTCCTTCAGGGGCCTTTTGGCAAACTCCTGATGGGCGGTCAGGTGCATTCTAATAAGGAATGGCTTCCGTCTTGCCACTCTACCATACAGGCCTTATTGGTAGAGTGCTGCAGAGATGGTTGTTCTTCTGGAAGGTTCTCCTCTATCCACAGAGAAAAGCTGGAGTTCAGTCAGAGTGACAATCAGGGTCTTGATCACCTCCCAGACTAAGGGCCTTCTCTCCCCGATCACTCAGTTTGGCCGGGTGACCCGCTCTAGGAAGAGTCCTGGTGGTTCCAAACTTCTTCCATTTACGGATGATTGAGGCCATTGGGACCTTCAATGCTGCAGAAATTTTTATGTACCCTTCCCCAGAACTGTGCCTCAGATGTCTACAGACAATTCCTCAGACTTCATGGCTTGGTTTGTGCTCTGACATGCACTGTTAATTGTGGGACCTTATATAGACATGTGTGCCTTTCCAAATCATGTTCAATCAACTGAATTTACCACAGGTGGACTCCAATCAAGTTATAGAAACAGCTCAAGGATGATCAGTGGAAACAGGATGCACCTGAACTCAATTATGAGTGTCATGGCAAAGACTGTGAATACTTATGTACCTGTGATTTTTTATTTTTAATAAATTTGCAAAGATTTCAAACAAACTTCTTTCACGCTGTCATTATGGGGTATTGTTTGTAGAATTTTGAGGGGAAAAAAAATGAATTTAATCCATTTCAGAATAATACTGTAACATAACAAAATGTGTAAAAAGTGAAGCGCTGTGAATACTTTCAGGATGCACTGTATATCATATTTATTTGTCCTAAACTTTTTATTCAGCATTGCTTCAGTTACTTCCTGATTTCCAGGCCTAGGCAAATGATGTCATACATCTCAGGCGTCTTCAGGAAGGGAGGAGGAATTTTATTAGCCAAGCACACCCTTCTGCCTACATGCCTGAGCTAAGGGCAGATGGATTCCAGTAAGTAAATGCTAAAAGAATAAAATTTGCCCTTACTCAAGATGGCTACCAAAAGAAATAGTAGGGGTGCTTTTAAAAGTAATTTATCATCAAAATAAAAGCATGGATACATAGATGGATGGTTGAAATTGCTTTGAATATTAACAACTGACGAAACTGCGTTTTTGGTTTGTGGTGCTCAGATGCAGTGTACTTCCACTTTGGTCTTTGATAAAACCGCTTTAAAGAGGAACTAAGCCCTAGTGGGTTTTTCTTCTTCCCTGCAAAGTAAAGGCATAATGTGCTAGTATGCATCGCAGGCCGCATCTGTTGCCCATCT
The DNA here is from genome assembly GCF_042186555.1 of Aquarana catesbeiana. Taxonomy (NCBI): domain Eukaryota; kingdom Metazoa; phylum Chordata; class Amphibia; order Anura; family Ranidae; genus Aquarana; species Aquarana catesbeiana. Next base: position 225,832,996 of record NC_133332.1, on the reverse strand, counting down.
TCCTCCTGGGGCCGTGGACTCTGGCTCTGTGACTGTCCGGAGCTGCGTGACATCGTGCGGGAGCCGCCAGTCACGGCACACGCTCCTGAAGAAATGGCACGGACGGCTGTTCCTTTAGAGCGCATGCGCTGATGACATCATCGGCGTGGTATACAGTAAATATCTCCTAAATGGCGCATGTTTAGGAGGTATTTACAGTACCTATAGGCAAGCCTTATTCTAGGCTTACCTATAGGTACAACTAATGGGGCGTACACACGGTCGGACTTTGAGCGGACTGGTCTGACGGACGCCAACGGACCAAATCCAGCGGACAATCCGATCGTGTGTGGGCTTCCTTCACCGGACCGTCAGCGGACTTATCCAGTCGCAAATTTGACAGACTTTAGATTTGGAACAGGCTTCAAATCTTTACGTCGTAACTCCGCCGGACCCAGAAATCTGCTCGTCTGTATGCTAGTCCGACGGACAAAAACCGACATTAGGGCAGCTATTGGCTACTGGCTATCAACTTCCTTATTTTAGTCCGGTGTACGTCATCACGTATGAATCTGTCGGACTTTGTTGTGATCGCCTGTAGGCAAGTCCGTTCCTTAGATAGTCCGTCGGAAGTCCGTCGAAAGTCCGTCGAAAGTCCGTCGAAAGTCCGTCGGAAGTCCGTCGGAAGTCCGTCGGAAGTCCGTCGGAAGTCCCTCGAAAGTCCCTCGAAAGTCCCTCGAAAGTCCCTCGAAAGTCCCTCGAAAGTCCCTCGAAAGTCCCTCGAAAGTCCCTCGAAAGTCCCTCGAAAGTCCCTCGAACCAGTCCCTCGAACCAGTCCCTCGAACCAGTCCAGTCGAAAAGTCCGACCGTGTGTACGCGGCATTACACAGGGAGGTTTACAACCTCTTGAAAATGTTGACATTACAGCAACAAATAAAGCCTAACCTTGGGGTCTCGTGAATGTTCTGGACACAAAACTTGCAAACGCTTGCAGTAGGTTTTACTCTGTGGGTTGTACACATCACAAAAGAGACGAGTAGCTCTGCAAATAGGAAAACAAATATTTTTAAAAACACCAAACATAGGCAAAGACACCACAGGGCAGAGCAGTGATAAAAGGTGACTTTGAAGTCCAGCGAAGCAAAACATACCCTTCAATTCTGGTCGGGTACATTGATCCAAAGGATGTCTGGCTTTCATACTAGGAAAAAAAAAAAGTACAACAGGAGAATTACTGCTTACCCAATATAAAACGAGAAACTTACATACAGCTTTAATAAAAAGTAATTCTAGACTTATAACAACAAATGCAGAAATATTTCAGGAAGCTGTCTGTAGCGTCACGTCACATGATTGTGTTGAACATTCCTTCTCTATGTTTAATACAGTAAGAAGCCCACATTGACCTACATAATTACACAGCTCAGCATTTGATGTTCACAATATACAAGATTATTATCAACAAAGCAATGTTCTGCCCAGAGGTATCGTGCTGATACTTCCAAACAGCCCTCAGCTTTCCAGTGGATGTTTATGCACCAACAGATGTAAATCCCTCAACAGCCCAAATCTGGAAGTAAGTGTTATCCACGTCAGCTTCGGAAGATTTTACTCCCTTTATGACCAGGCCAGTTTTTGCCATTTGGCATTGAGCTACTTTAACTAGTGCTTGCACAGTCAGGCAACGCTGTACCCAAACAAAATGTATATAATTTTTTTCACACAAATAGAGATTGCTTTTGGTGATATTTGATCATTACTGCGTTTTTTATTTTTTGCAATATAAATGAAAAAAAAGACTGAAAACTTTGGAAAAAAAAAATATTTTTTACTTTCTGTTAGAGCCCTTTCACAGTGAGGCAGTTTTCAGGCGTTTTAGCACTAGAAATATCGCCTGTAAAGCGACCGAAAACTGCCTCCCATATGTGAAAGCCTGAGAGCTTTCACACTGGGGCGGTGCACTTGCGGGACGTTAGAAAAAGTCCTGCAAGCACCATCTTTGGGGCAGTTTGGGAGCGCTGTAAACAGCACTCCCAAAATGCCCCTTGTCCATTGCAATTAATGGGCAGCACTTCCAAAGTGCCTGAAAGGCGATTCGGAAGCGCCGCAACACAGGCATTTTTAACCCCCTTTTCGGCCGCTACGGGGGTTAAAAGCACCCCACTATCGGCCGAAAAGCGCTGCTTAAACAGCGGTAAAGCACCGCTAACACAAGCAGCGTTTTACCACTAACGCACTGGCGTCCCAGTGTAAAAGGGGTAATACAAAACGTATCCAATAAAAAAAAAAATTTTAAATATTAATTTCTTCATAAATTTTGGCCAAATGTATTCTGCTATTCTGTTTTTGATAGAAAAATCCCAATAAAGTGTATATTGATTGGTTTGCATGAAAGTTATAGCGCCTACAAACTATAGGACATATACACTGGAATTTTTTTTTTTTTTTACACTAATGGCGGTGATCAATGACTTATAATGGGACTGCGATTGTGCGGCGGGCAAACTGACTAACTGCCACTGACATTAACACAGTGATAAGTGATAATTCTATTCACTGAACTAATGACACTGGCTAGGAAGCAGTTACCATCTAGGGCAATCATGGGGTTTAATAATGTGAAATGTGTGCTGCTTTTACTAAGAGATCTCTCAGTTTCTGACAGATCGTTCCCTCTGTACAAAGCTCTCTGTATTGTTTACTAACACAAAGCTCTGGGCTATGATTGCACACAGTCAATCAGCAGGTCCCGGCTGTGAATCATTGGCAGGGACCTGCTGACCGGCTTTTACTGTGTACAACCATACATGTGCGTGCCCTAAACCTGGAAGTAGGCAGCGACATACGGGTACGTCCCTTTGTCTACAGCGGCCGCTCATCCCCAGTACATTGCGAGCGGGCGGGCGGGCGGTTGCCAAGTGGTTAAAGAGTTACGCACCTGGAAAACTTCTATGAAAAATAAAAAATGTTTCTGTTCTGCCCAAGACATTCCTCCCCACAGTCATTCAGTCCTGGGTTTCAGCTCTCAGCCACACAAAGCAAATACAATATAGAAGAAAGAAGAGAACAAGCTCAGGTGGATTGCCTATGTACTAGGCACATGCTTAATACAAACATATAGTTACTGGTCTGCAGTATGCGTCCCTTCTATCTGGTATTTTCTTTGAATATGGTTGATGTTCTTCAGAATATTCTCACCTTGGCATAACAGCGCTCCATGTGCCTCAGAGCAACTTTGGGATTAATTGGATGGCCACAAGACACACAGAAAATCTGAAAATCAGTGTCATCACTGTCTCCATCATTGGTCTGTCAAACATAAATAAATAATCATAGTTAAACATTTACTCTTTTGCCTACTTGATTCTCCTACTGCAAATGTGCTCCAGCGATTTAACAAAGTTTGACAAATGACCATACCTCTTCATCCTCTCGGATCTGCTGCTGTTTGGCTTTGCTGATTACGCCCTCCAGCTCGTGAAAGCGACGCTCCATTTCTTGAAGCTTTGTACGTGCTTGCTGTTGCTCTCTGCGGATCCGTTCCAGCAACTTCTTTCCTTGTTCCTCGGCAACGCATGGGTTCTGTTGCCACTGCTGGATGCGCTGTGGAAGGATCTCGTAGATCCGACTGAAGACAAACATGAAGCAGAAAGACTTATAAGAAAATCATAGCAGGTCTAAATCCATTTTAAAGCACTCTGCTTTGCACGGTTAACATCCTAAAAGGCAAAATCTAATGTACTTACAATGGACTCATTGAGGTAATATTGCAGTTTTTACCTTACAACAAAGCAATAGGTTAAAGGATAACCTCACCTTTCATGTTACGTTACATCTATACTCAGGGTGTAACATGTAACGAATGGACCGGCCTCCCTGATTACTCGATCTGACAGCTAGCGGTGGATCTTCTCCCCCCCTGCTAACTGTCATAGTTTAAGAAAAATGTGGCCGAGTGGGGCTCCCACCGCATCACTCATTCACAGTGTCCTGTGGTTGAAAAACTACAAGGTCCTGCAGCCTTTGCGGCTGTCGGCTTGTAGTTTTCAATGAACTACCACGGCGCTGTAGAGCAGTGGTCATCATCCCTGTCCTCAGGGCCCACTAACAGGCCAGGTTTTATGTATTACCTTGGGGAGGTGCAGACTAGTATACTTCAATCACTGAGCAGCAAACGATATCACCTGTCATGTATTTCAGTTATCTTGCAAACCTGGCCTGTTAGTGGGCCCTGAGGACAGGGTTGATGACCACTACTGTAGAGCACATTCATTTTCTCTTCCAGTCAGATTGCATCTGCCTGCCCATACATGGAACCATCTGCTGATCGCTGGTGCAATGCTTTACAGGCTCCAAAAAATAAATAAATAATAAATGCATATTTTCTTACCTGCAAAAATGCACATTTACTATTTTGTTCTAAAAAAATAACTTATCCTTTAATCTCTGAAATTATATATATATACACATACACACACACACATACACACACCTTTCCTATGCTCCTCCTGCTGGTCTATCTGCTGCAAAGAGCAACTCCCTTTCCTTCAGGTTATAGCACTGGTGCTTTGTGACTGGTTCAGTTGTCTGTCACATGGGGGCAGAGGAATTGTTCTCAACTCTACTTAAAGAGGAGTTCCAGTCTCGTGGAAAAAAATAAAAAGACTGTAGCTGCTGAGTTTTAAAAAACAGCTACTCACCTGTCCCATGATCCAGCGGAGTGTTCACCCCAGTTGGTTTCACCTGCTGTCTTCTTTCCTCGGCGCCGGCATCTTCACTATGGGCACCCAGCTGTGACAGCTTGCAGCTTCACAGCCAGGTGCCCACTGCACATGCGCGAGCAGCGCAGCACATTGTGAGTGGTGGATGTAGTCTTCTGGGACACGTCAGTGTTTCAGAAGACTGCAGGGGGGAGGAGGACTTCAGTTTCCGAACGCGTAGGCAGTTGAAATGGAAGTGGGAGTGGGTACCTGTCAAAATAAACTCCTCAAAAGTGTCAATTCTTCAAGAGGCGTGGGGGATGAGTCCTTAAAGGGGAACTTCACCTTTTGGGTGGAGCTCCACTTTAAGCTCTACAATGAATCTGTTGTTTAGCTCCTTTTGGGATGAATTTAGGGATTTGTAGATTAGCCAAAAGAGAGAGCTTGTCAGTGTAAGTGCAATCACTCTGTGGGGGAGATTTACTAAAACTGGAGCACTCAGAATCTGGTGCAGCAGTGCATGGTAGCCAATCAGCTTTTAACCTCAGCTTGCTCAATTAAGCTTTGGCAATAAAACCTGGAAGCTGATTGGTTTCTTTGTAGAAGTGAGCCTAATTTTGCACTCTCAAGCTATAGTAAATAAACCCCTGTGTGTCTCTCTCTAAACACTGTTGAGGTTACATATTAGCCACACAGGAAGTGCAATATTTTTAATCAGCCCTCCAACCCATACATTTGCATTATAAAGCAGGCCATAGATTATGCAATTTTCTTTCCTGCAAACCACGAGTTGCAGGAAAGAAAACCACTCACCTCCCCCATCAACACAGTGATTATTGCTAGTGGCTATAGCCACTGGTAATAATCGCACGCTAAAAATCTGACTTGCTGGTTGTACCCAATTCAAATGATGGTTCGACATTGGTACAATCAGCCTGCCCATAGATGGATTGAATCTTGGCTTGTTTAGCAGGTAGTGGCTGAGATTCGATCTATGGCCAGCTTAAAGTGATTGTTAAGGCTCATTTTTTTTCCATAAAAATAACAAACATATTATACTTACCTGCTCTGTTGCAGTGGATTTGCACAGAGCATCCTGGATATTCGCTTCTCGGGTCCCTGTTCTGTGATCCTGGCCCCTTCCTCCTGTTTAGTGCCCCCACAGCAAGCAGCTGGCTATAGGGGCACCCGAGCCGAGTCACAGCTCCCTGTGTCCATTCAGATACAGAGCCCTGACCCCGCCCTGCCCCCTCTCCCCCCTGATTGGCTAGCTGGCTTTAAATGACAGCAGCAGGAGCCAATGCGGTGTTTTAGCCAATCATGAAGGAGAATCTCGGACGGCCGAGGCACTCATGGACACTGCTGGATAGAGAGGGGCCTCATGTAAGTATTAGGGCGACTGCTACACACAGCAGGCTTTTTATTTTAATGCAAAGAATGCATTAAGATAAAAAAATCTTCTGCCTTTACAACAAAAAATGACTGCTCCAATGGATGGATGGAGATATTATATATATATATATATATATATATATATATATATATATATATATATATATATATATATTACAAGTCATACAAGGAAAAAGGCTATTTAAATATTAATACATATTATCATCATTATCATGCTAATATAAATAACATATAAATAAAAAATCTGAAAATACTATACATAATTTTTAAATGGCTACCTAATGCAAACACAATTTTAGAAAAAAAAAAAAAAAAAAAAACATATTTATGGATCTACAGATTATTATAAGGCTTTAGGGAACAAGGGTGGTAGAGCTATGCTGTTTATAGGATTTGTTTCAGTGGTCTTCTTCAATAAACACACAAATGGTAGCTTATACAAGGAAAGCTGCAAATCTCTTTCTAGAAACGAGCCTAATGAAAGTAGAGAATTGTAATGTAGGCCACTGAACTCACTTGGCTGCCAGCTTCATGCCGCAGTCATCGGAGCAGTACTTCGAACTGGCTCGTGCTGGCTGGACACAGCTTGGCCCCAAACATTGGCGCAGTGACGAATAATCTCTGTTTTCCAAGCGCTCAGAGTGCTTAGCCTTGTCCTTGTGCCTTTGCTTCTGCTTGTGTCTCTTGTACTTGTCATCCTTCTAAGGAATACATAAAAACAATGACAATTATTCAGCATATGACAAGCTTAGATCAGGACATCGAAAGCCCAATACTGTGAAGGCTCATTCTGTGCAGAGGTAGCACAAAAATCAGAAAGGATATGTTGGTTCTACCAGTCACATTTCTTCTCCACATGCTGCTTCATGTTTCTACCAGGCTGTTTAAACAGCCATGAATATCTTAATGCAGTAATAAACCAAAAACAGAAAATACGGTATATTGCAGATTAACAGTCCCTAAACATGGTGGCCGCAATTGTTTTGTTTTTTTTACTTTTTTTTCCCTATATTTTTACTTGGTGAGCTGGCCAGTAACACGCTTCCTGTCTTAGGGTGTCTCCTCTGGATGGAGGAGCAACAAAAACACCTTTAGACAGCAGCATTGTCAGTATGGGGAGAGGATATAGTTTGATGCACTAGTAGACTTAGTTGGACTTGACTAAGGCACTAAAGCCAAACTCCAGTTAAAACTTTTAAACAGTAAGGCCTCTTTCACGCGGCCGATCCATTCAGGTCCGCCTGTCAGTTTTTTAGGCGGACCTGAACGGACACTCCATGGAGGTCTATGGAGCGTCGGATGTCAGCGGTGACATGTCCGCTGACATCCGACCCGCTCCGATCCGAAAAAGTGTGACGGAGGAAAAACCTACTTTTCCATCCGTCTGCGGATCGGATCGGGTGACAAAGGACTCTACGATCCGTTGTCATCCGATCCCCCATAGGGGAGAGCGGCGCTCTGACAGGTCCGTCACTGCACAGTGTGCAGCGACGGACCTGTCATCTGCCTGCTCAGTGGGGATCGGCGGAGCGATCCCCCGCTGAGCAGAGCGGGCTCCGTACACGGACATGTCCGTGTGAAGGAGCCCTTACAGCAACAGTTTTTTCTTCCTTTTGGGACAAAAGTTATACATAAACGTATAAACATTGACCATTGTAAGCACCCCTGTCTGCAGTAAATAGCTTTGTTTCACCCCTAACTGGAATGTTTTTTTAGGAAGCTCGATCATAGAAGTTGAAATATAACAGATTTACTGGCTGGACCACCAGATGAAAATAAAAGGAGAAAAACCTAAAAAAAAACAAAAAAAACAAATTCAGCCACCGCATCTAAAAATTGTTACGCGGCAAAGTTTATCCCCAGACACTTTTTTCTCTAGGATGACAACACTTATTCATCTCTGCTGCAATGTCACCTTTTTCTGCAGCCTCCTGAGACTACAAGCAGCTCCAGCAAAACACATTGTGCTAGCGCATTCTGCCATAGTCAACACAGCAAGACTATGCTAGTCAGTTGCCTCTGGAGCACACAAATATCCACAGCAAGTCCATACAAAAAAGAGATTTACTAAACCTGGTGCACAAAGAATTTGGTGCAGCCATTACTAGTAACCAGCTTCTAACTGCAGCTTGTTCAATTAAAGTGGTTGTAAAGGCAGAAGATTTTTTTTTTATCTTAATGCATTCTATGCATTAAGATAAGAAAAACCTTCTGTGTGTAGCAGCTTCCCCAGCACCCCCCTAATTACTTACCTGAGCCCCATCTCTCTCCAGCGATGTACAGAAATGTCTAAGCCATCCGGGACACTCCTCCCGATTGGCTGAGACACAGAAGTGGCGCAATTGGCTCCTGCGGCTGTCAAAGTCAGTCAGCCAATCAGGGGAGAGAGGGGCTGGGTCAGGGGCTCCGTGTCTGAATAGACACACAGAGTTGTGACTCGTCTCCAGTGCCCCTATAGCAAGCTGCTGACTGCAGGGGGCACTTGATAGGGGAGAGGGGCCAGGAGCAGCAAAGAAGGACTTGAGAAGAGGAGGATCTGGGCTGCTCTATGCAAAACCAACTGCACAGTGGAGGTAAGTATAACTACATTTTTTTTTTTTAAATGACACTTGACAATCACTTTAAAGCTTTGACAATAAAACCTAGAAGCCGATTGGACACTATGCATAGTTGCACCAGATTCTGTGTACACCAGTTTTAGTAAATCTCCCCCAAGGAATGTACATGAGATGCACAGTGCAGGGAGAGAAAACATGAACAAAACTAAGGGAAAACTTTACTTTATTAAAGAAGAATTTGGGATGCAAAAAAACAAAAACAAACATACATACTCTCACCTCCATGGTCTGATGCTGCAGTTATCCCTCGCCGACTCTAAGCTGAGAACTAAGAAATCACATAACGGTTGACCACTCAGTTCTCGGTCAGCTCCGAGCAGCTGGTCTGCCCCACCAGTGCCCACCGAGTGCAGAGAGCCAGAGTCAGCTGTCAACCAGGGCTCTGGGTGGATCACAACAATATCGCTCAGCTAAGATAGCCGACAGCGGGGGTTTAGCTGTGACTCCTGGGTCACAGGGGGGCACAAGTAAGTGTACTCCTGTGACCCACAAGAGAGGTATGGCCAAAAAAAGCTTTGGCCATACTACTCTTAACAAAAAAATATTGCAATCATGCATTTCTTGTGCCCTACAAAACTAAAGCTGGACATACATGGATCATTTTTGTCATGATCAGCCGTTAGTCTGATCAAAAAAAAAAAAAAAAAAAAACATACAGATTCCCCTGTCCACACAAGTGAGGTGAGTGGAGGAATCCTCCCTGCTGTGCTACTGTATTCTGACAGCAGACTCCTCCTGATCAGCGCTGCAGCTAATTAGCTGCAGACACTGATAAAATGAAAGTTTTCCAAAAGTCCTGATATAGAGAAGTCATTTATGAGTTTCAGATGGATTTTAATCCATCTATAGCCAGGTTAAGTATTCTTCTGTGAGAGTTTAATTCTAATTTAATTGTAATCAGTTGATAACTTTCGCTTGATCTGTATGTTTTATTGTATAATGGGACAGTAAACCCTGACCCACATTCTGGTTAGCTGAAGCAGCTGCTAGCTTCCTTTAGCTCTAGGGAACTTCCGCAACTAGATCTTCCTGCCATAGTCTCTGGCTATAGTCCATGACTTCACCTTGCAATCTTCTTCCTCTTGCAGCAAATGAGTGCACAACTTAAAAAACATGAAGCAGGAGAGGTAGGGCCAGAACCAGGGATAAGCATGTTTAGTTGGTGAGTGCACCCTGGAGTTTGGGATTCCTTCACTCTACAGCAGAATGGAGGCGAGCTGCCTGGTATTTACAGTAAGCATCATTTTGAATTTTTGGCCATCACAGGTTCTCTTTATGACAGCTATTTCTCACAAGAAGAACACAATCTAAAGCAGCTCTAAAATGATATAATGGAACTATAGAGGAACTTACGCCCAATTCCAAAATGTCTTCTTTCATGGTGGACACACATTTGTTAATTGTATTATAAAACAAATATAAAAGCCCCATTAGGAGGCTGGACCCCCTTTGTAGAAGCCACAGCATTTTTGCTGGGAAAGCTGGGAACCCAAGTACAGAGATCTCACCATCAAAGTTCCTGAGAGGTTAAACAAACAATTAGGTGATTTAAATCTCCAGCACCTACAAAAAAATGAAATATCAGTTTTGGACGATCCAGCCCTTAACATTTTATAAAAGCACAGTCGACAAAATGCCTTTACACAGGCAATATAACTCCATGATTAACTCCAAAAATAAATGTCCCTGTTTTATTACAAAAAACTCCTCAACTTCTGATGTAGAAGCCGCTGCACTACACCCTGCAACTCAGCAATAAGGGTTCTATAGAAACCGGGGCACTGGAGACCTCCTGATCAACCTGCCGATTGTCCACTGCAGATCCATATGGTGCAGAGATGGGAATCAATTAGAGTCAATGGAACTGCAGTGTGCATGCACCAAGGTGAAGAGGTTTCCAGTGCACTTGTTTCTATTGGAGCAGCTTTGATGTCAGAAGGTATCCAGATGGAACCTTGAGGCAGGGTATATATTTTTAGGGGGGATCATGGAGTTTTCTTTAAAAAAAAAAAAAAAAAAAAGAAGATCATCTTCATTGAGAAAGCAGGTTACCAGCACACAGGAATATATATTTCTTACTGCAAGTTGTGGACTTATTGTTAATGAGCTTTTCCAGGCAACAAGTGAAACCCACAAGCCGCTAACTGTATCCACCAAACTCCACAGCGGTGTTAAATTCAGAAATTTAACTTGATTTACCATAATCTGTGTTCTCTGTAATGTACTGCAACCAGAATCCAGAAACCACCTCACAAGTTTACTAAGAGAGCACTTCATGAAACCAGTAGTATGGGATATCCCACTGTATATGCTTTCTACCTTCTAGCTTGAATACTCTGGGTCTGGACAAAAATGCAGATAAAGCTTTTCCTTATCTCATTATTTGTTGTTCCCTCACTGATGGAGAACACTTCTGCTACCTTTCCCAGTCTGAGTGCCACTATGTAGAGGACTTAAAGGGTAACTCCACTTTTATGGGGAAAAAAAAATAAAATGAAAATAACAAAAAATATAGCATATACAATTGCGACACAAGTCATATTGCAGTTGAATGTTATTAAAAATTACCTTTCCTTTTCAATCTGCAACACTGTACCTTCTGTCAAATGCAATGCAATATGGCTACCTGGGTTCTGTCAGCGGCGGCTGGTGTTATTTTTTGGGGTGGGGGGGCGGCAAACACCCCCCCCCCATGCTGTCTGTCGGTCAGTCCGGTGCTTACCACATCTAGGTGGCAAGTGGCGTGTGGCTCCTCCCCTCCGCCTAGGCATCCAATAGGATCACCTGTCCTTTCAGCCAATCGGGTGACACTCGCTTCCTGATTGGCCGAGAGGAGGATCAGTGTTACAATAGCAAATATTCGTTCGCTATTGTAACACATCTGGGTGGGCTCGGTTAGCATTCTCTGCGCTCCAAGCCCATCCTATTGTGAAGCCTATTAGAGCCTCTGGTTCTAACCAGGTGCTTCAAAAAAAAAAAAACACATGCATCGGGCGTCCTGCAAGGGGCTGGACGCATGGATAGGGGAGGCGGCACCCGTGTGCCCTTAATGGACCCTGCGTTCTATACACAGACGGTGTACAGAACGCCCCCCCCCGAAATGTAATTTCCTGCTTGTGTGATTGTCTTACTGATTTTCCCAGACTTCTGCACTAAAATACAGATCAGATTTGGAGCATCACCTGCAATAAAATTTTAATTTTTGGTGTGATACTCTCAAAGGGAAATCATGTTTAAAAGGGATGCAGACCCAGCAGCTTTCCTCATCAGAGCCCTGCAGGTGCAGCAGTTGATTGTTAATTACAAAACCGCTCCCATACAGATTCACTCAGCACATGAACACAGACAAACATACAGCAATTTCTTCAGAATAACAAAAGGTAAGAATCTGCAACAAAGTTTGGTAAAATCCCTGTAATGCACATGGATCACCCAGAAGGGAATGTTCTTTTTCTCAAAAAAAGTGGAGTTACTTATTAAAGATACACGTCGGTGTACAGAATGCCTCCAGGCTGCCCTATTGCTCTGCATTTTACAGAAAATTACACAGCTGCAGATTGAAAGGGAAAAGTAATTTTTAATAACATTCAATTACAATATGACTTGTATTGCAATGGTATACACTATATTATTTTTTTTATTTGCTCATTTTTTCCCCACGAAAATGGTCTTTAGTAAATCAACCCTACTGACTCAGAAGAAGTAAGCATATAAGGACTCATGCCTTTTCTCCAACTTTTCTAATCTGGATACTTGTTTGTGGTCATTGATTCAGAAAGTACTGAAGCCAGTAGATCAGCTTAACAGTTAAGCACCTAGCAGTTTCAGAAGCAAGACCACAATGGCAGCCCCAAAATATATCTCAGAAAAGGTTTACTCAAACCCACGGTTAGCATGTCTAAAAACATATAGCAAAACACAGCCCTATCATTAGTGTGTCTGCACTCTTAATGTTTAATCAAAAATCCTTAAGGAGGGGGGAGCAACCGGGCCCATTTCATAGAATCAAAGCCAGCATGCCGTCTCAGGCTCCATTGTTTCCAAGGAAGAAGAGCGCAAGGCGGAGTGAATGCCTTACTTACAACTTGTAATTTCAACACATCCTTTCAGCCTAGGCATCAGTAGAAAACACAGTAGGTTTTCAAAAAATCCACAGATGCCCCCTTATTCCAACTGTGTGTATAGGATGTTACCCATTGTAAAAACTGCACCTGACATTGCTAACAAAGATTGGCTGCAAGAGATTTTCCAGCATTCAGGAAAATGTTCCTTACCAACAAGGAGCATGGGATCAGTTACTTTACATCCCATAGACGGCCCGGCTCACTGACGCAGTTCCAATGCTAACCAAAAGCTGGCCTAAGTATGGCCCACTTAGGCTTCCACGAGGCAAAAACTGACATACCTTTTTGTCTGACTTCTTCTCGCGTCTCTTAACGTGCTTTACTTTGACGGCTCTCTTCCTCAGCACAGAGTCGAGAAACGGCGCGTCGTCTGTGTCACTGAGCCACGGCTGCAGAAACACAAGTCTTATTATGAAAGTTCTACAGCTAGAGGTATCTCCATCTACTCCCAGCAAAGTTCAGTTACCAAGTTCTGGTCATCGAAAGCTCCTCCAGCACACAGTTCTTGATACAGATCTGGATCCAGGGGAAGGTCGTCGTCAGAGAGAGATTCGGCAAGGCTGGGCGGTTCTGGGGTATCCCTAAACACTGAGAGTTCATCGTCCTTAACACGCAGCATTTTCTGAAGACAACCCATAGCAGATGTATGAGAAGATTATTATCGAGCAAAAAGAAAAGTGGAGCAAAACACACCAACCAATCAGAAACTCACAACAGATGAAATCCCCTAGCTGATGGATTTTTCTAGGCCGATGCCTTCCTTTTTTTTGAACTTTTCATATAATATGCTCATATTTTAATATAGGAACCTCAGTGCAATTTAGCCTCAGAAGCCCACCAAAGGTCTTCAAATCCTTTAGTGGGTCTCATTGGAAAAAACGTTTCAGCTAATCAATGGGATTAAAATGTGGGGACCCCAGCTGTCAGCAAAGGGCAGGCTATATGCACAGACCTTCTGCTTTCTAGCTGAATATGGAAAACCTCTTGAAGGCATCTTATTATGCAAACAGCTCAACTGGCCTTTTCTACAGTGTGGGGCAGGTGTTAAATGCAGAGAGAATAACAACACTGACAGGTCACTCATAAGGCAAAGTTCAAGCAGTGACTCTCTTACCCGTGCTCTCACTTGACACTGACGTAAACGGCACTTTTGACGGACCTTGTTGGGGCCTCCAAACTTTTTCATATCTCTGCAGAAATCACACTGTCCACAATCCTCTGTGCGGCTGCAAGATTCACACTCACCGCACATCCTTGCAGAACGTTTAATCTGTTGCTGAAATGGGTAACACATATAAGGCAATTTAATACTTTGTTCAAAAGTAAGATCTACAAGAGGTCAGAAACAGAGACACTGTTACCACCCATGCTTGGGAGGTGTATGGTTTCTCTATTTAAATAAATGGAATTTAACCATTTCAGACCTCACACTTGTACACCCCCTATGGATCAGAGCAATTCCTACATTTCTGCTATGGACTGATTTGTTTGGCAATAACTTTGTTACTTAAAGTGATTGAAAAGTCTGAATTGTTTTATTTTTAAAAATAACAAACATGATAACAGAATTACACAGAGTAGCCCTGATCCTCCCTTCTGGGTTCCCCCCACCCACGCTCTTGTTTCCTCCTCTTCTTGGTGTGCCACCATAGCAAGCTGCTTCCTATTGTGGCACAACTGCGGGCTCAATCCTGAGCCACGCGGCCTGTGTCCATAGACACACACAGCGTGTCTCGACACCTCCCCCCACTCCCTTGTCACAGAATTTGACTGACAGCAGTGGGAACCAATGGCAAAGGCTGTGAGAGCAGAGAGAGCAGAGAGAGCCACTACAGATGGGCACAGTGATGGATCGAGTGAAGACTCAGTTAAAGGGGTTGTAAAGGAAAAAAAAAATAGGATTTTTTAAAACAGCTGACCTGTAAAATCCTTTTCTTTTCAATGGACATCACGGGACACAGAGCCACAGTAATTACTGATGGGTTATATAGGCATCACTGGTGATTGAACACTGGCACACCCTAACCAGGAAGTTCAACCCCCTATATAATCCCTACCCCTGCAGGGATACCTCAGTTTTGTAGCCAAGCAATATAGAAGAGGGGCGGGACCTCTGTGTCCCGTGATGTCCATCGAAAAAAAAAAAAAAGGATTTTACAGGTAAGCGGTTTTAAAAAATCCTATTTTCTTTCTCGAACATCACGGGACACAGAGCCACAGTAATTACTGATGGGATGTCCCAGAGCAATGCTACCTGAGGGGGGGGAACCATAACCAAGTAGGGTGCAATCAGACCTGAGGACCCTGTACCGCTGCCTGCAGCACACTACGCCCAAAGGCGATATCCTCATGCCTTCTCACATCCACCTGATAGAATCTGGTGAATGTATGGACTGAAGACCAGGTTGCAGCCTTGCAGATTTGAACCATAGAGGTCTGGTGATGCACTGCCCCAAGAAGCACCAATCGCCCTTGTGGAATGTGCCCTGATCTGAAACGGAGGAATCTTCCGCTTCAAACCATACGTTTGAATGATCAATTGTCGAATCCATTAAGAAATGGTAGCTTTTGATGCTGCCTGTCCTCTATTGGGACCCTCTGGCAGCACAAACAAAACATCCGTTTTGCGAATTCGAGCAGTCACTTCCAGATAGGCCTTAACTGCTCTTACTACATCCAAAGAATGTAGTGATCTTTCTTCCGGAGAACAGGGATCTGGAAAAAAGGAAGGCAGAACAATGTCTTGGTTTAGATGAAAATCTGAAACCACCTTCGGTAAGAAACTAGGATGAGGGCGCAGTACCACTATCCTTGTGTACAATCAAATAAGGCTCCTTACAGGAAAGAGCTGCTAATTCCGATACTCTTCTAGCAGAAGAGATGGCTACCAGAAAAATTAACTTCCTTGTCAGCAAGACCAAAGGAATCTGACGTATTGGTTCAAAAGGCTGTTTCTGTAACACAGACAGAACCAAGTTCAAGTCCCATGGGTTTAGGGGCGCCTTAACCGGAGGATTAAGGCGCATCACCCCCTGCATAAAGTTTCACAAAGAATGCGAAGCAAGTGGCCGTTGAAATAATACTGATAAGGCCAAGACCTAGCCCTCAATGGTACTCAAGGCCAGCTTCATCTCTAATCCCAATTGTAGAAAATCAAGAATTCTACCAATCACATTTTCTGGGATATATTAGAAATGATAGAAGGGTTTGGCGCTGTTCCTATTTAGTTTCCTACCTCCATATAGGTTACTAGATTAAAATAAATTCTTAGGTGCACCGTGCATATATCAAATATTAAATACAATATGGATTCCCAAGTATACCGTGCATGAGTCAATTAAATATTCTGCTGCAATATTGTGCAATCATAGGTGATACATAGACATAACTTAAATGCTTACATATGTAATATTGCTAAGGAGGGAAGAAAGGGGGGGGGGGGGGGGGGGAGAAGGGAGTGAGATAGGGAGGTGGGGAGGGGGTGTAGGAAGTCTGTTCCTAAGGAAAATTACAATAACAAGATAAAGTGCAAATGTGCTGGTGCAATCCAAAAGGCAACAGTGACAAGATAAAGTGCAAACGTGCTTCAAAATTCTTTAGTAAGTCTCTTGTGCCATATTCTTGTGCTGTGGTGATAATCCTTCACTTATAATATCTCTTTGCTCTGAAAGTGCAGCCACTCACCAGATCACTTCACCCCTGCGGGGGTAGTAGGCAGTTACAGTTTTATCGCCACTGTACAGCGATCGCTGGCGGGCTCAGGATCGTGGTATATCATATATAAAGAGAGAGGGAGTGCCCATAGCGTAAAATTGCTTTAAAAAAGTTTTATTACACAAAATGAAAGGGTACTCACACTTTTACAGTAAAAATCAAGCGAAATGGTAAAAACGTCAGAACCGTCATAAATATCCTTCAGCGCTGGTACAGGAGGTGATGTTTGGGAAGCACAGATTAGGCCACGCCCTACGCGTTTCGTCGCTCCCGTAGACGTCCTAACGACGAAACGCGTAGGGCGTGGCCTAATCTGTGCTTCCCAAACATCACCTCCTGTACCAGCGCTGAAGGATATTTATGACGGTTCTGACGTTTTTACCATTTCGCTTGATTTTTACTGTAAAAGTGTGAGTACCCTTTCATTTTGTGTAATAAAACTTTTTTAAAGCAATTTTACGCTATGGGCACTCCCTCTCTCTTTATATATGATATACCACGATCCTGAGCCCGCCAGCGATCGCTGTACAGTGGCGATAAAACTGTAACTGCCTACTACCCCCGCAGGGGTGAAGTGATCTGGTGAGTGGCTGCACTTTCAGAGCAAAGAGATATTATAAGTGAAGGATTATCACCACAGCACAAGAATATGGCACAAGAGACTTACTAAAGAATTTTGAAGCACGTTTGCACTTTATCTTGTCACTGTTGCCTTTTGGATTGCACCAGCACATTTGCACTTTATCTTGTTATTGTAATTTTCCTTAGGAACAGACTTCCTACACCCCCTCCCCACCTCCCTATCTCACTCCCTTCTCCCTCCCCCCCCCCCCCCCTCTCCCTCCTTAGCAATATTACATATGTAAGCATTTAAGTTATGTCTATGTATCACCTATGATTGCACAATATTGCAGCAGAATATTTAATTGACTCATGCACGGTATACTTGGGAATCCATATTGTATTTAATATTTGATATATGCACGGTGCACCTAAGAATTTATTTTAATCTAGTAACCTATATGGAGGTAGGAAACTAAATAGGAACAGCGCCAAACCCTTCTATCATTTCTAATATATCTCAGCTGTCCCCATTTTAGGGTGACTGCCTGTTGGGAGGCAGCAGTTCCAAACTTTACCAATTAAGTCTTTATGTTCACTGCGCGGGTTCACCATCCCTTTACATTTTCTGGGATGCCAACCCCTGGATTCACACCAGGATATATAAGCTTTCCAGACTCTATGATAAATCATTCTGGAAGCTGGCTTCCTTGCATTGATCAGAGGTAGATACATATCACAAGACTTGAAAGCTCACGACTCTTCAGAACGTGGGCTTCAATAGCCAAACCGTCAAAATTAGCATTTGTAAGGCAGGATGGAACACTGGACCTTGAGATAACAGGTCTGGGCTTACCGGTAGGGTCCATGGGAAACCCACCGTCATCCTTACTATTTCCGCATACCAAGTCCTTCTGGGCCAAGCAGGGGCCACCAGAAGTACCAACTTCCTTTCCTGCCTGATCCTGCGAAGGAGTCGTGGCAGTAGCAGAATAGGCGGGAATGCATAAATCAGTGAGAACCGATGCCACGGAGTCACCAACGCATCCGTCCCGCATGCAAGAGGATCTTTCGTCCTTGCCACAAATCTGTCTATCTTTTTGTTGAATCGGGATGCAAAGAGATCTACATCTGGGACCCCCCATCTTTGGCATATGGCCCAAAAGATGTCGGGATGCAGAGACCATTCCCCTGGAAGTAACTGCTGGCGACTCAAATAGTCCGCCTGCCAGTTCTCTATCCCCGGAATGAAGACTGCCGATATACATGGCACATGCTTCTCTGCCCAGACTAAAATCTGGGTCACCTCTTTTTGAGCAGCTCGGCTCCTGGTGCCTCCCTGATTATTGACATAAGCCACTGCTGTGGCATTGTCGGACTGGATCCTGACCGGGCAACCCTGTAGCCTGATATTCCAGGCCTTTAGGGCTAGATATACCGCACGGATCTCCAGAATGTTGATGGGTAAGGTCCTCTCGGTCTTGGACCATACCCCTTGGACAGCAGACTGTTCCAGAACTGCTCCCCAACCCGACAGACTGGCATCTGTTGTTACCACCGTCCAGGTAACCGGTAGAAAGGATTTCCCCTTCTGCAGGTTTTCGGGTATTAGCCACCAATTGAGGCTGTGACGCACCGCATGAGACAGGTGCATCTGAAAGTCTAATGCCTGAACCTTCTTGTTCCAGGCTGACAGAATACTGTGTTGCAGCATTCTTGAATGAAACTGAGCATAAGGAACTGCTTCGAATGAAGACACCATCTTCCCTAGTAGCATCATACAAAGGCGGACAGAAGGACCCTTCTTGGTCCTAACTGCCAGAATCAGCTCTCTTAAAGCAGTGATCTTTGCCTGAGGTAGAAATATTTTCTCCTGGCTTGTAACTATGATCAAACCTAAGTACTCCAGTCTTCTTACTGGTTTTAGGAAAGATTTTTCTAGGTTGAGGATCCAACCCAGGTGTTCCAGATACCTGACTGTGGTCCTCAAGTTCCCATTCAAGGAGGCTACCGACCGGTCTATCAAGAGCAGGTCGTCTAGGTATGCTATGACAGCTATACCTTGAGCCCTTAATCTGGCCAGAGGAGGAGCCAAGACCTTTGTGAACACTCGAGGTGCAGTGGCTATCCCAAAAGGCAGAGCCACAAACTGGAAATGGTGCCCTCCTATCTCGAAGCGCAGAAACTTCTGATGAGCGGGAAAAATAGGCACATGCAGATATGCATCTCTGATGTCTATCGATGCCAGAAATTCTCCTCCCTGCAGGGTGGAGACTACTGTCCGAATTGATTCCATGCGGAAGGACTGAATCCTTAGGAATTGGTTTAGATCCCTTAAATCCAGAATGGGTCTGACATCCTCATTTGGTTTTTGGACCGTAAAAAGGTTGGAATAGAAGCCCAATCCTTGATCCTTCGCGGGAACTACCACAATGACCTCCTGCGACAAAAGTCGCTCTAACGCTAGAAGGAGCGACTGCTTTTTCTCTGGATCTTTGGGGACACTTGACCTGAGGAAACGAGGAGAAGGAAATTCCTGAAACTCCAGTCTGTACCCTAAGGTTACCGTGGAGATAACCCATCTGTCCTGGAAATCCTCCTGCCAGAGCCCTGAGAACTGTCGCAGTCTTCCCCCCCCCACTCGAGTGAGCGGGGGCGCCCCCTCATGCAGAGGTCTTAGTGTTTTGCCTAGTAGGCTTCTTCCCCCAGGACTTCTTTTGTCCCTGGGGTTGACTCTTGTCTCTGGACCCCGATGGAGGAGGCCGTCGAGACTGCCTGGAGGCTGAAGCCCCTGGCGCTGGGGAAAGAGTTCGTTTGAAAGAGGGACGCTTACTCTTCTTCTTAACAGGTAAGAGAGTGCTTTTCCCACAAGAGATTCTCTTGATATAGTTATCCAAGTCTTCTCCAAATAACCTTTCACCACGAAATGGAAACCCAGCCAGGAGCTTCTTACATGGTGCTTCGGCTGACCAATTTTTCAACCATAAGATTCTACGTATATGCACTAACCCCAGCGATAGACGAGAGGTTCGCATGATAGAATCTCTGATGGCGTCAACCACATAACATAAGGCCACTGGAAGGTTAGCCAACCCCTGGGCCTGCTGTTCAGGTAAAACCTTGATGACCTGCTTAACATGGTCTCTTAGGTATTGACAGACTCCAATCGCTTCTACTGCAGGTTGAGCCACTGAACCTGCTAAGGAGAAAACATCCTTTAATAGGGATTCCATCCTTTTTTTTACCGGATCCCTGAGCATCTGAGCATTGTCTACAGGACAAGTCAGACTATTATTTACGGAGGAAATGGTGGCATCAATGGCTGGTGTTCCCCACATTTTCATAAACTTTTCTTCCATAGGATAAAGTGTAGAAAACTTTTTCGGCGGAAAAAACGTTTATCTGGGTGATCCCACTCAGCCTAAAGGAGCTTTTCAAGTAAATTATGAACAGGAAAAGCCTGTGCTGTTTGAGGAGGTTTCAGTGACCCTAAAGAAGAAGAGGGTTCTTTAACTGATTCAGATATGGGCAATTTAAATGTGGAGCAGACCAATCCAGTAAGGATCTGCACTAAAACTCTCTCCTCTAGGGAAGTTGCAGAGGGTCCCTCTCCACCTGATTCCTCCGAAGAGGAATCATTCGTCCCATCCCGATCCTCTGAAAGGGATTCCTCTCCTTTATCCCAGAGCTCCTCCTCCTGAGGGTCTTGGGGAACAGAGGAAGGCCTAGTGCATTTTCTTCCACTGAGTGAAGACGTAATCACGGCCATCAATCTTTCCTCTAAACCATTAATGGTTGAGGAAAAAACCTCCTGTGTAATGTATACAGGGGCTGAAGTGCCAGAAGCAGGTATAGCCCCTGACCCCAATGGCTCTCCCTGGCTAGCCGTCCCTGGCCCCTCAGGGGGGGAGGATGCTGCAGACAGGGGGCCCTCAGAACCCAAACGAGATCCCCTAGAGTCTCTGGTTCTTGGGGTGCCTGAACCTCTTCTACCCATAGTGCAAAGCAACAAGGTGGAGGTATCAGAAAATGAACACTGACTGCTGAGCGATGTAGTCTGGCTAAAAGCCTTGCTACCCAATGCCCAGTCTGGTGTTACTTTAGTAAATGCTGCCTAGGAGAATGCCTGTGTCCCACCTTACATGCGACCGTCAGCTCTGTGTCCCTCCGGAAGTGCACCTGTAATTAGTGCCTTTAATAGCCTGCAGCCGGTCCTGTGGGCGTCTGAGCACGCTCCCCCTCTACCGCGCCCCCCCCCCCCCTTTCGTTTTTTTGAAAAAACGAGCGCTTCTCGCGCTAGCCGACCCTTCTGAACCAACATGGAGGCTGGGGGAGGAGGGATAGAGGCCAGTAACGATGGGCCTGCCCGTGTAACGGCGGTGGCGGCCGCTGCGACGGCGGTGAAAATGTGGTGTCTAACCGCCTTACAAATCACCTGCGACCTCCCCTTAGTCTGGGGGGAGATATCCCTGAGGAGAGCCCCCCATCCCATCCTACCTGGAGCCGGCCAGAGGAGCTTGTACAGCGTCAAATACTTGAGACAGACATCAGCATGAGAAGGTATGTGCTCTTGGCAGCCCCCGGTGGTCACAATAGGCATAGCATGCATTTACCTTAAAGGAGAAAACCTACTAGAATTAAAAAATTCTGTGGAATCTCCTCTTACCTTATCCAGCCGCAGGGTTCTGTACACAGACCCAATCTTCACCTCTCACGGTGGGCTCTGTCTGAAAAGACCGTCAGAGACTGGGGCCCCCTACGAATAGGGGGATCCACAGTTCTGGCCCTGTAAAGCACCCGGCTAGAAATTAGGCTAGAAAAAACAATTTTCTAATATGCAGGGTCCAGCTCTCTAAAAAGAGAAGCGTTACAGGTAAAACCTCGTTTCTTTGGACGCAAGGCCCGGGTACCATCCAATTTGGCCTAGAAAAGACACTTTGGAATGGATCTGGTTAGCCTGGCCTGCCCCAGTATAGGATATAGGATATTCCCTTTGGAGCTCAGCACAGGACATCTTTACACGTCCATCACCTAAGACACTGACGTAAAAACTGAGGTATCCCTGCAAGGGGAGGGATTATATAGGGGGTTGAACTTCCTGGTTAGGGTGTGCCAGTGTCCAATCACCAGTGATACCCTATATAACCCATCAGTAATTACTGTGGCTCTGTGTCCCGTGATGTTTGAGAAAGAAATATTATCTCCTAACTAGCTTCCTTTTACCTAATGCAGTGCTCGTTCACTAACCTCTTCCATCAATATGCCTTGCAAATGTCCTTTTTTCTTCATTAAAATCCTCACTTCCTGTTACTGTGTATGTAACTACACACCATGAGGCGAGCTGTTCTGCCTGGTGGTAAGTGTCGTGCTCACCCCCACCCTTGGACTACAGGAGTGCGTCAGGACGCTCTCTACGTTGAACATAGAGACACAAGGGCTGTGTGTTAGTGGGCGTGTATATCACACAGCAGCGCCACCTCCCTTGCTGCCCGGATGATAGTCCTGCTGCGTAGGCTGGGGAGGCGGGAATGGGTGGATACTATGGGCGGCGTGTGGACGAGAACTTTGCTCGTTCTCTTAAGGCGAAAAAAAAAAAAAAAGGCTCTGCCCATGCACAATGCCGCTAAGCGTAATGGGAACTGTAGTACCGTTATTGCCGTGACGTCACTGTAGTGCACACGCACCGCAAACCAGGAAATACAGCATACTAACTACACAGGAAAGCTGGAGGATGATTTATAAGCACTATTTAAACCGGTATCTAAATTTTTTAAATGAAAATAATTACTTTTTTCGATATAAGCACCTGACAATGAATAATTATAGGGGAAAACATTTTTTCCTTTACAACCCCTTTAAGCATAAGTGGGGATGAGGGGGCGATACAGGTACTGGAACATTTACCTTATTGCAGGAAATGCATTAAGGTAAAAAAAAGTTTAGACTTTAGAACCACTTTAAAGTGTTTGTAACCCTAAAAAGTTCCTGTTCCTTTAAAGCATGAACAACAGTATAGTGCTTGTGCTGTGTAATTTGGCCCCCTGTATCACCTGAAATACCTGGCTGATCCTGCATGGTTTTACCCTCCCCCCTGTAAAGTGACCACAGTTTATCATGGCTGCTGAGCTCTAAGACATCGTGGTCAGTTTACGTGTCTCCGTCATCCGTAGCTCTCCTCTGTCCTCTTCCCTACCTTCCCTGCCTGTCAGCCTTGACTGCTACTATTATTTATGAGTGTCATTTCTACAATCCCCTCTATTACATTAACTGATGTGCCCAGTGTATGTGGTTTTGTAAAAAAATAAGCTGTTCTATACTGTATTTCTGAGTGCCACTTGGTGCTCACGTGACCAGCCGCCTCTCTACTCCCAGCTGACGTCAGCGGGGGTTTCTCAGCCCCTCCCACTGTAGCTGTCAGACTGGGGGAGGAGAGAGGTGGCTGGTCCTGTGAGTGCCGCTATAAAATAAGGTATAGAATGGCCTATTTTTACAAAACCACATACACTGGGGCACATCAGTTATAGAAGGGATTATAGAAATGACACTCTGTGGCTTAAGATAACAAAAATAGCAAAATAATTAAAATATATAATTTTTTTTTCTCTCGGGGGACATATACCTTATGCAATCTATGCACCTGTGCACTTTGTTTTTTGGGGCATATGCAGCACACCCAATGTCCACAAATGGTTAAATTACCCCTTAAAAGAGAAATATGGCCAAACCCTTTTTGGCTGTACTTCCCTTAAGGGTCACAGAAATACAGTTACATTTACTGTTAAGCTCCTTTGACCCAAAGTCCCAAAAAACTAAAGCTATTACTCCTTTGTGGGCTGAATTGCCCAGACAGATCACAAAAAACAGATCACCTAGTATGCTGTTATATGCGTGCACTATAACATCCTTTGCATGAACGGTGTATGTAAAATTTCACTTAGTTTTAGGGCCTGTCGATGAGCTTTTGTTTGCATGAGATGGGTTTTGCATTCTTATATAAAAGTCTATAGGAATTCAAAACCCACTTAAAGTGATTGTAAAAGTCTTGTTTTTTTTAAAATAACAAACATGTTATACTTACCTGTTCTGTGCAGTGAATTTGCACAGGGCAGCCCAGATCCTCCTCTTCTCAAGTCCCTCTTTGCTGCTCCTGGCCCCTCCCTCCTGTTAATTGCCCCCACAGCAAGCAGCTTGCAATGGGGGCACCAGAGCTGAGCTGTAGCTAAGTGTGTCTATTCAGACACGGAGCTGCGGTTCGGCCCGCCCCCTCTTTCCTGACTGGCTGACTCTGATTGACAGCAGCAGGAGTCAACCAGGAGGGAGAGTCCTGGACGGCCGAGGGACTCGTGTACATCGCTGGATAGAGAGGGGGCTCAGGTAAGTATGAGGGGGGCTGCTACACACAGAAGGCTTTTTATCTTAATGCATAGAATGCATTACGATTAAAACCTTCTGCCTTAAAGTGGTTGTATACCCAAATGATTAACGTTTACCTACAGGTAAGCCTGTAATAAGGCTTATCTGTAGGTAAAATGAATATCTCCTAAACCTGTACAGTTTAGGAGATATTCACTTTGCATGCAGCCACTGACGTCAGCGGCACATGCACTGTGAATGCCCAGCTGAAGGTCCGCCAGACGCTGCCGGACCTTGCCGGGAAGAAAACTCCTGCGCGCATGCGCGGGAGTGATGTCATCGCGGCTCTGTCCACTCACAGCGCCGGAGGCGCGAACCCGGTAGACACGCCGAGGGCAAAATGTCAGCTCCCTCGGCGTGGACTGGGTGAGATTCCGACGCCTCGTTCTAAGGTAAGTATTTCATAATGAGCTAGTATGCGCTGCATACTAGCTCATTTTGCCTTTGCCTTACAGTTTTTTTTGGGTTTTTTTGTTAGTCCTGCGGGTATACAACCGCTTTAACATTCTTATTTCAAAAAGGTATAATGATTACCTTACTCACACTGCTGGTGCTATTCCTCCTCTTGTCACTCTTTATCAACTCTTCGTTCTCGTCCCTCTCCGTCTCTTTTTCCCTATCCTTGCTCTTCTTATGTCGGTATTTAATCTCCAAATGGGGATATTTCGCTGGAAATATGAATTGACACTGTAAATCAAACTGCAGTTTCTTTCTTTCTTTTTTGCTGATAAATTGATATAACAATTGTATTGCTACACTGGCCATTATGTAATTTAAAACCCAACATAAAAAAAGCATACCGACAAGAAAAAACTGTCCTTTAGAAAATAAAAGGCCAAAGGGTCATTAACCGGCATTTCCAAACTATAAACTATGACAGAAAATATTGGCCCCATAAAAAATGATCAGGGGGAGTTGGTTACAAGTAACAAGGGGATAGCAACTATATTCATTATATTCTTCTCCTCTGTTTATACGAATGAAAAAGAGGGGTACACTAAACATGCTTAATTTACACATTAATGTATTTTGGCTTTGAGGATATTATATACCTGGAGAAAACTGGTTGCAGGAGTGCATCCAGAGAGTGGTGATAAATGGCATACTTTTTGAATGGTCTAGAGTTGTGAGCGGGGTACCCCCAGGGTTCTGTTCTGGGACCAATTCTGCTTAACTTGCTTATAAGCAATATAGAGGTGGGTATAAATGTTCAATCTCAGTGTTTGCTGATGATACAAACGCTAAGCGCAATAACATTGCATCTGGATATAGAAGACCTAGTTAAAACGGAGGGGTGGGAAGCTATATGGCAGATGTTTAACTACTTCCCGCTTGTAGGACATCCTTGGTTTAAAGTAGTTTTACCGGGATGATGCTTGCACCTACAGGCATCATCCTGGTATGAAATTTTTCAGCCAGCGATTACATTTGTAGCAGAAGTGATTTTAGTGCCTAAATAGGAGACCCCAGATCTCTCCAAAAAGAGAACCTGTCATGGCCCATGCTGTCACAAGGGATGTTGTTCATTCCTTGTGATAGCAATAAAATGAATCCAAAATAGAAACAGTATAAAAAAAAAAAAAAGTAAGAAGTTTTGTATAAAAGAAATAAAAATATTATAAACATTTTTTTTTTAAAGCCCCCTGTCCCCGGTGCTAACGCATATGTTACTCCCACATGCATATGTAAACAGTGATTTCACCACACATGTGATGTATTGTCGCAAACATCAGAGCAAGAGCAATAATTCTAGCACCAGACCTCCTGTGTATCTCTAAATTGGTAAACCTGTAAAGGCGTTTAAAGCAACGTCTATGGAGAATTTTAAGCCCCGTAATTTGCCGCCATTCCACTGGCAGACGCAATTTTAAAGTGTGACATGTTAGGTATCTATTTACTTGACGTAACATCATCTTTCACATTATAAAAAAAAAATTGGGGTCAATATTGTGTTTTCTTAATTTAAAGTGAAGCGCTACCTCACCCAGTGATCTAACTCTATTACATAAGTTTCAAAACACTCCAAACAGTGACAATTAATATAGGGCAAAATAAAAATTATGATGCTAAGAATAATGACCCCTAACGGAGTCTTGACTACCTGTGTGAATAAAAATAATCACGTGCTGAAATAAACAAGCAATCAAACAATTATGGTGTCCATGAAATAGCATAAAAAAGTGATAAAACACTTCAAACAATGATTCATCCAGTCCGTTTATATAGTGCGTTCATCTATACATATTGTGCAATTGCTTGAAGTGTCTACTGGTGAATATTCAGTGATAATAGTAAACTGCTATGCACACCAAAGTGCCCTCCACTGGTCACACTATGCGCTCACCTCCCAAAGCGACCCAAAAAGAGTCTAGTTGCGCCTTCCCCTTAGGGGGTATAAATCTAGCAGTCTGAAACGCCACTGTAGGTACATGGGCTCCTGCTCCTTTTTACTTTATCCCTCATAGATATGTGTCACGAGAGTAAGAAAGAAACTGACTAGGGTTTAACTGTATAAAAACACTGTCATTTATTATAAGATAAAAGGTTCCACTCACATTTACAGATGCACTAACCCTGGTGCATAAAGGTCGCCCTGTATGCCCCCGGTGGCTGGCTCTATACTTGCTGGTTAGACGCGATGACATCACAAGCTCCGCCCCAACGTGTTTCGTCACTACACGCATGACTTTATCAAGACCTCTTGTAACGTCATTGCGTCTAACCAGGAAGTAAAGAGCCAGCCACGGGGGATACAGGGCCGAGGATCTGCAGATATTTGAATGATCCAAGGGGAGTCCATACCCCACTGTACAGAGATAACCACCTGTATGCCCCAGGGATAGTGCATCGACAGCAGTGGGAGGCAATGGCTATCAATCTATCCAATGAGAACCCGAGAAAGCGTCTGGGCTCGTGCTTGTTGCTGGAACAATCAGGTTCAGGTAAGAAAAAGGAAGGCTCTGGTGGGCAGCTGCAGCACAGAAGGGTTTTCACCTTAATGCATAGATGCATGTGGTACTGCGGCCACTGCGCGCGGGTCCGGCGGACTCGATGTCCGCCAGCCACCTGCGAACGCAGTGAGGAGAGGCAGAACAGGGATGTAAACAAGGCCGATCCCTGTTCTGACAGGGGAAGAGAGAGATCAGTTGTTCCTAGTGATCAGGAACAGCGATCTCTCTCTACTCCCAGATAGTCCGTCTCCCTGACAGTTAGAAACACCTCCCTAGGGAACACTTAACCCCTTGAACGCCCCCTAATGTTAACCCCTTCCCTGCCAGTGCCATTTATACCGTGATCAGTGCATTTTTATAGCACTGATCACAGTATTGGTGTCACTGGTCACCAAAAAGTATCTTTTAGGGTCAGATTTTTCCACTGCATCATTCATCACTGTGTCATTAGTACAATGTCAGTGCATCATTTTAGCACTGATCACTGTAATGTCACTGGTTCGCAAAAAAAGTGTCAAAGGGGTTCCGATCTGTCCACCGCAATGTTGCAGTCACGCTAAAAATCGTTGATCCCCGCCATTACTAGTAAAAACAATTAAAAAAAAAAAAAAAAAAAGTCCCTAAATCTTTCCCTTATTCTGTAAACGCTATAACTTTTGTGCAAATCAATCAATATACGCTTATTGCAATTTTTTAAACAAAAATATGGAGCGGAATACATAACCGCCTAAACTGATGAATACATTTGTTTTTTTATATTTTTTTTTTTTTGGATATGGATTATAGCAGAAAGTAAAAAATATTGTTTATGTTTCAAAATTGTCAGTCTTTTTGTTTATAGCGCAAAAAATTAAAGACCGCAGAGGTGATCAAAACACCACTAAAAAAGCTCTATTTGTGGAAAAAACAGGACATCAATTTTGTTTGGGTACAAAATCGCACGACCGTGCAATTGTCAGTTAAAACAAAGCAGTGCCTTATCGCAAAAAATGGCCTGGTCATTAAGGCGGTAAATCCTTCCGGGGCTGAAGTGGTTAAGAGGGGATTTGATCATGATACACACATCTTGAACCACTTCAGTTCCCGGAAGATTTACCCCACTTCTTGACCAGGCCATTTTTTTGCTATACGGCACTGCGTTATTTTAACTGACAATTGCGCGCTCGTGCGATGTTGTACCCAAACAAAATTGATGTCCTTTTTTGACACTGTACCCAAATAAAATTTATAGTATTTGATCATCTCTGCGGTTTTTATTTGTTGTGCTATAACCAAAAAAAATGTAAAAAAAAAATCAAATTTCTTCATCAATTTAGGCCAATATGTATTCTGCTACATGTTTTTGGTAAAAAAAAAAAAAAAAAAATCCCAATAAGCGTATACTGATTAGTTTGCACAAAAGTTATAGTATCTACAAACTATGGGATATATTTATGGAATTTTTACTAGTAATGGCAATGATCAGCGACTTATAGCGGGACTGCGATAATGCGGCAGACAAATTGGACACTAACTGACACTTTTTTGGGGACCAGTGACACTAATACAGAGATAAGTGCTAAAATTATGCATTGTCACTGTACTAATGACACTGGCTGGGAAGGATTTAACATCAGGGGCAATCAAAGGGTTACCTGTGTGCCTTGCTGGAGTTTTATTGTAATGGGGGTGGTGCCTGTACTAGGGGAAGGCATAGGTCTGTGTCCCTGCAGCAGGAACACAGGATCCATGCCTTCCTTACTGACAGAACGGCGATCTGACTTGTTTAGATAGGAAGTTTGCCGTTCTACCTGTGTCTTAAACAATCAGCAGGTGCCGGCGGACATTGGGTCCATGGGACTAGCAGATCAGGTCCCACTGTAAAAATATCACAGCGGGAGCGAGCCTCCGGGGGGTGCGCACTCACGCCTGATACCCGGATATACAGGATCACATATTTATACATGATCCGACACAATGCAGCCGCCCTGTAACAGTAAAAGTGCAATAGGGTGGTCGGCAACTGGTTGAATGGCGACTATGGTATTGGGAGGAAACTATTTAACCTAAGGTCTCTAAAGAAGACACACAGCCACACAGAGAAGTTGGATGAGAGGTTGTTCAATCTTACATTGTGTAAAGGGTTCTTTACTGTTAGAGTGGTAAGGATGTGGAATTCCCTTCCACAGCTAGTGGTGTCAGCAGGGAGTGTAGATAAATTCCAAAAACTTTTAGATGTGTTTCTTAACAAATACAATGTACAGGAATATGGAAGATGGTAGTGATACACGCGCTCACACACACTCAGATTGAACTTGATGGGCTACTAGTGTCTTTATTCAACCTTACCAACTATATAGCTATGCAAGTCACAAAAATGTACATGTAATCATATCATTCATCTTACAACCCTCATATTCATAGCTTTTGTGTTATACTTTCATGTTACAGCAGCTGTACAGCTTTTCTAATTATGAATGTGCAGTAAACAAGCACCAAAGTTAAACCCAGTGCACTCAGTAATCAGCACTCTGTATCAAACCTGGACTGAGTGACAAACCCCCCTCTCCTTCTCTGCAACACACATCTGTGTGAGGACACTTGTGCACAGGGAACTGAATAACTCTTCAAAAAATTTGGAAAAATCATTGCAATGTATAGAATTCCCCTAGAGCTGATTTTATTCTTCTCAACAAAAGTGAAGCTACAATTTAAATGCAATGCCATTTACCATGTTTCTATCACTTATGATCTCACTTGTCAAAGGTATTCCTACTAAGAACAGAACTAACTATCTCCTGAGCCACCAACCAGATGAAAACCTGCCCCTGGGGTCAAAATCTACATGGTGGACATGGGGAAACAACTCAATTTCTTAATTAGAAACAAGTAGTATGTTGACACATAAAGCTCCATCTTTTTTTCTAAAGTCATCAGAGCTCAGTCTACTGCTTGCAATTTCTTTTAAGAAAACACAGCAGAAACCACCAATGCCACTGAAGTCACAATTATAGTTACTGGGCATATTGCAGCCAATGTAACAGTAATGTCATCAGTTCTTAGCAAACTGATAGACTTGGGGAGCCCCCAAAATAGTATCCTCTGTACTATTTTGGGGTCTATTCATTTGTGATACAAACAGGTGACACTCCTCACCTCGGCATGACATGCAGTACCACTCCCGAATGGCCTTGGCCATCTTCTCTGTGATGTTGATACAGTCTCCATGGAACCACTCATTGCAATGATCACACCCACTGTGCAAACAGAAAACAGACAAGTTGTCATCAAGCAGTACACAATTTAAAAAATACAAATGTTGCAGAGTTATAGCTACAAAACTGTCCATATAGTACATGGTAGAACAATCAACATCCAATTTTCTTAAAATTTCCCTTTTAAAAAAACTGGAAAAGGGTTAGAACCTTCCAAAGGTTAAACACTGTGGGGTCAATGTACTAAAGGCAAATCCACTTGGAAGTGCATTCAGATCTGAAGGGAAAATCAGAAATGAGGGGAAGCTCTGCTGATTTAATCATCCAATCATGTGCAAGCAAAAATGCAGTTGTTTATTTTCCTTGCATGTCCCCCTCAGATCTACTGTGACTGCACTTCCAAGTGAACTTGTAGTGCAAAGTGGATTTTCCTTTAGTAAATAAACCCCTGTGTGTTTGGCCATTTGGGAGATTCCTATTTGACATGTGTCAGACATAACAGAAGTCTCCCCATCATGGACACAATTAGTACTAAAACACATAATCTAGTAGAGATTTTAAGGTGATGGGTGTCAGACAGAACAGGAAAGGAAGAGACACAGACAGCATTATAAAATGTGGGAAAAAAACCTCCTCAGATTTACAGCATTCAAAATCCAAAACGCCTAACACTGCTCCATTCTATGCAAAAGCAAAACAAATGGACTAGAGTTGTGCGATTCCTTTCATGCAGTCAGAACTGATCCAATCACTGCGTGACACTACCAAGCAGGAAACAGAGCCAGAGCATGCATAAATCACGAGTAAATAAAACTGTATATATCATTATACAATACATATTACTCAGTGATTAGGTTCTTAACTTTATGGCTGAAGTTTAATCCACTTAAATTTGGCACCCTCCGTCATTAACACTCACTTACATTGTTACATAAAACCTTTTAATATCCATACGTACCTTATTTTAGACCCAGTGATGTCATCACTAGTTATCTGTACCTTACTAGGCAATGCAAGCAAATTAGAGTTGGTTGTTAGGATGTTGAGCCTCCAATGGATTAAAAAGCCCAATGAATAAAAATAAAAGGTGATGACCGAGGACAGTAAGGCTGGAGAACAAAGGCTAGATCAGTGATGGCGAACCTTGGTACCCCAGATGTTTTGGAACTACATTTCCCATGATGCTCATGCACTCTGCAGTGTAGTCGAGCATCATGGGAAATATAGTTCCAAAACATCTGGGGTGCCAAGGTTCACCATCAGTGGCTAGATGATGCTGGGCACCCTCCAGCCAGGAAACAAGAAAACCTCTGACTTTCTGCAGCTTCTATTGGGCATTGTGGGAAGCTCACAGTGTGCAGTGAAATCAGAGTAAGCAAGTTCAGTACAGGACAGGAGCCTGTACAACTGTACAAGACTGACTATAAGACTGAGTGAGAACTAATGCGCAAAACCACAATATTAATTGTATCAGATAAGGAGCTGCCAACATAGATCAGTGTACTCACACCACCCTGCCAGAGAAATAATCAAATGAAAATATATATGTGGCGCTACCCTATCCTAGTGTACCAACTCCAAATCTGTGAATTCAGATGATCACAATGTGCTAAAAAATGAATCCCAATCATAAAAGTGCAATGTGCATATACATTATTCATTTTTTTAACTGCACTATTGTCACTTTATGTGTTTTCTATTGTCTAATGTTTATTTGTTTGTATGCACTTTGCGGTCACTCTGCACATTTTATCACTTTTTATGCCTATGATACAGCAGTCGCACTAGGAGCTGCAATTTTTGCACCATTTAACCAACTGCGCACTTGACACTTTGTTTTTTATATATATATATATATATATATATATATATATATATTCGTTTCAGAAGAATTTGATCATATGAGTAATAGGAATCGCAATACATGATATGTTGATGTATGATTATTCCTAGTCCACACACTGTGATAGACCTCACTATGTTATCACGGGGTATCATTTAATCCACTTTAATATTCGCCATAATTGTATATGCACATTGCACTTTTATGATTAGGATTCATTTTTTAGCACATTGTGATCATCTGAATTCACAGATTTGGAGTTGGTACACTAGGATAGGGTAGCGCAACATATATATTTTCATTTGATTATTTCTATGGAAGAAGGCTAGTGCTGCTGTAGGAATACGATTTTATTCAGCAATATTGCTGATTCAATAAAGATAATAAATTAGTCTCACATCATAAAGCAGTTGATATCTGGCTTGCGGCAAATGCAGTACACCGGTGCATTCTCTCCATTCTCCGTCTCTCCCAAGCCTGCCAGGTCGGGGTCTGAATACTCGCTATCCTGAGGACACAAAACATTTGTAAAAAGGAAAGCTTTTTGTCAAAAAAAACCCCAAAAAAAACGATATATATGTGTGAGGTGAACATGGACATTGGTCAGGTATTTAGAAGTGATTAAGTTGTGATTGTGTCAGGTACAGAGAGGTGACTGGGGTTGTCGGTTATGCAGAAGTGACTTTGTCTTTTAG
Source organism: Aquarana catesbeiana (assembly GCF_042186555.1). Taxonomy (NCBI): domain Eukaryota; kingdom Metazoa; phylum Chordata; class Amphibia; order Anura; family Ranidae; genus Aquarana; species Aquarana catesbeiana. The sequence goes on along the minus strand of NC_133332.1, from coordinate 225,799,791 downwards.
AGATTAATGGGGATACAGATGTGCTCATAAGTTTACATACCCTGGCAGAATTTATGATTTCTTGGCCATTTTTCAGGGAATATGAATGATAACACAAAAACATTTTTTACTCATGGTTAGTATTTGGGTGAAGCCAGTTATTATCAATCAACTGCCTTTACTCTTTTTAAATCATAATGGCAACAGAAAAAACTCAAATTACCCCGTTTAAAAGTTTACATATCCTGGTGATTTTGGTCTGATAACATGCACACAAGTTGACACAAAGGGGTTTGAATGGCTAGCAAAGGTAACCATCCTCACCTGTGATCTGTTTGCTTGTAATTAGTGTGTGTGTATAAAAGGTCAATGAGTTTCTGGACCCCTGACAGACCCTTGCATCTTTCATCCAGTGCTGCACTGAGGTTTCTGGATTCTGAGTCATGGGGAAAGCAAAAGAATTGTCAAAGGAGGTGTTCAAACTCTAATCAAGAAGTGGAAAATTAGGGGTTCTGTTGAAACCAAACCATGGTCAGGTAGACCAACTAAAATTTCAGCCACAAGTGCCAGGAAAATTGTTCGGGATGCAAAGAAAAACCCACAAATAACTTCAGGACTCTCTGAAAACATGTGGTGTGGCTGTTTCAAGATGCAAAATAAGGAGGAACTTGAAGAAAGATGGGCTGCATGGTCGAGTCACCAGAAGAAAGCCATTACTACACAAATGCCACAAAGTATCCCACTTACAATATGCCAAACAGCACAGAGACAAGCCTCAAATGTTCTGCCACAAAGTCATTTGGAGTGAAAATTTTGCTTTTTGGCCACAACTATAAACGCTACATATGGAGAGGAGTCAACAAGGCCTATGATGAAAGGTACACCATTCCTACTGTGAAACACAGAGGTGGATCACTGATGTTTTGGGGATGTGTGAGCTACAAAGGCACAGGAAATTTGGTCAAAATTGATGGCAAGATGAATGCAATATATTATCAAAAAATACCGGAGGAACATTTGCATTCATCAGCCAGGAAGGTGCGCATGGGACGTACTTGGACATTCCAACATGAAAATGATCCAAAACACAAGGCCAAGTCGACCTGTCATTGGCTCTCAGTCTCCTGACCTCAATATCATTGAGCCACTCTGGGGAGATCGCAAACATGCAGTTCACGCAAGACAGCTCAAGAATTTACAGGAACTGGAGGATTTTTTCAAGAGGAATGGGCAGCTTTACCATCTGAGAAGATAAAGAGCCTCATCCACAAATACCACAAAAGATTTCAAGCTGTCATTGATGTTAAATGGGGCAATACACGGTATTAAGAACTGGGGTATGGAAACTTTTGATCAGGGTCATTTGGGTAGTTTCTGTTGTGATTATACTTTAAAAAGAGGAAACACAGTTGACTGATAATAAATAACTTCAGCCAAACACTAATCATGAGTGGAAGAAAAGTTTTTGTGTTATTTGTATTCTCTGAAAAATGGCCAAGAAATCATAAATTCTGTCAGGGTATGTAAAATTATGAGCACAAGTGTGTGTGTGTGTGTGTGTGTGTGTGTGCACACAGGTAAATGGATGGCTAGAAGTTATTATACAAGATGTAATGGGGGTGGTTGATGCCATTATCTAGAGATGAATGGTGGAGGGGGTTATATATCAGTATATAGAGAAAATTGGAGGAACTCTTGTCAGTATACAGATATGAATGGAGGGGAGATGTCAGTATACAGAGGTGAATGGAGGGGAGATGTCAGTATACAGAGGTGAATGGAGGGGAGATGTCAGTATACAGAGGTGAATGGAGGGGAGATGTCAGTATACAGGGGTGAATGGAGGGGAGATGTCAGTATACAGGGGTGAATGGAGGGGAGATGTCAGTATACAGGGGTGAATGGAGGGGAGATGTCAGTATACAGGGGTGAATGGAGGGGAGATGTCAGTATACAGATATGAATGGAGGGGAGATGTCAGTATACATAGGTGAATGGAGGATAGATGTCAGTATACAGAGGTGAATGGAGGGGAGATGTCAGTATACATAGGTGAATGGAGGGGAGATGTCAGTATACAGAGGTGAATGGAGGGGAGATGTCAGTATACAGAAGTGAATGGAGGGGAGATGTCAGTATACAGAGGTGAATGGAGGGGAGATGTCAGTATACAGGGGTGAATGGAGGGGAGATGTCAGTATACAGATATGAATGGAGGGGAGATGTCAGTATACAGAGGTGAATGGAGGATAGATGTCAGTATACATAGGTGAATGGAGGATAGATGTCAGTATACATAGGTGAATGGAGGGGAGATGTCAGTATACAGAGGTGAATGGAGGGAGATGTCAGTATACAGAGGTGAATGGAGGGGAGATGTCAGTATACAGAGGTGAATGGAGGGGAGATGTCAGTATACAGAGGTGAATGGAGGGGAGATGTCAGTATACAGAGGTGAATGGAGGGGAGATGTCAGTATACAGAGGTGAATGGAGGGGAGATGTCAGTATACAGAGGTGAATGGAGGGGAGATGTCAGTATACAGAGGTGAATGGAGGGGAGATGTCAGTATACAGAGGTGAATGGAGGGGGGATGTCAGTATACAGATGTGAATGGAGGGGAGATGTCAGTATACAGATGTGAATGGAGGGGAGATGTCAGTATACAGAGGTGAATGGAGGGGAGATGTCAGTATACAGAGGTGAATGGAGGGAGATGTCAGTATACAGAGGTGAATGGAGGGGAGATGTCAGTATACAGAGGTGAATGGAGGGGAGATGTCAGTATACAGAGGTGAATGGAGGGGGGATGTCAGTATACAGAGGTGAATGGAGGGGAGATGTCAGTATACAGAAGTGAATGGAGGGGAGATGTCAGTATACAGAGGTGAATGGAGGGGAGATGTCAGTATACAGAGGTGAATGGAGGGGAGATTTCAGTATACAGAGGTGAATGGAGGAGAGATGTCAGTATACAGAGGTGAATGGAGGGGAGATGTCAGTATACAGAGGTGAATGGAGGATAGATGTCAGTATACAGAGGTGAATGGAGGATATATAATCCTTGTACGGTGATAAATAGGGTGACACTACAGAGGCGCCTCTCTCGCTCCCTCACACATAACATTACACAATCTATAGAGGGGGAGGGGGAATCACTGACAAAGAAATAGCACAAAGACTCCCCGGGATTGTTATGATCTTACCATCGCCGCCACTTCCGGTCTATAGTTCATCCTCTGTGACGGCAGACGCATTTCCGCTTCCGGGTGAGCTGTGATGAGGTCATGTTGGGCTTATTGGCCTGATGCAGAGGGAGGCGGGGTGTAGTGTGTTAATGAAGGGGGCGGCGTTGCTATAGGACACGAGCATTGTATACCTATATTCGATCCTCTGAAATGTTGGTCCGCAGAGTTGCAATAAAGGGGAATATACATACAAGACCAGGCAGCTGGCAGGATATCCCTTCTACCCTCCACTAATCCCTGCATAAAGAACTGTAAAGGCGGCCATTGCTGATCTGATAATAAAAATAGTTTCTGTCCTGACTGTTAGGCTGATGAATGGCACACGGGCGATAAACCTGAACACATATGAATTACACATGCTCTGTGGCTGATTAAGGTGGTAATTAAACTCACTTGGTACCTTATCTGCATTAAATTAACCTCAAAACCTGTGTAATTCATATGTGCTCGGGTTTAAAGGGATGAGGTGGCAACTGTAACCCCTCTCCCTCACCCCCCATTTTGTTACAGTAATACGTTGTAAAGAAAATTGCAATGATCCTCTGTGTGATCGCTAACTGTGACCTGTCACTCAGCAACTCAGATTCATCAGCATTTTAGCTTGGCGGCAAAGCTGCCGGTGACAATCACTAAAAGTGTAACTAAAGCTTTTAGGTAGAATGGAGAGGGATTAGAACACCTGTCAGTTTTTATTTATGTCTGTGTCCCCATTAGGGTGATTCGCCCTCTCTATTTGTCCTGTTTACCGTTATCATAGAAAGTGAAAGAAAATTCTAAATTTTGGATTGTCCCCAGAACAGTAATAGAGGGGAGATCTTCCAATGGAGACAAGGCATTCCCGCACTTTGGATTTCCTCTTCCTGTTTTGGCTATGGGACAGGAAGTAAATCTGCCCAATGGGACAAAGATGACAAAAAAAAAAAAACCTGACAGGTGTCATAACCCTCCCTAAGGGCTAATGTACACTTGCGTCAACATTAAAGCTCCTACTGCTTCAACATGCTTTTTTTATGCTTCTGTGATGCGTTTTTGAAGCTTGGCAGATGCCCTGTGTGTGGCTATCTCATACCTGCATTTTCTACAACACAAAGCTGAATTAAACCTCTCAAAAGCTGCAGGGGTTTCAAGTGAGCTTTGCCATAGACCTCTATGGAGGCTTTGAAGCACTCCTAAAGCGATATGGGGTATCATTTTTGAAGGGATGCAAAGCAAACGCAAGGTGTAAACAGGACTGTAAGCTAACTATTTTATTTAGCAACAGGAGCTTTGACTGGCATTCAGAGAGCTTTAACAAAGCCTGTCCGAAGCCTTGTTTTGAAGCAAGTGTAAACTAGCCCTTACACTGATCATCAGTGCCCTGATTATTAGTGCAGCCCCAACAGTGTCCATCAGTGCAGTCTCATTATCAATGAGGAAGAAACATGTATTTCTTTGCAACATTTTATAACAAAAACTAAGGAAAACATTTTTTTTTTCAGTTTTCACTTTTTTTGTTTATTTAGCAAAAAATTTAAAACTGAGTGGTAATTAAATACCACCAAAGGAAAGCTCTATCTGTCTCCAAAAAAATGATAAAAATTTCATATGAGTACAGTGTTGCATGACCGCACAATTGTTATTCATAATAACAAAAAAAAGCTGAAAATTTGCCTGGGAAGGAAGGGGGTGAAAGTGCCCAGTATTAAAGTGGTTAATATTCCAAGCAAACTCTCCCATCCCTCTATGTCTCCATGCTTTATTTTTGTTAAAAAAAAAAACCCTTTGAAAAACACCCTCTATCATTCCTGGCTGTGGCCATCTTGAGTAAGGACAGATGCTTCATGTAGCATTTATTTCCTGGAATCCACCTGCCCTTAAAGTGGTTGTTAAGCCACTTGTATAAAAAGCTCCCATCCCCTCTGTATTAGAACAACAAGTTCCCCTGTGTCTGTGTTAGACCATAAATATGCTTTTCTGTACTGATAACACAGCGTCTTCCTGTGATCAGTTGCCTCCTCTCCTCTGCCCGACTGACAGTTCAAGTGGGCGGGGCCGAGCACTGCCACTGACGTCAGCCGGGGAGGAGAGACAGAGAGCCGAGGAGTCACGTGATCGCAGGAAGACTCTGTGTTATCAGTACAGATAAGCATATTTATGATATATCACAGACACAGGGGAACTTATTGTTCTAATACAGAGGGGATGGGATGTTAAGTATGAGAGCGGGGGGGGGGGGGGGGGCTTGACACGAGCAGACAGTCAGACAGGGGAGGGGGGAAATGATAGCAGGCTGCAGCTGATGGAGGCACATACGCTGACAACAGTGTCTGGGCTCAGCAGCCCTGATATATCGTGCTCAGCGTACAGGGGAAAGGCATAGCCAGGCAGGATCAGACTGGTATTACAGGTGATACATGGGGCCAAATGACACAGCACAAACACTGTGCTGTATAACATGCTTTAAAGTGGTGTTCCACCCAAAAAAAAAAAAAATACATGAAAATTCCTAAAAAAAAACATTTGGAATTTTTTTTTTAACTCACCTCTAAATGCCTGTTGCTAGGGGGTCCCTCGTAGTCTGCCTATTTCAGTGCCTGGGCTGCTGACATCACTTCCCCTCGGCACAGGAAGGGCTCCGCTCTGCTCCCTCCCTCTTGTCAATCACCTGGGACCCATTACAGGTCCCAGGTGACTGAGCGGCCAATCACGGCACGCTGCTCGCGCATTCGCAGTGGGTGCCCGGCTGTGAAGCCACAGCCCGGCGCCCACAGTTGCAATGCCGGCGCCGCCGAACGGAGGGGGAGGCGAGCGGGGCTTCGATCCCCCGCATCGCTGGACCCTGGTACAGGTAAGTGTCCAATTAAAAGTCAGCAGCTGCAGTATTTGTAGCTGACTTTTAATTTTTTTTTTTTAATGGGCCCTCCTCTTTAAGAGAACAGGATCTGTTTTTTTTGGGGGGGTTAACAAATGCTCAGGCATGCAGGCAGTAGAGGGTGTGCTTGCCTGAGAATGCCCCTCTTGAAGACTCGTGAGATGTATGACATAATTTTCCTAGGCCTGGAAACCAGGAAGTAACAACGTTTAAAACAAGTAAATATGATACTTTCTTATCCATTTACTAATGCTAGCAGCATAAGGATTAAAAGTTGTCAATGTTGATTGAGTTAGGTTCTGCTTTTTTTTTTATAATGAAATGTTGCAGCAATCACTATACATAGCCATACATTGCTGAAAGAGACCAATCTGCAGCAGAGAACAGCCTAATTATGTAGCAAATCGCTGTTAATTGCTGGTATTTGTGATTATTAGCAGCGATTAATCTCTGTGAAAAAAAGCTCATTTGTCATATGCTGATAACCCCCCATCAGGGGTGAGAGTAAATCTTTCTAGAAACATAATTTAAAGGAGCCTGTCATGAGTGATGTAAGCTTCCTAAAGCCCAACTTCACGCAGATAAAAAATGATCCCTTGCAGTGGGGCTGTTCCTGCGCTGCAAGAGTTACAGGAGAAGGATAGCCAAAGTTATTTTGGCTGTACTTCTCCTGTATGTCACAGGAGTGCAGTCTGTTCTGTACTCCTGTTAACCTTTTTCATATGGTCGGGATCCACCGAGATGCTTGGAGCGGCAGCTGGCTTAGCCTCCCAACGATCTTCTGAGAGCCTGACCCTGCACCTCCCTTCCCCTCCACAGCCCAGTACTCCAGTGAGCACTGGAGGGGCAAAGCAGAGGGGGCTGGCTGACAGTCACATGATCCGGGTTCCCTGTGCGGTGGCTGCAGGGGGGATGAGGAAGTGCCGACAATGAATGGGCCATAGGAACCTATTGGGGATGCTACAGCCCCAGGCTTTACTAGCAGTTGTTGAGCGCATTCTCCTCTCCCCTACAGCTGCTGGTGGCTGACACAGGTGATCACATGACTGGACTGGCTGAAAATACATAAGTATTACATATTTTTTTACAAGGTCTGTCAGCGTAGGTGTTAGGAACGTCAGGAGCACTTAACCCTTGTAGTGCAGGCACAGCCCCACTGCAAGGAATCATTTTTTATTTGCCCGGAGTTGGGCTTTAAGTCATGCAGATCAGGGAAGTCAGAGAAAAGTCACTGGTCCTTGACTGCATACTTGTTCTAGGCTAGTAAGTCAAAGCATTGAAACCAGAGGGTCAGCTTGAACTCCTGGCAAATAGTATTTTTGGAAAAAGACATCAGCAAAGGGACACGTGTTGCTGTCTGTGCCCCCATAATAGAGATTCTGCCCACTTTCTCTCATGGTAATAGGTGACAAAACAGAAAGTAAGGCAAAATCTCAATGGGGACTAAGAATTTAAAGTAGCCTGTCAGTGGCATGGGTGCCATTGCTGGCATCCTTCTTAACTTGTTAGTTGCCTGGCAGTGTCTGGATTCAGTGCTTTTGGATCACAGACCTTGAACAAGAATGCTATAAATGAGCGTCAGAATTTTTATCTGCTACACCGCATTCACACTTGTACAGAAGCATTCTAGCGCATGTTTTTATGCATGATACAACAACTTCTTGATCATGTGACCACTGTGACATTGGCTTGTTACAGTTGTCACATGTTTTGAGCCTGTCCCATCGGCTCCTGATCAGGACTAAAGAACGAGCGCTGTTCGGTCACCGTACAAGGAGCACACAGCAAGTATGTTTTCGGTACAGAAACCTTGGCCGTCCATGAACGTATATGGGCTGTGTGGGTAAGTAAAGGCCCACCATCTTTGGAGCCACACATATGCATTAATGCGGGTAGAAAGAGGTTAAAGTGTATTGTCAGCCAAATTTTTTTTTCGGTTTAATTTTGGATAGAATGTGAAGGTTTGAACCCCTGTCAGTTTCACCCCCTCTCATGCTTTCTGTGTCCACAATTGAGAACGGGCAAATCATTGATAGCCCCATCCCCTCCAGTCAAAGATCCTGTTCCATACTACAGCTTCTGTGAATGGCGGATCTGACAGGAAAGGGTGGGCTTAGTTGGGCTCTCTTGATGAGAGCTTGTGACAGCCCCTTAGTTGTATTAAACCCCACCGCACTGGTAGATTACAGGGGTGGCAGCAGTGGGGTGAGGGGTAGGGAGGCAGGACAGAGGAGGATTACTACTAAAAGGAGGGGAATCAGCACAAGGGACACGTCCTACATTTTTCTGTTTTTACCTTTGGCTGCACTTTTCACCCTCTTTCTTCCTAGGTCATTTTTAAGTTTTCAGCACTGTCACATTTTGAATGACAATTACTCAGTCGGGCAACACTGTATCCAAATTTATTTTATATCACTTTTTGAGATAAATAGAGCTTTCTTTTGGTTGTATTAAGCCACCACTGAGTTTTTTATGTTTTGCTATTTAAAGGAAAAAGACAGAAACTTTTGAAAAAAAATATTTTTTTTTTCAGTTTTTGTTTTAAAATTTTGCAAATAAATAGTCTTTCTTCATAAATTTTATTCAAAATGTATTTGGCTAAATTTCTTTGGTAAAAATAACCCAAATCAGCATATATTATTTAGTCTATGTGAAAGTTATAGAGTCTACAAACTATGGTATGGTGTACTGACTGCCTATCTCATTTCTTGAGGCCCTAAAATGCCAGAACAGTACAAATAACCCCCAAATGACCCCTTTTTGGAAAATAGACAATCCAAGGTAAGAGGCATGGTGCGTTATTTAAACTTGTAATTTTTTGTTACAATTTTTTGGAAAATGGATAAATTAAATAAAATGTTTTTGTTTTTTTTTCTCAAAGTTTTAATTTTAACAAGGTTTATCTCACACACAGCATAGAAATACTTAAAATTACACCAAAAACACATTCTGCTACTCCTCCTCAGTATGGTGATACCACATATGTGAGACTTTTTTATAACCCAGCCACAGAGAAGGACCCAAAATCCAAGGAGCATCTTCAAGCGTTCCAGGGGCATAAATTACGTATCTAATTTCCTGACCACCTATTACTTTTTTGAAGGCCTTGGAGCATCGGGCAGTGGAAACACCCATAAAATGACCTGACCACATTTTGTAAAGCACACACCAAGGGTATTTTCTAAGAGGTTTAGTGAATCTTTTGAAGACTTCATTTTTGGCCACAAGTTTTTGGGAAATGCGGAATGAAATTGAAAATGTATTTTTTTTACAAAGTTGTCAATTAATAACACATTTCTAACACACAGCATGGACATACTTAGAGTAAACCCCTAAACACATTCTACTACTCTTCCCGAGCATGGGGATACCACATGTGTGAGACCTTTTCACAGCCTAACTACGTAAAGAGGCCCAAAATCAAAAGAGAAAACCTTCTGGCTTTTTTTTTTTTTTTTTATACTTCAACTTTTTATTGAAAGATTTTAATGTTCAAAAAAGATACAAAATTACAGCAGAACGTATGTAACCAGTACAACCTAAGGTTGAAAGCGAGTGCTTAACAAATCTTTCCATATAATCTATGTAATACGTGCTGAAATCATTCAGGGTAATTAGAGATAGCCGTCCCATGTGTCTGTGAGCTCGGTTGTGAGCGTGTGCAACACATAGGTCCATGCATTTGCCATATGTACAATAGAGCACAAGTTTAAGCTATACATAGATACAGTAACCACCAAAAGATGGAGCCTTGAATTTAAATGTAGAGAAAGCTAAAGAAAGATATCCAGGGGGCATGGCCTGGACATGGCTGAGTGATGACGTCTATTCTGTGAGCTCCCGGCTTCCCCCTGCCTATCTCGGCAAAATCACTGATTATAACCGTTTATTGATCCGGCATGCTAGCCACAAAACGGTACAGAACCAGATCGTTGGCTCGGGCGAATGACTCCCACACTTGAACTGGATGAACTGGGACTTCATGCTCTCGGTCCTCCAGCATGTGGGATTCGGCACAAACATGCTTTAGTAGATCACATCAGTCTATACATGCCCCACAGCCCGAGTTTGAGCCAATGGGGTCCTGTCGGAACCTCTCAAAATTACTAATAGGACACGACGGGGCTGCCCACTGTCACCTCTCCTCTCCGCTCTGTCATTGGAACCCTTTTTGTGCACCATACGTAGGAACCCAGACAGGATGCCCTCACAGGCATAAAAGTTGGGGGAACCCAACATAAGGTCTAGGCCTACGCTGATGACATGTTGTTTTCCCTTACAAACCCAGCGATTTCACTCCCAAACCTTTTTAAGGAATTTGGGAAATATGGAGCTCTCTCCAATCTCAAAATTAACTTTCTTAAATCTGAAGCAATGGGACTGAATCTTCCACAGCCACTTCTTTCACAACCTAAGATGAACTTTAAACTGAAATGGAACAACTCTGCACTGACATACTAAGGCACAATTATCCCTTCCCACATATCCAAGATATTTGAATTAAATTTCGCCCCACTACTGTCAAGAGTCTGTACTCTTCTATACAGATGGAATTCGGGTCTTTATTTGTGGTTTGGTCGTTGCAATATTCTCAAAATAAGTATCTTTCCTAAATTTCTGTACCTCCTGCAGGCTCTACCGATTTATTATTCCATCCAATTATTTCAAACAGGTTCAGAACCTGACTCCATTTAAAGAGGAGTCATCTCACACTGCCCAAGCAATATGGAGGATTAGCGGTATCAAACTATCAGGCAGTCCATCTCAGTAGACTTATTGACTGGAATAGACAGTTGTATAGTTGTGGGTTCAGTTGGAACAAGATCAGAGTGCAATACCTCTTGGTAGAGCGCCCTGGTGCTATGATTCACTACCCAAGGAAGTGAGAACCCATCCACTCCTGGGTCAGTAAGCCAATGGGCTGAACCACAAAGCTCTGCTCAATCCTGTTCACACAAGCGTCTCTCTCTTCCCCAACGTCGCCGTTATTTCCAATATTGGGGAATCCGCGCTTTACCCAGGCTACCAAGACCCGACCTTCAAAACTGTTGAACTCTGGTTGCTTGCAGGCCTCCCACTTTCTAAATAATAGATCATGGCCTTCGATCCCTGACCTCATAAATCCCTCAGGCTCCTTCCGCCTGCAGTTTTGGAGAGCTCTTCAACTTGCTCATTTTTTCAGATCCCTCCCACCCCGAGCAATTTCTGCCAACCTCTTACAACTCTGGAGGAATACTGTTCGGCGGAAGGGGCAATGCCACATACCCTCTTGAGTACTTACAATCTACTGATCACACCCCCAGACCCTCACCCCCTACATTGCCTTAGTGACTGGGAATGAGACCTGAACCGCACCTTTAGCCCATGACAGAAGCACCATATTCTTCGATTTACATACCATTCATCCATATGCACAAAAATGCAAGAAACTAACTTTAAAATCTTAACCAGATGGTACAGGACCCCGGTGAGATTACAACATTTTTTTCCTGAGACCTCAGATTGTTGCTGGAGATGCCGGGAGGAATGGGGCACACTCCTACATATTTTTTGGTCCTGCTCCAAAATGGAACAGTTCTGGACTGAAGTCAAATGCATCGCCCAAAAATTTACGGAATGTCCGATTCCGGACGACCCAGCCTTTTTTCTTTTCCACGCCTCCAGTACCCCCGGAAAGACCAACAAAAAAAACAATCATTCACCATCTCCTTGATGCTGCCAAAGCATGCATTCCTCTCAAATGGAAATCTCCACAACCTCCGACCATCGGGATGTGGCTCAGAAAAGTAGAGGAAATCACCAAACTAGAAGACCTTGTCCTATCTGCACGCCATCAACAAGAACACTATTCTAAAACTTGGTCGCTATGGAAAATATTCATCTTCTCTGATGAGGGTCGCACCCTTCTCGGATGCAACACAGTAGACTAAACTGGCCCTGGTATCTAGACACTTGTAGTACCCCAGAAGTACCGACCATACCATTCGAATACTGTCTAAGTGATTCGCGATCTCACATTTCCCATCTCTCCATTATTGATTTTTTTATTAGTAATGGCGGCGATCAGCAATTTTTAGCGGGACTGCGACATTGCGGTGGACAAATCGGGCACCTAACTGACATTTTTGACACTTTTTTGGGAACCAGTGACATTACAGTGATCAGTGCTAAAAATATGCACTGACATTGTACTGACACTGGCAGGTGAAAGGGTTAACATCAGGGGCGATCAAGGGGTTAAATATGTTCCCTGCTTGTAATTACTAACTGTATGGGGGACTGTGTGACTGGGGAAACACACAGATCCATCTTCCTGCTTAGCAGGAAGACAGATCCCAGTGTCATCCTGTGACAGAACGGAAATATGCCTTGTATACTTCGGCAGATCCCCATTCTGTTTCTGTGGGGAACGATCACGGACGGCCGGCGGACATTGAGTCTGACAGAACCGCTGATTGGCTCCCCCGCTGGTCAGACGAAGTGCGCACTGCCGGCAGTGCACATGTTCCCATGAATGTTAGTGCACGAATTGCCGTACCGGTACAATGATTTGTGCAGCCGAGCCACCTTGCCGCGGTATATCTGCGGCGGGTGGTCGGTGTCACATACCTTTCCGAGGCTGAGAGCGGCTCCCCTTGTGGCTAAGCGCACTAGACCCCTGGAGGTGGTACAGAGGATATAGGGCACAAAGAAGCACTAGTCACCAGCAGGTTTAAGCAGGACTTGAGTGATGATCACTGGGAAAACACTTGAAGGAGATAAGTCCTGAGAGAGCAGTAACTCTGTACGATGTTTGGGTTTATAACAAGTTTGAGCAAGAAGCCTGGCTGAGGCTCTAACCCGGGTGATCAGGCATGTGGTTACTGTACAGGAGTCCGTGGAGAGAGCCGGGGTCAAGCACAGGAAATCAGGTGAGTGAGGCTGGAGCAAATCAGTATTACAAGCCAGGGTCATGCACATATGATCAGGCAGATGAGGCAGTGGAAAGTCCTTAGTACAAGCTGGGGTCAAACACAGGGAGTAGGCAAAGTCCTTAAAGCAAGCCGAGGTCAAAGTACTGGATAGAGATCAGAGCAGGTCAGGGTCAATCCGGGTCATAACTAGATAGCGGGATGCAGAAGCAAGAACACATGGAGCTGAAAGACAATCCAGCAATTTAGCATGGAGATGAGCAGCCTTTTATAGGCCAGCAGTGGGATTCACGCTATGCACGTTCCACCACACATGCGCCCGCGCTGTCCCGTTGCATCGCGCACCCGCCGAAATGCCATTCTACCGCGCATGCGCGTGGAAAAACACCGATAACGGCAATTCAGGTTCCTGCCATTTCTCTGACAGTCGGCAAGTAGTTAAAGAATTTTTTTGTTACAGGTTTTTGGAAAATGTGGAAATAAAATAAAAAGTACACAAAGTTGTCTATAAAATGGGATAGTTCTCTCACACAGTAGGAACATACTAAGAATTACTACCCAAAACACATTCTGCTATCACTTTCTGAGTATGCCCATACCACATGTGTGAGACTTTTTACTGTTTGGACTAATTATGTACTGGACATTGTATCTTGTGTATCACACAAATCAACCAATTATGTGAAAACCAATGTGCTGTAATGGTCACCTCTGTATGAGTGGTTAGGGAATATAGCTTAGTGTAACGTCACTTATAGCAGTCCATTCCTATAAGCCAAACCAGCCTAGCCTATTGGTACATGGCTTCCCCAGAAATGCAATGTTCATTGGCCAAGTACAGAAGGCTGAAGAAAGGAAGAACAAAGAAGTTCCTCTGGTTCCAGGAGTGAAGTTGTTCACAGGAGATGGCTGGGACTGGTGTCCCGCTGTGATTCCTGTGACCAATCACAGAGATCACTGTAGTAAACAAGGCCATCATCAATGCAAGCAATTGTTTACTACTATTAATGTAATCACTGTGATTGTTCACAGTGATCACATGGTACAGGGCCATTGACAACATTTACTCAGGGCATAAAGGTACGAGTGGTGAAAATGGTTGTTGGTATATAGATTGTCTTTTCTTTTGGGGTTTAAGCTAGTTTTTTATCAGTAAGCCAGTGGGCTGAACGAAAAAATGCACAGATTCTTTTATCCACACAGATGAGGGAAATGGAGCAACCCCCCCATTGAATTCTGACAGCGGGACCCAGTGCTATCAGAATACACTGATCAGCAGCTGCTAACCAACAAAAGTGTTCTGATCTGTCTGTGTGACAGAAGTTGATCTACGGAACGACTTCTCCCTAACAGGAACAGCCACACACTCATCGATTTCGATCTGTCTACTGTGTAGCTAGCTTTACACGGGGGGGGGGGGGGGCTCTCTAATTCTCAAACTAATGTACTTTGATGTCTGAGCACAACCTAAGGCTGGGTTCACACATGTGCTAATTGGATGCGGGTTGCCCCCATCCAATTCGCATGACATGATAGTGTGACCGGGTCTCAATGGAGCTGGTTCACATGGCTCCGGGACAGCCACGGTCCACATTTAAAAAGGGTACTGTGCGTCTTTCGTTCCGATTCAGGTTTGAGTCCAGGCAAAAATTTGGATCTGATTCGCACCTGAATCGGTGAACAGAAACACACCGGACCCCAAGCTGTGAACCGCGGCCGCAGCGTGTGTGAACCCGGTCTCAATCAGTGCAACACCAAGCCACGGATGGTGAACTCACATGGACATGTGTAGACAGCCATTTTTTTCCTTTCAGTTCCTCAGACCTGGTGGTAGGGGAGTGCTGGAACCACATACCCATTCCCTTGTTTCACATCCAGTCTGCAGCCTGTCTTTACAACACCACAAAAGATACACAACATGTACTTAATTTTTTTTTACAGCCCCAACAGTATAACGTACAAAGAGCACTCTGCTATCCCCACCACAGTCTCTCATGCCGGTGCCAAATATTACAGAAAGCCACACAGGTGTGTTGCTTTAGTGCCTTAGCCTTCCAGTGAAGTGAACCCAGGACATCAGTTCTGCAGAAGGTACAGATCACCACTAAGCCTCTGTATAACAGTTTTGCAAACATAAAAGGCTGCTTTGTATAATGCCTTTTGTAACGCTTCCTGTGTAACGTTCCCCAGGGTGATCTTCCGCCATCAGTGATGGCTAGGAGAACATCAATAATTAACTATCTTATAACTAAGAGGCACATTAGCACTCTGCTTTATAATTACATCATCTTGGCATTTGCCGAGCATTAAGCCTTGTTTAAAGATGTTCATACGCAGTAGAATTCCCTGACTGTACTAAAGCTGACCATACATGCCATGACCAGATTGTTGGAAATGGATAAATAAAACCCTAACCAATGCTGTGCTGACCTGCTTCTGAAAGTGCTTGGTGCTGGCATGTCATGCTGATCCTTTGAATTCAGTCATTTGAGTCACTGGTCTGAAGCAAGCATGCAGATCTAGAGTTCTAATTTCACCTGCTGCACATTTTGGGGATTATTGAAGCCTTTGGATCAACACGATGGCCAGGAAACTTGCATTTTCTGAAGGATCAGCAATGGCTACTTTCATATTTTTCTGATGACCGGTATTACATTGTGACAGCTCATGGCTCTCAGTCATTACTGTGTGGAGTTGTGTTAAAGTTACTAGTACAGTGCTACTTGCTATCTGTAGCCTGCCACCAGATGCAGCTTGTCACTTGCCACTGTTGCCTGCCACCAGATGCAGCATGCCACTTGCCTCCCATAGCCTGCCACCATATGCAGCGTGCCACTTGCCACCTGTCACCAGATGCAGCTTGTCACTCATAGCCTGCCACCAGATGCAGCTTGTCACTTGTCACTGCCGCCTGCCACCAGATGCAGCATATCACTTGCCATCTGTAGCTTGCCACCAGATGCAGCGTGCCCCTGGCCACCATCACCAGCCACCAGATGCAGCTTGTCACTTGCCACCTTCGCCTGCCACCAAATGCATCTTGTCACTTGCCACCGTCACCTGCCACTAGATGCAGCTTGTCACTTGCTACCATCACCTGCCACCAGATGCAGCGTGTCACTTGCCACCTGTAGCCTGCCACCAGATGCAGCATGCCCCTTGCCACCATCACCTGTCACCAAATGCAGCTTGTCACTTGCCACTGTCACCTGCCACCAGATGCAGCATCTCACTTGCCACTCGTAGTCTGCCACCAGATGCAGCATGCCACCTGTAGCCTGCCACCAGATGCAGCGTGCCACTTGCCACCCATAGCCTACCAGATGCTCACATAGAGGCCTGGCTGTGTGCGTGCGACCAGGTGCCCATGCCTCCTTCCAGCTTCCTCTCCAATCCCCACTCAAGGAGAGTTCTATCTGCCTTTGATTACAGTAGCGCAGAGCAGGCCGGTCTCCCGCTGCTTTCCTCGACATGGTCTTACACACTAGAGGCCGGGAAGGTGAACACCCCTCCCGCTGCTGGATGCCGATGTGGCTCCTCCCAGTGGCAGTGCGGCCTGCCATCTGACAGGCCATGAACCGGTACCAGTCTGTGACCTGGGGGTTGGGGACCTGCCCTAAAAGGTGGATATGTTCTTTCTCCATGGTCCCACTGTATGTACGAATGTACTCATCCTCTTATGCTCACGCCTGAGATGGACTATGGGATTTGTAATGTGCATAAAGCAGTGTGTATGACCGCAAAGAATGTGCACTGCTCATTCCAAAAAATGGAATTGAAGGGAAAATGAGAGGTACAGGAGATCACATATGCTTTTACAAGGAGGTGGAAATTGATTACAGGGCCATTGTGAATGTTTATGTGTCATTTTTGGAGAATAAGGATACTGTTTAGTGTCATTTTCATTAAAACCAATATTTAAGGAATGTGTATGCTGCCATTGCTGATCCCTCTAAGCTACATACAAACAGCATGTTGCACTGTTCTATAATCAAATGATAAACAAGCTCAAATGTGAAGTCCACAATAATTGGCTCAGGTTTGTCATGTCTGTAGGATGGAGAAGGCATTGGGGGTTATTTACAAAAGACAAATCCACTTTGCACTAAAAGCGCAAACTACAAGTGCAAAGTGCACTTGAAAGTGCACTTGGAAGTGCAGTCGCTGTAAATCTGAGGGGTAGATCTAAAATGACGGGAAGCTCTGCTCATTTTATTATCCAATCATGCACAAGCTAAAATGCTGTTTTTTATTTTCCTTGCAGGTCCCCCTCGGATCTACAGCGACTGCACTTCCAAGAGCACTTTCAGTGCAATTTCAAGTGCACTTTGCACTTGTAGTGCAAAGTGAACTTTCCTTTAGTAAATAACCCCCATTGCGTAGTGATAGTAAAGCAAAACCAAAGAAATTCCAAGCTCAACTTACTAACCAGCCTGCAACCAACCGATCTATTCTGTCTAACAGTATGCATTAAAAACAGGGGTTTAGTTTGCACACATTTGCAAATACATGTGTAAGCTGCAGGGCCCTGTCAAGGAACCCCAGTGTTTTTGTAGTCTTAACTCTAAATTTTAAGAGCCTCTACAGTAGAACCACATGCATTATAATGGTTAGGCAGAGGGCAGGTGAGCCTAGAGGGAGCCCACAACTCCTTAAAGCGGAGTTCCAGCCCCCCAATTCATGTTTTTTTAATTGGGTCCACTTCAAACGCAACATTATTATTATTGATATTATTAATTATCATTAATGTAGTCCTTTTTATTTATGTTTAAATAGTTTAAAACTAACCGGGTCTCGGAAGCAGGCAGGGTCCATCTTTGCTGTGGGCATCTAAAGCTCTCTTGTATCCATTTCTGGGATTCGGTGCAGCTGGCTACACAGCATGCACCTCCCGATTTCCTTCCTCCTGACACATTGCCATAGTAATGGCGATGTCAGCGGAAGTTCCCGCCCAGGTTGCTATTGCAATCCCAGTTTGAGTAATTTCCCGTCGGGATTTCGGTATTAGGCGACTCCCATGGACTCCTGGGATAGATGACGTCGATATCCCAGGAGTCCATGGGAATCTCCTATTTACGTCATCACCTAGGCGGCCAGAGCCAGAAGTGCTCCAGAAAATAAAGAAATAAAGGTATTTAGAAAAAAAAAGTTGCTATTTAACATAGGAATGAGGATGGACATTGGAACTATTGAAAGTTAAAAAAATGAGTGGAACTCTGCTTTAAAAGCACAGGGGCGCACTGGATACCCAGCATATAGCACCATGGCAGCAAACGTGTCCAGTGCGTCTTCTCACTAATATTTGTCTTGTTTTGTATGTGTTGCCCTTCCATGTGCCCCATGCTGCAAAGGCCAGTTAAAGGTCAGTGGCCATTTGTTTGTACTGATGGAATGTTGGTGAGGAGACGCACTGGATGACCCCATATTATTTATATTATGATTATCCCCTATGATCATCAACTCCATCTAGTGGTCATAATGCAATATTTATTTTTTGAGGCTTTACAGGAAAATACCACATTATAACATCACAAGTTGGATGTGGCGATCATAGGAAATAATCATTTTACAAACAATCTGAGTATCATTTGTTACGCCTGTGCAAATATCTACATGACAAATTGTTTTTATACATGGACTCTCATTCCCCCAGACTGACAATGCCGCTGTCCAAATCTTCCACGCCTCAGAAGATGAAACGCGTAGGTAAGAGTCGACGTTCTGTCATCACACACCCTGAAACCGGAAGTGGCCCGCCTCAATCCTGGGACCGTTTGTTTAGTGTTTTATGCACATAAATTAATGATTTTGTGAGTATTTATTCATTTTAATAAATGATTGGAGTTTTATGGATTTACATAATGTGGCTGTTTGGCTTTCTTTTCATTTTATACGGTGGAGTCCTTAATTTTGGAGTGACGGTAGCATACTCGGGAGGATGTCAACCACATACTGAGCAGCATGTCTCTCATGCATAATGTTCTTTTTGACTTCTCATGATATGGAAGTCAAATTGATTTGGTAAGCATGTTTTGGATCTAAGGGTGAAGGTGCACTCAGGTGTTGTTCCTGTTCCATTTACCTTCTCTGCATGGGTTCAGGCTGAAGATCTCTTTTCACTTTCTATCATTGATCATTATATGAGGACTTCATTTGGAATTTTTTCACTTAGTGCACTGATAACAGTTGAAGTATTAGATGTGATTCTGTTTATTAACACATTTGATTGTAATACCAGTCATTGTGTGTGTGTGTGTGTGTGTATATATATATATATATATATATATATATATATATATATATATATACCCTGAAGCATAGCATATATATACACCCTGAAGCATAGTTAGGATTTTAAACAGATTTGCTGGTCCAAGTCCGCCACCTGTGCTCACTCATCCAGAGTGAGGGCACGCTAATACAGGAGGTGTGTTACTGGTCAGATCACCAGGTAAAAACAGAGAGGAAAAGCCGAAAAAAAAATAAAACAAATGCAGCCACCACATCTAATGATTGGTAAGCTGCAATATATTATTGTATTTATCGGCGAATAACGCACTTTTTTTCCCCATAAAATCAGGGGAAAATTGCGGGTGCGTGTTATACACTGATCCCTGCTGAGGGAAGAGGAGCGAGCGCCGATGATGTGCATAGAGTCGCGATCTCCTGTGTACCCGGCGCGCCGTCACTCACAGCCACGCCTCCTGGCCCCGCATTGGGCCACTGTTCTGTCTATCATATGAGCAGGGCCAGAAGGCGTTGCTGTGAGTGACAGAGCGCTGGGTACACAGGAGATCGCGGCTCTATGCAATGATGGGAAAGGTGAGGCTGCAGATGGGCCCTGAGCAGGGTGCATTGATGGGCAATTTAGAGGCTGCAGATGGGCACTGAGCAGGTTGCATTAATGGGCTGTGACCCTAATTTTGCTTCAAAGATCTTTTTTTAAAATGTAAGTTTTTTTCCTTAAACTTCCCTCCTAAAATCGGGGTGCGTGTTATACACCAATAAATACGGTAAGTTTTTGGTTTTGGTTGTAATACCGCCTTAAAGGAAGATTAGTGCTGGGATTGCAGGAAGTTTCAGCACTTGGCATGGATCTTTGTGTTGGAAGCCTACCAGTCTTCCAGCACTGAAAGCTAAGTGTCATGGTAGCTGAATTCATTTTGTGGTGGTTTTGAATTATGCAGTGACATAGTTTTCATACAATCCCCCTTTGATCTGCCATATAGTAGCATAAACAAATCAGTCAATACCTACTGCAGGACACACATCCATTATGGTTTTACGGCAGGGGGCAGCCTTCTATTCAGCCCTGCACAGTTGTACAGGCTCCTCTTCTGTATTGTAAATCAGTGGTCATCAACCGTGTCCTCAGGGCCCACTAAAAGGCCAGGTTTTATGTATTACCTTGGGGAGATGCAGACTAGAATACTGCAATCACTGAGCAGCAAATTATATCACCTGTGATGTATTTCAGTTATTTTGCAAACCTGGCCTCCTGGTGGGCCCTGAGGACAGGGTTGATGACCACTGTTGTAAATGCTTACTCTTATTTCATTGCACAATGTGACCTTCTCACAGTGTGCATAAGAAGCAGCAGTAAGTCAAGTAGAGTCCTTCTCATTTCCTGGTTGGAAGACTTGGAGCATCATCCAACCCTTTCCTGCTCAGCCCGACTGTCCATGGCCCGCCTCTTTCATTCATTGGATTTCAGTTTTTTCAATCACAAAGGCTCAACGATAGATGTGAGTGTTACCTATGGTGGCATGCATGCAAATACAACCTGCCTAGGAACCCACACTGACACCTGCCCATCAAGGCATTTTGATATTTGCATAATTCCTCCCAAGAGCCAGCCCACTAAGGGGAATACTGGGGCAGGGTGCTGTGATGTTTTCAGAAAGCTACATACGGCACCCTGCTTGCGCCTCCCACCAGCCATGATCTGTCTACATTGCACAGAAGCCCAGTGATGATATTGCTGGGATTAAAATTAAAATGTCATGAAAATAATTTTTCAAAATAATTTTTTTAGCACGTTGATGAGGAGCAAGGGAGGAACCAGGGAAGGCAAATATTAGCAGATTAAACTTCATCTTTAAAGATGAATTCCATGTATGGATATTTTATACATAATTACTTTGGTCCAGCTTGGGTCAATGTAACTATGTATGTACCATAACTGGCCGATGCCCCTTGAAGCTGGCAAAGCGTTCCCTCATTGAGAGAGCCTAACATCACTGCCCTGCCTCTACACCTTGTCCAGTCAGAGAGAGTTTTGCATTCATTCAGATGTCACTTCCCCACACTCTACCTTGTCCAATCAAAGAAAACTTTGCGTTTATTCAGAGAATGTAAAGCATTCTCTGAATGGCACCTGTGCTGAGCTGCTGACCTTCTGGGTTAAGAATGCAGCAGGGCCGCCGCTTTGCAGGAGCAAGTAGAACCCAGTAGAGCAAGTAGAGATCATTGGAGTAGCAGTGTCTACTTGAGTGAAATCAGCTTCCAGAGGCACCAGCCAGGTATGTCATATACATAGTGTAATATTGGGGGTTATTTAGCTTCAGAGCTTACCAGTGAGCCGAGTCTACACCAGATATGCAGTTTAAGGGCTTTTTGGCCCATGTTTATTGAAATAAAAGAAAAAAACAGTCCATCCAGGATTCCCATGCAGGGGTTTCAACTTCAAAGCAATAATGAAATAACAAATGGAAAATACCGAGCCACCTGGTTCTCTAGTCAGCACTGCTGTTCAGGCGTTGACCTCGGTCCCCTTGACCCTGTAACTGTGTCCCTGTTTGGTACCCACACTGTACCTCTGGTGACACTCTCTCTTACAGCTTCCTAGCTGCTTCAGCCCACCGGCTTGGGCCCCTTCGTCTGCTCTGTCAGACTGTCCTGTACCAACAGGCACACTTCTCCCTTGCACACCTAGAATCCTCGGAGGGTGGAGCTCAGAACCTGGTTTCCTCCAAATTCAAATAATCATCCTGGAGTCTCTCAGCCTGCCTATTTGAGAATCCTGGGCGACAATCACTAGGACAGGGATCCACACTGTCACAATAGTTACATTAATCCAAGCTGGACCAATGTAACTATTAGTGTTGCACTAATACCGGTATGGGTGCTGACACTAAGCATTTGCACGAGTACTTGTAGTCATGCAAATGCTCTAATACTAAAACCAACAGTTCACGTGTTGCAAAGCCCGATCCGGTGCGATTTCATTCAACAGTTCAGCTGCAATTCCAATGCAAATTGTAATGTATGAGATTAGAAATCGCACCTGAACCGGACTGGCCCACACATATGTGAACAAGCTGTAAAAAACGCACATGAAAACTGATTTGATGGTTCGGCAGGATCGTGGCAATTTGTATGACATACCTGCCGAAATTACTCTACTTCTTTAGAGTCCTACCCGATGTCGCCGCATATCCTACGAATACATCAGCGCAAAATCCTGAAATTTGTCTGGGGTTCTACCCGCCCCAGGTCAATAAGCAAATACTATATGCCCGCAGAATCAATGGTGGACTTTCAGTCCCTAACCTACAAGCCTACTTTATAGCTGCAAACATAGCCCCGTTATCCCAACTCCATGCACAACACCAAATGCCGCTATGGGCCACTATGGACCTAGTGGATTCACACCCAACACCAATCTCCTCATTGCCCTGGCTCCCTCCCACACATCGCCCTCTCGTGACGGGGCCATGTCTGGCCCATTCCCTTCGCATTTGGGACTCAGTAAAGTATTCGGCCGGCCTGATTTCTCCTCATCTACCCCTACTTCAATTTCTCCAGTGCCCATTGTTCCCACCAGACTGCGAAAACCCCCAGCAATTCTCCTGGTGGAAGACAAACGGATTCACGGACATTCACTCTTTTTTCACCCCCACCAGGATAATATCATTTGAGGCTCTACGCTCCTCTCACGATATCCCGTTACGCGAACACTATAGCTACCTACAGATTCGTCACTTTCTCTAGGGGCTTATAAAATCTCAACCGACCCCTTATATTTTGACCCCCTTCGAGAACTTCTGCAGGGCAAGACCCCAAACCTCAGGTTTAATATCACTGATCTATTCCTCTATTATTACCTCTAAAAAACCACCGACACGGCTCTGTCACCTTCAATGGGAAAGGGAACTAGGAAAACAGCTCGATCCGGAGGATTGGCAGGTCATGACTTTAGCAATATCCAAATGCTCAAAGAATGTCATCTTTTTAGAAAATACCTATAAGATACTTTACAGGTGGTACTACACGCCTGCTAGACTGGCCCGGTTCATCCCAGCCTACTCTCCCTTGTGCTTCCGAGGGTGCATGTCCCCCTTGGATCTACAGCGACTGCACTTTGCACTTGTAGTTTGCACTTGTAGTGCAAAGTGGATTTGCCTTTCGTAAGTAACCCCCAATGTGAAACTAATGTGAAGTCTCTGCAAGTGAAATCGGTGTGATTTTCCCATTAATTTTCATGCATATATGGTGTGAGCGAGCCCTAAAAAAACTATGACATGACACTAAAAATAGGTATTGTTGGTATCGACGAGTACTTGAGAAAAAGTATCGGTACTTGGTCTTAAAAACTGATACATTCCTAATAACTATGTATAAAGTATCCATTCCTGGAATTCATCTTTTAAAGCGTTTCTAAAGGCATTTTTTAAAATTTAAATAATAAAAACATCTTATACTTACCTGTCATTGCACAGAGCGGCCCAGAACCTCCTTTTCTGGGGTCTCGCGCCGGCACTCTCCGGTCCTCCTCTTTTCTGTCTGCCAGCATAGAAAACCACTTGCTATGGGGGCAGACATGTGGACTTGATCCTGAGCCAGGCTGTGTGCATCCATAGACACACACAGCGTGGCTCGGCCCCGCCCCCTGCTTCCTCCTCACAGCATTTGATTGCCAGCAGCAGGAGCCAATGGCTCCCACTGCTGCCTCAGTCCATGTGAGTGAAGGGAGAGGAGAGAGAAAAGATGCAGCTGTGCACAGCACTGGATGGACTGAGGACTCAAAGAAAGTATTCAAAGGAGTAGGCAGGTGGGGCAGCACAGCACGTTGTAAAATGTTTCATACCTTAATGCAGGGAATACATTAAAGTGTGGCAGAGAGTAGGTTTAGAGTTATTTGGGTTTTGACTAAACTTCCATTCTAACTACCCCCCGCCTGTCATATAGACAAATGATGGGGGGACGGGGGTGCTCTGTTGTTCTGGGATGACATTGCTCCAGTCTCACTGTGCTTGCGCGCCTACGGGGGCGCACAGCACTACGATCACAGACCCGCTGTGTCACTGAAACACGCCGCACACCCGATCTCAGTAAAGAGCCAATGACGCGGCTCTTTACCCATGTGATCAGCTGTGTCCAATCACAGCTGATCACATGTAAACAAGGAAATACCAGTTATCGGCTCTCCTCACCTCACTGACAGAGTGTGAGGAGAGGAGAACCAATAAGCAAAATTTCCTCACAGGGGAGACCTGTACAGATAATCAGGGCACTGATCATCATTCCCCGGATGATCAGTGCAGCCCCAACAATGCCCAGCAGTGATGCGAGTCTTTGCCCATTAGTGATGCCAATCTGTGCCCATCAGTGATGCAAGTCAGTGCTGCCTTTCAGTGCCCATCAGTGCCTGCTCATCAGTAGTGCCCATCAGTGCTGCCTATCATAGCCCATCAGTGCCCATTAGTGCCACCTACCAGTGCCCATCATTGCTACCTATCAGTGCTGCCTATCTGTGCTGCATATTAGTGCCTCCCCATCAATGCCATCCCATCAGTGCCCATTAGTGCAGCCTATTGGTGCCACATCATCAGTGCCTGTCAGTGCAGCCTCATCAGCGCACATCTGTGCAGGAGAAAAATTGCTTATTTACAAAAACTTTTGACAGAAACTAAGAAAAACTATTTTTTTTCAACATTTTTGGTCTTTTTTCGTCTTTTTAGCAAAAAAATAAAAACACCACCAAAAGAAAGCTCTATTTGTGTGAAATAAATAAATGTTTCATTTGGGTACAGTGTTACAGTGTTACAAGCGTGACAACGCTGAAAGCTGAATATTGACCTGGGGAGGAAGGGGGTGAAAGTGCCCGGTATTGAAACAGTTAAGGTAAAAAAAGTTTGTCTGTCAGAGTAAGGCTGGCCATACATTATACAATTTTCTTATTCAATTTCCTTTAGATTTACCATTAACTATGTAATGCAAGGGCCTGCCTGATTGCATACAAATTAAAACTGTTTAGGTTTGGCCCTTATATTATATGGTTTTGGTAAATCTAAAGGAAAATTGTACAATGTATGGCCAGCATTAGAGGAAGCCAGCAAGTGATTTATCTTAGGAGCGCCAAATCATGACTGTAATATCATATATGGGTGGAGCTTATAAAAGTAATACAAAGCAAAACCAATGTGAAAAGCATCCAATGGAATCTGCCATTCTCTGACTTCTCAGCCAAATGTTTTTTTTTTTCTTATTTACTGGTGCCACTCTCACAGTGAAGCTGAACTAGTTCAATATAACAGCACAAGAACAATCATTCTGGGAATTGGAGGTTTGCAGCTTCAGTCTGAGGCTTTTCACACAGGTAACTGCCACCTGCAGTACACCAACCAATCAGAAATCCTCATTCAGACTGCTTTAAACTGCCAAAGTTAGCAGCTGTAGGCTGTCGCACATTGCTGCATTTTACGCTGCTGACCAGTTTTTACATCAAACACATTTTGATCACACTGTGTGTGTTGCTGCTTTCCTGTTATTGTGTAAATTATCTCTTTCCAACTTCCATATGCCTCTCATCTCTCCATCTATCCCTCCCTCCCTCTCTCCTCTCAGGATACAGTGACGCCAACGAATGCTTTTTAACACCATCCACAGTTTAATGATGTAAGTGGAAGAGAAGAGAGTGTGAATGCTGACACCAGCTCTGCGTGGAGGAAAATACTACAGTGGCTCATCGCTGCTACAGTCCGCTGCACCCCCTGCATCTCATAGAGGTGGGTACACCTTACTTACCTACAACACTGCTCATACCTGCAAACCTATAGGTGGATAGATTCATGAAAGAGAGACATGAGTTACCTGCAGCTGTGGAAGAACTACAAGTGCCAGCAGGTCCATCTTGAATTGCAGCTTCTTCCTCAGTGACTGCTACTGTTGTAGTTTATGTAACCTTGTACCGTTGATACATACAGTTTCCTTAGCCAGGTGTACATGTTAATGCACTGAGCAGACACCCCCAGCACCGACCAATAGTGACAGTGCAGGAAAATGCATTTCGGATGATTGGTCCATACCCCTAGAATGATCGGCTAGGGGTGACAGAAAAGATTGTAGAGAGGCCATTATCATCTGATCACTTCCAAGCCAGGTGTGATTGGGGGGACCAATCTCATTTCTACAGCTAGCCCCAGTCCAACATAGCGGACCTCAGGGTCAATTCACTAAAGTACAACATGTGCGCTATTTTCATTGTAATTTGATATTTGATACATTTTACAATCCATTTTCTTCTTTTTTTACCCCATCACTAAATTTCGCTTTTGCATGGATCACCTGCATTTACAACATACATGGTATACTATGGATTGTTGAAGTATGTATGTAAGTAGTATGGATTGTTTAAGTATGTAAAATTCAATTTACAAAGGAATTAACACTTCCTTCTAGATGGTGTTAATCTTGAGGTTCTAGCAGGGGCAGACTGACCATTTGGCCACTTGGGCACTGCCCGAGGGCCCCAGGCCACTAGGGGGCCCCATCAGGGTTGCCAGTCTCAGTAAAACCAGGGACAGTATGTAAAAATCTGTGTTTTTTTTACATCTGTCTCTGAAATGTCCCTTACCGACATCCTTTTGGTCTAAAAATCCAGAGATTGTAGCTGCCCCACCTCTCCAGTACCTTCTCAGCCAATAGAAACATGTCTGTGTATACTGTGTGTACATGTATGTGTATACTGTGTGATTGAATACTGTGTGTGTGTGTGTGTATACTGTGTGGCCCCATAATCTCTGATTGCCTGGGGGCCCCATAATCTCCTATTTCCCGGGGGCCCCATGAGTTGTCAGTCCGCCCCTGGGTTCTAGGATGTGACTATTGAGGAGAGCAGGAAAAACCGTCATTTCAGGTGGAAATAAAATGACAATAAACAAGACAAATAAAGGTTTGCAGCATTTAAATAACTGTTTAATGCATTAAAAGGTATAAAAATGATTCTATATCTACAGTATACCAAATTGGTGAAATAAAAATTTCCATGTGTGATAAAATAACAAATACAGTTAAAAAGAACTCATGCAACTTAGTAAATAGACCATTTTATTTATTAATTGTTGTTAATGTATTATACTTATGTATTACCGTACTTAAATGTGCTAGTTCATTATAAGCAGATATGACTGTAAGTGATCTTGAGGGTTTTAGCAGACCATAAGGGCTTGCATGGATCTGTATGTATATGCCAGCACTCAACACACACCCATAGTCCTTTGTTGAACCTACCATATCCATAACCTTGTCTGACAGCTGATTATGCCACTGCCATGTTAACAGAGAGCTCGAAGCTGCCATGCTTGAAGGGGAGATGTCATATAAGTACAGACTCGTAGAGATAGATATTACCAAATACTGTAATTATAGGGACTGCAGTTATGTATGGCTTACCTAAAGTGTACCTGTGCCCAGACTATGGACATTAAAGTATTTGTATATTCTTAAAGAAGAATTCCAGACATGGTATATTTTTACATAGTTACATTGGTCCAGCTTGGACCAATGTAACTATTTATATACCATACCTGGCCGATGCCCCAGGAAGCTGGAAATCACCAAAGTAGACACCGTTACTTCAATGATCTCAACTGCTTTTGGGTCCCACGCTGAGCAGCTATCCTGATGCATTGTGAATACAGGAGGTCGGCTGCCATTTAGAGAATGCTTTGCTTCCAAAATGAATGCAAAGTGTTCTTTGATAAGACAAGGTGGAGAGCATGAAGTCGCCACCCCACCAAAGTGTTCTTTGAATGGCACCCATGCTGAGCGGCTGTCTGGCATCAGGCCTGCTGCTCAACACAGGACCCGTGGAGATCACTGGAGTAGTGGTGTCTACTTTGGTGATTTCCAGCTTCTCGGGGCATTAGCCAGGTATGGTATATAAATAATTACATTGGTCCATTGGTTTAACTATGTAAATATATACCATGCCTGGAATTCATCTTTAACAAGCAGTTAATAAGCTTTAAAATAAGCCACCATTCACCTCTGTAGCTGCTTGTACTGTAAAGTAATTTATTCTCAAGTATCAAAACAGACTGGTTTCAGTCCCATTATGACAGCATAGGTACATCTTCTGTGTATTTACGTACATCACAGGGTTGGCAAGCTAAGATTTTACTCACATAGAAAGTAATAGAAAAAAGCTGGGATATTAGCTCCCAACTGTCCCTGATTTCGAGGGACTTTCCCTGATTCGGAACAAAGTCCCTGTCCATCTTTCCTCCTCGTTTTGGTCTGATCTATATAGTTGTATATAGAATGCATTATTTATCTTTCAAAAAGTGTTTCCCAGGACTAAAACTTTCATCCAATTTCTAAATTGCTGCATTTGTACATTTCAAAAGCAAATATAAAGGAATAGAAGTGGTAATAAAGCACTTGTGGGTTTAACCAAACCTTTTTTCCCCATATAATTCTCCTTTAAGGGGGCGTGGCGGGGGGGGGGGGGGTGTCTTATGCCTACATACTTTTGCTAATAGGTGTCCCTCGTTCCTATCTCAAAAAGTTGAGAGGTATGCATGTGTTGTGAACTTTTAAGATGATTTTCTCCACAATGCAAAAGCTACAGAGACAAAAAAAGGCTTATTTCAAATGCTTTTACTGCTTGTTCCGAATATACAGTATAAATACATATGTATAGTCTGGACATAGGTTCACTTTCAAGTAGTTGTAAAGATATTCATTAAGAATAATGTCATTTTAGTGCGTGCATGCGTGCATGCATACTGACTTCCATAATTACACCGTCCAGTGCACATGAAAAAATGTTTGTGCACAAACTATGTTGAATATTGTCTTCATGTCAAATTGGTGCAGGCAGATGTTTTCTTGAATCATGCTTGAATGTGCAGGCAAAGTTGAGCAAATTTAGTGAATCAGGCTGAAAGACTGAATATTACCATTGCAGGTATCAGAATACTATATTTTTCATATATTTTGTCTTACAGTTGTCAGAAGATGAGTGAAAGTGAAGCCACCAGCCCCAAGACTTTAGTGAGAAATTCAGAACGTATTCCTGCTACAAAAAAATCAGCAAAACTTCACTTTGGGGAAAACATAATAGAGCAAGGTACAGTATTGATTTGTCAGAATGGATCAGAACTTGGCCAAACTAGCAGCACAGCGCTGGCACAAGGGGCAACAGAGCAAATACAAGGTCTGTTATCAACAGACCTTGACATAGAATAGTGTGAATGAGTCCTTTTAGGCATGTCAAAGTGGCATGTTAGAACACTGCTTGAAAGGACACTGAAAGTGACACTGTGCTCTGCCCATGAATGCAAAGCAACAGATTTACTTTAACACAGCCATCAGCATATACATGTTTTATTTTTTACTGCCCCGCAACTCAATTCATTCACTGGTAGCAAAAAGAAGTCCTGTGTAAGCTATCAGTCATGGCTTACACAAGGCTATAAAGCACTGATTGACCCAATGTGGTCACATTGAGTGAGTCATATGCTCATCCACATCTAGAAGTAGTGAGTATTTACTTTGGCTCCTAGTCCTGAGTAGAGTGGCTGGGGAGTGGGGGAAATGTGCTGTGCTGACCCAGCCCTCCATAGGGGAATACTATACAATGGTCCTTCAGTGCATTGGGCAACTGACATCACATCCAAGATGGCAGCACCCAGCAGTAGTCTAACAAGATTTTGATGTCTACACAAAGGAGACTTATACAGGTTAATAACATGAATAAAATATGTTAAATGCCCAAATAATCTTACAGGAATCATAATGGAAGATTTTTGTTAAAAGGAATAATCTGGCAGCAGGGTGAATTCAAGAGCTACCCCTGCTTGGTAAATCAGCCTATTATCTTTCTGTCCCTTGCTTTAGTGTACTAAATGAAGTTTTTTTTTTTTTTGTAAAATCAATCTTTGGGATTACTGATCTATTCCAGTGTCGGCCCGTCCATTAGGGGCGCCCGACCGCCGCCTCCTCTATCCACGGCCGCCATTCCCTATTCATGCTCTATCCATCGCCAGACCCTATTCATGTGTCCAGCCCCTTTCAGGACACGGGTGCCTGAATTACAGCGACGAGGGTGCTTTGCACTACGAGCCCACCCAGGTGTTACAACAGCGAATGAACATTCCCAGTTGCAATAATGATCCTCCTCCCGGCCATTTGAGAAGCGGGTCTGATATCCGTCACCTGATTGGCTGAAAGGACAGGCGATCCTATTGGATGTCTAGGAGGAGGAGACGCACGGTGGAAGCGAGGAGGAGGGAGGAGGAGAAGACACAGGAGCCGCTACCCAATGTCCTCCGTTCCCCCCGATCCACTTTGAGGTGCCGGGGGGGTGTTTGTTTGCCGCCCCCCCCGACAAAAAACCACGAGCCACCACTGATCTGTTAATTTGTATATGTAAGTTATTGGCAACTTACTGTAGCTTGACTAACATGCTTATTGGTTTAGAGGACTTTAGCTTCTAAATAGGCCAGCCAGGTAGTTCTATAAATAGTTTCGAAATGCCCTGGTGCTGTGTTGCTTCCCATAAGATTTGTAAAGGTTTGGGGCTTATTGTTTCTGTATAGTATATGGAGTAAACTATTTTCTTACTGAACAATTACTTACCATTATCTGCTCTGAAGAATGTCTGCACTATGTTAAACAATGGGCAGTAAAAGATGTTACAACTGTATAACTCATCCCAGTTTTTGCAATGTGTGGTCCAGTATGAGTGGCGTTTACCTTATGTGGTATGGGGGCCCAGAATATAGCATGGGGATGCATATAATATAAAGTATATACTACAGAAGACTGTCAGAGAGTTTGGACATTCTTCAGGAGATGGCCAGGGACCGTGAGTGTAGTACAGGAGTGTTTGGGGTTTGGAGTCGTGTTGCATGTAATTTTCAGAGACTGGAAACATGTTACTTGTGACTGCTACAGATCACTGCCAGTGGAACCCCTTAACAAGCCTGTGATCTCACTCCCAGTACTCAGGTTGGGTTGGGAACCAGGTAGTTAGAGCCTTCTGTAGCTGAAGAATATAGCTATCAAATCTATGTCATACACTTCAGATATTACAGAAAATTATTACCCTTAGCCTGCTACCCATATTTGCCTTTTCTTAAATGAGGTCATGGATATATCCCTGCTGTCCCAAGTTTAGAATTCTTTGTATGTGGACAATAATATACGATTTGCTAATGGGTGGTACCAATTTGTGCTTTGTTTCTTAGCGGATATTCAGACAGTAACAGAGCCTCCACTTCAGCAAGTCCACCGAGGAACACAACCTTCCTGCAAGAAACCAAAGTCATCCCATAGAACCTCCAAAAGGAGCAGCTTACAGAGTCCTCGGCTGTCTGCAAGCCACATAGAGCAGGCTGCTGGAGATGGTGAGTGGCACATTTTTCTTTATGCCCTCTTTTTTGTAAATCAAAATGAAAGTTAATGGAATCTTACTGTATATAATATAGACAGTACATGTGTACATCTGGATGTCAACAATGTACATATTAACAAGTGTTGCCATTTTCTTGGCTTTTTGTGCTCCTTCTGTATAGTCTCAGTGAGTCAATGCTTCCCTTCCTTCATTTCAGCAGTCCAGCTCTACTGTGAACCGCTTAGATACCTGCTGATCATATATGGCAAAGTTCCACAACCTTTGTATATACCTCTGCAAAACAAAACTGAGAGAATCTTAATGGTTTTGTCTTAAAGTAGAACTTTACCCATAACAACTTGATGAAAAATAATATTCATTAGCAAGGAACATACATTCCACATTAATAATTATGCTACAAAAATGAATGTGTGTTGTTAATTGCCTCCAGCATTGCTCCTGCTTCTTCTTGCTGGAGGCCGCCATTTTGATGAAGACCAGGCCTGAGCAGCATAAAATCTTTTGGCTGTCAGCAGATTGGCCTCTGATTTTCAGCAAAAAATGGAGATCAACTAAACAACGTGCAGAGCAGGGTGAGACAGTGTATTAGTGGATTTAAAAAGTATGGACACTTATTTTTAATGTTTTACATAGCTACACTTGCAAAAGGGGCCAGCCTGAAGTGATCTAGCAGGACTTAATTTTATAAATAAAGTTCCACTGTAATACCCACTTCAGCCACAGAAGGATTTACCCCCTTCCTGACTGGGCCATTTTTTGCTATATGGCTTTGCGTCACTTTAACTGACAATTGCGCGGTCGTGCGACGCTGTACCCAAACAAAATTGATCTCTTTTTTCCTCACAAATAGAGCTTTCTTTTGGTGGTATTTGATCACCTCTGCGGTTTTTATTTTTTGCTCTATAAACAAAAAAAGAGCACCAATTTTAAAAAAAAAACACAATATTTTTTACTTTTTGCTATAATAAATATCCCCAAATTTAAAAAAGCATAACACATTTCTTTCTCAGTTTAGGCCGATACATATTCTACATATTTTTGTTTAAAAAAATTGCAATAAGGGTATATTGATTGGTTTGCACAAAAGTTATAGTGTCTACAAAATAGGGGATAGGTTTATAATTTTTTTTTTTTTTTTACTAGCAATGGCGGCGATCTGCGATTTTTATCGGGACTGCGACATTGCGGTGAACAGATCGGACACTTTTGACACTTTTTTGGGACCAGTGACATTTATACAGTGATCAGAGCTAAAACTAGCCACTGATTACTGTATAAATGTCACTGGCAGGGAAGGGGTTAACACTAGGGGGCGATCAAGGGGTTAAATATGTTCCCTCAGCGTGTTCTAACTGTAGGGGGGATGGGACTGACTGGGGGAGGAGACAGATCGGTGTTCCTATATACTAGGAACACACGATCTGTCTCCTCTCCCCTGCCAGAATGTGTATTTGTGTGGATCCTCGTTCTGGCTCTGTCAGGAGTGATTGCGGGTGCCCGGCGGACATCGTGGCTGCCAGGCACGCGCATCGGCTCCTCAGTACCGTGGTGGGCGTGCGTGCCCTCTATACCCCTTAAAGCGCCCGCCGTACAGCTACGGCGATTCGTACAGGGGAGCCATTCTGCCGCCGCCAAACGACGGGGGGCGGTCGGCAAGCGGTTTTTAAGTTGAACTGTCTAAATCCTGTTATCCTACTAAGCTGACACACAATTGAAAGTTGAATTAATGCTTTGTGTGAACCATCAACTTTACTAAGTTGATGGATGGTAAATGGAAGTACATAGAGCTTAGGACAGGTGGGACAGGTGCCACCAATGTGGTGAAAGTCATAGGCAGGTGAAAGTAGTGGTGGTAGTAGTGTTGTCATCCTTCCTTACACCTTTACAGCACAGCAGTGGTGATTATCTCACAAGAATATGGGAACTACTTTGCAAATCTATGGTGGTTCAATTGTTCACCTGTGTATTTAACCGACTGTCTGCCTTTCAGTACTGCCTATTTAATCTCCTACTCTCTCCCAAACAGTGTCTGATCTTTCGGCCTCCCTGCTTCTCGCATGCCTCTTCTGCCACTTCTCAGACTGTCTCCTTCTCATTCCGGGAACCTGTTGTTCCAGCCTGCGTTGTCTCTGCTCCTTTACCTGCATCCCTGACTTCTATGACCTCTGCTGCTGTACTCCATCTTGCTGTAACAACCTAGACTGTGAGTTTCTGGATCTGTGTCATCATACAACTGAGTGCCTGGAACTTGCCATGGAAGTCTCAGAGATGTGCTATCACTGACTAATCACTTAACTTCCTATCTGCTTCAAGTCCTTAAGGTTTGTCCATCCAGGTTACATTTGAGCCTGTAACAAAATGCAAATAAAAAAAAAATATAGCTTAGTGCTTTGTCTCATTACTTATCTGTGCCACGCATATTCATATACTGTCTTAAAAGCTGTCAATTCCTGACTAGGCCAAGGGAACATGCAGAGCCTAAAAGTACTTAATCGACATACACTGGGCATATATAGCATGTCCCATACCTCTCCCCCTGCTGCTGCTCCCACCACTGTCTTGCCAGCAGGGGTGTTTCATCACATTCGGCTACCCATCACATTTTGTTACCCGCTGGAGTGTGCATGCGCAACGCCGCCACATGCGTTCCAACACTGTTGTAAGACACCACTTTGCCACAGGGCCCCTCGCGGGCTCGCTTCACTCGCCACGCTTCGGGCACGGCCTCGCTCAGCTCGGCATAATTATAATCTAACTCTATGTCCACTTGGATGGTGGGGCTTGAACCTGGACTCAGGGGTGTGGCCACAAAATTGTGCGCAAGCACAGATCGCCACAGTGTTGGAATGCATATGGCGGCATCGCGCATGCGCAGTCCAGCGGGTAGCCAAATGTGATGGGTCACCATATGTGACGAAACAGGGGCTATGTAACGGGGAGCTTCTAAACAGTGTTTGGAACACTGTTGAGAAACTCTGTTGAGGAATACAATGTAACATTACTGTACTGTTATTTTGTATTACTCTGTTTCACTCATAAGCAGATCAAAGGGGTGACCTTTGATCTGTATATGTTGTAATTTAAAGGGGTAGTAAACTTTGTTTTTAAACAAAATTGCTGACAGACAGGATATTTATGACAGAAAAGACCCTATCGTTTTCTTCTGTCATAAATGTTTTCTGCTGCCTGTCAGCCGTCATATACACTGAGCTGTGCTTTCAAAGCTCAGTGAACATTTATGGCCTTGATTTGTGCTGCTGTTATGTGACTCCCATGCGCATGTACCGGAGTGACATCATCATGACCCGGCCATTCAAGCGGCCTAAGGCACGGAACCCAGAAGGAAGTCCTGGCAAAGATGGGAACGCCTGGGATCCGCCGGACCGATCACAGCGCAGCGATGGAGGGCTTGGTTTGACAGGTATGTCATAATGTGCTATGAATACTAGCACATTATGGCATAACCCACCTGGGAGCTCCTAAAAGAAGAAATTATAGCGGACTTTACTACTACTTTAAGCAACCTAACAAGAAAAAAAAAAGTCATTTGGAATAAAATGTGTTCCTTTTTAACCCTTTTTTAACCCCTTGTTAACCCTATCATTTTGTGATTGTAGCAGAATCTCTGACTTCTTAAAGTCTAATAGGAACCTTCAAGGCCAAAAATAGCTGACATCCTTCAATATGTGGTGGGTTGTGAGGCACAGTGGGTGCAAAGATGGTAAAAGTCATTGGGCGCCAGACACTCCTTGGATGTAAAAGAGGTTTTATTTCTTTGACAGTCCTTTTTTATATTTTGCAGGGGAAAGGAGGTTAGGGCCAGGACACCCTTAAGTAGTTGCAATTTCAAATGGCAGACTCCGAGACTTCAACAGGAGGACAACTGTACAGGGAAAGGCCCCAGCAAGGTGCCACCTCTGCACGTGCAGGACTGCTGTCTCCTATGGCAACAGTACTTAAACAGTTCCTAACTCAAAGTAACAGATCTCTCTGCTTTACTACAACTTCTCCTTGTAGTTCTTAAGCCCCTTCAGCTCCTGGTATCTCACTGAACATTCTGATTCACTAACTCTGAATCCCGTGAGCTCCTCAAGGCTTTTGCAGTGGTATCTCCCTCAAGCATCACCCACACTTCCCCACTGGGTCCCTAGCCTGGCACTTCGGATACCTCAAGCTTCACCCCTGCTGATTGGCTCCATCCCTAGCTGGACACACAAAGCTGCTCTGCAAACGTCACCTCCACTGGTTGGGTCCCTGACTTGATCACCACCTGAAGTTTCCCAATTCTCCACCGTGCCCATTCAGTGAGAATACTGCTCTGGTACTTGCTTTAGTTACTCACTGTGGTCCCTGGTAAAGGAGATTGGTCCCTTAGTGGCGACAGCTTCCCTTCTACCTCCGACCATGACAGGTTCTCCGGCCAGGAGAACCATCACCCCTGGCCGGACCAGAAGCCGCAGTCCCAACCCTGCACTGTCCCCTACCTCTGGATAGGCCCCCCACACGGCCCGGCAGCCCGATGCCCCGGGACAGGCCCAATCTCCAGCCTAGCAGCCCAGGGCGTACGACACACGTCCACCCAGACGGCAGTTTGGGTGGCACACAAGAACCTGGATCACCTGACCTCACTCAGATATATAGTGTCTCCCAGCAGGCCAAGGGCTTCAACAAAATCCATGCCCATTGGCTGAGATACCCCATATACCCATAACCTGAACTTGAGTTGTCCTTCTCAACCTAATACCTCCAAGTGCCCGGCCACCTGGTGGTAGAAGAGGAAAGTACAACCAGGCCAAACTTAGGGAGAAGTCAGTGGATCCCTAGTAATTAACTACAGTAGCTACGCCTGACAAGTAATTTGATGAGGAGCTGCCTGACTAAACCTAAGGGTGCTACATCCTCCTCCTGCCCAAGAAACTATGTCTCGGAGTTTACATAAAAAGAAAAATAATTTGAGCTCCCAAGCCTGAGAGTGGATAGCCTGGTAAAACTGGGATGGGTAGGGAAACAGGAAAGGATTAACAATATAACAAGATAACAAGTATATGTGGCGTACCACATGAATAAACATTATCATAAACATAAAATAGTTAGTCACGTATGATATTTAGATATCAAAAATAATTTCCATTTCAAGGCAGTAAGGCAATAGCATTGCTCCCTGACTATCTATCTAATATATACGGTTGTAATAATGTACAAATGGTTAGTGCTGTTATCCGGCCAGATCCCTATCCCTCCTTAGCCAAGGAAGACGCACTGACTCAGCAACATCTGAAAAAGAGAAACAAACAGCATCCTATCCTATAAAAGAATTGTGCAATATGTACACAGTGATTTAAACTAGTAGACTTTTAAAACTAGTAAAACTTTTGCAACTTCACCTGCAGTGAACATTTCCTCCCCCTAACATTAGGAGTGAACACTGCAAGATACAGTCTTTAAAGTTCAACATGTAATAGCAACTACACATCACTGATTCTTTAATCGTCACGGGTTTCCCACTTTCGTTCTTCACTTACCGACTTTAGACATCGCAGAATAGGGATCCGAAACTGCCTGCTTCTCTTTGCTCGGTCTAATAGGAACCTTCAAGGCCAAAAATAGCTGACATCCTTCAATATGTGGTGGGTTGTGAGGCACAGTGGGTGCAAAGATGGTAAAAGTCATTGGGCGCCAGACACTCCTTGGATGTAAAAGAGGTTTTATTTCTTTGACAGTCCTTTTTTATATTTTGCAGGGGAAAGGAGGTTAGGGCCAGGACACCCTTAAGTAGTTGCAATTTCAAATGGCAGACTCCGAGACTTCAACAGGAGGACAGCCGTACAGGGAAAGGCCGCAGCAAGGTGCCATCTCTGCACATGCAGGACTGCTGTCTCTTATGGCAACAGTACTTAAACAGTTCCTAACTCAAAGTAACAGTTCTCTCTGCTGTACTACAACTTCTCCTTGTAATTCTTCAGCCCCTTGAGCTCCTGGTCTCTCACTGGACCCTCTGATTCACTAACTCTGAATCCTGTGAGCTCCTCAAGGCTTTTGCAGTGGTATCTCCCTCAAGCGCCACCCATGCTTCCCCGCTGGGTCCCTAGCCCAGCACTTCAGATACCTTCAAGCTTCACCCCTGCTGACGGCTCGGTCCCTAGCTGGACACACAAGGCTGCTCTGCAAACGTCACCTCTGCTGGTTCGGTCCCTGACTTGATCACCGCCTGAAGTTTCCCAATTCTCCACCGTGCCTGTTCAGTGAGAATACTGCTCCGGTACTTGTCTCAGTTACTCACTGTGGTCCCTGTTAAAGGCGATTGGTCCCTTAGAGGCCACAGCTTCTCTTCTACCTCCGCCCACGACAGGTTCTCCGGCCGACAGAACCGTTCATCCCTGGCCGGACCGCAAGCTGCAGTCCCAACCCTGCGCTGCCCCCCTACCTCTGGATAGGCCCCCACAGGGCCCAGCAGCCCGATGCCCCCGGGACAGGCCCAATCTCCGGCTTAGCAGCCCGGGGTTTACAACACACGTCCACATACTGTATGTCCAAAGAGAAACCACCAAGTGCCCATAAGACATGTATGGGTGGCACACAAGAACCTGGATCACCTGAGCTCACGCAAATATATAGGCTCTCCCAGCAGGCCAAGGGATTCAACAAAATCCATGCCCATTGGCTGAGATACCCCATATACCCATAACCTGGGGATTTTGGGGATTGTACCACCCATACATGTCTTATGGGCACTTGGTGGCTTCTCTTTGGACATACAGTATCTCAAAAAAGTGAGTACACCCCTCACATTTTTGTAAATATTTTCTTCTATCTTTTCATGTGACAACACTGAAGAAATTATACTTTGCTACAATGTAAAGTAGTGAGTGTACAGCTTGTATAAGAGTGTAAATTTGCTGTCCCCTCAAAAAAACTCAACACACACAGCCATTAATGTCTAAACCGCTGACAATAAAAGTGAGTACACCCCTAAGTGAAAATGTCCAAATTGGGCCCAATTAGCCATTTTCCCTCCTCGGTGTCATGTGACTCATTAGTGCTACAAGGTCTCAGGTGCGAATGGGGAGCAGGTGTGTTAAATTTGGTGTTATCACTCTCATTCTCTCATACTGGTCACTGGAAGTTCAGCATGACACCTCATGGCAAAGAACTCTCTGATGATCTGAAAAAAGCATTGTTGCTCTACATAAAGATGGCCTAGGCTATAAGAAGATTGCCAAGACCCTGAAACTGAGCTGCAGCACGGTGGCCAAGACCATACAGTGGTTTAACAGGACAGTTCCACTCAGAACAAGCCTCGCCATGGTCGACCAAAGAAGTTGAGTGCACATGCTCAACGTCATATCCAGAGGTTGTCTTTGGGAAATAGACGTATGAGTGCTGCCAGCATTGCTGCAGAGTTTGAAGGGGTGGGGGGTTAAGCCTGTCAGTGCTCAGACCATACGCCGCACACTGCATCAAATTGGTCTGCATGGCTGTCATCCCAGAAGGAAGCCTCTTTTAAAGATGATGCACAAGAAAGCCCGCAAACAGTTTGCTAAAGACAAGCAGACTAAGGAACCATGTCCTGTGGTCTGATGAGACCAAGATAAACTTATTTGGTTCAGAAGGTGTCAAGCGTGTGAAGCGGCAACCAGGTGAGGAGTACAAAGACAAGTGTGTCTTCACTATAGTCAAGCATGGTGGTGGGAGTGTCATGGTCTATGGCTTCATGAGTGCTGCCAACACTGAGGAGCTACAGTTCATTGAGGGAAGCATGAATGCCCACATGTACTGTGACATACTGAAGCAGAGCATGATCCCCTCCCTTCGGAGACTGGGGTGCAGAGCAGTATTCCAACATAATAACGACCCCAAACACACCTCCAAGATGACCACTGCCTTGCTAAAGAAGCTGAGGGTAAAGGTGATGGACTGGCCAAACATGTCTCCAGACCTAAACCCTATTGAGCATCTGTGGGGCAACCTCAAACAGAAGGTGGAGGAGCGCAATGTCTCTAATATCCACCAGCTCCGTGATGTCCTCACAGAGGAGTGGAAGAGGACTCCAGTGGCAACCTGTGAAGCTTTGGTGAACTCCATGTCCAAGAGGGTTAGGGCAGAGGGAAAATAATGGTGGCCACACAAAATATTGACACTTTGGGCCCAATTTGGAAATTTTCACTTAGGGATTTACTCACTTTTGTTCCCAGCGGTTTAGACATTAATAGCTGTGTGTTGAGTTATTTTGAGGGGACAGCAAATTTACACTTATAGGAACTATACACTCACTACTTTACATTGTAGTAAAGTGCCATTTCTTCAGTGTTGCCCCATGAAAAGATATAATAAAA
The DNA here is from genome assembly GCF_042186555.1 of Aquarana catesbeiana. Taxonomy (NCBI): domain Eukaryota; kingdom Metazoa; phylum Chordata; class Amphibia; order Anura; family Ranidae; genus Aquarana; species Aquarana catesbeiana. Next base: position 225,759,823 of record NC_133332.1, on the reverse strand, counting down.
TATTTACAAAAGTGTATTCACTTTTGTGAGATACTGTAGGTACAGCTTTAGTGATGGACGCGTGGTCCCACAAGGCAAGCATGTCAGACCATATTTGGGAGATCTTTCATCCTTCACATCTCAAATTAGGCCGTAGAAATCACCTTGCTCCGGCAGGTCAGTTAGACTCAGTTGAACTCTCGCTCCATTTCAAGTCACGTTTCTAGACCAGTGTCGGTCAGAGGGCCTAGGTCAGAAGATATGGATTACACCCTGTATGAAAATGAGCCTAAACTTGTGTTTGGAGAAGCTGAATCTTCTACGCTGTCATTACCTTTTGATGACCAAATGGTTGGTGGTGCAGTCAGACACCAGCAAAGTAGTTGGGGAGTCCTATTTCAAGATCAATGGGCTCAGGGCTAAGGGCCTTTTTCAAGGGTCCAAGATGGTGTGCAACATCCTGGAGTTGAGAGCGGCATTTTAGCCTCTCCTAGCCTTCGGTCACCTCATCCGGGGTGGATCTGTCCTGGTGAAGTTAGCACAAGGACTGCGGTCTACATTCGGAAACAAGGGGCACTCAGTCTTTTCCCAAGTCAATATTTTGCAGCTATCTGCGGCCTATGTGCCCCGGTCGGAAGAATCTTTAAAATGTTACATTAGGGCGACATCTGACATCAGGAAGTCGGAGCACATTTTTGTCAATCCAGGTGGAGCATGTAATGACTTCACGGCTTCCAACAAGATTATTGCCTCTTGGTTGGTAAAGCTCATCTCCTTGGCCAACAAGTTGAAAGGGTTGACTGTGCCAGGGGGATCACGGCATTTCCCAATGAAGTCTTGACCTTGTGAGCGGCAGCAGGCTGAGTGTTCCTGGAGATGGTCTGGCTCGGGGTAGATTTTCAATACCAAAAGCGGTAACCCCGAGCCAGACTCTGGATCGCATCGCAGGATCCATGTAGAGGTTACTTACCTTGTCCTTTGAACCTGCAATGTCTCCCCGCTGTGATCTGCGAGCCGCCGTGTCTCGCTCGATTCACAGTGCCAAGCTCCGTTCCCTGCGAGCGTTGCGACGCATGGGGACGGAGTTCGGTGACAAATTCAAAAAGTAAAAAACACAGTATAAATGCAGTATATTGTAATCTTACAGATTACAGTACTGTAGCAAATAATTACACATCCCCTTTGTCCCTAGTGGTTTGTCCAGTGTCCTGCATGCAGTTTTATATTATAAAAACTGTTCTTTCTGCCAGGAAACTGGAGATTGTCCATAGCAACCAAAAAATGTCCGTTTACGTCAAAAGTGCTTTTAGACCAGCTAGAAAACAGCGATAATAAATTAGAATCACTTGCAGAATTGAGCGATAGTGATTTGTGGGGAAGTCCGTCATCAAACACTGAAAGTAACGAAAGCGACAATTCTGCAACTGAGCAAATTTCAGTGTTTTTGATTTGATTACATTATTGAATAATTTTTATTATTATTATATTATTATTTGTTATAATTATTTATAGTTATTTATTATATTATAATTTTTTATTTTGTTTTTCAAACTTTATCATACCCGGGATGTCTACTAGACTCTTGTTTGGACAGATTTAAAGTGGTGGGCCACCCTGAGAAAAAAAAATTTACACCAAAAATCCTAAAAAAAATTAAAAAAAAACATTTGAAAAAATTTTTTTTTTAAACTTACCTAAACCCTTGTTGCTAGACAGTCTTCCTAATCTGCCTGTTCCTTTTCTGCGGCGTCTTCTGCTCCTCGGTGAACAGCGTACTGTAAAGAAGCATCCTGCCTTCTGCTTTTAGCCAGTATTAAGAAGTATTTTGCATTATCCCTCCCTTGTGTGGCTAGTTAGTTCCCAGCTGTGCTGAATGGAGCCATCAAGGAAATCTGAAAATTGAATTACAGATATTTACCGTAATTTTCACTTCTTGACGAGCTCCATGTCAGCACAATTCCCACCCAGCTTGGTAGCACTAGTTATGGAACACCGAGGCTACAGGTGGGCTCAAATTTATGAGTTAGGTCCTGGAAGCATGGGCGGAGGGGGGGCAGGGCCCATTCCCAGCTGTGCTGACATGGAGCTTGTCAGGAAAGGAAAATTACTGTAAGTATCTGTCATTCAATTTTCCATTTTTTCCATTCTTTCTCCCACTTGAGTTATTAATCAAAGTGAAAGAGTAACTTCACTTTCGTTGGGGGGAAAAATATAGAAACATAAAAATAATATTGCATACACAATTGCTACGCAAGTCATAATGTATGTAAATGTTATTAAAAATTACCTTTCCTTTTCAGTCTGCAGCTCTGTAATTTTCTGGAAAATATTGCAACCTGGAGGGGTCCTGTACATAGATAGTGTACAGAACACCCCCCGCCCCAGAAATGTAATTTCCTGCTTGTGTGAATGACTCACTGATTTTCCCAGAAGTCTGCGCTAAGATACAAGTCTGATTTTGGGCATCTCCTGCACTAAAAATGTTATATTTAGTGAGATACTCCCAAGGGGAAACCACTTCCAAAGTGATGCAGACCCTGACACCTTTCTCATTAGAGCACTGCAAGTTCAGCAGCTGACTGATAATTATGAAATCACTTTGCACACGGAAACCGAGAAACAAACCACTATTTCTTCAGAATAGCAAAAGATAGGAAGTTTGTTAAAAATCCTTGCAATGTACATTTATCACCCAGCGGAGATAGTTTTTTTTTTCTAATAAAATTTGGAGTTACTCCTGCAAACAAGTTCCATTTTTATTGTCATTAGCTTTAAGTACGAATATTTATTTTGCCTAATACTTTAATAAATAAACCCCCATATTATTAGGTAAGTTTTTTGCTTTTCAAGGGTCTGACAGAGAATGCATACATATGTGGATGAATTTCCACCCCTGGCTAAGTACTCATGCACACGGAGCTTAAAAACCGCAGCTGTTACAGTCGTTGAACGTTTTTTTTTCACCTCTTAGAAATACTTCCGTGTGAGCCTATGGGGTTGATTTACTCATACTGGAGTGCAAAATCTGGGGCAGTTGTGCATGATAGCAAATCAGCTTTTAACTTTAGCTTATTCAATTAAGCTTCGACAAAAAACCTGGAAGCTGATTGGTTTCTATGCAGAGCTGCACCAGATTTTGCAGTCTCCAGTGTTAGTAAAAAAGCCCCTATGTGTCTATCCAGACATAGGCATATACAGGCATATTAGGAGCATTTACAGGCTGAAAAACAGGCTGAAAAACAGGCTGAAAAAACGCTCTAATGCCCTTAAGCACATGTAAACATGCTTAAAAAACATATGCACGTAAATGTATTCCGGTGTCCAGAATAAAATAATATTCTGGCCAGTAGAATGCATTTACGTTCAAACGCTAAACGTGAATAAACGCGTGTGCAATGTGCAGCTTTTAGGGCGTTTTATGAGCTACATTTTCCTGCCACCAGTTCTGGTGTTCAGAGAGGCTCTTTCAGATGCCCCCGTGTGCATGAGGCCTAAATGCCCAAGTACAGGTGGTGACACAGAATGGTACTTTGTGCGTCTTTTCACACTTTTGCACTAATATTTCTCTTTATAGACAGGTGTGCCCGCTGCCTCTTGGCTTGGCTGTTCTGTGAGCTCTCCATCCTGTGCTCCAGTCTCCTCGGATGTGTCAGCTGTGGCCTATGCAGTGAAAGGATTCTCTGTGGCTGTCTGTATCCTGATGGGTTATGCTGTTCCAGTCTATTGCCCTGTGACCCCGGATGCACCATACTGGATGAGGGCTGCCGCTCTTCAGACTGTCTGGACCTATGCCAGGAATGTTGCTCCCTGTGTTTCCCCTCCTGATCAAATCTACTCTAAGACTCTTATGATCAATAAAGACCCACTGAACTGCTAAATGATGGCACACATAGTCAGATATTGTTCCATTTTTTTTTTTGTCAGATCAGTAAATTCTGCCAATAATTGTGCAGTGTGAGTTTCTACCCGACTGGATACTATTTGGATAGAGTTAATAGGTAGACAACTATACCGTTGTAAATGTTATTGATCCAACAGGTTTCATGTTGGCACTACACATTTAGAAATTTTTTTACACTTTATCGGTCAGTGATCTGTCATGATATTTTACCAACAACTGTGCAAGGGTCTGCCTGACTGGATATAATTGTTTGGAATATTTAGGTAGGCTCTTGCATTATTACACAGTTGTAAAAAATTACGATACAAAAAAATCAAATCTTTGAAACAAAATCAGACTGTGTATGGCCCATTTATATATACCAATATATGGGTAGTTGCCCACAGCAACCCAATCAGATTTTACAGTACTGGAGGCAGATCACTGATTAATTCTGATTGGTTAATGCGGCTTGCTGCACTATATACATTGCCTTAATCAATAATCTATTTTTCTGCTTGTCAATAAAGCCGCTGTGGATGACTGTCAACTGTAACAGTGCGTAATCCATTCAAATAGTTTTTTCACATCCAGTTCCACATCTATCGTCATTCTATATGTACTATTGGCTGCATAGATTCTCATGCATTAAAGAGTCAAAGGGGTTGATTTACTAAAGGCAAATCCACTTTGCACTACAAGGGACCTGCAAGTGCACTTGGAAGTGCAGTCGTTGTAGATCTGAGGGGGACATGCAAGAAAAATAAAAAACAGCGTTTTTGCTTGTACATGATTGGATAAATAAATCAGGAGAGCTTCCCCTCATTTCAGATCTTCCCCTCAGATCTACAGCGACTGCACTTCCAAGTGCACTTGCAGGTCACTTGCAGTGCAAAGTGGATTTGCCTTTAGTAAATCAACCCCAAAGTCTGTCCATGTATAATATCATTCAGATACTTACCGTTATTATTAAAGAGATGTGTATGCTTTCCACGAATGAATTATTGATGTCACTAACATTTTCACTTGATTACTGTTCAAAAACACATGATCATTCTTCATACACTTTTTTGTAGGTGCTCCTTTAAGTGGTTGTAAACCTCAGACATGAATAATAAACAAAGGATATCCCTCTATAGTGTGTACTTGTCTCAATCCAGAGCACCAAGGGGTGGATTTACTAAAGGCAAATAGACTGTGCACTTTGCAAAGTGCAGTTGCTCCAGAGCTTAGTAAATGAGCAGAAGCTTTGCTGACTTCCATCATCCAATCATGTGCAAGCAGAAATAATGCGTTTTGGCACATCTGACATCGTCCTGGGGAGCTGACAAAACGTGTCGGTAGGAGGGATGTGCTGACGTCACCGCGCTGTCACGATCCAGGAAGTTTGCATTAGTCGGCCGGCTTTTATACACATGCTGTTTTACATGCTCCTAGATGTAAGTGCATTACTTTTTATACAATAAATATGTTGTTGGTTTTATACTATGGCAAGTTCTTCTATTCTGGATCATCCTTTTGAGCACATTCTCTGAAAGAGATTTGGTTTCCTTGGAAAGAGCTAAGACCATCTATCCGTCCCTGGAGCCGATGCACGTGCCCTGTGGGTGCGATGACCGCAGCCCGCCCGCAATTGATCGTGACAGAGCGAGAACTGGGATCAGTGTGTGCAAACACACAAATCCCGGTTCTCTCAGGGGAGAGGAGACAGATCGTGTGTACCTACTAAGTAGAAACACCGATCGGTCTCCTCCCCTAGTCAGTCCCACCCCCCCACACACAGTTAGAACACACCTAGGGAACACAGTTAACCCCTTGATCGCCCCCTAGTGTTAACTCCTTCCCTGCCAATGACATTTATACAGTAATCAGTGGCTATTTTTAGCTCTGATCGCTGTATAAATGTCACTGGTCCCAAAAAAGTGTCGAAAGTGTCTGATCTGTCCACCGCAATGTCACAGTCATTATAAAAATCCCAGATCACGGATGAGAGGAGGAGCTGACGCCCAAGATGGCCGCTCAGTGAACCAGAGTGTCTGGCACGCTGACAGGCTACAGAGAACAGATGCTGAAGACGCTGTGGTATGGAAAAGATTGAACGGCTGTTTTAAATGCTCAAATACCTATTCCCAGCCCTGGAGCCATAGCACCATCGGGGGATTGCTTAGTCTGAAGAGCTTGTGAAACAAGCAGGAACAGCAAGGTTTTTAACCAGCAAGTGCTCAGGGGCGATCGTAAGACCAGGGGAAGCAGAGATACCTGTGGAGATACCTGTGGAGTGCCGAGCGAGGGATTGGATTGACACCACGTGACAGCGCGGGGCAACCTGGGAGCCTTGACGGGTCTGCACACACAGTCGGCGGGGTCGGCGAGGACAGCCCGCTGGCGGGACGCGCTCCGTGGCGAATATCGTGGGTCTCAGAACGGCAGTGATCAGGAGGTCCGTGAGAGTTTCCCCTGGGGTTTCAGTTTCACTTTTCTCCTGTCTAAAACATCAACGAGGAAATCCTTACCCTACAAGAGAGACGCTACAGGATACGGGTAAGATAAACATTCCTGCTATACTCCAGGCTTGTTCTAAGACTTGTCAAATCTATAAGACATATACCAAGAGCTGGACGGTGTGAGGTTATACGATAACCCCATGTAGGGGAGAAGGAGGGGGAAAGGGGAGCGAAGGAAAAGTAAAGGTAAATACTTTACACGGATCAAGAGGAGAGAAATGTTTGACCTTTTTTTTTTTTTTTTCTGGAAAGATTACTGTGATAAGTGCTTGAGAATTGTCTTGTCAGCAGCGGATAGCATATGCTAGAGTTGATAAAAAATCTGTGGCTTTTCATCTAAAGGGTTAATAAGAGTAAAAGGATAAAAACTGCTCTCTGCATATTATACCCGTTCAGAAACAAAGGGGCTAACTATTTTTCACACACATAAAACACCCCCCCCCCCCCCCCCCGGGAAATTGGAAATAGGAAGAAAGAAAGGGTAGAAACAAAAAGTAAAGGTAAAGTGCCCCTCTAAAAAATATGGCGCCGAAGAAAGGAAATAAAACACCACAACTACAGAAAAATAAGAAAGATAAGGCGGAGAACAAAAAAAAAAAAACCCCACAGGGACACAAACCACACAGACATCGGATATAAAAGAGATTTTCCAACAATTACTACTTCAATCTCCCCAAGCAGCACAAACCCTACATACATCACCGGATATCTCTAACATTGAGGTAACATCGGTTACATCTAGAACGTCTGGAGAAATGCAAATACAACATCCCAGAAGTAGCTCATTAATAGACACAACAGGATCAATAAGTGATCCAAAAGTAATGGATAAAGAAAACTGGGATATGAGAAAATACATTCAATCCCTTCCTACTAGGGAAGATATGGACCAGTATGTGCACAGACTGGAGAATTCATATAAAGCGGAGATTCAGGAGCTGAAGGAATCTACTAAAGCTACTCAAGAAAAGACTACTAGATTAGATACAAAAGTTTCACAAACGGAACAGGTATTAAAGAAAATAATGAATAGTGTGCAAAAACAAGAAACTCAAATTAACCAAATAATAAATAGTCTTGATGAGCAAGAAAATAGAAGCAGAAGATTTAATATTAGAATTAGAGGATTAAAGAAAGATGTGAGGGCTAACGAGTTAATATCTACACTACAAAAGATCTTTCAAGAGTTAACACAAGGGATAGAAGCAAATGAACTAATAATTGATCGAGCGCATAGGATATCAGGAACAAGAAGACAAGATCCTAGTAAACCACGGGACGTTATATGTAAACTACACTACGCTCATATAAAAGATAGAATTATGTCTGCTGCTCGTCAAAAGGACGCTATCCAGTATGAGGGAGACCCAATACAACTCTTCCAAGATTTGTCAAAATTTACATTGGATCGTAGAAGGGCATTAAAACCCCTAGTGGAGCAGTTAAGGAAGAACAATCTACAATACAGATGGAAATTCCCATTCCAACTTCAGGTGCAAAAAGAGGGTCTAAATATAATATTCAGGGACTTGGAGGATCTTCCGCAGTTTCTTTCAACTCTTAATCTAATGGAAATAGAAATACCGGACTGGCCTGTTTCATACATGAAAGTATCTAAATAATCTTGATGGTGTATGGGTAAGGGGATGGTTAAGGGGGGGGGGATTCCTTAAATTTTTTTTTTTTCTCCGGTCTCTGTTCATAGGGTATCATAAGCTTATTAGGTAAATCGATATAAGGTCAACATTACAGCAGAATATATAGTTTTTTGGGGTTTTTTTTTTTTTTTTTTTTTTATTTTTTATTATGCCTACACTAGATTAGTTTTTTGAATAGATGTTGATTAAGATACTGTACATACAAATATGTATTGCACCTCTGCCTTTTTTTTTTTTTTGCGCTTTTTCAACGGATACCCTTAAGTAGATTTAAACATAATGTCATAGAATGCTGCTTGACATTGTTTTTATAATATTAGATATGGAATACTGGATATTTACACATTGATATATCATGCACTATATATTATATATCATGCACTATGGGGTATTAGTTGGGGGATAGGATGTATGGTGTTTTTAGAGGAGTGTAGATTTACAATACGCAATGAATAGGATCACTAATCTATCACATGGAACACTATTGGTTTAAAGATAATTTTTTGCTATAAACATTAGATGTCGTTATATGTAATGGGACAAGTGTTAGAGGGTGTGGGGTTTTCCTTTTTTTTTTTTTTTTTTTTTTTTTTCTCTTCCTGCTTAATGGTATCATAAGCAGGTTAAGCAGAATGGTTTAAACACAATTTCATAAAATGTAGTGTCTCTAATTATGTTTATATTTAGTTCCTGCATGAATGATGCACTTTCACTGTATACATATGGAAAGATTATGCACTAAATGTCATAACTCGGGTGGAAGATAGCGAGCACGGGGTTTTTCAGCGGGGTTTAAGTCGTTATTTTCACATTGGCTGTGGGTATTTCAATAATTTTTTTTTTTTTTTCTCTTCCTACTTAATGGTATCATAAGCAGATTAAGCAGAATGGTTTAAACACAATTTCATAAAATGTAGTGTCTCTAATTATGTTTATATTTAGTTCCTGCATGAATGAAGCACTTTCACTTCATACATATGGAAAGAGTATGCACTAAATGTCATAACTCGGGTGGAAGATAGCGAGCACGGTGGTTTTCAGTGGGGTTTAATCCTTATTTTCACATTGGCTGTGGATATTTTAATATTTTTTTTTTTTAATGCTTTTTTAGTGGATAGTTTAAGTAGATCTAGTAAAATGGTTTAACACTATATCATAGTAATGGGGTTTTCTTTTTTTTTTTTTTTTTGTAGTTTTTCTAAGGTTTTTACTATATTAGTTTTGGACAGTAGGATTTTTATGCACCTCTTACTCATTTATAAATGCTACAATAAGTGTTATTAGGGGGGGGGATGGGATGTGCGGGTTGTTGGCACAGTACTCCAGTGGAGTGCAGGTATATATTATGCTATGAACAGGATCACTAAATGACCACATGGGATCATACGGGTTCAAAAACAATTTTTTGCTATAAAGATAAGATATAGATAAGTGCAATAAGAGGTAGTGGGTGGGGTTTTCTCACCCCTCCCTCCCCCCCTTATATATTCCCTTTTTTTTTCTCTTCCTCTCTCCCCCTTTCTCCTCTTCCCCTCCCCTCTTTGACTTCTCTTACGTCCTCTCTGGATGTCAGGAACAGGCCTGCAGGGGGACGGGAGAGATAAGAGAGTGGAAATAATCCTTGGTGTTGCTAGGTATTTTGAGACATTAAAGAATTAAAATAGAAGTATTATAATAAATGAATAAACTTTAAAAATCAGCGTGTGGACACTGACTGAGTGGCAGTATTTGGTCGGCAAGGTCGAAACTCCCCATATTAGGGAACTTACATATTAGTAAGACAGACTGTTTTAGAGTCAATAGGTTGTGAGTCGGGTAGTGTGTTGTGTGTGGGATTGGGTCATATCTTTCCCCTTCCCTTTTCTTTTTTTTCCTTTTTTTCTCTTTTTTTTTTTTTAGCCTTAAAAGACAATGAAAATATGCTCATACAATATTAGAGGTCTCAATTCAGCAGTAAAGCTGTCTCAGGTACTATACTCTCTCCATAGACAGAAGGTGGGTGTTGTCTTTTTCCAGGAGACGCATTTCTGCACAGACCATATTCCCAATTTCCAGAATAGATATTATACTACATGGTTTCATGACTCTTATAGATACTCTAAATCAAAGGGTGTGTCTATTGCAATCCATAAAACAATTCCATATAAATTGCTTGAAGAGTGGCGTAATAGAGACGGGAGATTAATTCTCCTTAAACTAAATATATATGGTAAAAAATACACTTTTGTTAATTTATACTTACCCAACCAAAATCAGCTCAAAGTAGGACTCCAAATGATCAAGAAATTTATGGAAAAGGCGGAAGGAATAATAATAATTGGTGGTGACTTTAACTTTGTAATGATAACAATAGGTTTAAAGAAATGATGGTACAATGCCAGTTGGTGGATATCTGGCGGGTGATGCACCCACTGGAGAAAGACTTTACGTTTCATTCAAAAGTCCACGGATCATATCACAGATTAGATTTCTTCCTAATAAACCAGAAGGGGGTAGAGGTTACTGCCTCAGCCGAGATAGGTACTTCTATATGGTCTGACCAAGCGCCTGTATTTTTGGAAATAGACACACTTAAGGGCGAGAATAATAGGGGAAACTGGAGACTCAATGATAATTTGATGTATAATGAAGCATATGTAAAAGAGATAAGAAAGGCGATAACGGATTTTTCAAATGACCATATTGGAGATAATACATCCCTACCGATCCAATGGGAGGCATTAAAATGTGTTATTAGAGGACTCTTCATAAAACATGGGGCTAGATTAAAAAAAATAAAAAACAGTAGAATAACCCAATTAATGAAGGAAATATCAATCGTCGAATTACAACATAAAATTAATTTAACAAGGGAAACCTTAATGGAATTAACAGAGCTTAAAACAGAGCTACAAACACTGTTGAACGAGAGGACACTACAAATCAGGGATAATAATCGTTCCCTATATTATCAACAGGGTAATAAACCAGGTAAACTATTAGCAAGGGCCTTAAGAAATAGGGGTAATATATTGCCTATTGTTAAGATTAGGACACATTCAGGGGACATGAGATATGACCCAAAAGGAATTATGAAAGAGTTTCAGACATTCTATACGAAACTATATAACATATCTAAGCATAGTGCCAATAAAGATCTAGAAGGCTATCAGCATAATATACAGCAATACATAAAAGATACAGCACTCCCTACGTTAACAATAGGAGAAATAGCGCAGTTAGAGGAAGAATTCTCCATAGAAGAAATACAAAGGGTAATTGATTCATTAACCCCAGGGAAAAGTCCAGGTCCAGATGGCTTCTCCCCACGGTTCTATAAAATATTTAAAGAAGAACTTACACCAATAATGAAGCGGACCTTTAATGCAGTATCTACAACAGTGCCTTTTGGTGCACAAAGTATGCAAGCCTTTATAGCTCTAGTACCAAAACCGGATAAAGATCATACCTCGTGCAGTAACTATAGACCAATCTCCTTAACGAACATTGATCTCAGAATATATTCCAAGATTATCGCTAACAGATTCACCCCCTTGATACCTAGTTATATACATCTAGATCAGGTGGGGTTTGTGAAGGGTAGAGAGGCGAGAGACAACACCTTGAAAACACTTACACTGTTGGAATATGTCCAGAGGGGCTCCATCCCATCCTGTTTAGTGGCAATAGATGCTGAAAAAGCGTTTGACAGGGTGGGTTGGAGCTTCCTTAAAGGGACATTAATGCAGTGGGGAGTGGGTTCTGTAATGTTGGATAAAATCATGGCCCTGTACCAACACCCAACGGCTAAGATTCGGGTGAACGGTGGCTTATCAGAGGAAATATTTATATCAAATGGAACCAGACAAGGATGTCCATTATCTCCAATCCTATATATACTTGTAATGTAGCATTTATTAAGAGCAATTAGAGGGAATAAAGATATACAAGGAGTAAAGGTGGGGGAAACAGAGTACAAGATGTCTGTATATGCAGACGATATCTTGTTGTATATCACAAATCCTCTGATAACACTACCTAACCTGATAGCAGAATTTGATCGTTTCGGTGCGTTGAGTAATTTCAAAGTGAATTATAGTAAATCTGAAATAATGAATATCAATATGCCAAAGAACATGGTAGAGCTGCTTAAAAAGGACTTTTCCTTTAAATGGCAGGAAAGAGCCATTAAATATCTCGGTATCCTCATCCCCAATGACTTAAAGAAACTAGAGGATTTTAATTATGTCCCAATAGTGCATAAAATAACGAAAACTCTCCAGCAATATGAAAAAGGCACATTTTCTTGGATGGGTAGGATAAATATTATAAAAATGGATATACTCCCCAAAATATTATATATCTTACAAACTATCCCCATATTTCCGGCTTGAAACATCTTGAATAGGCTCCATAGGGTAATTTGGCAATTTATATGGGCTAGCAAGACGCCTAGAATCAGTAGAAGAGTTTTAAATAAACCCAAAGATTATGGGGGCCTTGCCCTCCCCGACATAGCAATATACCTTAGAGCAATAATGGTTAACAGAATAGTAGATTGGTTTCATAACGGTAACAACAAACAATGGGTGAGTTTAGAAGAAGAGATAACAGGTTTAAAATTGAAATCACTGCCGTGGATTAAAAAAGAACTAAGAACGCCGGAAGGATATATGCCGTCCTTAGTAGTCTCGACAATGAAAGCCTGGGATACAATGTTAAAAAAGGGATATGGTTCAACCCTTAGAGGGCCTATGACCCCATTATTTGGTAACCCAGAATTCCCACTTGCTAGGGAAGCTAAGTCATTTCTTAAATGGAAAAGTGATGGAGATACTAGGATAATAGAAACGATGGAGGGGGGAAAAATTCTTCCACTAGAAAATATGGGGGAGGAACATAAAAAAAAAATGGATGCTGCACGGCCTACTCCATGGATACATTGCATCTTTGACAAAAGAAGCTGAATTGGACAGGCCTTTAACTTCATTTGAAAAAATTCTTATTCAATCAGAGAGACCGATACATGTCTTATCAAAGTTATATAAGATCCTGAATATTGAAGGTCAAAACCAGGATATACCCTACATTAAGAAATGGGAAGGAGAACTGGGTATGGAGTTTCCTAAGAATAAATGGGATAGAGCTATTACAGTAACCCATAAATTATCATTATCTATTAAACATCAGGAAAGAAATTATAAGATCTTAGCCAGATGGTATAAATGCCCCGTGGATCTACATAAGATAAGCCCGATTAATAATGAGGAGTGTTGGAGGTGTCATACAGCTCGAGGCACAATGTCTCACATATGGTATTACTGTCCCAAAATGCAGCCATTCTGGCAAAAAATCTTTGAAATCTACAGAGATATGACTGGTAAGGACCTATACCCAGATGTACAAATAGCGGTCTTGTCTATGATACCTGGCTCTTTGAAAAATATAAAGAAAGGTCTATTAAAATATTTCTTGACAGCAGCACGCACTTGCATAGCCAGAAAATGGAAAAAGACAAATATGCCCTCTATGATGGAATGGGAGAGTGAGATGGCGGAGATGCGTGCCATGGAGGAGAGAAAGGTAATAGAGGAGGGTTTGAATAAACAGTCATCTAATGCATGGTCCAGATGGACAGAGTATAGTGCCTCCTCACAACTGCTCAGTGAGAGAGAGTTGGTAAATGACGCTGAATAAAGCATATTATGGTGGTGTTTTTTTTTAGTTTTTTTTTTCTCTCGTTTCCTTCCTTTAGAGTGTATGGCTTGTGTGTGAGGGGATGGGTGGGGGTAGAATCGGAATATACACAGTTCTATTTCATGCTATACAGACAGGTGTCAGAGACTCAGATTATATAGTAGAATGGTAAATGTAAATGTACGGTTTTAGATGTGTATGAGCTTTGTTTGTTATGTAAAAAATCTTTTGTAAAACTGTTTTGGATAAATAAAGATTTTGAAAAAAAAAATCCCAGATCACCACCATTACTGGTAAAAAAAAAAAAATAATAATAAAAATTTCATAAATCTATCCCCTATTTTGTAGACGCTATAACTTTTGCGCAAACCAATCAATATGCGCTTTTTGCGATTTTTTTTTACCAAAAATATGTAGAAGAGTACATATCGGCCTAAACTGATGAAGAAAATTGTCTTGCAGCATGGCGATCGGAGTTGCTTTGTGTCAGTCTGATACACTGTATCTCTGATCGTGGTATAGAGCCTCTTACGGAGGCTCCTTACCACGTGATCAGCTGTGACCAATCACAGCTGATCATCGTGTGAACCAGGAAGTGACGGTAAATGGCATTTCTCGGTTCACGCTGACAGGGAGAGCCGATCGGTGACTCTCCCTGTCAGAGGGGGTCTGTGCTGATAATCGGCACATTGATTTTCAGCACAGCCCCATCAAATGTGCCACCACATCTGCCAAAAAGTGCCCATAAGCTGCCAGTCAGTGCCCCCTCAGGATCACATGTCAGTGCCCAATAAAGTGCCTATCATTGCCAATTAGTGCCCACCACAGTGCCAGTCAGTGCCCATCACAGTGCCCAGCAGTAAAACCTGTCAGTACCTCATCAGTACCTCATCATCAGTGCTGCCCATCAGTGCCACCTGTCAGTGCCAGTGCTGTCTGTCAGTGCCCATCACAGCCGCCTGTCAGTGCCCATCAGTGCTGCCTATTGGTGCTCATCAGTGCTGCATATCAGTGCTGCCTATTCAGTGCCCATTCATTCTTATCAGTGCCAACTCATCAGTGCCCATCAGTGTGCCTCAACAGTGCCCATCAGTGCCGCCCCATCAGTGCCCATCAGTGAAGGAGTAAACCAAATTTTATAACCGAAACAAAGAAAACGTTTTTTTTTTCAAAACATTTGGTCTTATTTTATTTGTTTAGCAAAAAATCAAAATCCCAGAGGTGATCAAATACCACCAAAAGAAACTCTATTTGTGGGAACAAAGTTATAAAAATTAGAAATGATAGAAGGGTTTGGCGCTGTTCCTATTTAGTTTCCTACCTCCATATAGGTTACTAGATTAAAATAAATTCTTAGGTGCACCGTGCATATATCAAATATTAAATACAAATTAACAATATGAATTCCCAAGTATACCGTGCATGTGTCAATTAAATATTCTGTTGCAATATTGTGCAATCATAGGTGATACATAGACATAACTTAAATGCTTACATATGTAATATTGCTAGGGAGGGAAGAAAGGGGGGGGGGAAGGAGGAAAGGGGGGGGGGAAGGGAGAAGGGAGTGAGATAGGAAGGTGGGGAGGGGTGTAGGAAATCTGTTCCTAAGGAAAATTACAATAACAAGATAAAGTGCAAATGTGCTGGTGCAATCCAAAAGGCAACAGTGACAAGATAAAAGTGCAAACGTGCTTCAAAATTCTTTAGTAAGTCTCTTGTGTCATATTCTTGTGCTGTGGTGATAATCCTTCACTTATAATATCTCTTTGCTCTGAAAGTGCAGCCACTCACCAGATCACTTCACCCCTGCGGGGGTAGTAGGCAGTTACAGTTTTATTGCCACTGTACAGCGATCGCTGGCGGGCTCAGGATCGTGGTATATCATATATAAAAAGAGAGGGAGTGCCCATAGCGTAAAATTGCTTTAAAAAAGTTTTATTACACAAAATGAAAGGGTACTCACACTTTTGCAGTAAAAATCAAGCGAAATGGTAAAAACGTCAAAACCGTCATTAATATCCTTCAGCGCTGGTACAGGAGGTGATGTTTGGGAAGCACAGATTAGGCCACGCCCTACGCGTTTCGTCGTTAGGACGTCTACGGGAGCGTGACCTGTGTTGTGTCTTCCCATCCTTATATAGTGTGTGTGGTGTCCCCTTGTTAAATTTTCAATTGGCATCCATTTTCCCACGGACCGGAAGTTCGTCCGCGGCCATTTTGTTTGCTATAGCTCAGGCAAAATGGCCACTAGTAGTCCCACTGCTATTAACACAGGAAGTTGGACTTCTGTCTGCAAAATACAAACAAAATGGCCGCGGACGAACTTCCGGTCCGTGGGAAAATGGATGCCAATTGAAAATTTAACAAGGGGACACCACACACACTATATAAGGATGGGAAGACACAACACAGGTCACGCTCCCGTAGACGTCCTAACGACGAAACGCGTAGGGCGTGGCCTAATCTGTGCTTCCCAAACATCACCTCCTGTACCAGCGCTGAAGGATATTAATGACGGTTTTGACGTTTTTACCATTTCGCTTGATTTTTACTGCAAAAGTGTGAGTACCCTTTCATTTTGTGTAATAAAACTTTTTTAAAGCAATTTTACGCTATGGGCACTCCCTCTCTTTTTATATATGATATACCACGATCCTGAGCCCGCCAGCGATCGCTGTACAGTGGCAATAAAACTGTAACTGCCTACTACCCCCGCAGGGGTGAAGTGATCTGGTGAGTGGCTGCACTTTCAGAGCAAAGAGATATTATAAGTGAAGGATTATCACCACAGCACAAGAATATGACACAAGAGACTTACTAAAGAATTTTGAAGCACGTTTGCACTTTTATCTTGTCACTGTTGCCTTTTGGATTGCACCAGCACATTTGCACTTTATCTTGTTATTGTAATTTTCCTTAGGAACAGATTTCCTACACCCCTCCCCACCTTCCTATCTCACTCCCTTCTCCCTTCCCCCCCCCCTTTCCTCCTCCCCCCCCCCCTTTCTTCCCTCCCTAGCAATATTACATATGTAAGCATTTAAGTTATGTCTATGTATCACCTATGATTGCACAATATTGCAACAGAATATTTAATTGACACATGCACGGTATACTTGGGAATTCATATTGTTAATTTGTATTTAATATTTGATATATGCACGGTGCACCTAAGAATTTATTTTAATCTAGTAACCTATATGGAGGTAGGAAACTAAATAGGAACAGCGCCAAACCCTTCTATCATTTCTAATATATCTCAGCTGTCCCCATTTTAGGGTGACTGCCTGTTGGGAGGCAGCAGTTCCAAACTTTACCAATTAAGTCTTTATGTCCACTGCGCGGGTTCACCATCCCTTTAAAAGTTATAAAAATGTTGTTTGCGTACAGTGTAGCATGACCGCGCAATTGTCATTCAAAGTGCGACAGCGCTGAAAGCTGAAAATTGTCCTGGGCAGGAAGGGGCGAAAGTGTCCGGTATTGAAGTGGTTAATGAAGGTAAAACATTTTAGCAACTCACATGGTTGATGATTAAAAGAGGCACATCTAAGTATGCAGGCATCCAGGGTAAAGCTGTTCACATAGACCATCATCCGCACTGCCGCCTTTCACTGCTGTCAGTCTGCAATCGTGAACAGGAAGACTACCCTGCAGTAGAGCGATCTGAAAGCAGGGCTTGAAACGCTTGTGGAGCGCAGAGTAGAAGGGATGATGGGGGAGCGGAGGATGGTCTATGTGGACATCTTTACCTCGGATGCCTGTATACTTAGATGTTCCCGTTTTAATCATCAAACATGTGAGTTGCTAAATGTTGTACCTTCATTAAATGTAATCATATTGCTACATTTAGAGGCGCCTCTCTTCTCTTTTATACTGAGTTGTGACATGACACTACTTGTATATCAAGATATCGCTTGTATATCAAGTCAAAATTTATTTAAAAATTTTGCTTGTCTTGCAAAACGCTCTCAAACCAAGATACTCTCAATCCAAGGTTTTACTGTATAGCTGCCAAAAAGCATAGAAGTCTGCTGCCTTGTGTTCTGGGAGTTCTACAGTATCTGCCCCCCGATGGGTACCCCCAAAGATAGGGTACCCCCCTCCTCAGCCACTCTCCCCTGCCAGGCAGCTTCAAAGAGCTCACATTGTGCACTGGAGGCAGAAAAGGAAGGGAACGTGTCACAAGAATGGTAACAGGCTGCTGTGAAAAGATATACAGAGGTTAGCAGTTGTGAAAAAGGGTGCAGAAATGATCAGTGGTAGAAGAGGGGTTCAAAGGGGAGCAGTTGTGAAAGAGGGGTGCAGATGTGAGTAATTGCCAAGTGTTTGAGAGGGGAGCTGCAAACGAGAATTACAGAGGTGTGTGGCAGATGAGAGGTGAGGAGAGAGCCGAGGTGAGCAGTGGATTAGGGGTGCAGAGGTGAGCAGTGGATTAGGGGTGCAGAGGTGAGCAGTGGATTAGGGGTGCAGAGGTGAGCAGTGGATTAGGAGTGCAGAGGTGAGCAGTGGATTAGGGGTGCAGAGGTGAGCAGTGGGTTAGGAGTGCAGAGGTGAGCAGTGGATTAGAGGTACAGAGGTGAGCAGTGGATTAGGAGTGCAGAGGTGAGCAGTGGATTAGGGGTGAAGAGGTGAGCAGTGGATTAGGAGTGCAGAGGTGAGCAGTGGATTAGGGGTGCAGAGGTGAGCAGTGGATTAGGGGTGCAGAGGTGAGCAGTGGATTAGGGGTGCAGAGGTGAGCAGTGGATTGGGGGTGCAGAGGTGAGCAGTGGATTAGGGGTGCAGAGGTGAGCAGTGGATTAGGAGTGCAGAGGTGAGCAGTGGATTAGGGATGCAGAGGTGAGCAGTGGATTAGGAGTGCAGAGGTGAGCAGTGGATTAGGGGTGCAGAGGTGAGCAGTGGATTAGGAGTGCAGAGGTGAACAGTGGATTAGGGGTGCAGAGGTGAGCAGTGGATTAGGAGTGCAGAGGTGAGCAGTGGATTAGGGGTGCAGAGGTGAGCAGTGGATTAGGGGTGCAGAGGTGAGCAGTGGATTAGGGTGCAGAGGTGAGCAGTGGATTAGGAGTGCAGAGGTGAGCAGTGGATTAGGGGTGCAGAGGTGAGCAGTGGATTAGGGGTGCAGAGGTGAGCAATGGATTAGGAGTGCAATGGTGAGCAGTGGATTAGGCATGCAGAGGTGAGCAGTGGATTAGGGGTGCAGAGGTGAGCAGTGGCAGAGGTGAGCAGTGGATTAGGAGTGCAGAGGTGAGCAGTGGATTAGGAGTGCAGAGGTAAGCAGTGGATTAGGGGTGCAGAGGTGAGCGGTGGATTATGGGTGCAGAGGTGAGCAGTGGATTAGGGGTGCAGAGGTGAGCAGTGGATTAGGGGTGCAGAGGTGAGCAGTGGATTAGGGGTGCAGAGGTGAGCAGTGGATTAGGAGTGCAGAGGTGAGCAGTGGATTAGGGGTGCAGAGGTGAGCAGTGGATTAGGAGTGCAGAGGTGAGCAGTGGATTAGGGGTGCAGAGGTGAGCAGTGGATTAGGGGTGCAGAGATGAGCAGTGGATTAGGGTGCAGAGGTGAGCAGTGGATTAGGAGTGCAGAGGTGAGCAGTGGATTAGGAGTGCAATGGTGAGCAGTGGATTAGGCATGCAGAGGTGAGCAGTGGATTAGGGGTGCAGAGGTGAGCAGTGGCAGAGGTGAGCAGTGGATTAGGAGTGCAGAGGTGAGCAGTGGATTAGGAGTGCAGAGGTTAAACAGTGGATTAGGGGTGCAGAGGTGAGCGGTGGATTATGGGTGCAGAGGTGAGCAGTGGATTAGGGGTGCAGAGGTGTGCGGTAGAAGTAGGTGTTAAAAGGGATTGGTGAACAAGGGTTGCAAAGGTGAGGGATGGACAATGAGTGCAGAGGTGAGTGGTGGATGGGGGGTGCAGGGGATACACTGTGTACACAGGGTTGTACATTACTTGCCCTTGATCACTGCATTTTGTACTGTACATAATCTTGAGCATTCTGTATGCTGGAAGTGCAGCAGTCTGGAGTGTGCAACATACAGCACAGCATAAATAGTGCAGTGGTCAGGATGCAACATATGATGCAGCATACAGATTGCAGTGATCAGGATAACATACAGTGTACATTTTTTGCTGGGCATGGTTGTATAGAGACTCACTGTATACATAGGGGGGATTTACTAAAACTGGGGCATGCAAAATCTGGTGCAGTTCTGCGTAAAAACCAATCAGCTATCAGATTTTATTGTCAAAGCTTAACTGAACAAACTGAAGTTAGAAGCAGATTGGCTACCATTTAGAGCTGCACCAGATTCTGAATGCTGCAGTTTTAGTAAATACATCATCCCGTTGGCAATATTCCTGGATCCAGTGTCTGCTCCCACAGGGGCTAGGACACTTGAGTGTTGGCAAGGGGGCTGTTCCAACGTAAGCACTACAACTGTGATTGACAAGCAGAGTGTGATCTAATGCCCAACAGTCACCGTATAGTCTCAGCATGAGCAGCAGAGTGGTAGCGTGTGCTCAGGTAAGTAACCATTGAGCGACAATGCTTACTGTTACTCCGACTGCCATTAACATTTGAGTTGGTGTTAATTTTGGCGTCAAATTTCGACTTAGTTTTAGGCCCCTTTCACACGAACGATCCATTCAGGTCCGCCTGTCAGTTTTTTAGGCGGACCTGAACGGACCCTCCATAGACCTCTATGGAGCGTCGGATGTCAGCGGTGACATGTCCGCTGACATCCGACCCGCTCCGATCCGAAAAAGTGTAACAGAGGAAAAACCTACTTTTCCATCCGTTTTCGGATCGGATCAGGTGACGACGCTCTGACAGGTCTGTCGCTGCACAGTGAGCAGCAACGGACCTGTCATCTGCCTGCTCAGCAGGGATCGGTGGAGTGATCCTCGCTGAGCAAGCGGATGTTCACGGGGCAGATCATCATGGATCCGTCCCGTGTGAAAGGGGCCTTAGTCATAGTCTTTTGACTAAAATTCCATTTTAGTTTTAGTAGAATTTTAGTCATCTGAATTGTTTTATTTTTAGTTGTATTTAGTTGACTAAAATCTCCAGTACATTTTAGTCGACTAAAATCATTTTAGTTAACTAAAATCATTTTGGTCAACTAAAATATAATGGGTAAATTAAATTGTAATGCATTATTTAACCACTTGCCTATTGGGCACTTAAACCCTCTTCCTGCCCAGGCCGATTTTCACCTTTAAGCACTGTCGCACTTTGAATGACAATTGCGCAGTCATAGACAGGAAGCGGTGCCTTCTAAGCGTAGCGATGAAATAGTTTTAATAAAATGAATATTAAATGACAAATGCACTCACAAACAAAAGATGGAAAAGGGCATGCAGCATAGTGATCATCCGCACTTGTCATGGAGAGCAGTCTGTTGCCTGGTGTATCCATGTGTCGTCCCCTGTAGCGATGGCGGTGGTGGAGCCCAGCGCTCTCGAAATCCGGGAAAGAGGATCGGCAAACACCAGAACACAGCACTACGATGTCGTTACTTCTGGGTAGGTCAGCGGGAGGGTGCCCTTTTCCATCTTTTGTTTGTGTGTGCATTTGTCATCTAATATTCATTTTATTAAAACTATTTCATCGCTACGCTTAGAAGGCGCCGCTTCCTGTCTTTGTCTATGTTCCAGATCCACTTCTATCTATCTATCTATCTAGCAACCATATGGACTGATTATCATGGACTTTTGTATTGTGCCAACCCATTGATTTTTGCTTAATCATATTTATTGTCTCCCCCTCCTCCCCCCTTCCTCCTCCCCTTCTGTAAGATCGCACCCCACCCAGAGTGCGCTTAATTTACACGTTTTTGTTTGCATTTCATTGCACAATCATGTAACACTGTACCCCTATGAAATTTTTATCGTTTTTTTCACACAAATAAAGCTTTCTTTTTTTGGTATTTAAAGCGGAGTTTCGCGAAAAAATTTTTTTTAGATGTCAGCAGCTGCAGTATACTGCAGCTGCTGACTTTTAAAGTAAGGACACTCACCTTTCCCGGGGTCCAGCGATGTCGGCACCCGAGACCGAACCGTCCCTCATACCTCGGGTGCTGCCGCCGCCATTCTCACTGAGGGAATCAGGAAGTGAAGCGTTGCGGCTTCACTGCCCGGTTCCCTACTGCGCATGCGTGAGTCGCGCTGCGCTTCTACACTGGTCTCCGTTGTGTTGTGGGAACTGTGTATTTCCCACAACACAACGGGGGTGGGCGGGGGGTTTTGCGGCTAGCTATTCCCGGAAGTGGGTGCAGATACCTGTATTATACAGGTATCTGCACCCCCCTCCCCCCTGAAAGGTGCCAATTGTGACACCCCAGGGGGGGAGGAATCCGATGAGCGGAAGTTCCACTTTAGGGTGGAACTCCGCTTTAAACAATACTGGGTTTTTTATTTTTTTTTCTAAAGAAACAAAAAAAGTTTGAAAATGTAATTAAAAAAAAAAAATTTTGTAGTTTAAATTTAGCAAACAGGTTATTTTTCTCCTTCACTGATGTGCGCTGATGAGGCTGCACTGATGGGCACAGATAGACGGCACTGATGGGCACAGAGAAGCGGCACTGATGAAGCTGCGCTGATGTACACTGAGGCGGCACTGGTGGGCACTGATGAGGAAGCACGGATAAGGAGGCACTTATGAGGCTGCACTGATAGGTGGCACTGATGGGCACTAATAGCTGGAACTAATGGGCTCTGATAGGCGGCACTGATGAGCACTGAGAGGTGGCACTGATAGGCAGCACTGACAGGTAACACTGATGGTGAGGCACTGATTGGCAGCACTGGTGGGCACTGAGAGGTGACACTGGTGGGCACTGATTAGCTGCACTGGCGGGCACTGAGGCAAGGACCGACGTCCCTGTAACAGGAGCCGGTTACCGGCTTTCTTCATCTCTCCTCACGCTGATCGTGAAGAGAAAAATATCAGATAAACAGGTTGTTTATTTCCGTGATCAGCTGTCATTCGTGATGATAGGCCCTTTACCCTGCTTTGTGATCAGCCGAGTCGGAAGGACTCGGCAGTCACAGAGCACGCTGTGCGCGTTCCCCAGGGGGTCACATGAGTAGCGAAATCACAGGAGGACGTCTATTGACGCTCTCCCGGCACTGGAAGCCTGCGCTGTAGCCGTCATTCAGCTATAGCTTGGGCGGAAAGTGGTTAAGCATTTCTCTAGAATTTCCAAACTCATTACATACTCCTGGAGTAAAGAAAATCTAATATCATGTTACAGTGGAACCTCGGATTATGAGCATAATCCGTTCCAGGAGAATGCTCGTAATCTAAAGTACTCGCATATTTCCCCACTGAAGTCAATGGAAACAAAAATAATTAGTTCTGCACGGCCAGATGTGCGGGGGGGGGGGGGGGCGCCAGAGAGCCTCAGAAACGGCCGGAAAGGCCCGAGGACACCTTGGCTGACTTTGGCAAACCTCGGAAAGACTCCTTTCCTGAGGTTTACCTAAGTCAGTCAAGCTGTCCTCGGGCCTTTCCGTGCATTTCCGAAAGGCGCCGCTCGGCTCCGGCGCCCCCCACCTCAGGCCAAACGCGGTACTGCACACGCTTTGGCCTGAATCATGCTCGTTTTGCGAGACAACACTCGCAAACCGAGTTACGATATTTAAAAATACAGTGCTCGTATTGCGAAACACTCCTTAACCACGTTACTCGCAATCCGAGGTTCCACTGTATTATTTATGGTGTTGAGGTTTGAACAAACTACACACTCTGGACGTTCTGAGGAGGCCTGTAAAGCACAGTGAGTGCTTTGAACTGTCTGAGGAGGCCTGTAATGCGCACAGTGCTCTGGACGGTGGTCTCTGAGGAGGCCTGTAATGCATACAGTGCTCTGGACGGTGGTCTCTGAGGAGGCCTGTAAATGCTGCAAGTGCTCTGGACAGTGGTCTGAGGAGGCCTGTAATGCACACAGTGCTCTGGAGGGTGATCTGGGGAAGCCTGTAAATTAGGGTTGCCACCTGTCCAGGATTCACCTGACAGTTCGGGTTTTGAATCATCTGTCCGAGTTTCAGTCTGCCTGACCTGCCTGACACATTATTCAGACTGGGCTGTGGCTCCCCAAGTAACCAAAATAGTCACACACAATCTGTTGCCGTCTGGGAGCTGTGGGGGACTGTTTAGGGGCAGGTTCAGCATCACGGGAGTGTGGGGGGGTCAGGGCGATGATGTCAGCAAGAGCAATTTGGCCACACCCACTGTTCACTGCGGCATGCTATGCGCACCACATTACTACTCTCCTTGGGGCACCCAAAGGTGTTCCAGGCCGCTAAGAAAAGGTGGCAACCCTACTTTAAACCCAATCACATATGAATTACACAGGTCCTGTGGCTGATTAAGGTGGTAATTAAACTCACTTGTTGCCTTTTCTGCATTAAATTAGCCTTAGAACCTGTGTAATTCATATGTGTTCAGGTTTAAGCCCCTGTTCACACCTATGCGAATTAGATGCGGCTTACACCGCATCCAATTTGCAGGACATTTTAAAATACATTCATATGAATGCATCTGGTTCACATATGTGCGTTGCATTCGCACTGCGCATTGCACAAAAAACGTGTGCGTTTTCTGGGCATTTCGGTGCGAATTACAAGCCCATTATCTTCTATGGGAACGCATCTGATTCGCAGATGCATTGCGTTCTGAACATGGATTTTCTCCTTCTCCTCACTACACCCCCCTCCCTGCTCACTGATCTGCAGCTAAAATGCAGAGGAACCTCTGAACAACTGATTTTTATCTTCCTCTGTGAAACCTGAGCTTCAGTTCGCACCGCACATGTGTGAACCTAGGCTAAAGGGATGAGGCGGCAACCCTAATCAAGAGCCTTTTTACGTAAACTTTTTAAATTTATTTTTTATTCTAATGCAGGGAATGCATTAAGATAAAAAAAAAAAAAAAAAAAAAACAGTATGACTTTAGAACCACTTTAATCACTTGACCTCCGGAAGATTTACCCCCCTTCATAACCAGACAATTTTTTGTTAAGTGGCACTGTGTTGTTACTTTAACTGAAAATTGCACACTGTACCCAAATAAAATTGATCTCCTTTTTTTCCTACAAATAGAGCTTTCTTTTGGTGGTATTTGATCACATCTGCCTTTTCTATTTTTTTGCGCTATAAACAAAATAATTATCGACAATTTAGAAAAAAAAAAAAAAAATTTTTTTTTTATTTTCTGCTATAAAACATACCCAATAAAAAACTGAAAAAAAAATCTAATTTCTTCATCAGTTTAGTCCAATATGTATTCTGCTACGTATTTTTTTGGTAAAAAAAAATCTCAATAAGCGTATATTGATTTGTTTGCGCAAAAAATATAGAGTTCTACAAACTATGGGATAGATTTATGGAATTTTTATTTATTTATTTTCACTAGTAATGGTGGTGATCAGCATATTATAATGGAACTGTGATATTGCGGCAGACAAATCTGACACTAACTGACACTTTTGACACTTTTTTTGGGGACCAGTGACACTAATACAGTGATCAGTGCTAACAATATGCATTGTCACTGTACTTATGACACTGGCTGGGAAGGGGTTAACATTAGGGGCGATCAAAGGGTTAAATGTGTGCCTAGCCTGTGTTTTCTAACTGTGGGGGAGGTGCTGTTACTAGGGAAAGGCATGAATCCATGTCCCTGCTTTGCAGGAACACAGGATCGTGCCTTCCTCTCTGACAGAACGGTGATCTGCCTTGTTTACATAGACAGACTTCCGTTCTGCCTCTGTACAGAATGATCGTCGGGGGCCGACAAGTATGCATACCTCCCAACTTTTTGAGATGGGAATGAGGGACACCTATCAGCAAAAGTATGCAGGCATAGGACACACCCCTTGTCACGCCCCCTTAAAGGAGAATTGTACAAAAAATAAAAGATTGGTTCAACCCACAAGTGCTTTATTTACCACTACTCTTCCTTTATATTGGCTTTTAGAATTTACAAATGCAGCAATTTAGAAATCAGAAGAAAGGTTTAGCGCTGGAAAACACTTTTTGATAGATAAAAAGTGCATTTTATATACAACTATATAGATCCAACCAAAATAAGGGACAAATGAGGAGGAATGAGGGACAGAGGGACAGTCCCTCGAAATCAGGGACAGTTGGGAGCTATGAAGTATGTATGGGGTGGTGAAAATTGCTAGCAAAGTTACACGTGTGTAGCATACAATATGACTATACAGGATTTATTTTGGGACAACAGTTTGTGCAGCACTTGCTAAAATGCATAAATATGCATATATACACTGTATACACAAACATACAATCCACGTTGTATTGACATGAACATGTACAAATGCAGGAAGTCTAATTTGCATAGAAACAGGAAGTGACGTGTCCCCAAACCCTGGGGACACTAAGACATATCCCACACTTACCTT
Organism: Aquarana catesbeiana; assembly: GCF_042186555.1. NCBI lineage: Eukaryota > Metazoa > Chordata > Amphibia > Anura > Ranidae > Aquarana > Aquarana catesbeiana. The sequence goes on along the minus strand of NC_133332.1, from coordinate 225,733,706 downwards.
GCAAATGGCTTCTGGCTTTGGAAATGACACATTTCCGGCCCGGGAGACCATTTGTGTTCCATTGCGTAGAGATATGTGCGACTGCGGCTAAATCCACACTCACGAACTTCTTTTCAAACGTTGTCAAAATGCTTATTTCGCAAAATGACTTTTTCAAAAATGGTGCTTATGGGGTGGCAACTGGTGATTAGAGAAAATAAAGACTTAGCTTAACATCTTCAATACTTCACCTAGGCCATAGCAGAAATCACTGGTACCAGAAATTCAAGTAGTTGTAAAGTCATTCTATGCATGAAGGTAAAAAAACCCTTCTTCAGTATGTGCTGGAACACCCACAGCCCCCCTAATACTTACCAGAGCCCCTTCTCAATCCAGCAATGTCCACGAGAGCCTTGCCTCTATGAAGACTCACACTCCTGATTGGCTATTGGTAGCAGTGGGAACCATTGGCTCCTGCTGCTGTCAATCACAGCCAGTGAGCCAATCAGGAGACGGAGGGTACGGGGCTGAACCATGGCTCCGTGTGTGCATGGACACACAGAGCAGCGGCTTGGCTTGGGTGGCCCCATAGCAAGCTGCATGCTGTGGGGGCACCTGTCAGGAGGGAGGAGCCAGGAGCCAAGAAGAGGAGGATTCGGGCCACTCTGTGCCAATCCACTGCACACAGCGGGTTAGTATTTAGTTAGTAACATGTTTATTATTTTAATGAAAAAATAAATTAAAGCTTTACAATCAGTATTCGAGCTGTTAAAAGCTTGCTTTTTTAGTTTTGGATTTAAACTTTTTTCTCTACTTTACTTAAAGAGGAACTGCAGTCTGCTAACATAATTTGTAATAAAAACATCTTTGCCATTCTGAAGCTTCCTTCCAACCGCTTTGCATATAATTTTATACATACTGTGATTCTGTACTTGCCAAATATGCTGCAGAAATCTCCCTCCACTGAGTCTGGCTGCAACCATTTTAACTGTGGGCAGCTGAAGCTGCTGCCTGTTCTCTTCCTGGATTTACACAGACACATGCCTCCAGCTCTGTAGCTCTCATTGGCCCTCTTATGACTCATCCCCCCTCCCTTCCTGGCAAACTCTCACGAGAGAGAGCTGTGCATGATGTCATAAGCCTAAGCTAATGACCAGACAAGAAACGGGAAGTGGGCTGTATAAGGTGTTTACTGGCAGAAAAAAAATGTTTTACTATCCAAAGTTAAAATAACAAGGGCAGAAGATTTAATAGATGGAAAGATGAAGAAAATTACTGAAGAGCCGCTTTAATGACTGTGTGTGTGAATGCATGTGCGCAGAATAAAATGATTTTGTAGGCGACTAGATTTAATACAGATTTGAAGGAGTGCTAACAATACATTCCACTTATAAAATATTTTATTAATCATTAACAAAAAAAAAAAAACATCATTCAAAACAAATTCTACATTTTATTTGGACAATAGGAACACAATTTTGTACATTCAGTTACTTTGTTAAAAAAATTGACTGTCCCTCTATGGGTCCTTCCTTGTGGCTCCTATTACGGCCAGGTTGTTACCCCTCAGGGCCCCCTTATAGCCTGTGTCTTTTAGTGCCCCTCTTGCAGCCTGTGTCCCTCTTAGAGCCCTTCTTGTGGCCCCTTTGTCCCTCTTAGGGCCCCTTCTTTGGCCCAGTGTCTCTTATAGGCCCCTCTTGTGGCCTCTGTGTCCCTTTTGTAGCCCCTGTGTCACTTTTAGACTGTGCTCACATCTGCCTGTTCCAAAAACGCGCAAAAAACGTTTGTAAATGTGAGTCACGCTTTCGGTGCGATTGGTTCTAAGGGGCACCACAAGCACGGCCAGCAGATGCGTGTCTTTGCATTTGGCAAAATGCACAACAAACATGCAAAGCTATACGCCCCCAAAAAAGGTGCATGAGTTTTTTTTTGGTGCGCGTTAAGTAAGTGAGTTGCCCTATATGTGAATCAAGCGAAAATGTAAGAAATTAAAAACTTGGGTAAAACTGCACAGTCCCAGAATGCACTTTTCTGTGAGACACGCACAGCACAGATCGTATAGTCCAAATACAGTTGCACTATAATATTGAAAAAAAAAAAAGAAAAACAAAACAAACAACAAAAAAAAGAGTCCAAAGGGTGATAAAAAGAAGTCCAATATATCTCAAAAGTGCACCATCCATCACCAGAATTGTGTGTGGTCACCATTAATAAAACCTCCACCTCATACATTGGCCGCTATCAGCTCCTATTGACCTCCTGTTACGGAAGGTCTCTCTCTTGTGGCTTTAAACCCAGCCAAGACCTCTGTCCATTCAGGGGGTTTAAGCTGAGGAGAATGGTACCTGTCAGGAACGGTGCCCCAGGACGACATCATCTTGTGACGAAACGTGTCAACAGCGACATGCTGATGTCACCGCGTTTGCGCAAGTCCCGGAAAAGACGGATTGCTATACCGAGCCGGCTTATATTCATGTATGTTTTTGTGCTACATCTTGTAAGTACAATCTTTGGTTTTACTATTAAAAGCTTAAAAGATTTTATACTATGGAAGCTTTATCTTTTTTGGGGGTCTATATGTGATCGAGTTTCCCCATGAGTGGCGGGTACAATTCCCTTCAGCTTAATCCCCCTGAATGGACAGAGGCCTTGGCTAGGTTTAAAGCCACAAGCGAGAGAGACCTTCTGTAACAGGAGGTCAGTAGGAGCTGGTAAGCCGCCAATCTATGAGGTGAAGGTTTTATTAATGGTGACCACACACCATTCCGGTGATGGATAGTGCACTTTTGTGAAATATTGGACTTCTTTTTATCACCCTTTGGACTCTTATTTGTTGTTTGTTTTGCTTCTTTCTTTCAACATTATAGCGCAAATTTATTTAAAAATGTAAGAAAAACAGTACACAAAAATGTGTGATCCCACTACGCTAGGTGTGAATAGGGCCCCCCTTGTAGCCACTGTGTCCCTTTTAGGGCCCTTCTTGTGGCCCCTGTGTGCCTCTTTGGGTCCCTTTTGTGGCTCCTATTATTGCCTCCTGTCACCCCTTAGGGCCCCCTTGTTGCCTCTGTGTCTATTTTAGGGGCCCTTTTGCTGACCCTGTGTTCCTCTTAGGGCCCCTTTGTATACCTCTCAGGGTGCTGCTTGTGGCCCCTAAGGCCCCTCTTGTGACTCCTGTGTTCCCTCTGTATCCCTGTTGTGGCCCTATGTGTTCCTCCTGTTTTTGCTCTGTATCCCTCGTGTGGCCCCTTTGTTCCCTCTGTATCCCCATGTATTCCTCCTGTGGCCCCTGCGTTCCCTCTGTATCCCTCTGGTGGCCCCTAAATTCCCTTTGTATCCCTCTTGAGGCCCCTGTGTTCCCTCTGTATCTCTTGTGGGCCCTGTGTTCCCTCTGTATCCCTCCTGTGACCAGTGTTCCCTCTTGTTGCCTCATATATTCCTCCTGTGGCCCCTGTGTATTCCTCTTGTGGCCCCCTGTGTTCCCTCTGTATCCCACCTGCGGCCCCTGTGTGCCTCTTTGGGTCCCTTTTGTGGCTCCTATTATTGCCTCCTGTCACCCCTTAGGGCCCCCCTTGTTGCCTCTGTGTCTATTTTAGGGGTCCTTTTGTTGACCCTGTGTTCCTCTTAGGGCCCCTTTGTATACCTCTCAGGGTACTGCTTGTGGCCCCTAAGGCTCTTCTTGTAACTCCTGTGTTCCCTCTGTATCCCTCTTGTGGCCCCATGTGTTCCTCCTGTGTTTGCTCTGTATCCCTCTTGTGGCCCCTGTGTTCCCTCTGTATCCCCATGTATTCCTCCTGTGGCCCCTGCGTTCCCTCTGTACCCCTCTGGTGGCCCCTAAATTCCCTTTGTATCCTTCTTGTGGCCCCTGTGTTCCCTCTATATCTCTTGTGGGCCCTGTGTTCCCTCTGCATGCCTCCTGTGACCAGTGTTCCCTCTTGTTGCCCCATGTATTCCTCCTGTGGCCCCTGTGTATTCCTCTTGTGCCCCCCTGTGTTCCCTCTGTATCCCTCCTGTGGCTCCTATGTTCTTCCTGTGGCCCGTGTTCCCTCTGTATCTCTCTTGTGGCCCCCTGTGTTCTCTCTGTGTCCCTCCTGTGGCCCCTGTGTTCCCTCTGTATCCCTCTTGTGGCCCCTTGTGTTCTCTCTGTGTCCCTCCTGTGTTCCCTCTGTAAGCCTCCTGTGTTCCCTCTGTATCCCTCTTGTGGCCCCCTGTGTTCTCTGTGTCCCTCCTGTGGCTCCTGTGTTTCCTCTGTATCCCTCCTGTGCCTATGTTCCCTCTTGTGGCCCTGTGTGTTCCCTCTGTATCCCTCCTGTGGCCCCTGTGTTCACTCTGTATCCCTCCTGTGTTCCCTCTGTATCCCTCCTCTGGCCCCTGTGTTCCCTCTGTATCCCTCTTGTGGCCCCCTGTGTTCTCTGTGTCCCTCCTGTGGCCCCTGTGTTCCCTCTGTATCCCTCCTATGCCTGTGTTCCCTCTTGTGGCCCCTGTGTTCCCTCTGTATCCCTCCTGTGTAGGGTTGCCACCTGCCCGGGATTCACCTGGACAGTTCAGGTTTTGAATCATGCGTCCGGGTTTCAGACCACCTAAAACCCGAACACATTATTCAGACTGGAATATGGCTTCACAGCAGGGTTGCTGGCTGCAGTTGTCTAAGCCGAAAGTGTCTGTTACACTCTCTTTCACACTGCCCAAAGCCAGCACTAACATCCCCCTCTAGACGGGAGAGGAGGGAAGGCTTGACCTGCTCTCTTCCTCCCCCCTACCCCTTTGTGTCTGCCCACACTGCAATCCCCGGCGCTGTGCCTCAGGAAAGTGAAGTGGGGGTGGGAAATTTGAAGCCCAGCAGCTGCAGATACATCTGGACAAGAGGTGCTGACTGCCAAGGGGTGAGTGAGCTCACCATCCATCCCTGTCTGTGACTGAAGTCTCCCCCCTTCTCTCTTCTGCCTCTAAGTGTGTACACTAAGGTAAATCAGGGTTCTCCGTGCACCCCTTAGATCAGAATTCCCCTTTGCATTAAAGTCCACAGAGCTCCCCCTTAAAGTGTAAGTGGGAACTCTGATGTAAAGGGGGCTCTAGGAACACTAAATAAAGGGGAGTACAAAAACTCTGATGTAAGTGGGGCTCTGGTTACCAGAAACACCTTTACACCAGAGTTCCCCTTTACATCAGAGAGCGCAGTGTTCCCCCTTACATTAGAGTCCTCTCCGAACATTAGAGTTCTCAGCGTTCCTCCTTAAATCAGGGTTCCCAGAGCATCCCTTATGTGTTCCTTTGAATGGTCTGAGGAGGCCTGTAATGCACACAGTGCTCTGGACGGTGGTCTCTGAGGAGACCTGTAATGCATACAGTCCTCTGGATGGTGGTCTCTGAGGAGGCCTGTAAATGCTGCACAGTGCTCTGGACGGTGGTCTCTGAGGAGGCCTGTAAATGCTGCACAGTGCTCTGGACGGTGGTCTCTGACGAGGCCTGTAATGCACACAGTGCTCTGGATAGTGGTCTCTGAGGAGGCCTGTAATGCACACAGTGCTCTGGACGGTGGTCTCTGAGGAGGCCTGTAATGCACACAGTGCTCTGGATGGTGGTCTCTGAGGAGGCCTGTAAATGCTGCACTGTGCTCTGGATGGTGGTCTAGGGAGGCCTGTAATGCACACAGTGCTCTGGAGGGTGATCTGAGGAGGTCTGTAAATGCTACATAGTGCTGTGGATGGTGGTCTAAGCAGGCCTGTAATGCTACACAGTGCTAAGCATGCCACACCACTAAGCATGCTGCAGTTGCTACCTTGCTTGCTGGGAGGGGAAACACTCACGGGCTTAACAGGTGGAGCTCCAAGAAAACTGGAAGTTCACGTGGGTAAACGTCCCTACCTCACATTGATGTGATTGACAAGCAGAGTGTGATCTAATGCCCAACAGTCACTGTATAGTCTCAGCAGTGGACTAGCATGTGGTAGCGTGTGCTCAGGTAAGTAACCATTGAGTGACAATGCTTACTGTTACTCCAACTGACATCAACATTTGCGTCTGTGTTAATTTTGGCGTCAAATTTCAACTTAGTTTTAGTCATAGTCTTTTGACTAAAATTCCATTTTAGTTTTAGTAAAATGTGGGGTAATTTTCGTTTTGTGTTCATCACTGGAAACATGCCGCTGATGAAAATTATGATGTTTTTTAGTCTACAAAATTAAAAGCGATTTGAGGTTAATTTTGCACTCACTGACACCAGCAATGTGTAGTTTATTTAATCCCACTGATACAAACAATACGAAGGATTGCAATACCACAGATCTAACACTAACCTCTCTATCCCTGTAAAGGAAAAATTAGCATACATACCTTTTTGGAAGTCGATCTGACCTGCTCCAACCAGATCTCCAGCAGTGGAAGCTCTGCAGAGGACATGGCCGACAATGGCTGTGAAATGAATGGGAAGTGACGTCACCCATAGACTTACTATGTGGCTTCCGTTGTCCTCCGTCTCCTCTGCACCCGCCTACACAGAGAAGTCACGGCTGACAGCTCAGCGTAGGATCCGGTCAGATCCGGTCAGATGCGCTTCCAAAAAGGTATGTACACTCGTTTTTTCTTTACAGGCATAGAGAGGTTGGCTTACTTCTGGTAAGCACAATACTTATTGGTGTGTTCCAGATAATATGTCTGTCATCACTGATTTCCTTTGGATGAAGTTCACGTCATTCACTTAAGATAGACTTACCTTCTCTTTTTTGTTTGGATTACACTCGGGACTATTTATTCTGTGTATGGGACTTCATATTTGTATTATTGTTCATATCATTTTTTAGCGCGGTTTTATGTTATGTTATATAGAGAGGTTAGTATTAGATCCGTGGTGTCTATCGATGCAGGGATTTTAGCTTTTGCATGGACTTCCACTTTAAGGAACACAGGAAGTTAAACCTTTGGGTTATTAATACACCTACAGGAGGATTGAAAACAGATTATAACCCTTTTACTATCAGCATGCTTACTGTGTAGGCAGTACCATGAGCATGATCATAAAGAAAGAGGGGTTGGACTCTTGTCCTTCAGTAAGAAAAGGATTTTATGGTGGGTGCAAAAATCCTATTTTCTTTCTCACCCATTGAGAGAACACGGGAAGTCTTAAACCTTCAAATGCAGTCCAACTGAAGGGTGGACAACATAGCAAACAACAGGCTGACAGGCCTAATGTATACAAGAGCTGGGGACTGCTTGCAACTGAAAGAGCCACCTAAAGGACCTTACTCCCAAAGCTGACATAAGATGAGGCAGAAACGTCTATCTGGTAGAATTTAGAGAATGACGAGAATGTGATATTGGGAGCAGCAGCAGTGGCCAACTAGCTGTGTCCCAATAGACATGAATGGGTCTGCCTGCACGGGGATGCATAGAACACCACATTTGGCCCCCTCTCTTTTCATGGTCTACATCAGTGGTCTCCAAACTTCGGCCCGTGGGCCGGATATGGCCCCTTGTCTGCCTTTATCCAGTCCTTTGGGCACCATTCCTCTCATTGCTAAGAGGCATTATTCTTTCCACTGACACCAACAATGAGGCACTGTTCTTTCCTTTGACATCAACAGGGGGGGGGGGGGGCATATTTCTGCTCACTGACACCAATGGTGGGTCCCTTTTCCCTTTCCTCACACCAACGTGTCATGCTTCCTTTCACTAATATAAATGTTGGAACTCTTTTTCTTCTACTGATACCAACAATCAGGGCACTATTCCTTCCACTGATACAAACGAATGGGCACTATTCCTTCCACTGATACCAACAAATGGGCACTATTCCTTCCACTGACACCAAAGATGGGGCACTATTCCATCCACTGGCACCAACGATGGGGCACTATTTCTTCTACTTCTTCCACTGGCATAAACTATGGGGCACTATTCCCCCTACTGACACCAAAGATGATGCACTTTTCCTTCCACTGACACCAGTGATGGCACACTTTTCTTCCCACTGACTCCAATTATGGGGCATTATTTCTTGCACTGACACCAAAAATGGGGCACTATTTCTTTCACTGACACCAGTGATGGAGCACTATTCCTCATACTGACACCAAAGATGGGGCTCTATCCCTCCTATTGACACCAATTATGGAGCACTATTCCTCCTACTTACATCAATAATGGGGCACTATTCCTTCCACTGATGCCAATGATGGGGCACTATTCCTTTCACTGACACCAATGACGGGGCACAATTCCTTTCACTGACACCAATGATGGGGCAATATTCCTGCTACTGATACCAATGATGGGGCACTATTCTTCCCCCTAATAACAATAATGAAGCAGTATTCCTCCCACCAATACCAAGTGGGACACTACTACCTCCACTGATATCAATGATGGGACACTATTCCTCCCACTAATACCAATGATGGGACACTATTCCTCCCACTAATACCAATGATGGGACACTATTCCTCCCACTAATACTGATGATGAGGGACTATTCCTCCTACTAATACCAATGATGGGACGCTATTCTTTCCACTAACACCAATGATGGGGCACTATTCCTCCAACTAATACCAATGATGGGACACTATTCCTCCCACTAATACCAATGATGGAGCACTATACCACAAATACCAATGATGGTGAACTATTCCTCCCATTAATACCAATGATGGGGCACTATTCATCTTCCTATTGACCACAGTCACTATGTATTTTTTTTTACTTTCAATGATCAACAAGCCTTCTATACTCTGAAGGACAATAAACTGGCCCTTTGTTTAGAAAATGTGGAGATCCCTGGTCTACATAAACATGATCTCCACACTTTGTTTCTGTATTTGTAAGAAAATTTGAAAGAGAAAATTTGGAGTTCCAATTAACCCCTTTAACCAATAATTATATGGCTTGAGCTCCAAACATTCTGCATTAAACCAGGGCTTCTTTAAAAAAATATTCTAATAAAATATATATTTTTTTAAATTGTAGAAATAGTCACAACAACAATAATATTAATAGTAACAATAATTAATATTTTTAAAGCTGTATTAAACCTAAACATTTATTATATTGCAGCTTACCAATTTTAAGATGTAATGGCTGTATTAGTTTTCTTTTTTTTAGGCTTTTTTCTGTTATTTTCACCTGGTGATCCAACCAGTAAGTCTGCTGTTTTTCTACAGAACAAGTTCTCTTGCAAATGTAGCAGTTAGGGGGTTGAGACAAACCATTTACCACTGACATGGGGTGCTTTCAATGATCAGCTGTTATTTATGTAAAACCTTTATTCCAAAAGGAAAACAACTGTTTTCTGTAACTGCTTATAAAGTGTGGAGTTTCAATTTGTTAGTGTATTGAATTCTGCTAGTACATCTAACACTCCCCTCCCTCCAGACTGACAATGCTGCTGTCCAAAGGTGCTCCCTGTGCTCCTTTATGCAAAGTGGGGACACTCTTTTACAGGAGGTGCGTTACTGGCCAGATCACCAGGTAAAAACAGAGGGGGGGGGGAAGCTTAACCCCCAGGCGCCAACCGTACGCAAATACTGTATGTGGCCTCTCGGTGGGTGGGCCGAGAAAGCTCCCGATCACTTCTTGCAATTGGGAGCTATCTGCTCATGTGATCGCCTTGACAGCCAATCACGGCGGTCACATGATCATAAATCCCTCCCCGCCTCCTGGCATCAGAAACCTCCTAAAGGGCCTGGAGTCGCCAGTGCAACCGGGTTAAAGGAATTATACAGCCAAAGCTTGTTTTCAGCAGACAACGGGTTGAACCCCGCTGTCGACTGACATCACAGAGCCGGTCCAGGCTGGGGCAAGATCACGACAATATGGTCGGGAACGGGATCCACCCACAACTGGACTTCCACCTGGCTCAGCCGCTCCCTCCCCCTCCACAGCCCAGCATTCCAGTGATTGTGGGGTGTGTGAACTGAGCGATCAAAGACCACCGATCGCTCGGTTCTCAGTCATAGAGGCGGTGGGGGACAGATGCTGCATCCACCTAGGTAAGTGACATAAATATTTCCCTGATTTCGAGGGACTGTCCCTGATTTGGAGCATTGTCCCTCTTTCCTCCTCATTTGTCCCTCATTTTGGTCTGATCTATATAGTTGTATATAAAATGCACTATTTATCTTTCAAAAAGTGTCTCCCAGTGCTAAACCTTTCATCCAATTTCTAAATTGCTGCATTTGGAATAGTAGGAAGGAATAGTAGTGGTAAAAAAAAAAAAAAAAAAAAAGCACTTTTGGGTTTTAATGATCTTTTTTTGAGAGGTATGCATTGCAACGACCGCCATTTTATTCTCTAGGGTGTCTGAAAAAAAAATATATATAACGTTTGGGGGTTCTAAATAATCTTCTAGCAAAAAAAAAAAAAAAGAAGGTGATTTTTACTTGTAAACAACAAGTTTGAAAAATAGGCCTGGTCCTTAAAGCGGAGTTCCGCTTAAAAAAAAAAAATCAAAAGTCAGCAGCTACAAATACTGCAGCTGCTGACTTTTAATAATCGGACACTTACCTGTCCCAGGGTCCAGCGATCGAAGCCCCGCTCATCTCCCCCTCTGCTCGGCGGCGCCGGCATGGTAACTGTGGGCGCCCGGCTGTGGTTTCACACCCGGGCACCCACTGTGCATGCGCGAGCTGCGCCGCGTGGCGTGACTGGCCGCGCAATCATCTGGGACCTGTGACATGTCTCAGATGATTGCAGAGAGGGAGGGGGAGAGCTGATCTCCCTTCCTGCGCCGAGGGAAGTGACGTCAGGAGCCCAGGTGCTGAAGGGGGCAGATTACGAGGGACCCCCTAGCAACAGGCATTAGAGATGAGTAAAAAATAATATTTTCTCTAAATTTTTTTTTTTTATGCACATTAATGAAATTTTTTTTTTTTTTTGGGTGGAACTCCACTTTAAGTGGTTAAACTACACATAGGTAAGCTTTAAAATTGAATGTTGGAAGTTTACTTCCTCTTGAATACAACACAACCTGCGTGCAGTATTCTAGGTGGCCTCCAGGGGGCTCTCACTAACTGTTTTGGTAAGCGAGTCACATGACTGGAAAGGACCCGGAAGCGCCTGAAGTCTATGGCAGAGGCAGTGAATCTGCATGCAGAAGGAGAACAGTGAGGGGCCCCTGAGAGTCCCTGTGGCCCCCAGCAGTAAGTATCCGTCTGTTTATCCCTGGCATTAGCTGTTATTGTTCTCCTTTGGGGTGAAGGGTCCATGTGTGTGGCTGGCTTGTGTCTGTCATAGCTCTTTGCTAGGTAACCTATGGCTTGGGTGCTGCTGTGGGACTACAGAGACCAGCAGGCCCTGTCAGTACAGGCAGACTAATATGCCATGCTGCTGGTATAATCAGAAATGCGGGCACAGGATTAGTATGTATAGATTCTCTGTCAGGAAATTGTTCCTGTCCTGGTGACCGCCTGGGACACATACAGGGGGTGATTGAGGACTGAGGCACCACCAAAATCACAGGTATTTAGGGGAGGGGGTTGGAGCCTCTGTCTGGCTTTTATTGCTCTCTGTGGGAGTCCTTCATACCAGAATGCAGTGCGGGAAAGGGGCGTTCTGTGTGCATTTCCCACACCGCATTCCAAATTCACTGCCTTTGCAACCTGCTGCCGATACACTGTTAACGGCACCCAAAACGCAGATCCCAATCGCAGTTATAAAGGAAAATGCAGCACTTAAAATGACTACACCATATGTGATAATTAAATCCCATACATAGTCCATAAAAATGTCCATCAAACAATATATAAATGATAAAAGTTCATCTATGAACAATAGTGATCAGCAGTTGAAAATTCTTCACCTGCAGCGTTTTGCCTCCTCCAAAACATGAAGAGTGCAAACCCACCCGACCCAAATGCTAATATATAGAACAGCAAAACTCGTTCTTTACTTTATGATCATCCTCCTACTGGATGCATATAGTGTAATTGACAATATCTGTCAGGTATAAACTTTCTCCAAGGTACTTCACATGAACATCAGAGGGAATACTCGCTCTCATTCATCCAAATACAAGTCGCCACTTAGGTTATTCCGATGTAGCAGGCTTTTCATCCACACCAGACTCCCCCTCCAATTGCAGTGCATTTTCAGGGACCAGATTGCATGGTACTGCACGACAATGAGATTCAGTACAGTAGTGTGTTTTTTTTTTTTTTTTTTTTGCTTTCCAGTGCAACTTTAGCTCATTTAAATGAACAGGCTGCAAAATTGCACAGCGGGGGAGAACACAGGCATTCCTATGCGATTCCGTTATGATCTGGCTCTAACAATTAGTGCTTGCAATATAAGTGTCAGATGACCTATATGCATAAATGATTGCAAGCGATCATTTAAGAGCCAATTTGTGAAACAGATTATTAAATGTGAGAGAAGTAATGACAAGGCTTCATTACAAGTATAACTAAAGACAGTTTTTTTTTTTTTTTTTTAGTTTTAAACATTTCTGGACCAAGCCTCTTTTTTGAGATTTGTTGTTTACAAGTTAAAATCATTTTTTTTTTTGCTAGAAAATTATTTAAAACCCCCAAACATTATATATATTTTTTTCAGACACCCTAGAGAAAAAAAAATGGCTGCCATTGCAATACTTTGTCACACACCGTATTTGCACAGCGGTCTTACAAGCGCAATTCTTATGGAGAAAAATACACTTTTTTAACTAAAAAATAAAGTTAGCCCAAATTTTTTCTATATTATGAAAGATAATGTTACGCCAAGTAAATTGATACCCAACATGTCAGGCTTCAAAATTGCGTCCGCTAGTGGAGGAAGAGTTCTGCAATTGTTGTCCATCACTAATCCCCCCTCCCTGTGTGCTCGGGCCCCCTACAAGAGGACCGGTGTCCCAACCCCCTATCAGCAGCCATGGCTATGGAACAGGAAGTGAAGGGAAATCTCTGCAATGGGACACAGATGGTAAAAAAAAAAAAATCTGACAGGGGATATAATCTTACCTTGATCTATCCAAAATGAAAAAAATAAGTTTTGCCTATAGTTCTACTTTAAAGTCAAATCACTAAAAAGAAAAATGTTCTTTATCTGCTGGTCCGAATATTTTCGGAATGTAGGAACTAACAATGGGGTGCACTCCGCACAGGCCAGTAACAATGTATCAGTGTGAGAATACAGTGTTATTAGCTCAGGAATGTATAGAATTTATAAACCTTGCACCAGAGGAGATCATTGTATGAATGAAGGCACACACGACTGATTACACGTGGGTGACCCTTCCCCCGAGAGATCCTGCCGTTGACAATTTGTCAAAATTAGCAGCAGCAGGATCACTAGGAGGCTGCGTGTTCTGTCCCTGTGGAATCGCTCCCTCTGTAGCTGAAGCAGTGAGATGTCACAACTGTCACCAGCGAGATTCAACAAAATTTGAGCAACACCTCACTGTGATTCTATAGGGTCACCCAGGCAGCCTTTCTTAGTGATCATGTATCTGACAATTTGTCACTAGCAGCAAAATCGCCGGTGTGTGATCAGATCACATATTTCATCACATATTTCATCATTTCACTAGCATGTTGATGAGGGGGAAAGCAAAAAACAGGGGAGGTTAAATTTTGGCTTTAAAGAGGAGCTCCAGGCTCCTTCAGAAAAAAATTAAATATTTTAATATTAGGACACTTAGCTGTCCACGAACTCAGCAGTGTCTTCACCCGAGCCTATTTTTCAATCGGCTCTCAGGTGTTGCCGCTGCCATCTCGGCTTCACAGTCGGTTCCCCACTGCGCATGTGCAAAGCGCGCTGTGCTTTGTAAATGGCCCGCTGGCAGGGAAAGGAGGAGGGGGGCCACGGTGACGTCAGCCGGGAGTGGGAGCAGGTACCTGTCAAAACCAGGTACCCACTTCCCCCTCCCCCCAAAGGTGCCAAATGTGGCAACGGATGGGGGGAGGAGGCAAACAAGTGGAGCTTCCCCTTTTGGGTGGAGCTCCGCTTTAAAGTGGACGTTAAACCTAAAACTAAAATCTACTTGCATCAATAATCTAAAACTAATCTGTCTAACCCTGCAAAGCAAAAATCGCTATACATACCTTTTCTCAATTTGATCCAGTCCGGTCTCCAGCGGCGAGAACTCTGTGCAGAACAACGGCTGTGAAATGAATGGGAAGTGACGTCACCCATAGAGTTACTATGGTGCTTCAGTTGTCGGCTGCCTCTTTTGCTCCCGCCTCCACAGAGAAGCCGCTGCTGACAGCTCAGCGAGGGACCGGACCGGCTTCATGTATAGCGATTTTTGCTTTACAGGGCTGGATAGGTTAGATCAGTGTTTTCTCAATTCCAGTCCTCAAGGCGCACCAACAGGTCATGTTTTTAGGTATTCCATTATTTTGCACAGGTAATTTGATCAGTTTCACTGCCTTAGTAATTACCACAGCAGTTTCATCTGAGGGAAATCCTGAAAACGTGAACTGTTGGTGCGCCTTGAGGACTGGAATTGAGAAACACTGGGTTAGATTGTGGATGCAAGTAGATTTAGAGATTTTAGTTTTAGCCTGAGCTTCTACTTTAAAATATAATATTTTTTGCTAAAAATGTTATAACTACTACTGTTGTAAATTAGACAATACAGGTAAGTGCAATATGTTAACTGCTTGCCGACCAGCCGCCGTACGGCTGTGCGAAACGATGTTACCTTACGTTGCTTCGTTTTTTGGCCACTAGGGGCGAGCGCCTGCAGCGTACCCGGAGCCGATGTGAGTGCCTGGCGGGCGCGATGACCGCTGGGCACCCGCGATCGCTCATGACAGAGCGAGAACCGGGATCTGTGTGTGTAATCACGCAAATCCCAGGTTCTTTCAGGGGAGTAGAGACAGATTGTGTGTTCATACTAAGTATAAACACCGATCTCTCTCTCTCCTCCTAAACAGTTAGAATCCACCTAGGGAACACAGTTAACCCCTTGATTGCCCCCTAGTGTTAACCTCTTCCCTGCCAGTGACGTTTATACAGTAATCAGCGCCTTTTTTTTTTTAGCACTGATCGCTGTATAATTGTCAGTGGTCCCAAAAAAGTGTCAAAAGTGTCCAATTTGTCCGCCGCAGTATTGCAGTCCTGATAAAAATCGCAGATCGCCGCCATTACTAGTAAAAAAAATATCCCCTATTTTGTAGATGCTATATCTTTAGTGCAAACCAATCAATATACGTTTATTGCGATTTTTTTTCTTCCAAAAATATGTAGAAAAATACATATCGGTCTAAACTGAGGAAAAAATTAGCTTTTTTTAAAAAAAAAAAAGTTGGGGATATTTATTATAGCAAAACGTACAAAATATTGTGTCTTTTTTTTCTTCAAAATTGTCGCTCTTTTTTGTTTATAGCGCAAAAAATAAAAACCACAGAGATGATCAAATACCACCAAAAGAAAGCTCTATTTTTGGGGAGAAAAAAACGTCAAATTTGTTTGGGTACAACGTCGCACGACCGCGCAATTGTCCGTTAAAGGGACGCAGTGCCGTATGGCAAAAAATGGCCTGCTCATTGAGCAGCCAAATCTTCCGGGGCTGAAGTGGTTAAAGTAGAACTTCAGGCAAAACTTTGCTTTTCGTTTTGGATAGAGTAAGGGAGGGTTTTAACTCATAGCCAAAACAGGAAGTGAGAGGAAATCCATGCAAATTAAGGGAATCCCTTAGGATCCCTCTGGTCACCAGTCAACTAGTGTCCCCATTGGAAGATTTCCCCTCTATTTGGGATTTTCTTTTACTTTCACTTTGAATGATAATGGTAAATAGGACAAATAGAGAGGATGAATCTCCCCAATGGGGGGGTTACAGACAGCAATATAAACTGACAGGTGTTCTTATCCATCTCCACTCTTTTCAAAATGAAGAGAAAAGTTTTGCCTTTAGGCCCCTTTCACACTTATACGACTTCAAAGTCGCACGATTTTGCCGCGATTTGGGAGCAGTACTACTTTGTACGACTTTGCCAAAGGGGGAACTCCACGGCAAGTTTTAAATAAAAAACTGGCGTGGGTTCTCCCCCAGGGGCATACCAGGCCCTTAGGTCTGGTATGGATTGTAAGGGGAACCCTCCTACGCCGAAAAATCGGCGTGGGGGTCCCCCCAAAATCCATATCAGACCCTTATCCGAGCACGCAGCCCGGCCAGTCAGGAATGGGGGTGGGGACGAGCGAGCGCCCCCCCCCCCCCTCCTGGACCATACCAGGCCGCATGCCCTCAACATGGGGTGTGGATGCTTTGGGGCATGGGGGGCACCCTGCGGCCCCCCCACCCCAAAGCACCTTGTCCCCATGTTGATGAGGACAAGGGCCTCTTCCCGACAACCCTGGCCGTTGGTTGTCGGGGTCTGCGGGCGGGGGGCTTATCGGAATCCGGGAGCCCCCTTTAATAAGGGGGCCCGATCCCGGCCCCCCACCCTATTTGAATGAGTATGGGGTACATGGTACCCCTACCCATTCACCTAGGGAAAAAAAGTGTCAATAAAAAACACAGTACACAGGTTTTTAAAGTAATTTATTAGGCAGCTCCGGGGTCTTCTTCCGACTTCGGGGGTCCTCTTCCGACCTCGGGGGTCACTCCGGCATCTCCTCCCGGTGTCCTGATCTTCTGCCGACTCCTCCGCTATCTTCTGCAGCTCAATTGCTAGGGGTGACCCCGACTTCTGCCTTCTTCTTTTCTTCCAGAGATGTTGACACGACGCTCTCTCCAGCTGGAATGGTCTCTGAACGCTCCGCAATGGACTTATATAGGCAGTGACCCCGCCCCCTTATGAGGTCACCGTCCCGGGGCATACTGGGACTGTGCCGTCATAAGGGGGCGTGGTGGGGCATGCGGCCTGGTACGGTCGGGGGGGGGCTCGCTCGTCCCCACCCCCATTCGTGACCGGCCGGGCTGCGTGCTCGGATAAGGGTCTGGTATGGATCTTGGGGGGGACCCCACGCCGATTTTTCGGCGTAGGGGGTTCCCCTTAGATCCATACCAGACCTGAGGGCCTGGTATGCCCCTGGGGGGGAACCCCACCCCGGTTTTTTCATTTAAAACTTGGCGCGGCGTTCCCCCCCTCAGGATTCATACCAGACAGCTGTCAGCACTGCCTGTCGCTCATCGGGAAAGAAAAAAAAAAGTTTTCCTTTCCCGATCAGCGAGCCAGGCTTGTGCTTACAAAGTTGTACTGAAATCGTGTCTATATTATTCAGGCACGATTTGCATGCTACTTGAGGGTTTAACATTGAGGTCTATGGAGTACAACTCGCATAGAAGTTGGACCAAAGTAGTGCAGGGACTACTTTCAAGTCGGCACGACTTAAAGTCGTGCCAATATGAATGGTAGTCTTTGAAAATCATGGAGAATGACTTGTCATACGATTTTGCAGTACAAAATCGTGGGACAAGTCATATAAGTGTGAAAGGGGCCTGAGTTGTACTTTAAGCCATAATGTGCTGGTTATGTTCTGTTACAAATGTGATTGCCATCCCAACTATGTGCTCATCACCATAGTGCGATGTTAACACAAAATAGAGTACACTGTTTTATGTTTTAGAGGTCAGTATACGAGTTTAACTACATTCCTTACCACTGTGTAAAGTGGACGTCAAATAATTTTAACTGATTATATGTACAATTTCTTGACATTTTATGCCCAGTCCTCTGGGGGACTATCTGAAAGCAAACAAAGCCAGCATTTACTTGTAAGTAGTACCTGGCGCATACATGTTGGAATGTTTTTTGCTGCTTTCTCTGTATTACCCGGCCATAGATGGTTTGAATCTCGGGCAGTTCAGCAGGGACAGGCTGAGATTTGAACTTTGTATGGGCAGGCTGAATGTATCTAAGTTGATCGATCGATCACCTTTGGTACAACCACTCTATCAGATTTTACATGCTTTCAGCCCAGGTTCACACTGACAGTGGGAATGAAATCGCGTGCGTTCAGCTGAACTTCATTCATTCATTCCCGCATATTAGTCCCGACTTCGGGCGATTTCAGAGACATCTGTGCAGGTTTCTGAAATCGCACCACCAACTCGCCAAAAGTAGTACAGAAACAAGAATCGATGAGGTGCCGCAAATCCGGCGTTGCACCGGTTTGGACGGTGCCATTGCCAGCAATTACCGCTGATTTGGCATGCGATTTGACATGTCAAATCACATGCCAAATCGCTCCAATGTGAACCAGGGCTCATAGCCACTAGCAGTAATCACTATGTTCTCCCTGCTCCCTGTGTTCTCCCTGCAGGGACGGCTTCCCCCCGTGCCCTGCTAGGAAAACACGTGCCCCCACGGGAGGGATTCCCCCATCAACACTGGCTGTGTTTGCAGGAAATAAAATCACTCTGTCTATAGCTGGCTTGAGCCTAGCCATATGCGTATAGATTTCTCTTGAATCGGGAAAATGCTGTGTTAAGATCGTGAGGGGGATTGAATCAGGATCAATTTTTTTTTTTTATTGATTAATCGTGCAGCTCTAATAGAAAGGTATCGGATTCCTTCATCCACCCTAAACAACTATTGTATTCCGACAGCTGGCACCCATGGCTGTCAGAGAACCTGAACAGTGACTACATCAGATTAGATGCAGCCAGTGTTCGTCCTACAATTTTCCACTTGGCTCTTCCTTCAAAAGTCAATTGAAAAGTCTACGTTTGTCGAGCCAGGTGATGCCGATAGGACCACCCACGACTTGAATTTTGATTATGGTGAAATATCTCCAGTGGGGTCACTGACATGGATAAAAACCTGACAGCTGGGACGGTAGAGCTGTAGACCGTAGAGCAGGCAATAGGATTTTTGGTGGCAGTGAATTTGCAGGCTATAAAGATTTAGGTGCTCCTTGAATGCCTGAAGATTCCCCCTAAATGTCTGTTTGCTGATTTCCCCTCTGGTGACTGAAAATGGATATGATGTGTATTACCTCACTTATGGGTTTGGCTGCCATTTCCCCTGCCTGGTGTGGCAGGGGAAGAATTTAATATAAGCAAGGTCAGTGCTTCGTTGGAAAGCAGTGGGTGTAAAGAAGCGCTAGGTCTCCAGTATTAAAAAACGTTTTATTAAGAGTAAAGATGATCAGATAAGGCCAATGCGTTTCGGGGGACAAAGGACTCCCCCTTCCTCAGGGCTGCTGCTGAATGCTATTGGGAAAGGATTCTGATTAGGTCTGTCTGTGATGTATAGATCGGACTTATTGTCCGAGTGCCAGCTGTAGTTTCAAAGGAAAGTTTCACTGGAAAGCAGGTAAGACATCAGGGGTCTAGTAGACCCCTGACGTCTCCATAAAGAGGACTTGTCACAGTGAAACGCTATTACATAGGGGGCTATACTGCTTATGATTAGTAATATAAAGTTAATTGTAAAAAACAAATAAAACTTAAAAAAATTCTTCCCACCCCATGTACAAACTTTAAGAATATAAACATGTGGGGGGTGCACCTATGTATGAAAGCAACAATTGAACTACACATGTATATTGCCTTGAACGTCAGAATGAGAGCAATCCCTCTGGGCCATTGTTCACGGTTAGCTCTAAACGAATAGCCTGTAAAGGTTTTCAAAGCAATACCTATGGACAGTTTTGGGTACCAGAGTTTGTTGCCTTTTTTATGGGAATGTGCAGTTTTAAGGTTTCAAAAGCTGGATTTACTCAAAGCAACCTCACCTTTTTTTATTTTACACAAAAAAATGTGTGTTTATATGCACTAAAATTAACTTTAGTATATTTTTTTTTACAGTTAATAAATGTGCGCTAATATCAGGTGACATAAAAAAATTGGAACTACCACCATTTTATTCTCCAGGGTTTTTGCTTTTGGGAAATATATTGTTTGGGGGGTTTAACCTTCTAGCCTAAAATGTGGATGTCTCTGATAAAAGTGGTAAATAAGGTAACACTACCTTTGACCCATGGCTATAAATGCGACACATTTCTATTTTCTGCTGCCTTTCTGCTCTTCTCATTTATTTTTGTTGGAGTTCTGTAAAGTAGATTCCTTATTTATATTCTGGAGACAGTAACGTGTCCATTTACTAAAGAGTCATTACATTGTAATGTGGATGCAAACTGAAATTCCTTCTCTGATTAATAAATAAGATATTTAATTATATTGTTTTTGTCAGAATACCGCGCCCTTTTACAAGTACCATTAGTAGTAATCATATTTGTGACCTGCTGAGCAGGTTATCTAGTAATCATCTTATATGGTATATTTCCTCACTGCTAGAGCTAGGAAGCCACCAGGAAATGATACACAATTCTCTTCAGAGATTTGATCAGTCCCTTCGTTGATGGCCATATGCGGATTGTGCTTTGGTTCAGAGTTCTCCTTTAAGTGATCCCTGTGTGAGGCTGCTGTGGCTCTGCCCTGAATCGTATTATCCCTGGCTGTCACCGTCTTCTCCTCCACACGAGAGTCTAATAGACCAGGGAGCTGCCTTTCCTCTTAGCTGGAATGAGAGAGTAATGAATTTGTCAGGCTGTCAGGCTGTTTCTTCCTGAGGGAGCGATCGATCCCTGGGTGATTGAACTCTGTTCTGTTGCAGTCCCGTTGTCTAGGCGAGGATCGAGGTGCCAAATATGATGCCGCTTTTCTTCAAGAAACAAAAGCAGAGCGGGGAGGCCAGAAAACGCCTGGAGTATCAAATGTGCCTGGTAAGTACTGACTTTTATATTGATGGAGTGATTTGACATGTAAAAGAACGGTCTCGCAGATGAAGCTGGTCCATTGCCAGGAGGTGATCTCATCTTAATGTTGTGTGAGCTCATATCACAGCAGACAGTGCAGGACAGTACTATATGGTGTAAAATATATTGTGGTTGTTTGCTTTATGATCCTAATAGCCACTACATCCACCACTTATATGAAAGAGCCTAATTTCCTCCATAAATGACTTTAAAGTAAGTTTGTGGGTTTCCCATTCCACGCAAATCAACAATCTCAGTTGATATCTCTGCCCTAGGCTGTAGACACTTACCATACCCATGTTTCCCATTCACCCCTTGAAGTGCTTTGAAATATTCAGTACTTCCTGGTATGTGTCTGTGGGGGGAGCATATTAATATATCCTCTTCCTCCCCAATGCAGCATTGGGTGCCTGAGCAGCCAGTCCCCAGACCCGAGTGCTGTTATATGTAATTAGGGTCCAACTTGAAGCTTTATTTTTACGCTCTAGCATGCAAGGTAAGAATCAGATGTGAAGTAGTCAGAGGATTCTTTAAAAGTCATCCATATTCTTGAATCTTTTAAAAGAGAGCACTAGTTTTTATTTTTTATAGTTTTCAATGAAAGAAATCAGCTACAGGGCCTTGAAAAAGTATTCATACCCCTTGACATTTTCCACTTTTTATCATGTTACAACCAAACACGTAAATGTATTTTATTGGGATTTTATGTGATAGACCAACACAAAGTGGCACATAATTGTGAAGTGGAAGGAAAATAATAAATGGTTTTCAAACTTTTTTACAAATAAATATGTGGAAAGTATGGTGTGCATTTGTATTCATCCTCCCTGAGTCAATACTTTTGTAGAACCACCTTTCACTGCAATTTCAGCTGCAAGTCTTTTTGGGTATGTATCTACCAGGTTTGCACATCTAGAGAGTGAAATGTGTGCCCATTCTTCTTTGCAAAATACCTCAAGCTCTGTCAGACTGGATGGAGATCGTTTGTGAACAGCAATTTTCAAGTCTTGCCACAGATTCTCAATTGGATTTAGGTCTTGGCTTTGACTGGGTCTTTCTAACACATGAATATGCTTTGATCTAAACCATTCCATTATAGCTCTGGCTGTATGTTTAGAGTCCTTGTCCTGCTGGAAGGTAAACCTCCGCTTCAGTCTCAAGTCTTTTGCAGACTCTAATGCCCCGTACACACGGTCGGACATTGATCGGACATTCCGACAACAAAATCCTAGGATTTTTTCCGACGGATGTTGGCTCAAACTTGTCTTGCATACACACAGTCACACAAAGTTGTCGGAAAATCCGATCGTTCTGAACACGGTGACGTAAAACACGTACGTCAGGACTATAAACAGGGCAGTAGCCAAGAGCTTTCATCTCTTTATTTATTCTGGGCACTTTGTGCGTCGGATTGTGTACACACGATCGGAAATTCCAACAACGGATTTTGTTGTCGGAAAATTTTATAGCCTGCTCTCAAACTTTGTGAGTCGGAAAATCCGATGGAAAATGTGTGATGGAGCCTACATACGGTCAGAATTTCCAACAACAAGGTCCTATCACACATTTTCTGTCGGAAAATCCGACCGTGTGTACGGGGCATAACAGGTTTTCTTCTAATGCCGCGTACACACGAGCGGACTTCTCGTCGGACTGAATCCCGAAGGACTTTTTGACGGAATTCTGATGAAACGGACTTGCCTACACACGATCCCACCAAAGTCTGATCGCTTCGAACGTGATGACGTACAACTGGGCTAGAAAAGGAAGTTCAATAGCCAGTACCCAATAGCTGCCCTTGCGTCGTTTTCGGTCCGTCGGACTAGCATACAGAGGAACGTTTTTTTTGATAGGAATCGAGTCCGTCGGAAAGATTTGAAACATGTTCTATTTCTAAGGTCCGTCAGATTTTTCGACAGAAAAGGTCCGATGAAGCCCACACACGATTGGAATGTCTGACTGATTAGTTCCGTCGGACCTTTTCTGCCGGAAAGTCCGGTCGTGTGTACGCGGCATAAGATTGCCCTGTAGTTGGCTCCATCCATCTTCCCATCAACTCTGACCAGCTTCCCTGTCACTGATGAAGAAAAGCATCCCCACAACATGATGATGCCACCACCATGTTTCACAGTGGGGATGGTGTGTTCAGGGTGATGTGCAGTGCTAGTTTTTCACCACACATAGCGTTTTGTTTTTAGGCCAAAAAGTTCAATTTTGGTCTCATCTGACCAGAGCACCTTCTTCCACATTTTTACTGTGTCCCCCACATGGCTTACTGCAAATCGGACTTCTTATGACTCTTTCAACAATGACTTTCTCCTTGCCACTCTTCCATGAAGGCCAGATTTGTGTAGTGCACGACTAATAGTTGTCCTGTGGACAGATTCTCCCACCTGAGCTGTGGATCTCTGCAGCTTTTCCAGCGTTACCATGAGCCTCTTGGTTGCTTCTCTAAATAATGCTCTCTTTGCCCGGACTGTCAGTTTAGGTGGACGGCCATGTCTTGGTAGGTTTGCAATTGTGCCATACTCTTTCCGTTTTTGGATGATGAATTGAAGAGTGCTCCGTGAGATGTTCAAAGCTTGGGATATTTTTTTTATAACCTAACCCTGCTTTAAACTTCTCCACAACTTTATCCCTGACCTGTCTGGTGTGCTTCTTGTTCTATATGATGCTGTTTGTTCATTAAGGTTCTCTAACAAACCTCTGAGGGCTTCACAGAACAGCTGTATTTATTCTGAGATTAAATTCACACAGGTGGACTCTATTTACTAATTAGGTGATTTCTGAAGGCAACTGGTTCCACTAGATTTTAGTTAGGGATATCAGAGTAAAGGGGGTTGAATACAAATGCACACCACACTTTTTACATATTTATTTGTAAAAAAGTTTGAAAACCATTTATCATTTTTCTTCCACTTCACAATTATGTTCCACTTTGTGTTGTTCTATCACTTAAAATGAAATACATTTTTGGCTGTAACGTGACAAAATGTGGAACATTTCAAGGGGTATGACTACTTTTTTCAAGGTACTGAAATTTTGGACCACTCTTCTTTTGCCAACTGCTCCAGGTCTCTCAGATTGGAAGGGTTCCTTTTCCCAACTGCTGTTTTGAGATCTCTCCACAGGTGCTCAATGGTGTTTATATCTGGACTCAATGCTAGCCAGTTCAGTACTCTCCAGCGCTTTGTCTTAAACCATTTCTGGGTGCTTTTTTGTCATCTGCTTTGGGTCTTTGTCTTGCTGTAAGACCTATGACCTCTGATGGGGACCCAACTTTCTGACACTGGGCCCTACATTGCACCACAGAATTCTTCTTTTTTTTTTTTTTTTTTTTTCAGGAAAGAGTTTTATTGGGATGTTACACAAACTTACTCAAATACAGTACAATCAAGGTACGAAGACATATTTTTTGTTTTTGCTAGTAGCAAAACAGACCGCATTTGCATTATACAGAAGAAAAACATATGAGTTGCCCCATCACTAGTCAAAGATCACGCTTAGTGCCTTATCTAGTCTTGGTTATCAGGACCATATTTGTGAGGGGAGAAGAAACTTTGTGTTTGTGTATTCCCTTTTACCTTCGCATCTCAGAACTCTTTGGTAGTCTTCAGATTTCATAATGCCAGGCACACGGTCAAGACATCCAGTGCCTGAAGCAACCCCAAAACATCAGTGAACCTGCACCATGTTTGACTGTATTCTTTTATTTAAAGGCCTCATTTATTTTTCTGAAAACAGTAGAATGATGGGCTAGACCAAAAAGATGTCATTTTGTTTTAACTGTCAACTGCACATTCTACCAAAATGATTTTGGCTTCCTTAGGTAAGTTTTGGCAAACTCTAGTCTGGCTTTTTTATGTTTCTGTGTCAGCAGTGGGGTCCTCCTGGGTCTCCTACAATAGTGTTCCTTTTAATTCAGATGGTGACGTATAGTGCAAGCTGACACAGTTGTACCCTGTGCCTGAAAGTCAGCTTGAATTTGTCTGGAAGTTGATCTAGGTTTCTTTATCCACCATTTGAACAATCCTTCGTTGCAATCTTTGATCAATTTTTCGCTTTTGTCCATGTCCAGGGAGATTAGCTACAGTGCCATGGGCTGTAAACTTCTTGACAATGGACACAGGAACATTAAGATCTCTGCAGATGGACTTGTAACCTTGCGAATGTCCATGCTTTGCCGCAGTTTTTGTTCTTAAATCCTCAGACAATTCTTTGCTGCTCTTCATCTTCTCCATGCTCCGTGTGGCACACAGAGACACACAACAGAAAGGTGGAGCGGTGGGCATCTTGGTACACCCGGGAGATTTGTGGGTATTACAGTGTGAAGATTGTGAACATTACAGTGTGGATATAACATTGTGGATATAACATTGTGGATATAACATTGTGGATATAACATTGTGGATATAACATTGTGGATATTACAGTGTGGATATTGTGGATATTACATTGTGGATATTACAGTGTGGATATTACATTGTGGATATTATAGTGTGGATATTACAGTGTGGATATTGTGAACATTACAGTGTGGATATTGTGGATATTACAGTGGGGGAGATTGGGGATATTACAGTGGGGGAGATGACGTGAATATTACAGTGTGGAGATTGTGGATATTACAGTAAGGGTAATGTTTATTTGTCTTGTCGTTTTTTTTTTTTTTTTTTTTTTGCTGATCCGAAAATGATCCGATCCGTGATCTCTGATCCGAGGTACGATCCGAACCATGAGTTTTTTGATCCATTGCACCCCTAGTGTTCGCCCGTTCGCAGAACAGCAAACTTTATGGGGCGTTCGTGGCAAATTCGAGTGCCGCGGAATGCCCCATAATGTACTGCTAGATCACAGTGCATTGCTGTATGATGATTGGCCAAAGCATGCACCTGACCTGCATGCTTTGGCCAATCACAGCGCTCTCTGCTAAGAGCGCCATAATTGGCCAAAGGCAGGGTGCCTTTAGCCAATCATGGCTCAGGGGGACTAAGTCTACGCCGCACACACACAAGGCTGCTCACACGGCAGCCCCGTGTAGTGTTGTTGGTGTGGACAGAGATAGCTTGATTCAGATTAAGCAGGCAGGTTATTCAGTTAGTGCCAGTGTATTTGAGATACACACACACACACACACACACACACACACACACACACACACACACACACATATAATTTATTAGGGTTGCGGAAAGTAATGATTAATTCCCAGATTAATCGTTAATTTTTTTTAGCGATCAAAATTCTTTTGATCGGTACTCACCTCTCCACCGGCTTCAGGGAGTTCCGTCGGAAATCCAGTGACTCCTCCCTCCTTCCCCAAGTGCCTCCGTCTGCTAACGAAGGGAAGGGGGGAGGAGTCCGGTGACGTCAGCGGACGGCCTGGACAGTGATGGTAAATATGGATGTGGATAACTGGAATCATTCAGTGAGCTAAGTGTAGGCAAATTTGATAACCTCTGTTTTTAACATTGTTGTCCTTAGAGGCTGATAAGCTATGATATTTTTTCCGTGTCCTAAGCAGTTTTGTGCAGACAATTCTTTGTGTACCGGCAACATCTGTTCCGTGCGAAAGACTGTTCAGTTCTTCAGGGTATATCGTCAATAAAATGCGATCATGTCTGCTTCCAGAAAATGTAAACACTCTGGTATGTCTGCGTGACTGGTTATAGTGATGCCTACTTGCATACAATAAAGTGACTGACAGTCAGTATACTAGATACGTTTTATAATTAAAGTTAAACGAACTTTCTACATTTTTCTTAAAGTTTAATAAAAAAAATTACTCATGTCAGTGCTACAGTTTGAATTTAAAATGCATTTGTGTGAACTGTGAAGTTAAGTCATGCATTGTGGAAACTAACTAGTGTCGGGTGATTGTATCTAATGTATACCACATTTACCACTGACTAATGCAGAGTTGCAATGCAAGGAGATCACCTAAAAATAGTTGGATCTGTATGTGCGTTATAATTAATCGAAATTAGTCGATTAAAAAAAAATTGATTAATCGAACACGAAAATTTTAATCAGTAACAGCCCTAATTATATATATATATATATATATATATATATTTACAAAATTGAGTACACCCCTCACAATTTTGTAAATATTGTATTCTATCTTTTGATATGACAACACTGAAGAAATGACACTTTGTTACAATGTAAAGTAGTGAATGTACAGCTTGTGTAACAGTGTGTAAATTTGCTGTCCCCTCAAAATAACTCAACATACAGCCATTAATGTCTAAACCGCTGGCAACAAAAGTGAGTACACCCCTAAGTGAAAATGTCCAAATTAGGCCCAATTAGCCATTTTTCCCTCCCCGGCGTCATGTGACTAGTTAGTGTTACAAGGTCTCAGGTGTGAATGGGGAGCAGGTGTGTTAAATTTGGTGCTATCACTTTCACTCTCTCATACTGGTCACTGGAAGTTCAACATGGCACCTCATGGCAAGAACTCCTCTGAGGATCTGAAAAAAAGAATTGTTGCTCTACATAAAGATGGCCTAGGCTATACGAAGATTGCCAAGACCCTGAAACTGGGCTGCAGCACATTAGCCAAGACCATACAGCGGTTTAACGGGACAGGTTCCACTCAGAACAGGCCTTGCCATGGTCGACCAAAGAAGTTGAGTGCACGTGCTCAGCTTCATATCCAGAGATTGCCTTTAGGGAATAGACGTGTGAGTGCTGCCAGCATTGCTGCAGAGGTTGAAGGGGTGGGGGTCAGCCTGTCAGTGCTCAGACCATACGCCGCACACTGCATCAAATTGGTCTGCATGGCTGTCGTCCCAGTAGAAAGACTCTTCTAAAGATGATACACAAGAAAGCCCGCAAACAGTTTGCTGAAAACAAGCAGAATAAGAACATGGATTACTGGAACCATGTCCTGTGGTCTGATGAGACCAAGATAAACTTATTTGGTTTAGATGGTGTCAAGTGTGTGTGGTGGCAACCAGGTCAAGCATGGTGGTGGGAGTGTCATGGTCTGGGGCTGCATGAGTGCTGCCGGCACTGGGGAGCTACAGTTCATTGAGGGAACCATGAATGCCAACATGTACTGTGAGATACTGAAGCAGAGCATGATCCCCTCCCTTCGGAGACTGGGCCGCAGGGCAGTATTCCAACATAATGACCCCATACACACCTCCATCTGTGGGGCATCCTCAAACAGAAGGTGGAGGAGTGCAAGGTCTTTAACATTCACCAGCTCCGTGTTGTCGTCATGGAAGAGTGCTGGAAAATAATGGTGGCCACCCAAATTATTGACACTTTGGGCCCAATTTGGACATTTTCACTTAGGGGTGTATTCACTTTTGTTGCCAACGGTTTAGACATTAAATTATATATATATATATATATATATATATATATATATATATATATATATATATATATATATATATATATATATATATATATAGTCAGTCTAGTGTGTGTGTGTGTGTGTGTGTGTGTATGTGTATATATATATATATATATATATATATATATATATAATATATATTTTTGCATCCAGTGTAGCCTATATCTACAATGCATTCCGTGGTGTATAATACACTTCAGGCGGTGTACGCAGTTTCCACTACACTTCTGGTGGTGTACACAATACAGTGCAGCCGTAGTACAGTTGGTAATACAGTGCAGGCGGTGTACACAGTATCTAATACAGTGTGTACAGTTTCTACTACACTTCTGGTGGTGTACACAGTATCTAATACAGTGTAGTGTGGTGTTGCAAAACAAAACATACATCGTGTCCGGAAGACCACCAAGGAGAGGTAGACGCTCACAGGCCACTAAAAGAGGGCAAGCAGCCTCTGTGTCTACAGTCAACAGTGCTGGTTGTGGACATGGTGCATCCTCTGCAAGTGGCCTTGGGGCAAGCTTGTCCTTATTTTTTTTTTCTGCTGCTGGCCATGTTATTGAGCCAGAACATGCAGAAGAGTTGGTGGAGTGGATAACAAAGCCGTCCTCATCCTCCTCATCCTCTGTCACCCAGGCTCAGAGTAGTTTGCCTTCCAACGCAGCTGCCAAAGTGGCCTATTCCATCGGCTCCTTGTCCACAGTCACTCCTTCCGTAGCCCAACCATCATGCACGGAGGAGTCCTCAGAATTATTCGACCACAGTGTCGGGTACATGCTGCTGGAGGATGCGCAGCGATTTGAAGGCTCCGATGTTGGTTCCCAGGTTGAGGAAGGGAGTAACGTGAGCCTAGAGAGAGGGGGTGCCCAAGAAGGACAAGAAACTGGCAGTCATGTTCCTCCAGCTGTTGCATACTGACAAGTTTGCTCCAGTGATGAGGAGGGAGGGGGGTGATGAGGTCACTGACTGTACTTGGGTGCCTGGGAGAGGAGGAGGCACAGCTCCAACGAGGCAGGATGTCCTCTAGGAGGTAGCTTAAGGGCAGCCACCCTATTGCATCACACTGCAGAGCTCCAGGGGTGCAGGGCGCTGCTGACTCCCCGCTGACTTTTAAAAGTTCTTTGGTGTGGGCCTTTTTCGACACGTGTGCAGCAGATCGCACCATTGATGTTTGCAACCTATGTCTGAAGCGAATCAAGCATGGCCAGAACAGCAGCTGCTTGGGCACCACATGCTTGACCAGACATATGACGACCTGCCATGCAGTCCATTGGCAACAGCATTTGAAAGACCCACATCAAAGAAAAAGGCGGACTTCTCCTTGCTCCTCATCTGGGATCTCCAACCCTACTATACCTCCAGTCCTCTCAAAAACCTGCACTGAGAGGAATGAAGGTATAGCAATAGGTGTCCCAAGTACTTGCAGCCAATTTGCTAGCAGTACACCACCATCTGATTTTAGCAGGCAAAGTTCCCTACCCCAGTTGCTGAACCGTAAAAAAAAATTTAGTCACAGCCATCCACATGCTCAACATCTAAATGCTAGCTTGGCCGAATTGCTAGCACTGCAACTGCTGCCTTTTCAGCTGGTAGACTCTGCCCCCTTTCGTGAATTTGTGGAATGTGCTATACCTCAGTGGCACGCCATTTCTTTTCAGGGAAGGCCATTCCGGCTCTCTACCGGCATGTGGAAAGCAATGTTTTGTTTTGCGTTGGACAGGGTGGTCAGCAGTAAGGTGCATATTACCACTGACTCATGGTCCAGCGGGCATGGGCAGGGACATTGCCTTTCCTTTACAGCGCACTGGGTAACTCTGCTGGCAGCTGGGAAGGATGCAAGGCAGGGTTCAGTGTTGTTGGAGCTTGTTCCGCCACCATGCCTCCAAAATGCTAGTGGTGATTCTGCCACAGCTCTCTCCTCCATCCCCTCCTCCTCTTCTTCCTCCTCTATGGCCTCTTCTGCAGATTTGTCCTCTGAACCAGCGGTGCTCCATAAGCGTTCAAGGGGCTACGCTAGCAGTCAGGCTAAAAGATGCCATGCGGTGCTTGAGTTGGTCTGCTTAGGGGACAGGAGCCACACTGGGGCAGAGTTTCTGTCAGCTCTGCAGGGGCAGGCTCAGAGGTGGATGACGCCACGCCAGCTTCAGCCAGGAATAGTTGTATGCAACAATGGCACCAACTTTCTCTCCGCCATCCGACAGGGACACTTGACCCATGTTCCATGTTTGACACACGTCTTGAATTTGGTGGTGCAGCGGTTCTTGAGCAGGTATCTAGGCTTACAGGATCTCCTGAGGCAGGCCAGAAAAGTCTGTGGTGATTTCTGCCGGTCATACAATGCCAGTGCTCGGCTGGCTGACATGCAAAGGGAATGCAACCTGCCTACCAACCGCCTCCTTTGTGACATGCCCACCAGGTGGAACTCAACGTTGGCAATGCTGCAGCGGCTACACACACAAAAGAGGGTCATCAATGATTACCTGTGCGAGTATGGCACCAGGACAGGGTCAGGAGAGCATGGCTTCTTTTCGCCCACATCAGTGACTACTGATCAAGGATGCATGCACTGTCCTGTCACCATTTGAGGAGGCCACAAGGATGGTGAGCAGCGACAATGCATGCATCAGTGACACTGTCCCTCTAGTCTTCCTGCTGGAGCACATGGTTCGTGGAATCAAAACTACAACCATGGATGGAGTGTACCTGTGAAGGGTAAGCATCTGGGAAGACGCTGAGACCTTGGCTGTGTACATAAAGGCCTGGGCTGGGTATTAAGCCAGAAGCGAGTGTGATCTGCTATAATAGGAGATCAACAGGAGTCGGTAAGCAGCAGTGTGTGTGGAGGTGGAAGACTCATCTTTTTCTCATCGCTATTCCCGTGTGTATTGTGTGCTGATTTCACATTGGAGATCTACTATCAATAGCATGGACTGCTTATAGTGTGCAGATAGATCAATTTTTATTCATGATTTTCACTTCATAAGGGTTGAATAGGATTAACTTGTTGCACAGTTTTTCTTTTATGGAAAATATAGCGCGACTTGATATTGGAAAAAGACTATAAGGCTTAACTGTAGGTAAAATGAGTATCGCCTGAATATACACCGTTTAAGAGATATTCACCCTGCATACAGCCGCTGATGCCAGCGGCGCATGCACTCTAAAGGTCTGGCGTATCATGCATGTGCGGGAGTGACATCATCACGGCTCCAGCCACTCAGTGCCGGAGCCTGCAAACCTGGAAGAAATGCCAGGGGAACATGTCAGCCCCCTCAGGAGGGACAGGGCACCGCTGCGGGGGGCTTCGTTCTAAAGTAAGTATTTCATAATGTGCTGTATGCAATGCATACCAGCACATTATGCCATTGTCTTACAGGTTCATTTTTATTTTTTTTTTCAATGATTTACTACCGCTTTAATGATGTTAAACAACCACTGTAAACCTGGTAGTCAGACCATGGGAAGCTGGGGTAGCTTTCTCTTCAAAAGATGTATAATAAATAAATAAAAATTTAAATTTAGTAGTACGTGGGCACTATTGATTAAATTGCAGTTCAAATGTTAATGACAGGTTTGCTTTAGATATTTCTTATAGATATAAAGGCTATTGGCTTAAAAGTAAACAGAAGTACATCTAGATTGTTGGAATTCTTGGTGACAGCTGTCAAAGGCTTTATTTTTCAGAATTTTTAAAGGAGTGAAAGCAAAATTGCACATATTCTTAAAGAACATTAATCTAGGTCATTTATTTATTTATTTTTTCTCTTTTTTTTTTAATTCTTTATTGCACAACTTAGAGGATACAATTAGAGAGCACCAATCTAGGTAATTACTTTTATAATGGCAAATCTGTTTATGACCTACTAACAATTCTGTTTCTCAAGCATAGATGATAGCTAATATGTAAATTAGCTGCCTGACAGCAGGATAAAACTGGTGACACACAGCTTCCTTCATCCACACAAACCAAGTGGATGGAGGAGTCTTCTACACTGGGACATTGAATTTTGACCGTGGCATCCACCACTGAAATAATACACCGATCAGTGGCTGCAGGTGACTGGTTGCAAGATTATCCAACATGTCCCTTCAACAGAAATCAATGGATTTTTGGCAAATGGGCATGGCCACTCACTGATCGAAATATTGCCAGTCCTTGCTGAACCAACTGAACTTTGATTAGTATATGGCTGGCTTAAAGTGGAAGTCCACCCTAACACTTCAATTCTCACCCTGCAATCATTAATGTGAGCTAAGTTCAGCCTTAGATCTCAAAATGAAAAAATCCCAGTTTTTCTACCTTTTTATTTTGCAGACTTCGACTTTAATTCTTTGTCTCTGCTACATCTCCACCCCCTAGAAGAAGCAGTTGCATACAGCTCTTCATTTCTAAAATTCTTTCAGATGTGCTATGAAATTACTTATGACCATCAAAACCTAATAGATACCCATTGTTCATTCTGGGAATTTGCTGAAGGTTGTTGGGAACACAGCAAGCATTATTTGTACTAGTAATTGATATCTTCACTGTAAAGAAGGTCAATATTGCTCAGTTTGCCTTGACGATAAGAACTTATGCCTTTTTCTTGCAGGCCAAGGAGGCTGGAGCAGATGACATCTTGGACATCTCAAAATGTGATTTATCAGAGGTAAGTCATGGGAGTTTATATACAATACAATGTCTGTGTATATATATTACTTAGGAATTCGCTCAGTAGTGGGTTGTGCAGGACTCCCTGGATAAGGCACAGCAAGTCGGCAGGATCTTGGTGAAACACAAGCGTGATTTATTTTCAAAGTCTGTTTTCATAAAGTGCAGGTATCAAAATAGCAAAACAAATACAGAAAATAACCCCTTGCCACATTGGGCAACTAACTACAAACACAGGAAAAGCCTACTGCTGACCAGACACTTGGCTTACACACAGAATAGATGAGAGTCTATAGTCACACAGACTTAATTTCACCATACAAGCAAATGGCTGCTCCCCAGTTTGTCCTGCACAAAGATCTGGTTCCAGGGTGGAGCACCCTCCTTAAGCAGCCTGGGAGTTTTATAGAGCCCAGAATACTCAACCTGCTCCAGCTGAGTTCGCTAAAGTGATTGTAAAGGTTTGCGTTTTTTTTTTCAATAACGAACATATCATAATTACCTCCACTGAGCAGTTCATTTTGCACAGAGTGGCCCCGAACACCGACTTCTGGGGTCCCTTGGCTCTCGTGGCTCCTCCTCTTATCAGATAACCCCCTAGGAGAAGCGCTCTCCCAGTGGGTTACCTTGTGGGCGCGCTCCCGAGTCCAGCATTTGCGTCCATAGACAGGAATGCCGGACTCGGCCCCGCCCCCCTGGCGCCCGCGTCATTGGATTTCATTGACAGCAGCTGGAGCCAATGGCTGTGCTGCTATCAATCTATCCAATCAAGAGCCGAGAACCCCGGGCAAAGGAAGAGCGCATCTCCGCCAAGTGAATCCAGGGCTCAGGTAAGTAAAATGGGGGGGGGCTGGGGGACCGGTAACTGCCAGGTGTTTTTTCACCTTAATGCTAAGGATGCAATAAGGTGAAAAAACTCAAGGGTTTACAACCCCTTTAACCTCTCAGTGAGCCCAACAGGTTCACTACACAGCACAAAAAGGAAAAACAGTTTGTAAACATCATGAATCTGGGACAAATGTATCGCACAACCCATAGTTGTTCCTGGCTTCCTGTCACAATAAATATAGCTCAAAATAAGCTCAAAAATATATATACCGCAAAACAAAAAAGTATTTTTGTTAGGTCCAATTTTATATTGGCGAAAGCAATTGATCAATTTTATAGGTTGGTTAAATGGTGGTAGGAATACATGCTAGGACATTATCGGGGGTAAGAGGTAATAAAAAAAGGATAAGTGTTGATTCCTAAAATATGACCAGAATTTGGGGCCAGTAGAAAGGGGATAAGAAGTGAGCCCAGGTACGGGACATTTCTAGAGCTTAAAGTGACATTAAAGTGGAGTTACAACCACATATATCAATTTTTTTTTAAAACCATCTGTTACAATCATAGCATGCTAATTTTGCATTCATTAGGCTGATAAATTGCAGCGCTTTTGTTCCTATTTTATTAAAAACTAACCTTGTATTCCTTCTACTTGGGCATTCTCATCTTGCTTGCTTTTTTTTTTTTTTTATAGAACAGACATGACTCTCATTGCTGCTTTTTAAAAAAGAAAAAAAAATCCTTCTCTAGGTATACTTTTAAACACACTCCCTGTTCTATTCTATTCTATTCTATTCTATTCTTGCTCTGTTCTAGAATTGTACTTGTTGCGTTCTGAGGGCTGAGCACACACAGGTAGTGTAACAGGAATACACAAAGCAAAAGCTCTTCTACGCCTCCTCTTCCACAGCAGTGGTTGACATTGACTCTTTGTCCCTGTCATGGTGCCTGTGTGTGCGTCGCTCTTGACACTACACATGCAGTTTTAGTACAGAGCGGGAGCCCACGTGGAGGGGACTCCTGTGGTACTCTATAGGTCCCAGCGGCATGGGGGAACATAGAAAGGGGAGTGTGTCAGTGCTGCCAGGGGACACTTTCAAAAGTAAATCCAGACGAAGAATTTTTAGTTTTTTAAAAACACTGCAAATACAGTTTATAGTTATAGTATTATCAGTTATATGGAAAATGCACTTTTATTGTCACTTTAATGCAACAGTAATATTGCCCCAAAACAATCTTGATTGCAGATCCCTGCAAAAAAGAGGTATAATAATTACCTTTCCAGTGGCCCATGTCTCCTGTCTTCATTTCAATCAAGCACTCTGTAGCCTCCGTTAGATTTTTCAGCATACAGCAGTCCTGGGACTTTCGGATGCCGCTGTCCCTGCCACATGGTTCTGTCCTCCAACTCCTACTTCATTACTGTTTTGAACAACAACAGTTTAGCTTTAAGAAAGAATTCTTGTGACATAACGTGGAATGTTTTTTTTTTTGTGTATTTTTATGCTTCTAAAAAGCTAGCAGGCACTTGCTATAAGGAATTTATTTGAATAACAACCGTTTAGCTTTAGGGAAGAATTTATGTATAGTTGTAAAGTGGAATGGCATTTTTTGTGTAGATTTTTTTTACTTCAGTTTCCTGATGATTTACTGTAACCAAGTGACCCCTATTTTACTTTCCTAGCAGCAAGTGATTAGCTAATGTCTGGGAGAAAAGCTTGACTCCCATGATGCTGTAAACGCCCTAGTGCACACAATTTCAATATTTAGTAATTTATTTTGATCCTTGTTTTTAAAGAAAGGTTCTTTTTTTTTTTCTTCCTTCCTTTTTTTTTTTTTTTTTTTTTTTATTCTACTGTTCTGTCCTCCCATGGGGCATAGTGAATGTAGTATTTGTCCCACATTACTAGATGCTTCCTAAGCCTAGCTATTAGGCTAGGCTGCCTCCCCCCACCCCCAATCTCCCTTTCCCCCCTCTCCCCACCCCTAATCTCCCTTCCCACTCTTGACCATCCGACAACACAGCTAGAGAGGAGACAGCCGCTTCATAATGGTCGCTTGTCTCCGTTCTGAGCACCTTCTTCAGACAAGTGGTAGCAATGGAAATCTGCAGAGGGAGAGGGGCCAGTCCAATCTCATAGCCAGGCTTGGTAAGCATCTAGAAATATAGGACAAAGTATTGTAAGTACTTCATGTACTGAAAATGAACACTAATTCTTCATTCTTTTTATTATTCTTCTTTAAACGGTAATACAGTTTAGTCAGCACTTAACATCTGTTGTCTGTTTCCAGATCCCTGATGCTGCCTTCTCTATGTGCCGAGTCCTTCAGAAGAAGGTTAGTGTTAGAACACATTCCTGGACAAAATGTGTGTTACACAAAAAGTTTTTATTACATTCATCTTCCAGACTTTGATCTCACCTTCCACCTTCAAAGCAACTAATATATATAATTACTGTGCAAAAGTTTTAGGCAGGTATAAATTAAGAATGCTTTTTGAATTAGAAGTATTACTAGTTCATTTACTTTCCATTTTATTAATTGATAAAAAATCAATATTTGGTGTGGCCAACCTTTGCCTTCAAAACAGCAATCAATTATTTAATTCTAGGTACACTTGCACACTTTTTTTTTTTAAAGAACTCGGCAGATAGGTTGTTTCAAACATTTTGGAGAACTAACCACAGATCTTTTGTGGATGTAGGTTGCCTCAGATTCTTCTGTCTCTTCATGTAATCCCAGACAGACTTGATGCTGAGACCACTTCCATGACTCATTGTTCTTCTTTACTCCGAAGATAGTTCTTAACGACATTGGCTGTATGTTTAGATTTTTTTTTCCTGCTGCAGAATACATTTGGGGCCAATCACACTCCTTCCTGATGGTATAGCATGGTGGATAAGCATCTGTCTGTATTTATCAGCATTGAGGGCATCATTCATCCTGAGAAAGTCTCAATTTGCAGGCCCACACTTGCAAGGAACTGCCACCATGCTTCACTGTTGCCTGCAGACATATATTCTGTCCAAAACCTTCCCTAGTGAAAGCTAGCATGCAGTCATGTATAGCAACAAGCTATGATGTTCTGCTCCAATGTTTGCACACAGAAACAGACAGGTTTTAATGCCTTGATAAAATTAACAAATCCTACCGCTCTGTCCAGTACATCTAACAGTTCTTTTGCCAGCATCTTTGCAAATAGTTCCTCCCTGTGAAGGAAGCCGTGTGAGTTTCAAATGTTTGGGTTTTGTACTTCATCCATACTTATGAATAGTGTTGGGCTCAGGCTTGTTCGGGATTGTAGTTCCAGCCAACCTAACCAATCCTGCCAGGAAGCCAACACTGCACATCGCCAGTCATAGGCAGTGAGGCATTTCCCGGTCTGTAGCTGCGCAGACTGGGAAATGCCTCACTGCCTATGATTGGTGGTGTGCGGTGTCTGCTTCCTGGTGGTATTGCTCAGGTCGGTTGGGACTATGATCCCGAACACGCCTGAGCCCAACACTACTGATGAAATCCTTGGTACTACACGTCAACACAACAGACGCAACAGTGCTGATACAGTACTGATTTTGTCTGTCCAACTTAATCCCCCATTTAAGATGCTCAGTTGTGACATGATAAATCTCCTCTCCATGTGTTTTGTTAGATATTGGTTTTCAAAATAAAAAAATTTGTTCTGATATGCTCTACTTCGACAAATAGAACATTTGCCAAGAGCTGATTTATTTTAAAGAAAAAATTCCCAGTAGATCTGATTTATTTATTTATTTTTTATTTTTTTCTCAACAAGAAGTGTTCAATATCTGCAGGCATATCATTGATTCACCTTCCAATTGTACAATCAGACAATGGAACTGTTGCAATTTCTTTTACTGCTTGTGGGCCTAGCATTTTGTTGACGTTTGCTGTGCATGCATTGTGTTAACTTTTCAAACAAAAAATAATATTGCTGACAGATGAGTTGTAGGCACGCATGTGTCTTCAAAAGAAAAAAATACGACAGAAAAAATGTAAAGGTGAACTAACACCAGACACTTTTTCATCAAACCCCCCTCCCTGATGTACATACCTCCAGGGGTTTTCGAGCTGTCAGGTCTGGGGAGTTGAATTCCCCTCTCTTCCTCATCACTATTGGGACAGATCAGATCATTTGATTGGTCAGCGGTGTTCCTATGATTGGTTACAATGTTCTAACTAGAGCAGCAACAGAATTCACAGATCAAGTACTGAAGCTTCCACAAGACACGCCTAGTTTTCTTGGTCTGACACATGAAGGCTTAGAGGTGAGCTGCATGCGAGTGCCAAGATCATTCTCAGTAAATGTGCATCTAGCACACAACTAGATTATCTGCTTCTGATTTCTGCTGCTTCAGACCTCAGACCAGCACAATTTCTGCTCCTGCATAATTTCAGATTACCACCAATTTAGGCTTCTTTAAACCCCAGACCAGCCCCAAACCTTGCACCTTCTGTCCTCAGATTAGCCTGAATTTCTGCTCCTTTGGCCCTCAGATCTGCCACAATGTCTGTACTTTCAGAAATGCAGGGGTTGTATACACCTGCTGCAGAGTTCAATCATGGAAGAGTGAAGGTGTTGTTCAATGTAGGCATATGTCCTGTATATTGCTTTGTGGGATCCTGGATGAGACGGCACATTAATATTAATTGCAATATTATTTAAAAGCGATCTTGCTCACAACCTTCAGATCAGAACCAAATTCTTCTCCTTCAGACTTCATCAACCTTAAATCCTTCACCTTTAGACCGGCCCCAGTGCATACATGCATTTCTGACCAGCACTAATGCATACATTCATTTCACACCGGCCCCAATGCATGCATGCACTTCAGACTGGCACTTTAGACCTCAGATAAGCCCTAAACCATACACTTTCAATCTCTAATAATCAGCCCCAAACTTCAGATAAGCTCCAGTCCATACGTTTCTGACAAAAAAATAATCCTCAAATCCTTAAGTTCCACACAGTGTACCTTGGCAGTGTACAAAACAATGAGAATAAGGATGAGGGTACTGCTGTGTAATGGTGTGTGAGCTTTCTGCCAGGTATACAGACTTCCTAAACCACTGGCATGGTTTCACTGGGAGGAGGGTGGGTCAAGCTTTGTAATTGACAGTCCAGGATGGGAGCAGCCAATGCAGTTGCGTTCCAGCCCCGGCACATGTGCCAGGGGTTGCCAATGTAAACTCTAATATTCTGAAAGACTGTGTTGTGTAACAGTTAACATCACTATACTATATAGAAAATCAATCCATTCTAATTACAGAAATTAGGATAAATAATGTAAGAATACATTGTCAAACATTGCCATTGCATCTGTGCATTATCCAGTTCTGCTGAATTCTGTCACTAGCCAGACTGAGGCTTACAACCACACTTGTTATCTGGACACGGTGAGGGGCAACCACGTACACAATGCGGGCCACATGCCTACTGCCTAGGACGCTGGTAACTGGCCCACTCAATGTCCTTTTTATGTTCCAAACAAAAATCAGTCAGTACTGTAGACTTTTGTAACAACAACTTAAAAAATAAAAAGCAACAGCCCCCTTGATCCTCTGGCCAGTTTGTTGACATTTTGGCCATTTTTATCCATTATGCACATTACCCCTCATGAACCTAGCACCTGGTTGAGAGAGACCGATCTGCAGGATGCATTTGGAGACGCTATAGAGAATAATGGCTCAGCGACTGCATCTAGGACACTTATGCTATATAGTGATTTCCAGTTTTTAGCACACACACTGCAGCACAGAAAGAGATATCACCGCTCCAGGCAGGTCAGTCGTGAACAAACCTTTCCTTTAAGCTGGAAGACACAGGTGCTGGCAATGCTTATAGCAATGAAGTATGAAAAGAGTCCTTGACAGCCGCACTCAAAAAAATTATTTTCGCCTTTTATTGAGTAAAAAATCACAAAAACACGCCACAGCAGAACAGACAAATGATCTGGCGCATTTCACACTACAAACAGTGCTTAATCATAGCTTAGCACTCACAACTGCAGCACTGGGAGCATAAACTGCCTTCAGCAATGTGAGCTTAGAGATCTACTTCTACAATTTTGCTGTGTGAATGTCACAAATAATCCCTTTTTCCTTTCTTACGAGTTTTTTTTTTCGTAGTGGCCATAATGCGGTATTTTCCTGAAATACTTAAATCAGGAGAATCCTGCATTGTGGTCACTATATGAAGCTGATGATCTTAGGAAAAAAACATAAGGAAAAAGTTGGGAATATTTGTGACATTCGAGTAAAGGCTTGAGACAGCCATACAGATTTTTTTTTTTAATTATAAATAGACCCCAAATTGTCATCTTAATTAAATAAACATATCTTCATATTTGTGCCGGTGGACTTTGGACACGTGTAGATGTCATCAGTTTGACGTTAGTTTGAGACGCATCTGAGATCCTTGAGAATTTCTTGACAGTTGCATTTAACTTGCAGTTGAGCTCTTTCTGACCTGCATTTGATATGTTTCAAGCGGGTTTTGCATTCCCATAGACTTGTATTGGGGTTGCAAAAGCCCAACACAGGCCCTTGCAAAGCTTCTATGGAGGGAGATGGTAGGGGGTAGAATCTGCACACTGCATGAAAAAAAGCTTTTATCCTTTTAATGTAAACTTGTTACAAATCTAAACAGTTCAGACTGACTTGAGATTTCCTTCAGGATCAACTGCACATCAAAATGATTGGTAAATCCAGAGATAAAGGCAGCTGGAATTATATGCACATCTTGACAGTGACTAATTCTATGATTGCAGGAAAAGTCAAGTTACATATAAATTCAATTAGCTATATCTTGGGATCTAGCCATAGAGACATGTAGCAAAATACAGTTTGGCCTAAATGTATAAAGAAATTAGATTTTTATTTTTTTTATCTAATATGTTTTGTAACAGAAGATAGAAACTTTAGGGTTTTTATATTTTTTTATTTTTAGAAATAAAAAAACCCAGTGGTGATCAAATACCACCAAAAAAGCTCTATTTGTATGAAAAAAAATGATATAAATTTCATGCAGGTACAGTTCTGCAGGACCGTGCAATTACCAGCTAAAGTAGTGCAATGAGGAATAGCAAAAAATGCTCTGTCACGAAGGGGCTAATATCTTCTGGACCTAAAGTGGTTAAGCTGCCCACACACTGAGCAAATTTCAGCGTGTTCCTAATGAACAGACCAAAATTCAATCGGGGTGCCCTGTCAGCACCACTCCAGTCAATGTCCTTCGAAGGAACAATCAAAGGAGATGATCAGAAAATTTTGGCCCGAACAGCACCTACATATAATAAAATGCAGGCAATGTTTGGGCATTCTGACAACCAGCGGTGCTGGCTGGAGGATCACTGGAGCAGCTGCATTATGTTGTGAATGTTTTGGTACAGTGGCAAAAGAAAGTATGTGAACCCCTTGGGTAAAAAGCCTGTTTTTCTGCAGTAATTTGCCATAAAATGTGATCTGATCCTCAGTCCAAGTCACAACAATAGACATACACAATGTGCTTAAGCTATAACACACAAACTATTCTAATTTCTTGTGTCCTTATAAAAACATTGCTGCCAGATTTGATCAGCTAAGCTTTTAGTTGTTTGATGAAAGTTGTCCTTTGAACTTCCCATAAACTCCAGCTCACTCACTCGCAGCATGATCATCCTCCTTTGATCCCATGAAATCCTTGTTTGCCAATAAATTAGTAATACTTTTATCTTTCCAGGTGGCTTTATTTAAGAAAAGAATTGACAAACAGAAGTATAATATAATAGAACACTTATGGCAGAGCAGTAAACCACTGCAGATTTAAAGGCCAACTCCAGCCCAAACTCTTTTTGGAAGCGTAATTATTTCTGTCAAGTTATTATTATTTCTGTCCTTAAGTTTGTTACTGGGACAGGAAGACCTAGATAGACAGTAGTAATAATTTGACACTTTCTTTTCCTAATAGAACTAGGCTGAATCTCCCAAATAGTGATACAGACTGCAATAAAACTTGCCATAGGTTCCTACCCTTTCCCATTGTGCTTCCACTGGCTATATTTCTTACCAATTCTTGGCCTTAATGTAAGTGAAGGGAAATGTCTCCTACAGGGATACAGACTGCAATGGAAATCTTACAGAGGTTCAAACACCTTCCCTCTTCTACTGAAAAGGGGTATTGTTGCACTTTGTTCCACCAAGATAGATTTTCCATAATGTTCTCTTCTTAAAGGATAAGATCACCTTTAGTAACATGTTACATGTTATATCCGTATTCATGGTGTAACATGAAACATGCTACTAGTGCAGCAGCCCCCCCCCCAAAAATTCTCTTGATTCTTCCCACTGTGACAGCAGACAGGGGAACCTCTCCTTGCACCCGCTTTAATTTAAAACTAAGGCGGATGCCAAGCCATTCATTCAGAGTTCTGTGACTGAACTACAACTGAACTACAACTACCAGCTGCCACCACAGCAATTCTTAAAGAGGAGTTCAAGTCTTTAAATTTTTTTTTTTTTAAGTCAGCAGCTTCAAATACTGTAGCTACTGACTTTTAATATAAAGACACTTACCTGTCCAGGGATCCCGTGATGTCAGCACCCCTAGCTGATTCGTCAATTGACTTTGGGTGCAGGAGGAGGGGCCGGAAATTACATAGATCGCTGTGCAGTGATCTTACCAGGAAGTGGGAGTGGATACCTGTCAAATACAGGTACCCCCCCCAAAAAAAAGTGCCAGATGTGGCAGTGGAGTTCATTGATTCTTCCTGCTCTTCAGTAGCTGTCTGCCCCTATGGGAGGTAAGGGCAGTCAGCTGTACCGAATGCCTGCAGAAGCCTGACATTGCACGCATGATCTACTGATCGCACGTGCAATGCTTTGCAGGCGTCTTTGTTAAAAAAAAATAATAAATGCACAATTTTTCGCTGCAAAATCATGTGCAGTAGTTATTTATTTAATTTTTTTAGAAAAGATTAACTTTGCTTATAATGAAAGCGAAGGGAAAGCTCCCCTGTTCTGTGTTTCAACCAGACACAGCCTGAAAGGAAATTGCTCTATTTAGAAATCCCATAGTACTTTGGGAATCCTGTGTCATGGAAACATCCTTAAATGTTTTAAAAATATATATATATATATATATATATATATATATATATATATATATATATATATATATATATATATATATATACAGTGGGGACAGAGAGTATTCGGGCCCCCTAAAATTTTTCACTTTGTTATATTGCAGCCATTTGCTAAAATCATTTTAAGTTCATTTTTTTTTTTCCTCATTAGCACCCCATAGTTCATTTTTTTTTCCTCATTAATATACACACAGCACCCCATATTGACAGCAAAACACAGAATTGTTGACATTTTTGCAGATTTATTAAAAAAGAAAAACAAATATCACATGGTCCTAAGTATTCAGACCCTTTGCCGTGACGCTCATATATTTAACTTAGGTGCTGTCCATTTCTTCCGATCATCCTTGAGATGGTTCTACACCTTCATTTGAATCCAGCTGTGTTTGATCATACTGATTGGACTTGATTAGGAAAGCCACACACCTGTCTATATAAGACCTTACAGCTCACAGTGCATGTCAGAGCAAATGAGAATCATGAGGTCAAAGGAACTGCCTGAAGAGCTCAGAGACAGAATTGTGGCAAGGCACAGATCTGGCCAAGGTTACAAAAAAATTTCTGCTGCACTTAAGGTTCCTAAGAGCACAGTGGCCTCCATAATCCTTAAATGGAAGACGTTTGGGATGACCAGAACCCTTCCTAGAGCTGGCCGTCCGGCCAAACTTGACTGAGCTTTCGGGGGAGAAGAGCTTTGGTAAGAGAGGTAAAGAAGAACCCAAAGATCACCGTGGCTGAGCTCCAGAGATGCAGTCAGGAGATGGGAGAAAGTTGTAGAAAGTCAACCATCACTGCAGCCCTCCACCAGTCAGGGCTTTATGGCAGAGTGGCCTGACGGAAGTCTCTCCTCAGTGCAAGACACATGAAAGCCCGCATGGAGTTTGCTAAAAAACACCTGAAGGACTCCAAGATGGTGAGAAATAAGATTCTCTGGTCTGATGAGACCAAGATAGAACTTTT
Source organism: Aquarana catesbeiana (assembly GCF_042186555.1). Taxonomy (NCBI): domain Eukaryota; kingdom Metazoa; phylum Chordata; class Amphibia; order Anura; family Ranidae; genus Aquarana; species Aquarana catesbeiana. The sequence continues at coordinate 225,690,139 of NC_133332.1, read as the reverse complement.
TGGCCTTAATTCTAAGCGGTGTGTGTGGAGAAAACCAGGCACTGCTCATCACCTGTCCAATACAGTCCCAACAGTGAAGCATGGTGGTGGCAGCATCATGCTGTGGGGGGGTTTTTTAGCTGCAGGAACAGGATGACTGGTTGCAATCGAGGGAAAGATGAATGCGGCCAAGTACAGGGATATCCTGGACGAAAACCTTCTCTAGAGTGTTCAGGACCTCAGACTGGGCCGAAGGTTTACCTTCCAACAAGACAATGACCCTAAGCACACAGCTAAAATAACGAAGGAGTGGCTTCACAACAACTCCTTGACTGTTCTTGAATGGCCCAGCCAGAGCCCTGACTTAAACCCAATTGAGCATCTCTGGAGAGACCTAAAAATGGCTGTCCACCAACGTTTACCATCCAACCTGACAGAACTGGAGAGGATCTGCAAGGAGGAATGGCAGAGGATGCCCAAATCCAGGTGTGAAAAACTTGTTGCATCTTTCCCAAAAAGACTCATGGCTGTATTAAGTCAAAAGGGTGCTTCTACTAAATACTGAGCAAAGGGTCTGAATACTTAGGACCATGTGATATTTCAGTTTTTCTTTTTTAATAAATCTGCAAAAATGTCAACAATTCTGTGATTTTCTGTCAATATGGGGTGCTGTGTGTACATTAATGAGGAAAAAAATGAACTTAAATGATTTTAGCAAATGGCTGCAATATAACAAATTTAAGGGGGTCTGAATACTTTCTGTCCCCACTATGTGTGTGTAGATAATAAATATATATATATATATATATATATATATATATATATATATATATATATATATATATATTTAAAAAATAGATGGCTGGACTATAACCAGGGGATAATTCAGACAGATCTCCCAATCCCTAATATACATATATCATAAAAAGGAGAGAAGAGGAAAACCTCCTTCCCCAAAGCAAATGGGATTTTTCAAGGAAATACTATGTCCATCAATAGTAGGTGAAGATCAAACAAGTTGATAAAATTACAAATTTTATTTGAATATAATTAAAAGATATAACAAAAATTGACATTTATAAGAGAATATGACCATCCAGTAGTATATTTCAGAATTCATACGTGATTATCAGCCAACATGTTTTGCAAAGAACTCTTCGCTTCATCAGGGCTAGACACGATATCACTGATTCATATTAACTGTATAGACAACAGACAATCTAAAGTTACATAATGGTCATACATACAGTCAAATCATAACAACAGATTCAAAAATCAAACATGTATTCTAAAAATTCTCACCTACTAATAAGGTTCAAAAGAATAGAGCAATCACCACCATTCACCGGGCATCAGCTGTTGAACCAACTGGTGCAGATTGTCCCTGGGTGCCAGATCCCAGATGGACAATACCAATAGGAGGACTGGACCACACAAATAAGGGCAAAAAACTGGTGACCCGTACTGAAAAAAGAGACAGGAAACCAATAAATTCCTATAAATTAAGGATTTATAAGTAATACTGCTACCTAGCAGTGATATTCAATCATTATTATTAATAAGTATTAATCAAACACTCACATAAATCTATTGGATGTAGGGTATGTTCACTACATTTGCATAAGGGTAAGTGGCAGCCTATTCATGGTTGAAAGGGCAAAAACGCTAAGGACACCCCCCCATTTATGTTAGGGGGAGGGATCCTCCCAATTAGCAGATAATAAATATTGAGCACAATGTATGTGAATAATCAAATCTCAGTACCTTGTGTCCCAATGCTGACACTTTAATGGGGTAATAGAGCCCCCCGAAAAATTACACAAAGCCATATATCAACCACATTCAATAATATAGGGACGCTGTTACTAAATTTACCCCCATCACAGAATAGTCTCCCCCAAAGCGTAAAACCGCAAATAGAGACAAAATATCCACATAGGCATAGACTTACCCCTAATAGGGAGGTAGAGGGGAGAAGCCTAGAGTAGCTCCTAGTCAGGTGAGTGTATATCCGCCCGTCGCGATGGATGGCTGCAGGATGCGTCTAATCGACAGCACCGGCGCCTCCATCTTTTAAATTGTGTAGTCCCACCGGAAGCAATAAGGTCGCGATTGACCTCCGGCATTTCTTCCGGTCCGGACGTCCCTGCA